>NC_138090.1:46857803-47457803 GCF_964212035.1 Myotis nattereri
TGGTCTCCTAAAAATGTGGGGAAGGCCTGCCTCAGCACTCAAATCTTCCTGCTGGCACTATAAGCTTTCCTTCACGGCTTCATTTAGTTTATTTGTGTATTTCGTGGGATTTTCCTAATTCTTATAAGGGAAAGAAAGGACCAGACACTCAGAAGCAACTTCAGGTTGCTCAGAGACTGGCCAACAGGCCCCCACATAGTCCCTCCTGGTGTTCTTCCACCTCCTCACCAGCAGGTGGTGCTGTATCCCCACGGAGAGGCAACTTCATCCTATATAATAAAAGGGTAACATGCTAATTAATAGACCTGAAGTCATTCTGGACATTTTTCTGGCTCCTCAGGGTGGCGGCTGCCACAGGGTCCAGGAAGCCACTGAGGCTGTGAGGGAGGGAGCAGGGGCCCAGGCATAGGCTGCTGCCTGCCCACAGCTGAGGGGGGCAGGGGGGAACCCGGGCACAGGTGGTCCCTGAGGCTTCAAGGGAGGGAGGGAGAGACCCAGGCTCAGGCAGCCACCCCAGGTTAGGGGTGATCAGGCGAGCAGTTAGGAGCCATAGGTCCCAGATTGTGAGAGGGCACAGGCCAGGTTGAGGGATCCCCACCCCTCCCCTGCATGAATTTTGTGCACCGGGCCTCTAGTTAGGTTATAAATGGCTGCCCCTTGTTGAACGTGTCCAGGTTGTCTGCCAGTTCACTAGCTGGGTGGGAAAAACCTATGGCCATTTAGGTGTCATTTTTATGAAGGAAAAAACACTCTGAAAAAATAAGCCTAGACAGATCTATTTCTGGAGAAGACAGCTTTTAGCTCTCCTCCACCTCAAATGCTGGTGACTGATTTTATTGACATATAACTGACAATATATTGAACATTGTGTATGTTAAAGGTGTGTAATGTGTTGATTTGATACAGTTACATATCGCAATATGATTGCCACTAGCTAACACCTCTATCGTGCCACATAATTATCATTTCGTTTTGTGGTGGGATCAATTAAGATCTAGTCCAGGGGTGGGCAAACTTTTTGACTCGAGGGCCACAATGGGTTCTTAAACTGGACCGGAGGGCCGGAACAAAAGCATGGATGGAGTGTTTGTGTGAACTAATATAAATTCAAAGTAAACATCATTACATAAAAGGGTACGGTCTTTTTGTTGTTGTTGTTTTATTCATTTCAAATGGGCCGGATCCAGCCCGTGGGCCATAGTTTGCCCACAGCTGACTAGTCTATTGATGTGCTCTATGGCTGTTTCCATAGCCTGGCTATTGTGCATAAAGCTGCAATGAGCATAGGGGTGCCTATATTCTTTCATATGAGTGTTCTGGGTTTCTTCCAGTCTATACTCAGTAGTAGAATCACTGGGCCATAAGGCAGTTCCCTCTTTAATATTTTAATGAACCTCCATTCTGGTTTCCACAGTGGCTGCCCCAGTCTGCATTGCCACCGATAATGTACAAGGGCTCCCTTTTCTCCACATCCTCCCCAACACGTGGGTGGTTGATTTATTGATGGTAGCCATTCTGACAGGTCTGAGGTGATAGCTCATTGTGGCTTTAATTTTCATTTTTCTGGTGATTAGTTATGTTGAGCATCTTTTCATATGTCCTCTTTGGAGAAGTGTCTATTCAAGTCCTTTACTATTTTTTAATTGGATTCGTTGGGGAGTTTGTGTGTGTGCGTGTGTGTGTGTGTGTGTGTGTGTTGATATGTATGAGTTCTTTATAAATTTTGGGTGTTAATCTCTTATCAGATGTATTATTGGTGAATATGTTCTCCCATTCAGTGGTGCTCTTTTCCTTTTGCTGATGGTTTCCTTTGCGGTGTAAAGACTTTTTAGTTTGACATAATCCCATTTGTTTATTTTTCTTTTGTTCCCCTTGCCCAAGAAGATATATGACAAAAAATATTACTGAGAGAAATGTTGAGGATTTTACTGCCTATGATTTCTTCTGGGAGTTATATGGTTTTGAGTCTTACATTTAAGTCTTTAAACCATTTTTATTTTCTTTAAATATATTTTATTGATTTTTTTACAGAGAGGAAAGGAGAGGGATAGAGAGTTAGAAACATCGATGATCGAGAAACATCCATCAGCTGCCCCCTGCACGCCCCCTACTGGGGATGTGCCCGCAACCAAGGTACATGCCCTTGACCGGAATCGAACCTGCTACCCTTGAGTCCGCAGGCCGACGCTCTATCCACTGAGCCAAACTGGTTAGGGCGCTTTAAGCCATTTTTAGTTTATTCTTGTTTTATTTATTTTTTATTTTTTTATTAGTTAAGGTATTACAAATGTGTCCTCATCCCCCCCATTAACCCCCAATCTGCCTCCCCCCCCTCCCCTCCCCCGCACACTCATGCTCCCATCCCCCTGTTGTCCATGTCCATTGGTTTGGCTTATATGCGTCTACACAAGTTCTTCGGTTGATCTCTTCCCCTTCCCCCCTCCCTCCCCTAGCCAATGTGACTGTGTTAGGAGCAGAAATAGACAGTGTGGACTAGCTATAATTATAAGAAATATTAGTCATGGTCTGTTAACCATGACTGTTCTGTTCTAATTACAGAAAGTACAGTCTATCCTGGCTGAGAGTTGTGTGCTCCGGCACATGGGAGCCAACATTGGAATGCAGTCCATCCTCCTTCCCTGAGAACTACCTATCATTATGGAAAGATCTAGACCTAAAGTACCCGGAAGCACCCCCCCCCTGTGTAACCCCCCCAGCCCACATTGCCTGTAACCTTTAACCATTATACCTTACCTACTTTCTCCTGCCCGTAATTCTTACTTTCCCATGTAATCTTTGTCCCTCTATCTTATATAAGCAGCTGGCTTATGGGAGCAGCAGAACAGGTTTTTGGGAATGACCTACTGCGCTTCCGTCCTGCCAGCGGTATTGGAATGAATGCTCATATATGATGCAACCCTGTCTCTGCTTAATTGGCTGAAGTTGTGACAGGCAGCCCTGACCCATTAGACCAGCCCTTGTGGTTCTTCCTATGACGGCAAGATTACCTTCAGTAATAACCACCAGAGAGCTTTGAAAATATTTTTTCAAAGCTGGAAATTACATAATACACCTGGGGCAGACAGCCAGGTCACTGGGAGAGACAGAGGGAGAGAGAGAGGGAGAGGGAGAGGGAGAGAGAGAGAGGGAGAGATTGGAATTGTGCTTTTATTTGGGTAAAGGTTAGGGGCTCTGGAGTATTCACTCTTTATGGTGAATTTATAACATAAGAGCAAGAGTTTAAAGGAAGGGAAGAGAAAAAAACAGTTGATCCAAATGGTCAGTTAACACATCCCACCAAGATCCCTAACGCAAGAGGGGGCAGCTCTTTAGTGTTGTGGCTGGCGATGTGTTTATTCCAGGCAGCCCTCTTTGAAGTGGAAGCCCCCCCCCCCAATCACAGCTTAAGTCGGGCACCTGCATTACAACAAGAAAAGCCAAATGTCAGGCCTTACACACCTCCCACCTCTCTCTCCAAGCTGCCTCAGTCAAAGTTGATTTTCTTTGAAATCTTTCTTCAACTTCTTTCATGTTTCCTCCAGGAGAACATCTTTTTGCTGCAAGGAGGAACCAAGAGATGATGAAACATAGACAAGGAGATGAATAGTATTTGAATAACCTCTAGAGATTCGACGACAGAGGCAGGATTCCTCCAAAGGAGCGGCCTACACATCCAGACTGCCCATCTCATTTCTCTGTCACCTCCCCATTTCCACCCCAAGCCAGGGGCAGAGTCTTACTGGGCATATTCCCAGGTAAGGATGCACCCATGTGACCTGCTCTGGTGTACCTCAGAGAGCATGACTCTCCAGAAGGTGCTGGCACCCAATGAGGCAGCAGCTGCAACTTGCCAAAGCTTCCAGACCGCCAAATGAAACCATCACAGAGGGCCCAGACCCATAGGAGGGGCTGCCACAGCCACAAACTCAGCCGCCTTCCAAGTGTTGGTGTGCCCCATAGTGGCAATAGCCCCTGAATAGTGACATGGACAGGATCACAGGGACAGACACTTTTTGGCTGGTACGTGGTTCCTGTGTGAGCGTTAGAGTCCTGCTGTAGGCACTTGTGCTCTGCAGTGTCCGTGCCTCCCACCGTCATCCCAGAGGTCTCCTGTTATCATCCAGTGTTGATAACTGGGAATGCGGGTCAATAAAGCGGGGGGGAGTTGTCAGGTTTTTCAAAAAATATATATACATTTTTTTTGTTTCAGAGAGGAAGGGAGAGGGAGAGAGAGATTGAAACATCAGTGATGAGAGAGAATAATTGATCAGCTGCCTCCTGCATGCCCCCTACTGGGGATGAGCCCACATCCTGGGGGGGGGGGGCGGGGGGAGGTGGTGCTCTTGACCTGAATCTAACACGGGGACCCTTCAGTCCATAGGCCGACGCTATATCCACTGAGCCAAACTGGCTAGGGTGGGCAATAGGCATTTTAAGATACAGATTAAAAGTGATACTGTGCAATATCAGATCCATTTTAAACTCAGCCTTCACTCAAAATTGAATGTTATGATAAAAAAACACACAAATCCAGTTTGGATGTGGAGGGTCCATTGAAGCCTTATTCAATATGACAAGTCCTGCCATGGCCACTGTGACTGGGTTGGAGCAGTGTTCGGTACATGGAAAGGTCACAGGTTTAGTTCCTGGTCAGAGCACATACCCAGGTTGTAGGTTTAATCCCCCAAGAGGGGGAGTGCATATGGGAGACAATCGATCGATGTTTCTCTCTCACATCAATGTTTCTGTCTCTCTCCCCATCTCCCTTCCTCTCTCTCTAAAACCAGTGAAAGTCTGTCCTTATGTTACCTGAGTGGATCTGGCCTCAGGTGTGTCTGCCTAGGGCCCACTGGTAGTGTGTGGGTTCTTGACTTCCTGTAGAAGAGATTTCTCAAGATGAGTTCTGGTGGCTTTTGAGAGTATGTTTACTAAAGCTGGGGACAGTGAAACAAACGGAGGGCTTAAGGTAGGAGAAGCAACAGGCAGGAAAAGTAAGAAAAAGCAGGCCTTGGAGACAGGTTCAGGGGTTAGCGGGGATTGAGCTGCTGCTGCCCACTGCTCCCCTGGTTGTAAGTCTTGTGGGGTCCCTTAGAGTTTAGGAGAAAAAAAAGAAGAAAAGAGTGTAGATCCTATGATGCCTCATTTGATAAGACAAGTCCTGGTGGTCTACATTAGACTTGTTAAACCAAATCCATGGTAGATTTGGGGGAAAAGAGTTCACACCAAGTATTGGCCGCTTCTCTGTGGTAAACTGGCCTCAGGTGATCTTCTCGGCTGCCAGGCTGTGAGGAAGCCCACGGAGCCACGTGGAGAGGAACGAAGGCCCAGGCCAAATGCCGGGACACAGCTCCCAGAGGACACCCAGCTCCAGCTTCCCAGGCACACAAATGAGCCATTCTGGAAGCAAGTCCAGGCCTAGTCAAGCCACCCAACCGAGTGCTTTGTTAAGGAGAAATGAGCCCGCCCACATTGCGTAACTGTGAGGAGAATATGATTGCTGTATTTTGTTTCTGTGTGTGTGTTTGTAAACATTTAATCACCTTTATTTTTTTATTTTTTGTTTGTTTGTTTTTGTTAATCCTCACCCAAGGGTATTTTTCTATTGATTTTTAGAGAGAATGGAAGAGAGAGGGAAAGAGAGAAACATTGATGTAAGAGAAACACATCAACTGGTTGCCTCCTGCATGCACCCTGACTATGGCCGGGGTGGAGCCTGCAATCAAGGTACATGCTGGAATCAAACCTGGGACTTTTTGGTCCGCAGGCTGGTGCTCTATCCATTGAACCATACCAGCCAGGTCTGATCGCTGTTTTTAAGCCATGAATTATAGCAAGGAAGAAAGATTCTTTGTAGTTATGTTCAGGGATTCTAGTGTTTTCAGAAGAGTGATTCTATAGAAGTACGACAATCTTGCTTCTCATTGCAGAATATGCTTTCAGTCATTCTGGCCAAATCTTTGTATCTTTAAAGACTAGTGTGCAGAAAAGAAACTGAGATTGTGACCCTATGACTCACTGTTTGGGATCCTGGGTGTAGGAGGAAGGGTGCTGTCAGAGTGTAAAGATGCTTGCCGAATCTCTGACAGTGGCCCCAACATGAGTCTCTCTCAGGAAAGTTGCAGTCGGAATGGACTGGGTGGTGAATGGCTGTAGTGGCTACTGGTTGGGTCTCTGGCAATTTTTCTGGGCCACATATGGTGGGTAAGAGCTACGGCACCCTGTTCTGAGAATCCATCACATCCTGAGAATCAGTCTGCCTTTGTTCGTGGTAAATGGGAACATGGGCCCCTTCTGAATCTCCAACTCCCCTTCCCTCCCAGTGGGAAGTACAGTGAAGGCCATCAGTGAGGGGACTGTGAAACCTCGGGAGCCTGGCCAGCTCTTCAGTCAAGCAAACAGTGTTTTCTGAATGCCCTGTGGTTTTTTTTTTTCCTGTTTTCTATAAAACCTTGGGTTGGAATGTCTGGGTTATGACAAAACAATAGCACCTGCTGGTGCCCACAGTGCAGCCCATCCACAGACAGGATGAGACTTAGTGGTTCAAATTCACACGTAGAAGCCCATGTCACAGTAAACTTCAATAGTTGGCCACCAGCGCTGCACATGTAAGTCCTAATAAACACATACCTTTCACAGCCAATCGTCCGGGTTATTTCTTTGGGAATCCAAGAACAGTACACTGAGCTTTTCTGGGACCGCAGCAGTTTACATAACACTTTCCGTTTAGATTTGGTCTAAACACTGGCCAGCTATCTTTGGGTGGCATGTGACGGCTTCCCAGGAAGCTATCTGCATGTGACTCAGCCACAACACCCCCAGGCTACACCAAAGCTCAGGGAACCTGGATACATAATACTGACAGAGGAGGAGCTCGCAATTGTAATTGAGGGAATAAGGTGCATGTTAGGGTGCCCTGATGGTATCTTTAATGAATATTACATTGAATATGATAATAATTTCTTATTAGTATCTTTTAAAACACTTTCTAACTTACTATTTTGAAATATTTTAGACTTACAAAAATGTTTCAATGGCAGTAAAGAACTTCTAGCTTTCACCCAGCTTCCTGTAGTGTTAGTATCTTATATGAATCTAACACCGTTATTACAACCAGGAAACTAGCATTGGCATGACACTAGTAACTAATCTACAGAGCTTATTTTCATTTTCCCAACTGCTCCCTAATGTCCGCTGCCTGCTCAGGATCCAGTCCAGAATCCCAGACTGCATTTGGTCAGTGTGACCCCTTGTGCCCTTCCATCTGGGATCGTGTCCTCGCTGTGTGCTCTTAGAGTCTGTCCTTATCTATTTAGGACCCACTCATTATAGGACCAAACTAATGGCCAAGCTGTTTACATCTCCCCTGTGACCCAGAGTCCATTCTCTACACATACCCTCTGTCTACTTTACACACCATCAGCTCAGGGGAAGTCAACCAGAGCCAGGAGCCAGACAGCTCGAAATCACCCTGAAGCCCAGAGCCCACCAACGTTATTCAAGCAGCTGACCCTAAGCTGTCTCCTCCGCCCGCTCTGCCTTTTCCCAGGAAAACACCCAAGGGCTCTGGCCTATGACCCTCTTTCATTCCTGCTCTGCCCCCTGAAACACCTGTTGCATTCCCATGTGGCCCTGCACACTGTGCCTCTCCTTTTTAGGGAAACGATAACATCAAACTTCGTTCAATGCATTGGCCTTGCCGTATCCTCACTCAGTCACCTCCTTGCATTAAACTCCCACGGGCACAGCTAGTTCTTCCTTAATCCTTACCTTTCTGGTAAGCTTTGGGAGGTCTATTCTGCGCATGTGCAGCTGGGCCTGCATCCAGGAGCTTTGAACAAAAACCACATGGACTTCTGGGGCTCCTCCCTGTGCACTAATTCTTGGATGACACATTTAAGAGATTTCAGCTGCACCCTGTGTCAAAAACAAAGGACTTTCTCAAGGACTGCTGTGTTGTAATGAGATCCCTGCTACTTGGAGGAAGTTGGGAAATTGTCCCCAAGTAGAAAGGTCAATTATACTGGTGCTCGCTTTGTGGGGTTCTTTTCTTTCAGAGGTTTAGGTCTTATGCTGCCTTTATCCACTACCTGAAGGCAGTGGCCTCAGTTTTACGGTTGTTATTATCAGGGAAAATGGCCTGGTTTCCATGAGTGCCCTCATGATAGTAAGTAGGAGAATCTTCATGGTCATATTGGTCAGCTATTTTATCAGGTACACACTTCTAAATTGCCTTCATTTACCTCTTTAAAAATGTCATACTACCACTTCCCTGGTTCAGTAGGAAACTCTATTAGTTCTGTTCATGTCCTTGGCCAACAGACCAGACTTGCCCTTGCAGGTCTCCTGATTTCACACCACCTTCTCCCATGTGAGTCACCATTTTCTGTTTTTTCTACTCCACCATCCCCAGTTCAATGAAGGTTATTTCTTGATTTGTATATCTCTTTATTTTGTTTGGAACTCTCTTGGGTCCCGAGATGGGAAAGGAGCTCAAGTAACTAGATAGATAAGAGGGAGGTGGAACCCAGAAAGGGGGTGGCTTGGGGAAAAAGTATGTTTTCCTAGAGACACTGTAACTTCTGTTCTTTCCCATGTGGTGGAGGGGAGAGGTGAAAGCGACTGTTGTCATAGGTCAATCATACTGAACCCCTGACTGACTTCCTATGTGCCACTGGACTGAGGGAAGCACGTTGGGGAGAAATGCTGGGCTGATAGAGAGAGGCAGAGAAAGACCCAAGGTCATGTCTTTGAGTTCCTGGTTCCAAAGAGCCATGGAGCTGGGTCCCACCCATGCCAGCGGACCCCAGAGTTGGGCCTGGAAGTAGACTGCGTGGAAGGCTGCAGGGTTTTGGGGGGCTATACTTTGTTGAGCAAATAACACAGACCTCAGGTGAGTGCAGTGCAATGCTATCTCCTGAGGAGCATCTGGAAGATTTAGGTGATTTAACCCATTGAGGATGAATTGTTTCTGCCCAAGATACAAAAGCATGGGAAAACAAACAGAAATCACACAATCGAAATAAGTCAAATCCCGCTGTCCTGACAGTACTTTAGGCTCAGCCATGTAAAAGAGGGAGTGGGGTCCTAGCTGGTTTGACTCAGTGGATAGAGCATTGGACTGTGGACTGGAAGGTCCCCGGTTCAATTCCAGTAAGGGACACATGCTTGGGTTGCAGGCTCAGTCCCCAGTGGGGGGTGTGCAGGAGACAGCCAATAAATGACACTCTCTCATTGATGTTTCTATCTCTCTCTCTCTCCCTTCCTCTCTGAACTCAATAAAAATATATTTTAAAAAAATAAAAAAATGCCTAACCAGTTTACTCAGTGGATAGAGCGTTGGCCTGCAGACTCATGGGTCCCAGGTTCGATTCCGGTCCAGGGCATGTACCTTGGTTGTGGACACATCCCCAGTAGGGGGTGTGCAGGAGGCAGCTGATCGATGTTTCTCTCTCATTGATGTTTCTAACTCTCTATCCCTCTCCCTTCCTCTCTGTAAAAACTCAATAAAATATATTTTTTTAAAAATCAAAAACTAAAAGAGGGAGTGGGAGCAATGATTCCTAGCTCCCGAACTGTTAACTGTGCCTTCATTTCTGAGAGGAGCTTTATTTTGATGAAAGGAGGAGAGCTGGTGTGTCAGTGGTTTAACTCTCTGATGTCATGAGTTAGTGAGGGCGGTTTTCCAAGACAAACTCTGTATAATGAAGTCTTTTTCCTTAAATGGAATTGGGCATTTTGACTTGGGTATGGGATAGGAAAGTCAGAACTACCGGGGAATTTGCACGACTGTGGGAAACATCTCCAGAAATAACATCTTTGATAAACATGACTCTCCTGTTTGGAAGGTTTGGAGTTGGTGCCAGGTTTACTGAAGGCCATTAAGAAGGTGAAACTGGCCAAAACCGGTTTGGCTCAGTGGATAGAGTGTCAGCCTGCGGACTGAAGGGTCCCAGGTTCGATTCCGGTCAAGGGCATGTACCTGGGTTGCGGGCACATCCCCGGTGGGGGATGTGCAGGAGGCGGCTGATCGATGTTTCTCTCTCATCGATGTTTCTGACTCTCTATCTCTCTCCCTTCCTCTCTGTAAAAAATCAATAATATGTATATATATATATATATATATATATATATATATATATGGTGAAACTGAAACGCTGGGTCCACCCTGGCTCCTACTCTTGTTACATCAGACAATGAGTTTGTACATAGGTTTAGTTTTAGTTTGTTTCCATTTACATATGACTCAGGGCATCTTGCACAGCCTGCTTCACAGTTCCCCTCCTAGTGCTGTTTCTGATGGGACACTCTAACATGTGCATAAAAATATGTACAAGATTATTATTTATTGCAGCATTTTTTAGGGTAAAACTGAATAATTGGGAACGACTCATGTGACTTTCAAAGAAGACAAATGAAATAAATTACAATTTCTTCATAAATTGAAAATCTAGAAATCTAGGCAGCCATAAGAAATATTGGTGAGTGCCTTAGCTGGTTTGGCTCAGTGGATAGAGCGTCGGCCTGCAGACTGTAGGGTCCCGGGTTCGATTCTGGTGAAGGGCACATGCTTGGCTTGCAGGCTTGATCCCCAGTGGGGGCCATGCAGAAGGCAGCCAATCAATGACTCTCTCATCATTAATGTTTCTATCTCTCTCTCCCTCTCCTTTCCTCTGTAAAAGCAATAAAAAATATATATTTTTGCCCTAACTGGTTTGGCTCAATGGATAGAGCGTCAGCCTGCTGACTCAAGGGTAGCAGGTTTGATTCCGGTCAAGGGCATGTACCTTGGTTGTGGGCACATACCCAGTAGGGAGTGTGCAGGAGGCAGCTGATCGATGTTTCTCTCATTGATGTTTCTAACTCTCTATCCCTCTCCCTTCCTCTCTGTAAAAAAAAAAATAGAATATATTTTTAAAAAAATATATTTTTTTAAAAAAAGAAATATTGGTGAGCTTTTGGACTTCAAAGAGATGTCTTGGTGAAAGTGAAGTGGGTTAGACAGACATGTAGGTCCCAGTCCTTGGATGAACGTGCCTCGCAAATGAATGGGCCCTGAGGCAGAGAGGGTGATAGAACCTGAGTCATCAGAAGTTCTTTTTTTTTTTTTTTTTTTTTTTTTTTATGTTACAGGCACACGCTGGCTCAGGCTACAATCACAAGAATCTAACGCTAATTGTCTGGAGTCTTTCCAAACAATTTCATAGCAGGAAGGCCAAGAGCAAGAATGCCTAGCCAGGAATGGAAAGTGAAGTTACTCAGAGAAATTCTATCTCTGGATGCCATCACCCTCCTATCAGGCTTCAAATCTCTCCACCTCAAAATGCACACTACATCTTTTTTTATAACCTCTGAAAGCCCGAGGATAAAGAAGGAAACAGGTCAGGTCTGGTAACCTTACACCAACACCCTGCAGGCCAAAAAATCAAGAAAAACAACTTCTTTGTTTAATTGAGCCCATAATTAAGCATGGTGTTTCATTCAGTCTTGCTTTATTTTGAGTTGCACCATGATCAGATGGGACACACAGAGCTGTGTTCTCCAAAGCCCTCAGAGCACCCTGCACCCTGCACCCCACCCCACCCCTGTATCCCAGGGCCAGGCGGATCCCAGGCTCCTCTCGAGGCGGCTGCAGGAATCATGGGCTCTAGTCCCTCTGGCAGGTCTCTCTTCAACTAGAACGACAAACAGAGGGACTTTGTGAGACTGGGCTTGAGGGAGACATAGATGCAGAGCAGCTGAACGAGAATCTGGGACAAGAGGTGGAGAGGTGGAGGACAGAGCAGGGTGCCCTGCCTGGAGGACCCCGACATTAAACTGTCCCCTGCTCACCCCACACTCCCTGCAGCCTGGAGCACAGCAGGCCCCTACCCGAGGCATTCCTTCATGACGGGAGCAGAGGAGCAGTCAGACTTCACTCCTGGCGCCTTTTCCTCAAAGTCATCTTAGTCTTCTTCTCCAGGAAACCAGAGAATTCTAGGAGCACAGCTGGAAACAGGGTCAGTAGGTGCAGTTATATCCACACGGAGATTCTGGACAAAGGGCACTAGGTCTCTTCCACACAGCAGTGCTCCCTGGCATCAAAGATCTGGTCCCCACACCTGTTCCCAGGGGAGCCTGGGAGATGGAGCAGGTGTGAGTCCCAGAAAACAATAAGCCTGGTCGCAATCTGGGGTAATGTAGGAGTCCATCCCACCACCCCATGAGTTGCCTCCTCCTCATCCTCATCTTCACCTGAAACCCCTCTGAGACTGAGCACAGGTACACAAGGATGCAAACCAGCCCTGTGGGAAAGTAATGGGCTGGGTGACAAGGCCAATTTTTAGTCCGGGGTATGCTATGAGGCTAGTTGGGTTCTGGCTGAAAGGGCGAGTGTCGCGGGGCCTACGTGGGCCGGCCGCCGGGCCCCATGAGGCACAGCCTGACCACGCTGCTGGTGGCCTTGGGCACCGACTCCCCAGCCCACGGCGGGAGCCCGGCGCAGGCCGCCACCCGCCCGCCGCCCCTGGATCGGACCGACCCGAGGCAGTGGCGGCGGAGGGGCGGGGCACGTGCCCTCGCCCGAGGAGATGGAGGAGGAGGTGATCACCGGCGCCCCCGGGAGGAGACGGAGGATGTGGACTTCCTGTCTGGGCTGGAACTGGTCATCTGCTGGACCCCCCGCAACCGGACTGGCCCCTGGAGCCCGGGCTCAGCTTGCCCTGGGGGTGGGGGGGTGGGGGGCTAGGACTGCGCCCTCCATCTTGCCCTGGGTCCTCCATTTTTGGGGCAGCCGCCATGTGCTCAGGAGAGTACCTTCTTCCCGGAAGCCCAGGCCCCTGCTGGCCACTCCTGGGATTTCTTTAAACTAACCAATGACAATCAAGGGATGTGCACGCCATAGAGATGACCACATCCTGTGTAACAAGACCCGACTCGCGCCTGGCCAATCGGCGGGGGCCCACAGTCCCCTCCCCTGCCCTTACTATAAAACCCACAATCCCATCAGGCCTCGCTCTCTCTCGGCCACTGGGCTTACCGTTGCATCGGTGAGTGTGGTTGGGGAGCCGAACTAGTTTGAAATGAAGGACTCTTTGATTTTGCATTGGACTGGCTGGCTCCCTGGTGGGCTCTTGGGAATCTTGAAATCTGGGCACAACACTGGCTAAGGCACGGTGTTAGTTTGGGGATGATTCTTTTGGGATTTGTTTGACTGGGTTGGGGTCAGTGTCCCAGAGCTGGTCATGGGCTCTCTGGGACCCTGGAAGGTGTGTGCTAGGGGGAGGAAATGAAACATGAGAAACTTACTGAATGTGTTGAGGGGAGGGACTGCGGCCTGGAAAAGGTTACTGATTGTATTAGGGTCAGGAACCGTGGCAGAGAAAAATTGCTAGATTGTCTTAGAAAAACAATATGTTATGATATGCTCCAGCCAGGTGTGACTCTGTTTACCCCCCCTTTGTGCTTATGAACTTTCTGTGAACTTCTAAGGAACAGCTAATGAAATGCTTTGTATTTTTTTAACACTGTTTTGCTATAAAGGATCATACTGCACCCTTGATCTCTGCCACATGCTCCAAAGCTCCCAGAGGGGGAGATAGGCATTGTGGTCAGCTGGCCAGCTTAATAAAGGCTCTTAAATTTAAATTCTGAGTCGGTGGTCTATCTCGTTGAGCCAACCCATAACAGGTGAAGGATGCAGGGATGCTCCAAAAGAGCCAAGGTGGGAGTCCAGGGAAGGGACCGAGTATTGTGTTAGTGGAAGATGCTGCTGGAACTGAGGGGGTTGCAGGGGCCATGGGGACGGGAGTGAGGGGGCTGGGATGGAAGAAGACCTCTGGAGAGTATGGGGAGTGATATATGTTGAGCTGATGATGTTGAACTTGGGGCTGGGGTCCTCCTTACCCAAGGTGCAAGTCCTGGTCACCGTGGCTTTGCAGCAGCCTTGAGGGGAGTGTGTGGAAAAGTGTCTGAGAATCTGAAATGGCTCTTTAATTGCAGCTTAAAGGCCCACGTGTGATTCTGGGAGAGTCTCTAGGTGACCTCAGTCATATCAGAGAATTCTCAATTCCCAAGTCACTCTGATGAGAACCAGACTGGACAGAAAGAAACCCCACATGAGCCCTCACTGGACAGAAGGGGCTGGGTCATGCATTCAATCAAACTATGCCTGGCCCACGCAAAACTTTCAGGGGACACTATGTGTTCAGGGGCCTGAGTCTGCTCAGCTACCTCTTCCTTGGTGTATTAGCACACCCCAATAGACCCTTATACTGCATAATGTTACTGGTGTTTCTGTCCATGAGCACATGGCATGACACGTGTGTCAATTTTTAAGACTCTTAGAAGAGTGCATTCCTCCTGGTAAAACCTTATCAGTAATTGCTATGCAATAGAAAATAATCTTTTCATAGCTATTGTAGGTAGAGCTCGGGAAGTATGTCTCAGCGCTGCAGCTGATGCAATGGTGTGAGCACACTCCACCATGACATGCTTCCTCGGCACACCAGGAAGTATCAATGCCCGCCTGAACAAACTCCTAGAGCCACGTGCACAGTACCCCAGCCTTTCAGCCATTGGTCGCCTGTAGCAACGTGTCTCCCTCTGATTGGTCCCCTCATGCTATATATACCCCTGTAGTTCCACAATAAAACGGATCTGCGTCACTGAACCTGCTCTCCGGAGTCGTGCATGCAGACACCCTAGTGTTGGGGCTCCGTCGTCCTCACCCCTGAGGGACCCCCTGCTTCAAACTATAACTTTCTAACATTTAAAACTATATCCCGACCTAGCCGTTTTTGCTCAATGGATAGAGCATTGGCCCTCATACTGAAGCATCAGCCTGCAGACTCAAGGGTCCCAGGTTCGACTCTGGTCAAGGGCATGTACCTTGGTTGCGGGCACATCCCCAGTAGGGAGTGTGCAGGAGGCAGCTGATAGATGTTTCTCTCTCATCGATGTTTCTAACTCTCTATTCCTCACCCTTATTCTCTGTAAAACATCAATAAAATATATTTTAAAAAAATAAGGCTGTGTAGAAAATTCTATCCAGAGGAAATGCTTATTTCTAGAAATCTTTTTTAATATATATTTTTTATTAACTTTTAGATATAGAGGGAGAGAGTGATAGAAACATCGATTGCTGCCTCCTGCATGCCCTTTATTGGGGATCAAACCTGCAACCTGGGCAGGTGCCCTGGCCTGGAATCAAACCAAAGACCTCTTTGTCCATGGGACTATGCTCAATCCACTAAGCCACAGCAGCCAGACTATTTTTATAAATCTTATCTCAAGAAAAAATAAATTAGAAGTATGGGATTTTTGAGAACCAGTATGGCAGTGTACGTAAATGCCTGTACTCAGCCACCTTCCACAATGATATCAAAACTAAAGTAAACCCTAGGCAGTTTGGCTCAGTGGATAGAGCGTCAGCCTGGGAACTGAAATGTTCCAGGTTTGATTCTGGTCAAGGACACATGCCCGGGTTGTGGGATCAATTCCCAGTGTAGGGTGTGTAGAAGGCAACCAATCAGTGATTCTCTCTCATCATTGATCTTTCTATCTCTCTCTCCCTCTCCCTTCTTCTCTGAAATCAATGAAAAAATATATATTTTTAAAAATAAACTAAAATACAGAACAACCATCATTCAGAACTGCCTGAAATCTGGCTGAATAGAAGTCCTACATCTAGAGAAGTAAAGAAAGTAAATTGAGAAACAACACACTTTCTTGGTAGGAGGGGCAGAGGTGCAGAACGGGTTGGTTGATCACTCCCATGTGGTGTATTTTTAATCGGGTGGGATATATAGGCTACAGAGGACCTCCATAAGAAGCAAGTGGTCCAAGACCCACATAAGCCCCCCAGCCCAGGGTTCCAGAGCTGAAAAGAGAAGTCTCTGTGACTTTGGTCTATAACAATCAGTGGGAATTGTGGCTGAGTAACAGGGAGGCTGCTGGAGACCCAGCAGTTCCTCTTAAAGGGCTAGTGCATGGACTTACTCAGACTTGATCCCTCTGGGCTCCAGCACTGGGGCAGTGACTTGGGGGCGGGGACCCAGGGACACATGGGGAAGAACTGGATTGTCTGGCATTGTGGCAGGAACTCAGGAGCAGCTTTCTCCCAGACAGGGGTGCTCACAGGGGTCATTGTTCCTGTGCTGGGACCTCTCCCATCCCAGGGCTGACTGGCAGCCATATATGAGTTTCCAACAGCTTGGCTCACACTGTTTGCTCTACTCTGGTGATTCCCTGAAACTCTGCCCCATCTAATTTGCAGCCCCACCCAAGCTGTTTGCAGCAGCTTTTCCATATCAATGGCCTGTCCTGGCTCAGGCTTCAGACTTTCCTAAAATCTTTCAAATAAGCAGCAGATGGTATCAGCATGCCCAAACCTACCAATAAGAGGCCCGAGATCCAACACTAGAACCAGCCTGCCTTGCTTCACACCTGGATCTCTTCTGGGCACTTCCAAACCCAAGATAAAGAGCAGCCACCTACAGATCTCTCTGTAACTTCTGCCTGGTAGCCCCAGGTAGTGGCTAACTTTATACCTCCCCAGAGGCTCCAGAGCCAGTGAACCCAGGTGACAGTTTCAAACCATACCAGATTACAATTGTACACATTCACAAGCAACACACTCAAGGGGCAAACCCACTGAAGCAAGTCCTGCTCCACAGGGGTTTCTCCTGCACAGCAGCTCTTTCATTGTAGTCACAGCTGGTTCTCACAACCAATTGGCCTGGAGGTCAATTCCTCCCAGTGACACCAATAGCAATCAAAGCTCAACTACAACAAGACTGCACACACAGCCCACACAGGGGTGCACCTAAAGGGCCCAGCTCAGATGACTGAGAAGGCTGAGCCACTGGATCCTACAGGACACCTACTACACAAGGCCACTCTACCAATTTCAGGAGACATAGTAGCTCTACCTAATGTATAGAAACAAACACAGGGAAGCAGCCAAAATGTGGAGACAAAAAAGCATGTCATAAATGAAAGAAATGGAAGCAAACAAACTACTGGAAACAGTTCAAAACAATTGTTATAAGGTTGTTCGAGGATCTTAATGAGAGCTTCAAGGGACTTAGTGAGACTTAAAAGGATTTTAGTGATAATTTCAAAGACATGAAAAAGGACCAGTCAGAAATTAAGTATACACTAACTGAAATAAAGAATAATTTACAAGGATTCAATAGTAGATTCTGATAATCAAATCAATGATTTGGAATATGAGGAAGCAAAAAACACCCAATCAGAAGAGCAAAAAGAAAAAAGAATCCACCTTCGTCGCGGCGGAACAGAGCTGAGCGGATCCGATCGAGGAGCGCCGATACCGGGCGTGCTGGGTCTATGGTCGCTCCGCGAGCTGCTCCGCCGGCTGGTGCTTTTTTTATCAGGGCAAGCTGTGTTCCATGGCAGGGAACTTTTGGCAGAGCTCCCATTATTTGCGATGGATTTTGGATGAACAAGATCTGTTGAAGGAACACCAAAAGGACTTAAAGTTTCTTTCAGAAGAAGAATATTGGAAATTACAAATATTTTTTACAAATGTTATCCAAGCATTAGGTGAACATCTTAAGTTAAGACAATAAGTTATTGCCACTGCTACAGTCTATTTCAAGAGATTCTATGCCAGGTATTCTCTGAAAAGTATAGATCCTGTATTAATGGCTCCTACATGTGTGTTTTTGGCATCCAAAGTAGAGGAATTTGGAGTTGTCTCAAATACAAGACTGACTGCTGCTGCTACTTCTGTATTAAAAACTAGATTTTCATATGCCTTTCCAAAGGAATTTCCTTATAGGATGAACCATATATTAGAATGTGAATTCTATCTTTTAGAACTAATGGATTGTTGCTTGATAGTGTATCATCCTTATAGACCTTTGCTCCAGTATGTGCAGGACATGGGCCAAGAAGACATGTTGCTTCCCCTTGCATGGAGGATAGTGAATGATACCTACAGAACGGATCTTTGCCTACTGCATCCTCCTTTCATGATAGCTTTAGCTTGCCTACATGTAGCCTGTGTTGTACAGCAGAAAGATGCCAGGCAGTGATTTGCTGAGCTTTCTGTGGATATGGAGAAGATTTTGGAAATAATCAGGGTTATTTTAAAACTATATGAACAGTGGAAGAATTTTGATGAGAGAAAAGAGATGGCAACTATTCTTAGCAAGATACCAAAACCAAAACCTCCTCCAAACAGAAGTTCCCTGAGTGATTCTCCACTAGTGGCAGGGCCTGAATCTGCAAGATGATGAAGGACAAGATAAGGCAATAATCCTATTGCCACAGATACTGGTATTTTCAGTTTTAGTTATTTCTATTTTGAATATTCAACATTTTCCTGGAAATTACCATATTTTTATTTATAAAGGTTTGTTGTGTTTACATATGATTTTAGTATGCCTTTGGATAGTAATTTTTTGGGTGAAGAATACTTCTTGATTTTCATAGTTGTTTACTAGAAATAAGATTTTATATGTAAGATTTAATTTTATAGGAAATTTGTTCAGAAGCTCTAATCTATATGTTGAGTGATACCTGTAATGACAATGAAATCCCATACCCTAATTTAAATTTTTTGAGTGTATATGGACACTAACTTCCAGAATGCTTGTTATGTATGAGGGCACTAAGTTATATAAGAATAAAAATTTAAAACCAAAAAGAAAAAAATAAATAAAAAAGAATCCAAAAATATGAAGATAGTATAAGGAGCCTCCAGGACAACATCAAGCGTACCAATATTCACATTATGTGGATGCCAGAAGGAGAAGAGAGAGACCAAGATAGTGAACACCTATTTGAAGAAATAATGACAGAAAACTTCCCATACCTGGTGAAAGAAATAAACGTAAAAATCTAGGAAGCACAGAGAGTCCCAAATAAGAGGAACCCAAAGAGACCACACCAAGATGCATCATAACTAAAATGACAAGAGTTAAAGACAAAGACAGAATTGTAAAAGCACCAAGAGAAAAGCTACACGAGAGTGCCCATATGGTTGTCAGCTGATTTCTCAACAGAAACTTTGCAGGCCAGAAGGGAGTGGCAAGAAATATTCAAAGTGATGAACAGCAAGGACCTACAACCAATATTACTCTATCCAGCAAAACTATCATTTAGAATTGAAGGTCAGATAAAGAGTTCCACAGACAAGAAAAAGCTAAAGGAATTCATCACCACCAAACTGGTATTACTAGAAACATTTAAGTATATTCTAAAAGGAGAATAAAGAGAAGGAGAAAGAGAAGGAAGAGGAGGAGGAGGAGGAGGAGGAGGAGGAGGAGGAGGAGGAGGAGGAGGAGGAGGAGGAGGAGGAGCCCGGCGGCCGTGGCTCAGTGGTTGAGCATCAACCTATGGATCAGGAGGCCACAGTTTGACTCCTGGTCAGGGGACATGCCCAGGTTGTGGGCTTGATCCCCAGTGTGGGGTGTGCAGGAGGCAGCCGATCAATGATTCTCTCACATCATTGATGTTTCTATCTCTCTCTTCCTCTCCCTTTCTCTCTGAAATCAATAAAAATGAAGAAGAAAAAGATTAAAAATATGAACAATAAAATAGCAATAAATATCTATCAACAATTGAATCTAAAGATCCAAATAAATGAATAAGGAATCTAGTGAACAAATTAATATGATGAATAAAGTAGAACCAGAGGCATGGAAACATGGAACAGACAGACAGATCTCAGAGGGAAGTGGGGGAGGGGTGGGACAAGATTAACTAAAGATCTTATATGCATTACCTATGTACATAGACAATAGTGTGGTGAAGGTCTGGGGTGGGGTGGGTACCAGTGGAGGGGGGCAATAGAGGGTAATACTCTCAACAATAAAGATTTTTTTTAAAAAAGAAAGATTAGTCGTAACCAGTTTGGCTCAGTGGATAGAGCGTCGGCCTGCGGACTGAAAGGTCTTAGGTTCGATTCTGGGCAAGGGCATGTACCTTGGTTGCAGGCACATCCCCAGTAAGGGGTGTGCATGAGGGAAGCTGATCAATATTTGTCTCTCATCGATGTTTCTAACTCTCTATCCCTCTCCTTTCCTCTGTAAAAAATCAGTAAAATATATTTAAAAAAATAAAAATAAATAAAAAGTAAGATTAACAAATATAATACAAATGGAGGCCCAGTGCACAAAATTGTGTGTCCCTCAGCCCAGCCTGCACTCTCTTCAATCTAGGACCCCTCAAGGGATGTCCAACTGCCATTTAGGCTCGATCCCAGTGGGATTGGGCCTAAACGGGCAGTTGGATATCCCTTTCACAATCCAGGACTGCTGGCTCCCAATCGCTTACCTGCCTGCCTGCTTGATTGCCCCTACCCACTCCCCTGCCAGCCTGATCAATGCCTAACTGCTCCCCTGCCAGCCCGATTGCCCCTAACTGGCTTCCTCTGGTGGCCTGGTCACTGTTAACTGTCCTCCATTGCCAGCTTGGTCACCCCTAACTGCCCTCCCCTGCCAGCCCAATTGCCCCTAACTGTCCTCCCCTGCAGGTCTGGTCAGCCCCAACTGCCCTCCCCTACAGGCCTGGTTGCCCCTAACTGCCCTACGCTGCTGGCCCTGTCACCCCTAATTGTCCTCCCCTGCAGTCCTAGTCCCCCTCTCCCTTTGAGGTCTTGTCCCTCCCAACTGCCCTCCCCTGCTGGCCATCTGGTCTTGGTCATTTTGTGTCCACATGGGGGCAGCGATCTTTGACCACATGGGGGTGGCCATCTTGTGTGTTGGAGTGATGGTCAATTTGCATATTACTATTTTATTAGATAGGATAAAAAAATAATAAAGAAGTATGGGCTTTTTCATTAAGAAGGAAAACAACTCCTAAGCAACATAGTTTGTCTGAAATATTGAGATCACAACAGAAACTCTTTTCCAGGAAATGTTATCAATGTTTTCTATAAAATAGAAAACCTTTTTAATTGCAAAAATATTTTTTGTTTCTTAATTTCTCTGGATTGCACAAATATTAAATGTACTACTTGAAGAATTTATAGGTGTATAACCACACTCACATCAAGATAGAGACAATTTACATCTTTCAAGAACACTTTCTCATTAACCTTGTCAGTCAGCTCCATCCAGAGTTAATAATAGTCTACTTTTACATATCATTCCAGTTTTATTTCTGTGTACATACCTATGTACAATTGCTGGGATCCAGTCCATCCTTGCTGCTTGACACAGTCACTACAGGGAAGAAACATCTGCACAGCATATGTTTCAAGGGACCTGGCGTATATGGCATACTGTTCTTAATATGTTTGCTCACCTTCTTGGCGCTATGTGTTTTAACCAAGGTCACCTCTCAGAGAAAGGTTGTTTCCCAGGTAGGGATTTCCCCCTGAAGTTAGGGAGGGAATAAAACCCCTTAACTTAGTGCCAGGCGGGTAGTTAATCACTTTAACTACGAACAATCATGCTTAAACTACATAATCTTTACTCCCTGGAATGGAGATAAGAAACGCCCTAACCTTTGGAATAGAGATTAATAGGATTGGAATCAACTGGTATAAATACAGATGTAACAAGACAACAGGAGACAGAACCTAGAGACGGAACATGGCAAAAGATCCTGGACAGAAACTGGCAACAGAACCTAGAGACAGAACCTAGCGAGAGAACCTGGCTGAAGAGCCTAGAGACAGAACCTGGCTACAGAACCTGGATAGAACATGGCAAGAGAACCTGACTAGAACCTGGTGACTGAACCTGGCTGGAGAACCTGGACAGAACCTAGAGAGGGAACATGGCTATAGAACCTGGCTGGAGAACCTAGCAAGAGAACATGGACACAGAACCTGGCTGGAGATCCTAACCAGAACTTTGCTGGAGATCCAGATCAGAACTTGGCTGGAGATCCTGGCTAGAGATCCTGGCTAGGCTGCTGATCAACTGAATGCTGTCTCCGTGTCATTCCTTCTTCGCCGACTCCGTCTACACCTTTGGGAACCCCTGGACCTGCTGGGGTTGGACCCCAGCATACAATGATTTTTTAAAATATATGATCAAACTATGAATACCATCCACAGTGGTATCTTGGAGACAGTTTAGATCTGAACCATATTTGATGTGCATATAGGTTTGTGTTATTAAAACTGCATAACCTGCCACTGGATAGATACACCAAAATTTATGTAATTTCCTGTATTGGACATTTTTGTTTCACTAATATTTAAACATTCTAAGACAACATCTTTGTACCCATCTCTGGTATAATTATTTCCTTGGGATAAAGTCCTAAAAATAGAATATGATTTCACTGATATGTGGAATCTAATGAATAAAATAAACTAATAAAAAAATAGAAACAGGCTCATAGACACAGAGAAGAGACATGCAGCAACAGCTGTCAGAGGGGAGAGGGAGAGGGGCAGGGTGGAAAAGGTGAAGGGATTAAGAAAAATAAAAAACCTCATAGACAACAGTATGATGATTACCAGAGGGAAGGGAGGTAGAAGAAGGTAAAGGAGGCATAAATGATGATGGAAGGAGACTTGAGTTGGGGTAGTGAACACCCAATACATATACAGATAACGTATTATAGAATTGTGCACCTGAAACCTATATAATTTTATTAACCAAAGTCACTCCAATAAATTCAATTTTTTTAAAAAAAGGCTTAAAAATGGAAATGGAAGATTATGAGCATTTCGAAGGCTTTACGATGTTATCTTTAAGGTTGCTTCTGGACAAATTCCTCTGTGTAGCTAGTGCGGGGTCTGCAGCTCTGAGCACAGAAGCGGCCAGGATGCCCTACCAACATGCCTGTGCAGTCTGGGCCTTCCTTAGCTGGGCAGCTGAGGCCTGACCTGGAACCCAAATATCCTCTTGGCACCACAGGGGCAACCTGGAATATCCTTTCCTTGAGGGATATTTTCACCAGAGACCCAGATGGGGGCACTTCCTCTGCCATGTCTGGGAATCTGTCTTGGTTCCTGGAATATTTTAGTTTTAAACCTCTGGAAAATTGTATCTTCCCTGGATCCAATTCTTTCTCAAGTGCTTCACCCTCACTCACGATAATCTCTGATTCATCTTCTGTTTCTGAAACTTCAGGTGTGACCTCATCTTCTGTTTCTATGACGATTTCAAATTCTGGAAAAAGGAAGCTGTGGTCTGGAACTGTATTGTCCAAATTATCTGGTTGTACAAGCCTGCTTACATCCAGAGCTTATTTGGGGACCTACACAGCCATAAACCCTGCAGAGATGAGCCACAGACCTGATGGGGAAGGACACGGATCTCCCATCTCTGGGGAAGGACACTCAGAAGGTGGCTCATATGAGTACAAGTCCTTTTTCCTAGGTGGCTGATTTGTAAAAATTCGCAGGCTCAATCAACACCGAGACCACTCGTGGCCCTAGAAGAGGAGGAGGCTGAGATGGAGGCTGGGGGGGACAGGGGCGTGTACAGCTGGAGAGGGCATGCCAGTCCTGGAGGCGAGGGAAAATTCCTGACTACTTGTCTGGAACTACTGGTCTCTCCACCCTCATGCCTGCGCCACCCCTTGAATCCCGCTCCACCACTCCAGGGCACACATCCAGATTTAATGATCTTCTGAGTTACATCATCATAGATTAGTTTTGCCTGTTTTGAACGACCAATGTGAACCACACAGTATGTCCCCCTCAGTGCTGACTTTATTCATGGAACACAATGTCTGAGAGACACAGTATCTATGTGTGAAGCAGCAGATCGTTTTTGTCACTGGGGAGCATTCATTTCACTTGGTGAACTTACCACTATCTACCTGTCTGTCTACCACTGATGGATATGTGAGCCGTTAGCAGTTAGGGACTGGAACGAATGAGGTTTCTCTGAACATTCCTGTACATGTCCTTTGGATGAATCCAATATTACAAGTATATTTTAATTAATGGAGGGAGGAATCAAGCTTCCCATGTATTTATCATTTCAGACCCTGGGACTAGGGGTGGCCACCTCCCCTAAGTAAATATGAAATTCCAGGCCAGCAGATTGGGGCCTTGAGTGGCAGCTGGTATCTGCATGCCCATCCGGATAAGCTGATTTAACCACTCCATTGTGCTCTGCACTTCTCACAGGCTCTCCTACCACCACCCCCCAACCCCCACCCCCACCACCACCTTCACTGTGCACATTTCACTCAGGTGACAAATCCATCCTGGGTACAACCCAAAAGAAGGCTTGCTTCAGTTGTCCACGGTTCCATCCCATTGGCAGAGCTCCCTTTGAATGAGACCAATGCTCAGAACCACACCAATCAGGGCAAAAAATAGCCCATAATAGAAGGAAGTTTCACCTGTCTGAACACATCGCTGCATAATCCACAAGTGAGTGAGGAGATCCAGGCGCACTGGTGAATTGCAAGTTGGATTAGTTACCACAGACAACCGTGGGAACCTACGTCTGTTTATCTCAAGAGCTGTACCAGGGCTACTTTCTCTGAGGATTCTTCATGTTGAAAAGTAAAAAATGCCAGCCAGGCCAGTGTGGCTCAGTGGTTGAGCATCGACCCAGGAACCAGGAGGTCACGGTTTTGATTCCCAGTCAGGGAACACGTCTGGGTTGCAGGCTGGATCCCCATTATAGGGTGTGCAGGATGCAGCTAATCAATGATTCTCATCATTGATGTTTCTCTCTCTCCCCCTCTCTGAAAGTAATAAAAACATAAATCACATTTAAAAAGTAAAAAAGGCCAAATAAGTTATTAAAATCTTGGTTTATTTTAAATACCCACATTTAAAAATTGGGGTGATTAGTTCTAGCTCAGAAATGCCCTGCCATATTGGGGCTGTTTAAAGGGTTTACAAAATTATGAAAATAGTGCCCTTCACGGGGAGTTGGATGGTAATGGGACAAGTGCACAGTTGTAGGATGGACTTGGTCCATCTGTCAGCTCTCTCCATGATGGTGGTAGTCACCTCTTAGGAGAAGGAAACCAGTTGATCCTTTTGAGGTCTGAGCCCGGTGCACCGCATGCCTGGATGATCTGGGACAGGTTCAGCCTCAGCTTGGAAACAATAACCCTGGGAAGAACCAGAGAGATTGGAACCAAGAGTGAGTTCCTGGAATCCAGGGCTCTCCCAGGACCTGCTGGCTCCAAGCCATAGCTCAGCAATGTTTTCCAGGTGAGGCGACCTTGGGGAACCTGGGGACGGTCAGCATCTTGAGGCAGCAGTGTCTCTCTGGAGCATGGTGTTCAATATGGCAGCCCCTGCACACACACTGCTTTTAAGTGAATTAAACTTAAACAAAATGAAAAATTCACTGTCTAAGTTTCATGAATCACATTTCAAGTGTTTAATAGTGTCAACAAAAGAAACATCCAAACCTGTAGAGAATTTTATATAAAGTTTAAACTGATGACATATACTGGGGAGCAAGACCTCAAACACTCTGGAGAATAAGTTTTGCAGCCACTTGTATGCAGCTGAAATTAAGTAGTGAATGTAAGGAAGATTATGTGGAGGTGGGAGAAAGCAAGAGGGGATGGGATGATGGGATAATTAGGAAGATAATGTGCTTTCTTAAGGGCAGTTGTGCCTTCAAGTAGTGTTACTTATGGCACCTTAAATGTTGTGGGGAAGCACGGGACTTAGTTGGAAAGTCTATGAGGAGGATTCTCTGAAAGGTCAGGGGCTGCTAGAGGGACCTTGCCGAAGGCAGCAGCGCCTGCCTTGACTTTTCCAAACAAGTCCAAGCCCCCAGGTGTTTTGCTGGAATCTCTATGTTTAGGCTTTAGACATGACCTCCTAGAAGCATGTGCTTTTTCAAGGATACTTACCCTGTTGATTGTATCTAGAGGTTAATTTTAGTTCAAGCTGTTGTTACAATAAAAGCCTAAAGAGGCAGGCAATCAGGGCTGTTTTGGTGCTTCCTGCCAAGCAGCCCCTTAGCTTTCTCTTTCACAGAAACCTGTGTCAGAGTAATCCATTCATCCTTTGCTCAGGGTCTGCTGGTCAGTCCCAGCAAAAGATGTGTTAAGCAGATGAACAAGAGCAATGGACTGGTCTAAAGAAGTTACAGGCCTGGGGTGGGACTACCCACCATGACCTGCCCAGTTAGGAATTTGTGATTTATTACAGCACCACTTTTTTTTGTCCACAATAACCTCATGTGTCTGGTGGCTACCACACTGAACAGTGCAGATAAAGTGCATGCGCATCACTGCAGAAGGATCTAGTGGGCCGTCTAGGCTAGGTGCCTTCAGAGGAGAATACAAAGAGTCTCTCAGTGACTGAGTCAACAAAGTTGACACAATGAAGAAAGGTTCGAGTTTCTCAACTTTGTGGTTCTTCTCCTGTAAATAAACCCTCTGTGTGTGCTTCACCTGGACCTCTTCCCATCACTAGGTGGGAATTGTCTTCACCCACACCACGTTCCTGGGGAGTCTCATTATGTCCTTTAGAAGTGTTTAATGTAGTCAGCAAAAATATCATTGAATTGTATACTTTAAAGGGGTAAACCTTATGGTGCGTAAATTATATCTCAATAAAAAGTACTCAGTATAAATTTTGTAAATAAAGCAAAATCACTTCTATGTAATATATGTCAGTACGGTACCTGCAGAAGTCCTTTTGAAAAGAAAGAATAAATAAAGGCAAGAAATAATCACTTATTTTTTAATTTATTTTTTTAATCCTCACCTGAGGGTATTTTCCCATTGATTTTTAGAGAGAGTGGAAGAGAGAGGGAAAGACAGAGAGAAATATCGATGTGAAAGAAACACATCAATTGGTTGCCTCCTGACCAGGGCCTAGGCCAGGGAGGAGCCTGCAACCGAGGTACGGGCCCTTGACCAGAATAGAACTTGGGACCCTTTGGTCCACAGGCTGACACTCTATCCACTGAACTAAACTGGCTAGGGTGAAATAAAAACATATTTAAATGATCTGTCAGAAACTGGGAAGGGACTGCGATATTAACTCTACTGCACCCTGCTGTAGTTTCATTGGCTTCTCCCAGAAGACACAAGAATTCTGGGCCGGAGAAAAAGGACAGTTTCCTATCACAGCAACAGAGAGTGACCAGAGTATCAAAATTTGCACCTGTCCTCCAAGTCCCAGTTCCCACAGGGCGAGGGAGGAGGTCCAGGGGATGCCAGTACAGACAGTGGGTTGCATTACAAGAGACCGTCCACAAAGTGAGGAAATATGAATTTTTCACATTGGGCAGCAAGCCTGCCTAGCCTTGTCCTGGAGGAAGACCTTGTCACTGTTACACAGGACACTAAACACATCTACCTGGTGCTCTGGAGGGGCACACTCTCCACCTGTTAAGACTTCACTGTACAACAAGCATGTCATACAATGAATATTTTTATGGCCCAGTCAATATAATGGTATGTAAGAAACATTTCAATAAAAATTTCATAACTTAATTTTTACAATATCCTGTTATGCATAATCTATATGTATAAAAGCCTGAGCAATCATTACAACCAAATGACTGGAACGACCAGAATGACGGGTTGCTATGACATGCACTGACCAGCAGGGGGAAGATGCTTAATGCAGGAGCTCCCCCCCAGCACGCAGGCCCCAATTGCCTGATGTGGCTTGCCGGCCAACCTCCCGGTCCCTCCCTCTGGTCAACAGGCCCCCATTGCCTGCCTGATGGTGGCCAGGCCCAGGGCTGGGACACGGAACTGGGAATGGGTAGCGACAGACACAGCCCCTTTCCCAGGGGGGCCAAGGGTCGGCTCCCTCCTTGGGGCTGGCGTCCAACCTCCTGGGTTCCTCCCCGAGCCCATCCTCTCGGCCTGCAGGCCCCAATTGCCCGATGGGACCTGCAGGCCTACCTCCTGCAGTCCCTCCCCCCAGCCAGTAGGCCCCAATCACCCAACTGGGACAGGGAACTACGGGTGGGTGGCGGTGGGTGGGTGGCGGTGGACACGGGCAGCAAGGGAAGGAGGAGCGGGGGAGGCCTGGAGGTGGAGAGGCGGGGAACCTGATCGGCCATTATCACTGGCCAGGCCTAGGGACCCCACCCATGCAGGAATTTTGTGCACCGGACCTCCACTTATTAATAATGAACTACAAGGTTCGCTAATGACTGATTACTATAATCGTGCTGCATTCATTTCCCTTACATGCCTTACATGCAGGTGCACCATTTCTCTCCACTAATACTAGCAGCGAATATTTTAGCAGCTGATGGCCAGGTCATTAGTCTTGGACTGACTTGTTTGGTGTGTGCAACAGGAAATATTTCATTTTCGAGGAACAAGAAAAATGGGTTTATTTGCGTTATGCTTATTAATTTGTGCAGTTATTCAGTGTCTGGTAAGTTAATGTTCAAGAAAAAATATTAATTTTTATTAAAATGTTCTGTTATTCTATGTTAACCATTACTCATTTATTTCAGCTTTTTGTATTCAGCATGTGTCTATCGAAATCAACTGGTAGTAAAAATAAACAAAAAATTGCTGACGAACATCACAATTTCCAAGAAAAGTGGGAATTGGAGTATTTTTTCTGTGAAGTAAAAAATAAAATAATCGGCTTGATATGTAATAATGCTATTAGTACATCAAAGTTATACAACATTAGTCATCACTATGAACAACATAAATCAAAATATGATAATTACAAGGGATTAATGAGACAAGGAAAGTTAAAGAGCTCAAGCTGGGACTGAGAAAACAACAGTTCATGTTTACTAAAGTATCACCAGAAAGTGAAGCAACCGTGCATGCAAGCTATGTCTTGTCGAAGTTGATAGCTATACCCTTGAAACCTTTTACTGAGGATGGTTTCATCAAGGAATGTCTAATTAAAGCTGCAGAAATTGACCTGGAAATGTGAACTCTTTTCAAACAATCTTTGTCTCGAAATACAGTTGCAGAAAGACTTACTGATTTGGCCGACAACTTAAGTATTTAGATCAAAACAAAATCATCTAGTTTCGAAGTTTTTCCCATTGCCTGTGAGGAGAGTACAGACACTGGAAGCTTAGCTCAATTAGCCGTGTTTCTTCATGCTTGTGACACGGATTTCAACATGTTTAAGGAATTATTAGAACTACTACCGATGCATAACACTAGTACAGGACAAGATATCTCTAATTGTGTTTCTAAACTTCTGCAAAAATACAATCTACAACTCTCAAAATTAACTTCTATAGCTATAGATGGAGTTCCTTCAATGACCGGAAAAAAACAATGATTTTGTGGCATTGTTAGGTCGAAGAGAAGCTCAGGAGTGGATGCATGCCCCCATAAGGCAAATGGTTATGGTGATAATGGTCCCTCCCTGGAATTTCTAACATGTCAGCGTGCCAGACAGATGGCCACATAGATACTGGCTCCTCTCTGGAATCCTCTCTTTCCTTGTCACAACAACCCCCACACAGATACTGACTCCTTCCTGAATACCATGCAGATCCCCATGGCAGGAACTTCCTCAGCTGAATACTGTGCTGAACCCCATGGTGGTGACTTCCTCAGCTCATGCCCCCCACCCCTCATTAAACACCTGTATAAAAAAGGAGCTCCCCTTCCCTGTTGGCTCAAACCAGCCATGGGCAAACTATGGCCTGCGGGCTGGATCCGGCCCGTTTGAAATGAATAAAACTAAAAAAAAAAAAAAGACCGTACCCTTTTATGTAATGATGTTTACTTTGAATTTATATTAGTTCACACAAACACTCCATCTATGCTTTTGTTCCGGCCCTCCAGTCCAGTTTAAGAACGCATTGTGGCCATCGAGTCAAAAAGTTTGCCCACCCCTGGCTCAAACTCACTGGCCCTGTCTCGGGCTCGTGGGGCTCGCCCAAGAACGTGGATTAAAACCTTCTCTTTTCCCTTTTCTGACAGGCTCGATTCTCTTTTTCTGCGTCACGAACTTAACAGGCATTACTGCAAAAAACAAAGGGAAATTTATGATGGATCCAAGATTCATCATACGCATTGCATTATATATCAAGAAGTTTATGCACAAAGGTAATAAACATGGAAAATGTGTTGATACCTATCAAAAATATATAAATTTCATAAGATCTCAAAGTTTAAATCAGCGACAGTTCTCTGCTTTTTCTTATAATTTTTTTCTTTATTGATTAAGGTATTACCTATGTGTCCTTATCCCCCCATTACACCCTCACACCCCGCCCCCCCCACCCTCATGCCCTCACCGCCCTGATGTCTGTGTCCATTGGTTAGACTTGTATGCATGCATACAAGTCCTTTGGTTGCTCTCTCCTCCTTACCCCCACCCTACCTTACCTTCCCTCTGAATTTCTCTGATTTCTTAAGTGAATTAGTGAATATTCCAACTTGTCCTATGTTAACGTAAAAAAACCATTGAAACCTGTAAAGAATTTTTGTGAGTTTATTTGAGCCAAACTGTCGACATATGCTGGGAAGCAGAACTTCAACGAATTGAGATAGTGCTCCGGAGAATGGCAGGGTTACATTCGTATTTATACATGAAATTCATTGGTGACACATTTAAGGAGGTGGGATTAAGCGAAGTGGGGGAAACCTCTGTGATAGGATAAAAAGTAAAATGATGGACACATACTTAGGTGGGTGCAGGAACAATTAACATGATAAATGATAGAATCTGCTGCATCTGTCCTGGGCTTAGCACACCTGGTTGTGCCCCAGGGGCTCCAGATACAGGGAAATCACAAGTTACCCAGACATCCCAGGGACATGTTATCATAGATGCAAAAAGACAGATAGGCTCAGTTACAGTAAAGGTGGACCTTATCAGTGAAGATATTGGCTTAGGACGTAACTGCCCACCATAACTGCTTTTAGTTAAGGTTTAATTTCAGACCATCCTGTGTGGTTACTTTAGGTCTCCGAGTCTGCAAAACTGCCATGCAGGCCTCCCCTGAGCTTGTCAGGTTAGCATGTGGCCCCTTTCGTCCACACCTACTATGCCGAGTTATGTTGGCTATCCTGCTCCAAGGTTCTTAAACAATTCTGGGACTTGAAAGAATATGTCAGTTCTTAATAACTAAAAATCAAGACACAAGCCTGTTTTTTCACACAATATGGTTGCAAGATTTAACAAAACACTCGTGGTTGATATAACAAAACACTTACATGATTTAAACTTAAAACTACAAGGAAAAGATCAGATTATTACAAACATGTGTGACCAAGTCAAAGCATTCAAATGTAAGCTGTTCTTTAGGAAAAGCTGTTGAAAAATGGTGATTTAATGTACTTTCCGACATGCAACATGAACAAATCAAGTTTAGGTGAAACTACATCGTATCAAAAATACACAGAAAAAAATTTTAAGCCTTAGAACTGAATTTGAAACAAGGTCTGCAGATTTTAAATTTTTAGAAGACAAGTTTTCTTTGTTTTCTTCTATATTTTCAATAAATATAGAATCAATATCTAATCACATGCAAATGGAAGTAATTGAGATCCAGTGCAATTCAGATTTGAAGGCAAAATTCAGTGAAGTTGGTGTGCCTGAATTTTACAAATATTTACCTGCCAGGTTTGAAAATACTCAAAAATTCGCATATGAAATTATTTCCATGTTTGGAAGTACTTATCATGAGAGCAGGTATTTACAATTATAAAAGGAAATAAGTCTCCTGTCAGATCCAGAATTACTGACACTCACCTTGGGTCAGTTTTGAAAGTGATCACTGCAAACAAGATTTCCCCCCAAGTAGGAGAGATAGTAGCAGAGAAGAGATGCCAAGTGACAGGAAGAAACATAAGAAACATTAATTTTATCATTGCTCTTGTTCTTTTTTATTTATACTATACTTTGAGAAATAAACATATGTTTCTATGAAAATTGAAGCTTTTGTTTTTTTGCGGCCCACATACACTTAAATCTTGTTTATTTGGCCGGTGTTAGCCTTTGAGTTTGACTTGCTTGCTGTACAAACTTCCTTGAAAAGAAGGTGGAAGAAAAAACGTCAGTGCTTCAGTGCAAGAGGTGCAGAAATGCAAGAAACACATGGAATCTGTCACCAACACCAACAAACAATATTGTAACAGAGAAACAAGTGAACGATTGAGATAGTAATAGGGAGCGGACTTGTGATCCAGGGAATCACTGCCGTGTTGTGACCTCATTTGGAATTCAGGCTGGAAATCCTCAATGCCTTGGGGATGAAACCCAACTCCCTAGTGTGCCCAGCAAGGTGGCATGACCTGCCCTGCTCCCCCCTCTGCAGCTCCCACAGCAGCGCTGGCCTCCATATCCCTGCCCAACAGCCTCTCTTGCAATTCCCCAACAGGCTTCCAAGCCTGGCCCCTGCATGTCTCTGCTTGCAGCCTTCTGCCCTTCGCCTGAAAAAGTTACTTCATCAGGGTTCAGCTCAGGCAGCTCCTCCCACCTCCCATCCTGCATCCTGTCTCCGCCCCCCCCCCCCCCCCCCATGAAACAGGAATTTTAGGGGAACATAGATAGGTTTAGGGAATTTTAAAAATTGGGGTCCATGGAAAAAAACACAGGGCTACAGAGGGGGAGAAGGTACATTTCCATAACACAAGGACGCCAGGTGCAGTTACATTTCCATAAGACAAGAGAACTGGAAGTAGCCAAAAAAGGTCTATATTTACAAAATGAAGAAGAAGGAAGAAAGCCCAAAAGGAATAGGAGGACAATGAGGGAGGAGGGCCTCAGGAGTCACTATAGTAACCAATTCGAAAGGGAATATTGGCCAATCAAAGGGGATGTCAGGACACAGGAACTACAGCCTTTATAAACCATGGAAACAGGAAGTCGGTGGGACCCTTTCCCCTTCCCCACGTGGGAGTCTGTACTTATTCTTCAATAAATCTCCACCTTTGCTACACTACCCTCTGTCCATGGATTCATTCTTTGACTGGGCAGACAGAGAATCCAGGTTCCAGTCCAAAAATTTCGTATCACCCGTGATAGAATGAGGACCCACTCCATCTGCCCACAGCACCCTTGCTCACCTCGGCCATCCTGCTGAGCATGCCAGGTGGTGACGCTCCTGGTTACTGGCCTAGCCTGGATTCTTTCTAAAATTTCGGAGACATGCATATATAAGGCAAAACTTCCAGCACATGTTTTTTTAAGAAAAAATAAAATTCTCCCTTTCCTCTTCGAACTCCATCCCACTTGCACTTGTAAGTCCAATGCTGTTACCAGTTTCTAGCTGTGGCCCCTTCATAGTTTTAAATAATCTGTCATTACAAAAGACTAAAATGTTAAGTGTCTGACTATCTATGTAATGACATCAAGTAGCAACACTGGACTCCTCTCCCTAGCAATGCCCAGCCTCAGGTGGAAACAGCTTACACTGTCACCAAATGTCTTTGATGCATTTTCCCGTGCCTCATCTCATTTGATCCTCACACAAGTCCTAGAGAGGGTAGATAGGAGACTCAGTGGAATCCTATTTCTTTACATTAGCCAGAAAATGGAGATTATTGTTGATAATGAATTTGGTTGTTTTTGTTGACATTCTGAAGCTGAAAGAAAGCGGTGGCATCACCCGGAAGTAACAATGGCGATTAAATATGATCATAATAGTGATCCGAGTAGATATAATTATCCCTGTGTAACCGAAGTTGCTGTCATATTCAGAAATGAAGATGGAGGAACTCCTTTTCAAAGGGATTTATTCATTGTAAACCAGATCCAGAGAATCCGAATGCCACTAAAATGAAACAAATCAGTATCCTGTTTCCTACATTAGATGCAATGACGTATCCTATTCTTTTTCCACCTGTTGAAAAAGATATTGCATTAAGACTCAGAGATGGCAGTCTAATCAACAATAATACTAGATTCAATGGGTGATGCCAAAAAGGACATTTTTCCCATCAACTTTCTTAAAAGTATTATTCCTTCGAGAATGCCGTGTCATAAATTAGAATTGAAAGTACATGCAATCATCATGCTACTGAGAAATCTTAATAGTAAATGGGGTCTCTGGAATGATACTAGATTTATTATAAAAAAACCCTGCAACCTAACATAATTGAAGGTGAAGTATTAACAGGATCTGCTGAGGAGAGGTTGTTTTCTGATTCCAAGAATTGATTTGTCCCCATCTGACACTGGCCTCAGTGTTAGAATAAGTTTAATCAATTTATTAGTCATTGTTTTTATCAATATTGTGTTTATATCATGTTTTTTATGTTTTTATATTATGTTTTTGTTCTTTTATATCATGTCTTTGTTGTTGTTATATCATGTTGTTATTGTTTATTTATTAGCCAATTTTAAATATTATTTTCATCTACATTTTACTAATTTCTTTCATCTCTGGCACTTCTATTACAGAGAAAGGGTGAATAGTGATATTACAATATTTCTTCTAATTAATTTCCTTCCAATGTGCATGAATTCATGCACTGGGACTAGTATGCTCATAATTTCCTTCCATGACATCAGAGGTCTGACTGCACCACTTATGAGTAGGATCTTGTCCAATGACTTAACCTCCCAGAGCTCAGAGTACTCTTCAAGCTCAGTGAAATACCAGCCTTCCTGATGTCAGGACTGTAAGTATCAATAAAGAAAACACCTGCAGAGATACCACGAGAAATGGGGGCTGTGGGCATGTTCCTTATGATCAAAATGGAGTCCATTTCTGGAAACGTGTTGCATAGAAATGTTTCTAAGCACAGGAACTTGGATCCTATTTTTAATATATATTTTTATTGATTTCAGAGAGGAAAGTAGAGAGAGAGAGATAGAAACATCAGTGATGACAGAGAATCACTGGTGGGCTGCCTCCTGCACCCTCCACACTGGGGATCGAGCCTGCAACCTGGGCATGTTCCCTGACTGGGAATTGAACCTGTTACCTCCTGGTTCATAGGTTGACACTCAACCACTGAGCCACACCAGCCAGGTAATGCTCACCAGGTACAAACAACCACCAGACACAATCCAGTATTCACATTTCCAAAATTCACATTTCCTAACTTTGAGGATCCTATGAATTGGAAAAAAATAATGATTCCTACCTAGCTGATTTAACAATCTCAAGTAATTGCCTCCAAATATCACCAAAAATACTCTTTAAAAGTCTAAGAGTCCGTCAAGGGTCGCACATGATATACGCAGGGGGAACAGCCACTGTACTTAGATGTCAACAAGTAACTCCGTATTGACTACGGGCACCTGAAGTAAGAACAACACTGTGAGAGCAGAAACACGTGGCCTTTTCCCTTCACCAAGAAGCAGCATGGGAGAGAGAATCTGAAGATCCTACGCTGCTTTGAAGATGGAGGAAGCCAAGGGACGCAGCCTAGAAGCTGGAGAAGCTAAGGGCACGCTCCTCCCCTGGAGCCTCCAGAAGGACCTGGCCCTGCAGACACCTGGCTTTCATCCAGTGAGACTGATCCCAAGACTTGGGCCTGCAGAGCTGGGAGATAGTGTGTGTGTGCTGTGCTCAGGAACTGAGTCGGTGGAAATATGTTGCTGTAGGCAACTGGCCAACCTTGGAAAAGAAAATAAACAATGTGGGCAGTAATGTAAACTACATGCAAATGAAATGCATCACAGTCACTAAAGATGTCCTCTAAATTGGGTCTGAGTAATCAGAGCTCAGTGGTTAGAGCCTCAGCCCACCAAGGGCTCACCCCTCAGGAAGGTGCAGGCAAGATGAGAGGGAATGCTCACCGTGTACAAGCACCAGGCACAATCCAGTCAGAGAACAGCTGACGGAGGATTCACCGTCCCGCAGCCCCGACTCCTGCCTCAGATACTCACACGCTGCACATTTCAACAGTTTTGATTGATGTATCTCTTTTGGCTTGATCTTCTCGAATCTGCCTAACAAATACATTCACAGTATAAATTACATAGTGAATAATACCCTGTAAACGCAGAGGGAATTTTATCTAACCTCATAAATGAACTGGTTGTGTGATGTTTCCAGGTAGGAAGTAGGGAGTAGGGAGTGACCACTCCCAGCAATAACAGCAGTCCCAAAGTCCTCTGACTTGTCAGCACTGCAGATATTGCTCATCTCAGAACAGTTTCTCCCCTACCCCCAAAAGAAAACCCTCAAGAAGTCTTTTTGTGGTCACACCTTCCACCCACACTTATCTGCTGGCAACCACTTCCTGTTCTCAATCTTTATGATTTCGCCCAGATGTTACATCAATGGAATTACTCTGTAATCTCTGAGACTGGCTTCTTTTCAGCATAATGGCTTTGTGATCTGTCCAACCTGTTGGGTGTAGCAATAGTTCCTTGCTTATATTGCTCAGTAGTGTCCATTTTAAGGTTATTTCTACAACCTACCTATCAATTCATCTGTTGATGGACATTAGGGCTGTTTCCAGTTTGGGGCTTTTACAAATAAAACTGCTATAAACACTCACAGAATTTTTGTGGGACCATAAGGTTTTGTTTCTCTGGGGTAAATGCCCAAGAGTATGCCTGCACCTGAAAAGCTAATGGATATTCTGTTAAGACCCACCGAGACCTCTCTTGGACTCCAGGCAGCTAAAGGAAGAGGAAAAGCTATAAGACAGCCCTGGCCAGTGTTTCTCATTGGTTAGAGTCTCGGCCTGCACACCAAAAGGTTGAGGGTTTCATTCCCAATCAAGGACACGTACCTGGATTACAAGTTTGATGCCCAGTCCCAGTCAGGGTGAGTGTAGGAGGCAACCAATTCATGTGTCTTTCTCACATCGATGTTTCTCCCTCTTTCTGTCTCTATCTGCCCCCCACCCCTCTCTAAAAATCAATGGAAAAAATATCTTCAGGTGAGGATTTAAAATTTTTAAAAGCTTCAAGACAAAGGATCCAGACCTCACTCTCCCTCCTGGGAGCACACTGGCACCTTTCCCTTCCTGGATTTCTTCCCCCACAGGCACGCTTTTAAACTCCAAAGGGCCCACAAGACTTGCAGCCAGGGGAGCGGTGGGCAGAGGCAGCTTGACCTGGGCTAAGCCTCTGAACATGTCTCTAAGGCCCCCTTTTCTCTGACTTGTTGTTTTTCCTACCGTAAGCTCTGCCTTTGTTTCACTGTCTCCAGCTTTAATAAACATACTCTCAAAGCCACCTGGACTCCTCTTGTGAAATCTCTCCTACACGAAGTCAAGAACCCACACATTAGCATTGGACCCTAGGTAAATCTGTCCCTGACCCAGACCCTGTCCCGTAACAAACTGACATCTTAACTATATTATACTGCATCTTCCAAATGTAAACCTCTCCCCATTTATTTAGTTCATCTTTGATGTCTTTCATTCATTACTTACAGTTTCCTCATATACATTATGTACATGTTTTATTAGACTCATCCCTAAGTATTTCCGTGGAGGGATAAATGGCACTGTTTATAAATTTTAATTTCCCATTGTTAATGCTAGTGAATAGAAACATAATTTTGTGTGTGTTGACTTTGTATCCTATAACCTTCCCAATTTCAATGATTACTTCCAGGATTTTTTTGGTGGGTTTAAGGAGATGGCTTCAGTTCCCTGGTCCTTTCATGTGTCTGAGTATGCCACAATAAGCCAGTATTGGGTGAGGCTAACCTTAACCTTGCTGGGACAGTCTAACCCTCCTGGGACAGGAGAGCCTGGGAGGCTTATGAAGAGCAGCCACAACACTGTTCTCACTGCTTCTCTATTCTTCAGGGAATCTGTCCTAAGAGCCTTTCTCCTTGTCATCTTCCAGTGATGCCGGGTCTGAGGCTTCTACCTCTCACCCATGGGGTTGAGCTGCAGGCTATACAACTGCTTAGATACAGATGGCATTCTCTCCTCAGCATCAGGGTCCTGTCATCCTTGGTGCAGTCACCTGACCCCTTTGAGCACCACCCTGTGCAAGGGGCAGGGGCAGCTGGCACCTGGGCTCATCTTACTTTCGTTGTCTATGTATGTATTAAACTGTCTGACTCTAAAAGGGCCTGATGGGCCTGGCCCGTGTGGCTCAGTTGGGTGAGTGTCATCCGTGCACCAGGAGGTTGCCAGTTAGATTCCTGGTCAGGGCATTTATAGGGTTGCGGGCTCCATCCCCATTAGGGGCATGTCAATTGATGTTGCACTTTAACATTGATGTTTCTCTCTCTCCCTCCCCCTTCCCCTTTCTCTAAAAAATAATAATAATAATAAAATAAAATCAATAAACTATTCTTTAAAAAAAATAAAAAATAATCAAAAAAATTCTAAGGGCTCCTTGTCTTGTGACTGGCTAAATCTATCAGCTTTGACTCTGGCTCGACAATAGCTTCCATGGGATTTCTATGTAGATAAATTAATTATACAGATATGAAGTCCTCTAGTAATACCTTATGATTTTGCTTCAAAGTCAGTTGTGCTGTTTATCAAGGGCTTTCTATTTTAGTCAGGTTGAGAATTATGAATTATGAATAAAGCCCCGAGCTCATTCATTTAGGAAAGAGGTCTGTGCCCAGCAGCTGTGCTGTGTAAATGGGAGGTGAGTATCCACAGGTGGGACTCCTGTCAGGTGCTTGGGCAGTCGGACACATGAAGGCAGCGGTTCTCAACCAGTGGGTCACGACCCCTTGGTCGGTCAAACGACCCTTTCACTGGGGTCACCTAAGACCATCCTGCATATCAGATATTTACATTACAATTCATAACAGTAGCAACATGACAGTTATGAAGTAGCATTGAAAATAATTTTATGGTTGCGGTCACAGCATGAGAAACTGTAGTTAAAGGGCCAGAAGGTTGAGGACCACTGCATTATGGAAACCTGCCAATGTATATACCAACCCACGCAGACGCCTGCCAAATTAAGAGAGGAGGGCTAACATAGGTGCATGCATGGACCACCCATGAGGAAGTACTGCACACACACTTAAGGGGAGGGAGTCCCTCCACTAACCATGAGCTTTACCAGGTCTGAAAGTCTCTGCCTCCTCTCTTTCATCTTCCTAACCTACTCACTGTGACATGGAAGGGAGCCAGCAGAGACAGAGGGGCCATGGAATAACCCACTTATTATCTCGTGGCAACAGTGATGATGCAATACAGTAACAGTGAGAAACCTGGATGGAGCCTTTCCTTGGACCAGGCACTCTACAAGGTGCCCTTTCAGTCAGTTTTATGAATCCCAGAGATCTCTACTTTTTCCTTTCTTATTCTCCCTACCAGGGTTTCTGCAGTCCCTTCTCTTCTTCTAGATCACACTGCAACTTCATAATTTCCCTTTAAAAACTCAGAAGAATTATAGACAGTGCAGGTCTGGAGGTGGATTATGTTCAAGGTGGATTATGTGCTAGGACGAGCCAGCATTTGGTGAGTGATGTGCCAATGAGTCTTTGCTAACTGGGTTTCCTTTGAGCCATGTTCAAATAAAAACACATCACAACTTGGAATGGATCTTAAGTAATATTCACACTGAGGCTTTGAGATATCTGAGAAGATGGAAATCAGTTGGAACTGGTTCAGGAATAATTAATTAAAATGCGTTTTTTTTTCTTCATGCAACTATGACTCCATGCACCTCTCTTTCTGGCAGCCCTGACCTTTTGTTGTAATGTGAGTATATAAGTCACAGTCTACGGTCCCACACCCAGTCCTCCTGCTGCTCTGCCATCAACTACTCTGGAGGGTCATCAAGAACCATGGTGTCCAGAAGCTTTGGTAAGAGGGCACCAGCCCCAAGTCTAGCGTATGCGTTATCACACCCGTAGTGTACCTCTGAGCCCCAAACTTAATTCTCTTTCCTAGTCAATTTTTGGCTTCCCATCCCGTAACCCCCACCCCTGTGACATGTCTGACTGCATTACAATCTCTCCCCCAATCTGCAAATTTCAGAATCTTAGCTCTTCTCAGAGCCCTCCCTGCTACCCAGAGTCCATCTCAAAATCCACTCTGAGCTGTTGACAATGAAGGAAGCTCATTGGGATCATCTTGGGCCCCACAATAGTGACCAGAAGGCTACTCTCCAGAATTATTCTCATTCCCCTTCTGCTTCTCAGCTGCCGTCTTCACTTTTGAACTCCTGTTCTCAGACTCTGAAGGCCTCACAGGTGAGAATGGTGCAGGGACGAGGGCTCCCAAGGTCTAAGACCGGTCCTGGAGTTCATTCTGCTCTGGCTTGTTCAGATACTGGGCTGTGCATGTGCCATCCAGCACCCAAGTGTGGGGCGAGATCTACAACCCCTTGGAGCAGTGCTGTGATGAGCGCACCGTCCTGTCCTTGAACCACACCCGCCTCTGTGGCCACAGCTGCACCTTCTGGCCCTGCTTCCAGCACTGCTGCCTTGAGTCCTGGGGCTCTCAGAATCGGGCCGTTGTCAGGTTTAAGGTCCCAGGCACTAAATCCAACTGCATTGCCGCCCCCCTCAGCAGGATCTGTGGCCAGGTAAGAGTCCAGTTCTGGCTGTGGGCAGGGCAGGGGATGGCATTTGGTGCATCAGTCTCTGCTGAGTTTCCCATCACCCATCTCTGGGTCAATATGTCATCTGTTCTCTCGCTCTCTCTGGTTTATAGGTAATATGCTCCTGGGCCTAACTCCAAGGGCAACGGGAGGAGAGTTTGGGCGTCCAAGAGTTCTGTGGTTCCATTTCTTTGTCTGAACACCACCACCTTGCCAACAGTGGAGAGCCACATGGCAGAACCTGAGAGCTCTGTCAGGCAACTCAGACACTATTTGCTCCCTTGGCACTGGCCCTGCTGGGCTGCCCCTTGCAGCTCTCTGTTCCTTCCAGCCAAAGGGAATTCCTGATACATACTGCTTCCTCCCTCTCCAGGTCCAGCCATGAGCTTCTGGCTGCAGGGCTGCTTCTCTGGGCCTTCTGCACTTTCCTCCCTTCTCCTCTCCCCATTTATTCTTGGTTGCCCACTTTTAGATGGTTCAATGCCTGGTTTCCTCAGGCATGGGTCTGTGTTGAGCAGTGATTTCTTTGTTGAAATATAGTTAGTTAGCAATTCAGGTCCTTTGCATTTCAATGCAAGTTGTAGGATCAGTTTGTTGATTTCTGAAGTCTTCCAGTTTATGAACATGGATGCATTACAGTTTGTTTATGTATTCTCTTCACTTTCTTTCAACAATGTTCTGTTGTCCTCAGTTTACAGCATTTGCACTTCTTTTGTTAAGTTTATTCATAAGTATTTAATTTGGGTTCTATTGTAAATAGAATTATTTTCTTAATTTCATTTTCAGATGGTCTTTGCTAGTGTATACAATTGATTTTTATATGTTGATCTTGTATCTTACAACCTTGCTGACTTTCTCAGTTTGTTCTGTTGGGTCTTGGTAGCTTCCTTAGAATTTTTAATATATAAGATCATGTCATTTGCAAATAGAAATATTTTTACTTCTTTTCCAATCTGAATGCACTTCCTTTCTTTTCTGGCCTATTTTCTCTGACTTAAACATCTCCTACTATGTTGAATAGAGTGGTGAGAGTGGACATACTTGTCCTGCTCGTGATGTTAAAGGGAGAGACTTCAGTCTTTCACCATTTAGTATGATATGTTGTGAGCTTTATTGTGGGTAGTCTTCATCAGGTTGAGGAGGTTCTTTTCTATTAACAGCTTGTTCTATGTTGGGGTTTTTAAAAGTATAAAAATGTAGATTTTGTCAAATGCTTTTTCTGTATCATTTTAGGTAACTTGTGCTTTAACCTATATTATAGTCATGTTATTGCCTCTATAAAAAACATTCATGTCCATCCTTTTGAACTTCATCTCTCAAACTTCATCCACAGTCATGGTGCCCAGAAGCTGAAATACAGGAGAGCTCCAACTGCAAGACCAAGTCAAACCAAATCATACCCCCCAAAGCAACCATGAACCCCAATTCTCTCCCCATCTAACCTCAGCTTCCTTCATCCTTCCAAATCACTTTATTGATACCTTTAATACCTGCTCTGACCTTCTGCCAACTGGGAAACTTCACTGCATTCTTACAATTGTAACATATGGTTCAAAGAGTTCCCCCTCCCCCCATTCTCTCCCCTCAAGGGATCCAGTATGTTTAGGACCAGATTTCTGGACTCTTACCTGTGTCAGGAACTAGCCCAGGGGTGGGCAAACTTTTTGACTCGAGGGCCACAATGGGTTCTTAAACTGGACCGGAGGGCCAGAACAAAAGCATGGATGGAGTGTTTGTGTGAACTAATATAAATTCAAAGTAAACATCATTACATAAAAGGGTACGGTCTTTTTTTTTTTTTTTAGTTTTATTCATTTCAAACGGGCCGGATCCAGCCCGTGGGCCATAGCTTGCCCACGGCCGAACTAGACCCTACGTAGAGATGATCCCAAACTCAAATCTTTAAAACAAATCTGGAACTAAGCCTTCTACACACTGGCCTGCCCTCCCTGGGGTCCACAACCCCAGCCTCGGCCTTAACCCTCCTTCCTTCTTCTCCAGGTTTCATCTGCATATTAGCCTCCCTCCTCCTCCTCCTCCTGTGCTTAAAGTCAGGTGAGTGCAGGGTGGAAAGAATGAAGAGGGACGAGACTGCCCTTGGGAAGTGGTTTAAAGAGGATCCTGATTCAGGGGATGGGGATAGTGCCTGGTTCTCCTTGAAGTCACCAGCAATTTGTCTCCAGGGGCCCACATGAACTCCGGCCTGTGGCTGTGCCAGCGAGCACCCAGATGCGGGAACCAGATGTACAACCCCATGGAGAAATGCTGTGATCATGACACCATCCTGTCCCTCAACCGGACCAACCTCTGTGGCCCCGGCTGCACGTTCTGGCCCTGCTTTGAGCTCTGCTGTCCTGAGTCCTTTGGCCCCCAGAAGAGATTTGTTGTGAGGCTGAAGGTTCTAGGCATGAAGTCACGGTGCCCTACCTCTCCCATCTCCAGAGTCTGTCCCAAGTAAGGACCTGCCTCACTCAAGATGACAACAGGACAAGGGGGCTAAGGCAGGGATGGACTCTGGAGGCTGGGGCCCTCCTGAATATGGATCCCAGTCCTGCACCTCCCATCCCTTTCCATGTTTGAATCTCTCCTAAACCGCTCAGTCTCCATCTCTTTCATTTTCTGCAGCATATGAGGGACAACCTGGACATCCTATTGGAACCTTGGAACATCTGGCTAAAAGCACGCACCCTAAGATATGAGAGGAAATGGGTGGGTGGTATGGTTTTCAAATGATAAAAACATGTCCTAGATCCTGGTGAGGTTAGATGTGTTCTTTCTGAATTTCGTGTGGCAACTTGCTGAGCAATGATTACACAGGAACGTCTCTCTGCTCCTAAAGCCGCCCCTGCCCACAGCGATCAGGGTCTCCTCAGTCAGCCTAAGTGTCCTCTCTCTCCTCTGGGTCAGGGTTCTTCTCTCTTCAAGGGGACAGGAGTGAGGGTGGGAGGTGGATATTCCTCCCTGTGGGGGAGACAACCCAGCCCCAGAGCCACCTTTTGGTTCCTGCACCTGCAGCTCCTGTGGGAGGTGGGGAGGATGGAAGCTGCCCCGAGGAGCTGGGGCATTGCTGGGTTAAATGATAAACATCTAAATATTTTTAAATAGTATACAATACTCAAACATTGGTTGCTAGACACAATTTAATTCGCCTGCTCTTAGTTTTTATTACAGAAGGTCTCTTGTACTTTGTTGGATGTATATTTTCTTGAAAGGAAGTGTGTTGTTAAATGTCAATCTAAGAAATGTTGGCTGTTTACTTTTTGGTTGTCATTGAAAAATGAAGGTTTCTAAGAGTGAAGAATCCTAATATATTTTAAAGAAAAAAGAAATAAAAGGTCTGTACAAGTTGCTGAAGGTATGACAGAAAGAAAGAATATTAGAGTAGAAATACTTAATGGAAGGTCTGAGGCATGGTTATGCATTTTTGAAGGACGTAGAAAGAAGGTTTGAAGGCTAATTTGAAAGTGTGAAATTTGTGAAGGTTGCATATGTGATGAGAAGAAAACGAGAAATGTTAAAAGAAGGAAATAAGTTCTAAAGTTAACTATTTACAAGAAATATAAAAGGGCCAGTTTACTCTGATCAAGAAAGTAAGGTTTCAGCCTCCAAGCCTGGCAGGACAAGGTTGCTGGATTCTTCTTAAGCTAAACCAGAATATTTAGCAGCAGAATTTAAAGATAAGAGTGTGCATAATGCCTCAGACCACCATCCAGCCTGCTCTTCAGATTGGCTGGGGTGGTGGGGGCGGTGGGGGGGGCGGAGATCTGTACTTAATGGGTCAAATGTATAGGTTTGCTTACTTTGCTTTTCAATAAAGGAGCATACTTTAATTACTTGATAAGTTAGCTTTTCACAATATAATCAAGGTCTCATATAAACTCATTCATGTGAGAAGCCAATATTTTATGAGCAACTGGTTCTAGTAAAGTCCAAAGTAAAATTTGCATATATATGCAAATGAGCACTAGCCAAAAAAGAATGCTATTTAGAAGTAAATTTAAGCTTAAAAAGAAGAAAAAAGAAACAAAGGAAGAAATGTAAAAATCTCTTCCACTACTATTTACCAAGTAAACTAAAAGGTATTATTGAAGCATTAAATCTCACCATTAATGAGACACCATAAGTAAAAAGAAAGTTACTTTTACTTGAGATGTATGCATTGCAGTATTGGCCAACATGTTTCTCTCCTACCTATTTTCCTGGACAGCAACTAAGATGGTTGCTCTGCTTGAAAGAAAGTAAAAGTCTTTAGTGCAGCAATTTAAGGTTTTAAAGTAAAAACAGCAAGGATTAAGGTTCAGTAAAAATAAGAAGTTAAGCCAGTGAGTGGCAGATTACCAACTCAGGAAATTTAAAGTACCAAATTTGGCTGGTCTGAGTGCAGTGTCTTACTTCTTATCCAACCATCCTGGCCCCTGGCCTCAACTGCTCCTTTCCTTCCTTTTCTCTTTTCCCTTGGATAACAGCCCATTCTAGCATTACCTCCCACTTTCACTGCAATAAAATCTCAACCACTCATCTGTCACCTCTTATTGGCAGTGCCATGGTGACTACCCTCTCAGCTTGGAGTGCAGAACTAGAAAAAGGAACCTCATACCTTTTAGTCCACCTATTCTCCTTACACCTATCAGCTTGTCTCCATGATCAGGAATTTTTCTTCCTCTGTGGGAAAAACACATAAATCTGTCTCCCCATCAGCTGGACAGGAATCTGTACTCTCATCTTTCACCCAATATAGATATAGCCCCCAATAATCAGTCTTTACCTGCCCGTGTAACCCATCATATCTGACACAAAAGAGGAGTCCAGATAATCCCTCTCCGAATAACCCTGGGCATCACAGCAGGGGTTGGAACTGCCATAGGGACTTAACCACTGCTCTACCTATTTTGAGATCCTGTCTCAGGACCTACAAGAAACCTGTGGATGCCTAGCAAGGGGCAAAACTTGGAAAACAGGAACCTCACCCCCAGGGTAACCTACTCTCCCCTTTCATATCACTAGTGAGGCAACGGAGACCCCTACTCTTTTCCCCCCTAAAAATAACATCTAGGTCTCAGTTGTATTTCAGCTCCAGGCCCAGAAAAGCAGCAAAATTACGCAAGTGATGCTGTGGCGGCCTCAGGACCAGCTTTTACCTCCCAAGTCACTCAACAGGACCACTTTCGAGACTTCACCAACCAGTCTCTTGGGAAAATCATGCTTCTGCAACTCTCATCCAGCCTACTACTCTCAGAGTCCGTTCCCCTGTGATCTTGACGTCCCACCTCAGCAGGAAGCAATTACAGAAGATATGACCTTCGTCCCTATTCCATAAACAAAAAGGCTGGAATGTTAGATTTGATCGAGCAATTGAATTGATACCCCTCCCCCTAGGAACTGGCTTTTCAGGTCATTTCACTATAGTCATTCCCTTTGCTTAGACCACATTTCACTTCTAGTGACCACATTTCATTATCTCCCCCTCCAGGTATGCATAAAGAGGTCTCCACCCAGAAAAAATCCTGCCAAAAGTCCTTTAAAGGCCTCTGACTCCCGTCACTGGGTGCTGGAGCCATTCAGGCTCAGCCACCTGGTGTGTGGATGATCGAATAAATTTGTAATCCCTCGCCATTCTGGCCTTGTGTGTTCCTCCTTCGGCGACCTAACATCTATGACTAAAGAGGGAGAAGGATACCGATTGTGAGCAAGTGAATGAGAGAGAAACAGAGAGGAAGAGGCAGACTTCTGGGCCACTTTGTTTCCTGCTGAGTGTCTTGGTCACGAGCACCTGGAAGCCCAGTGGGAGGCTCGGTGCAGAGCACTGCAGGGTCAGCAGCTGATTTGGAACCTGGCAGGGCTACGTGACCACAGGCTTGTCAAATGTAAGCCTGCATTTCCCATCTGAAAACTGGTGACAAGGAAGTCATGCAGTGAGCAGATGGGTACAGAGGTCTGCTCGGTGCAGGCACAGTATTAGTGTCGGGGTCAGAGAGAGGACCGAGTCACTGTGCGGGACTAGGCCTGCTGCTGTGCTGGTATCAGGCCCTGAGCAGGACAGCACAGTAGTCAGAACTTTACTCTGGGCCCAAACACATCCTGGGTTCAAATCCCAGCTCTGTCACATTCTGCAGCATGGTCGAGGTGAATTGGGGCCAGTTACTATAGCCTCTAAGTGCCTCATTTCCCCAGCTGGAAAGCGGGGACCCTGCAATTCCTAAACTCATGGGGTAGTCGAGATGATTAAAAGGCTGGATGCATATAAAGGGCTGAGAAGAGACACAGGACCTGATAGGGGGGACCTATACTCTGATAGAGCACCTGAATTAATCTGAAAAATAATATTATTTTAAATCTTAGAACACATAGGGGTTAAGTTTCTTATATGTGAATAGGGGGTTAAGTTTTCCTTAAGTTTCCTTTTCAAGGCCTGTGGGAAGTGATTAAGGAGGTGACTCAGCTGTGAATCCAGCAAGCAGAACCACTAAGCAGGGTTAGACCCACCCACCAGAAGTCAAACATCATCTCATCAACATCATCTTATAGCCTGTAACTGATGACAATAGCTGACGTCTTCAAACCTCTAGGACTGCATGTAGCTGCATTCCATATCCCAGTCCACTCCCCTTTATAATCCTGTCCCCTGAATCTTTCTGGAGATAGGATTTGAATGCTTGTAAGCGCCCTGTATTCTTGGTTGGCTAGCCTTCTCAATAAATGCTTTATGTGATTCAACCCTGACTTTGTTATTGGACAAAGAGACAGGCAGCCCGAGCTTATCTGGGAGTTTCCTGGTAACAGACCCACCAAGTTCTCAGAGTTGCTCACTATTCTCACCCCCCAGTAAGTCTCAGCATCAATGTGTCCCTCTCCTGACTCACAGAATCTAAGTTCATTCACATGTCATTTTTTTTTATTTATTTGACATCTCCTTCCCCTGAAATTAATGGTGAAAATAACATTTCTGACATAGAACCTCAAACATTTCCAAATATCATAGCGATCATGAGAAAAAAAGAACAAAGTTGAAGGAATCACACTGCCCATTAACAAACTATACTACAAGGCCATAGTAATCAAAACAGCATGGCACTGCCCAGCCAGTTGAGGCTCAGTGGTTCAGCATCAATCCATGCACCAAGAGGTCACTGGTTTGATTCTGCGTCAGGACACATGCCCGAGTTGCGAGCTCGATCCCCAGCAAGGCATGTGCAGGAGGCAACCAGTCGATGTTGATGCTTTTCTTTCATCAATGTTTCTTCTCTCTCTCTCTCTCAGATCAATAAAAATATTTTTTGAAAACATTGTACAGGCATAAAAAGAGACATATAGATCAATGGAATATAGAGAACCCAAAAATAAAACCATGACTTTATGGTCAATTAATATTTGACAAAGGAGGCAAGAAGGTACAGTGGGTTAAAGACAATCTATTCAACAAATGGTGCTAAGAAAATTGGACAGCTACATGCAAAACACAGGCCAGTCTAAGACCTCGGTGATTCCTCTTTCCCTCTCAGGAAACTAGAAAAATGTGAACACTCCCTGATCGGCCTGTTGGAGACTGAGGGACCACATGGCGGAGAACCCCAAGCGGGCTCACCCTCCTCTCCAGAAACACGTCCTCTCTCCTCACTTCCTGCTGTCCTCACCTGTGTTCCCACCATAATTGCACTCAGGAAGGTGAGGACGCTGGCAGCAGCTGAGGGGGAGGAGGGGAACTGAGGATGGGGCTTCGAGGGACATCCTCTGGGAGGCAAGTGAGCAGGTCTGCAGCTGGGTTAGGTTAGAGCTATTTTGAGTGAGGGTCTAGTACCTCCTGAAAACATTTTCCTGCAGAAGTCTGATGCAGTCCCAGATTCTCATCAGTGGGGAGTCCCTTCCATGGGGGAAAGGCCTACAGTGCTGATACCTGACTCACTGTCAGCGTCAGCCTCCCTCTGGCGTCTTTTGGGAGCACTTTGGCAGGAGTGGCAGAGTCAGCTGGTCTTGACCACGTGCCAGCACGGAAGGAACTCCTCAGGGCACAGTGCCTGCAAATAGGCGGGAGCAGGGAACATCACCGCTTTCCCGGGTGCTGCTCTGGGGCCATTCAGAGGCTACAGTCAGGACCCACCCAGGCTGCGGGGGTGATGGAGGAGGGCCTCTGGCCGGCTGTAGTCACACATGGAATCTGGCTGTTGGACCTTCAGCCTGTCTCTCCCTAGTTTACTCAAGTCCAGCAGAGAAATAAGTCAAATGGAAATCTCCATTGCCTTCCTCCTCCTTATTCCCCTTTCTACATCAATAGCTTCTAGTCCTGAGCTTTCAGACAAGAGGAAGGACTTGAGCTGCACATAGATTTTGGTGACAAGCAACACAGGGACAGGTGTGAGGTCTTAATTAGAAAGTTAGATGTTGATGTTCCTTTGATTCCTTCTCTCTCTGTTTGTTATATGTTCAAAAAATACTCTTGCCCTAGCCGGTTTGGCTCAGTGGATAGAGCATTGGCCACCAACTGAAGGGTCCTGGTTTCAACTCCTGGTCAGGGCACATGCCCAGGTTGTGTGCTCGATCCCCAGTAAGAGTAGTGCAGGAGGCAGCCGAGCAATGATTCTCTCTCATCATCAATGTTTCTATCTCTCTCTCTTCCTCTCTGAAATCAATAAAAATATATTTAAAAATATATATTCTTACCCCTGGCTGGGATATGCCAAGGTTCCAGGCTTGATCCCCTGTCAGGGCACATACAAGAATCAGCCAATGAATACATACATAGTGGAACAACAAATCAATGTTTCTCTCTGTCTCTCTACCAAATCAATAAATAACTTTAAAAAGAAGAAAAATATTAAGTGCCTATTATGTGCCCACCATTGTTTTAAGCACAAGGAAACCAGGAAATAAGACAGACAAGATGCCTGCTCTTATGGAGCCCCCTCTCAAGTTTGAAAGAAAAAAAAATGCATGTAAATACATTGATACATTATTTTATCCTCACAGGTGAAAAAAATATAATAAAAGGGTAAAGCACTAGAGAGTAAGAGATTTCACAGGGGATAACATGAGAAAGGGTGTTCGCCCTTTGGTAACTGGGCCAGGTCTCTTTGCCAGTGAGGAAAGGGCCCAAGGGTGACTCCTCCCTTCCTGTCCTGCCCTTACGGTTTGTTAGGTTCATGTTTATCTGGCAGATGAGGTGACTGGCAACCCTTCAGGTCCGTAAACACTAGAAGATCCAAACATTTGTTTTGGTCTAATACAGAGGTCCCCCTCCCTTACCCATGGGGATACGTTTTACTAGTCCCAGTGGATGTCTGAAACCACGGATGGTACCGAGCCCTCATCAACTTCTTCAACTCTGCCAGGAACGTGGCAGCGGCCTCTTCATCGGCAGGCACAGCCTCTCCAGCAATGTTTATATTTCTCAGTTCGACTTCATTCCTGAATCTGTGTGACCATCCCTTAGTGGCAGAAAATAGCTTGGTGTCACTCCTTCCAGGGGGTCCCTGCTGAAGGTGATGTTTAAGTTCTATGCTCTGTGGAGCACCACGTTGTCATCAATAGAAACACATTTTCCATTCATATCTTTTTTAAAATTTAAATTCTTTTATTTTTTTAATTGATTAAGATATTACATATGTGTACCCTCTACCCCCCCCCCCCGCTCATCCCCTCACCCCCCCGTTGTCCGTGTCCATTGGTTAGTCCTATATGCTTGCATATAAGTCCTTTGGTTGATCCTTCCCCCTTGTCCCCACCCTCCCCTACCTTCCCTCCAAGGCCCGACAGTCCAATCAAAGCCTCTCCGTCTCTGGATCAGTCCTTGTTCATCAGTTTATGTTGTTCATTATATTCCACAAATAAGTGAGATCTTGTGGTATTTATCCGCTCTCCAGTTCCATCCATGCTGTGGCAAATGGTAAGAGTTCCTTTTTCTTCTTCCTCTTCTTAAAGAATACCTTTCAGCATTTCATAGAATGCTGGTTTGGTGGTGATGAACTCCTTTAGCTTTTCCTTATCTGTGAAGCTCTTTATCTGACCTTCAATTCTGAATGATAGCTTTGCTGGATAAAGTAATCTTGGTTGTAGGTTCTTGGTATTCATCACTTTGAATATTTCTTGCCACTCTCTTCTGGCCTGCATGGTTTCTGTTGAGAAATCAGCTGACAGTCGGATGGGTACTCCCTTGTAGGTAACTGACTGTCTTTCTCTTGCTGCTTTTAAGATTCTCTCCTTATCTTTTGCTCTTGGCATTTTAATTATGATGTGTCTTGGTGTGGTCCTCTTTGGATTCCTTTTGTTTGGGGTTCTCTGCGCTTCTTGGACTTGTAGGTCCATTTCTTTCACCAGGTGGGGGAAGTTTTCTGTCATTATTTCTTCAAAAAGGTTTTCAATATCTTGCCCTCTCTCTCCTTCTGGTACCCCTATAATTCTGATGTTGGTACGCTTGAAGTTGTCCCAGAGGTTCCTTACACTATCTTCATACTTTTTGAATCTCTTTTCTTTTTTCTTTTTCGGTTGGGTATTTTTTGTTTCTTTGTATTTCAAATCTTTGACTTGATTCTTGGGATCCTCTTGTCTGCTGTTGGATCTCTGTAAAATATTCTTTATTTCAATCAGTGTATGCTTAATTTCTAGTTGGTCCTTTTTCATGTCCTCCATGGTCTCACTATACTCCTTGAGGGATTCATTAAATTTATCGGCGGTTTCCATAAAATTCTTGAAAAACCTTATAAACGTGGCCTTGAACTCTATATCCAGTCGTCTGTCCTCCTCCGTTTCTGACAATTGTGACCTGTTTCTCTGTCTCCGCATTTTGGCTGCTTCCCTGTGTTGATAGAGTGTCCCTGCGCGCCAGGTGTCCTGTAGGGCCCAGTAGCTCAGCCTCCCCAGTTACCTGGGGTGGACACTCTTGGTGCACTCTTGGTGCCTTGGTTGATGTAGGATCACTGGGAGGAATTGACCTCCAGGCCAATTGGCTGTGGGAAGCAGCTGTGTCTGAAGTGGGAGAGTGGTCCCCCTCTGACCACTGGGTACAGTGGCTCCTGGATCTAAGGAGGTGCTAATTCAGCCCCTGCCTGAGGCCACAGAGCAGGAACCACGAAGAGGCTCAGCTGTGAAGCAATGCAAGCCGCTGCGGGGCCTTGGGCCTTCTCTTGGAAGTTCCGGGTCTGGGTGGCCCGGCTGCAGTTAGGTAATTATCAGGTTGCAAAGGGCCGGGGCATTCACATGCAAAAGCCTCTGCCGCAGCCTGGGTGGGGCGGGGTCTCAGGGAGTCAAAAGGCCGGAGAAAGAAGCAATGGCTGATTCTCCGCGCCCGGAGTCGCGCGTCTCAGTGTCCCGGTAATGGCTGCAAGCACCTCTGAGGGAAATCCGCCCTCAAGTTCGCCCGCTGCCGCCTGAGAGAGCAGCCTCTCCCCGTATGTGTCCTGGTTCCCCAGAGACTTCCCAGAACCGGAGATCAGAGCAGTCGGGAGCTTGTGATTCAAAAAGACAGCCGGGTCCTCAGGTGCCACCCCCTTTCCGCGCGGGCGAGCCGCCGCCGTACCTCTGCACTCAGCCTCCGCAGCTCCTCTGGCTCTCAGCGTGCTTTTCTTTTCTTCTAGTTGTAGAAATTACACTCAGCCAGCCTTCCTGTTGTTCTGGACGATGTTTGCTCCGTCCTTTGGGATAATTTTCAATTGCTGTGGGAGGCGACTATTTCCCGGTGTTTATCTATGCCGCCATCTTAGTTTCTCCTAAAATTTAAATTCTTTATCGTTTAAAGTGTTACATAAGTCTCCTTCCCCCCCCCCCCGCCCCCCGCCCCATTGACCTCTCCCCAGACGGTCCCACCCCCCAGCACATGCCTTCACTCCCCTACTGTCTGTGCCCATTGGTTATGCTCATATGCATGCATACAAGTCCTTTGGCTGATCTCTTACCCTCCCTCCCCTATTCATGTCTTTCATCCACAGATTTAATGCCTTTTCCATCTTAACAAGCACTTATCACACACTTGGCTATAACTTTTTCAGTTTGAAGTGAGACAGCAAAACTAGCGTGAATTTCTTTTTCCTTCTAAACAATTTCACAGGTTGAAGATTCGTTCTTACCATAGATATTAGCTACCTCAACATATAATTTTCCTTCTCTTGCCTTATGAAGTTGAAAACTTTCACCTTTTCACTTAAAGGAAGCACTTTATGGCTTCTCATTGGCCTATCTGAATCACCAGCATCACTAATCTTGTGCTTTGGGGCCGCTAGTAAGTAAAATAAGGGTGACTTGAACCCAAGCACTGTGATACCCCAACATTCAACCTGAGAACCAAGATGGCCACTAAGTCACTAACAGGTGGGTAGCATGTACAGTGTGGAGTCACTGGACAAAGGGAGGATTCAGGTCCTGGGTGGGAAGGAGTGGGACAGTATGAGATTTTATCACACTGTTTAGAACATTGCACAATTTTAAAACTTATAAGTGGCTTACTGCTGGAATTTTCCACTTAATATTTTTGGATCACAGTTGACTGTGGGTAACTGAAACCGTCAGCCTGCAGACTGAAGGGTCCCAGGTTCGATTCCGGTCAAGGGCATGTACCTTGGTTGCGGGCACATCCCCAGTAGTAGGTGTGCAGGAGGCAGCTGATGGATGTTTCTCTCTCATCGATGTTTCTAACTCTCTATCCCTCTCCCTTCCTCTCTGTAAAAAATCAATAAAATATATTTTTTTTAAAAAAAGAATATCCCGTATGTTATGTGAAAAGTCATGTTAATTGTACACACTGACTCTGGAGACAATCTTGGGCGCCACCCAGTGGCCATCTCGGTGTTTCCCAAGTCCATTCGAGTGGATTAAACATCTGGCCTTTCCCCACCCAATTCTTCCTCAGTTATTTAAGCCACGAGGATCTCCTTTATTAATTTTGGAGGCATCCAAAAAAAGCTTGTTTCCTCTCAGAAGGTGGATAATCTCACCAGGGGTCTGGGGCCTCAAAGTGGGACTCGAGGATATAATCTCAAAGTCTGGAAACGACTTGAATTTCTCAAGTGGTTGGGGATGCGGCTTCTAGTTTGGCATAGTAACCACTTTATTTCCCTGAGGTCCCTCTGAGTTCTTTACATTACATCCCTCGGTTTTAATAATGGCAATTTGCTGGGGAAATAACAGTGCCTCCAGAGTTCCTACTCTCTGGGGTCCATTATTGACTGGGGTACCAGCTACTGTCAAATAGCCTCTGTTTCCCTAACAGTGATGGCGAACCTTTTGAGCTCGGCGTGTCAGCATTTTGAAAAACCCTAACTTAACTCTGGTGCCGTGTCACATATAGAAATTTTTTGATATTTGCAACCACAGTAAAACAAAGATTTATATTTTTGATATTTATTTTATATATTTAAATGTCATTTAACAAAGAAAAATCAACCAAAAAAAATGAGTTCGCGTGTCACCTCTGACACGCGTGTCATAGGTTCGCCATCACTGCAACACATCAAAGTCCTATTCTACCCCAAAGGCCTGGGGCTGTCAGTGCAGATGGTAACCTGCACTCCTGCTGCTCTTATGCAGAGTGAGAGCCCTCTTGTGGCTCTTTGCTGCCATTGACTTAAGAATGTACCCAAGAACAAAGTTGGAGGAATCACAATACCCAGATATGGAGTTATACTACAAAGCCATTTCCATCAAAACAGCCTGGTACTGGCACAAGAACAGGCATATAGATCAATGGAACAGAACAGAGACCCCGGAAATCGACCTAACTCATTAAACTCAATATTTGACAAAGGAGGCAAGAACATACAGCGGAGTCAAGACAGTCTCTTCGCTAAGTAGTGTTGGGAAAATTGGACAGATACATGAAAAAAAATGAAACTAGACCACCAACTTAACCATACACAACCATAAACTCAAAATGAATAAAAGACTTAAATGTAAGTTGTGAAATTATAAAAATCCTACAAGAAACCATAGGAAGCAAAATCCCAGACATCTCTTGTAGCAATATGTTTGCAGATACGTCTCTTAAGACAAAAGAAACTAAGGAGAAAATAAACACCTGGGGCTACATCATGATAAAAAGTTTCTGCACAGCAAAAGAAAACATCAGCAAAATGAAAAGGGAACCCACTGTATGAGAGAACATATGGTAATGATACACCTGATAAAGGATAATATCTAAAATATGTAAGGGACTCATACAACTTAACAAAAGGAAGACAAACAATCCAATTAAAAAATGGGCAAAGGGCCCCAGCTGGTTTGGCTCAGTGGATAAAGCGTCAGACTGTCGACTGAAGGGTCCTGGGTTTGATTCCAGTCAAGGGCACATGCCTGGGTTGTGGGCTCAATTCCCAGTAAGGAGTGTGCGGGAGGCAGCCAGTCAATGATTCTCTCTCATCATTGATGTTTCTATCATTCTTTCCTCTCCCTTCCTCTCTGAAATCAATAAAAATATATTTTTAAAAAATGGTCAAAGGACCTAAATAGACACTTTTCCAAAGTGGACATACAGATGGCCAAGAAGCACATGAAAACATGCTCAAAGTCACTAACCATCAGAGAGATGCAAATTAAAAGACAGTGAGGTATCACCTCACACCTGTCAGAATGGCTACCATCAACAAATCGACAAATGACAAGTGCTGGCGAAGATGTGGAGAAAAGGGAACCCTAGTGCACTGCTGGTGGGAATGCAGACTGGTGCAGCCATTATGGAAAACAGGATAGAGTTTCCTAAAAAAAAAAAAAAAAATTAAATATGGAACTGCCATTCGACTCAGTGATCCCACTTCTAGGAATATATCCTATGAAATGAGAAACACCAATCAGAAAGAATATATGCATCCCTATGTTCATAGCAGCACAAGTTATAACAGCTAACATTTGGAAACAGCCCAAGTGCCCATCAGTAGATGAGTGAATAAAAAAGCTGTGGTACATTTACACCATGGAATACTATGCAGCAGTAAAAAAAAAAAAAAAAAAAAAAAAAAACATAAGAAGAAGAAGAAGCATCTCTTACCCTTTGAGACAGCATGAAGGGACCTGGAGAGTATCATGCTAAGTGAAATAAGCCAGTCAGAGAAAGACAAGTATCACATGATCTCATTCATATGTAGAATCTAATGAACAAAATAAAATGATGAACAAAATAGACCCAGAGATACAGAAGCATGGAACAGACTGGAATCTCAGAGGGAAGACAGGGGTGGGTGGGTGGGAAGAGATCAATGGAAGAACTTGTATGCATATTTGCATAACCCATGGAAATAGAAAATAGGGTGGTGAAGGCCTGGAGCAGTGGGTGGGGTGGGCTAGAAGGGGTCAATGGGGGAAAAACAGGGGCATATATAATACTTTCAACAATGAAGATTTTTTTAAAAAAAGAATGTACTCTGGGTCAAGAAGTGAGCTGTCAGAACTGTCAGAACAGAAGATGAGATCATCCACATACTGGATTAAAGTGGAGTTTCCTGGAAATTGTATGTCCCTCAAATTTATATTAGGGTGTGCAAGAAGGGGGCAGGGGTCTCAGTGAGTCTTGGGGCATAAAATCTAGATATATTGCTGATTTTCCCAGGTGAAGACATGTTAAGTACTGGAAATCTTTATGGACAGGAATAGTAAAAAAAAAAAAAAGAAAAAAAGAAAAGAAAAAAAAAAAGAAAAAGAAAGAAAGAAAAGAAAAAAAAACTGAATACGAATTGATGACGGTGAGATATCAAGTCTGGGCTTGATGAGTTATTGATAGAGCTCAGATCTGGACTAGCCAATATCCTTTTCCATTTGGTTTTTTAGTGGCCAGAATGGGAGTGTTGCATGGACTGGAAGTGGGGAATAGGAGTTTGTCATCATAAATCTTTGATCCTGGGTTGAGCCTCTCAAATAGCTCCAGTTTTAAATGATATTGATGAATCTTGGGAAGTGGACATAAATAATAAAGGCCCTTATTCTACCTTAAGGAGCTTTGTGTCCAATGTATGTTCAATATCTGTGAAATTTGTTGACCACAAGAAGGAAGGTTACTGTTTTGGGCTTAGTTAAGTCCTTAGGCAGAAGGGTGCTATGTTTTCTCTGATTTCTCAGTCCTCAGATGGAATCAGGGGGAGTCTGAGACGCTTGAAGTTCCTCAGGGATGACGGTCGATCCCTTTGGCTTTTTCCAATCAAAGAGAAGCACCTGCAGGTCCAACCTATTGGCTATGTTGCTATACGTCGAGGAATTCTGGGAGTGTGCTTCCAGAGCAACTAGATTGTTTGGTAAATTGTGTCCTTTCCTTTTTGGGGACAGAAGAGTCCTTGCTGATGTCATGAAATTTGGATCTGACCAAGGTTCAACTGTTATTTCTTCTGTCAGTGTCACTTGGGAGTGGGTACCAGCTGCCTCTGGACTTCATCTGCGGAGATGGGGGCCCAGTGATTCTCAGGGTTACAGGGCGTTGAGGGGCTGGGACTTCCACCAGCGGAGGGTATTCTGGGGCGGAAGGATGCAGGGGAGAGCTGGGAGAAGAACATGGCGTCTCTGTGGGGTTTACTCAGACAGGAACATATTTCTGTAGACAGCTTAACGCCTCAACAGTTGAGTGAGGTTTGAATTATTTTGCTGTTTTCCAGCTTCTTCACAGCAGGTGAGATAAGCAACCTATTGCTTGTCCCTGACTTTTGTGCCTTTCTGCCTTAGGGAACCCCGAGGGGGACTGGTTTGGGGATATCCCAGGATCCCCAATGGACATTGCTATTCAAGAATGTCTTTAATGCCCTGGCCAGTGTCACTTAGTGGTTAGAACATCAACCTGTGCACGTAAGGGTCTTGGGTTCGATTCTTAGTTAAGAGCATGTACCTAGATTGCTGGTTCAATCCTCCCCGGCCCCAGTCGGGACTCATTCCTATTCATATCAATATTGACATCTCTCTCTCTCTCTCTCTCTCTCTCTCTCTCTCTCTCTCTCTCTCTCTCTCCTCACCTGAGGATATTTTCCCATTGATTTTTAGGGACAGTGGAAGACAGAGGGAAAGACAGAGGGAAACATGGATGTGAGCAAAACACAACTGGTTGCCTCCCGCAGGAGCCTAACCAGCGCCCAGGGCCAGGTAGGAACCTACAACCAAGGTATGTGCCTTTGACTGGAATCAAACCCGGGACCCTTTGGTCCACAGGCCAATGCTCTATCCACTGAGCCAAACTGGCTAGGGCGAACATTTCTCTCTCTCTCTCCCCTCATCCTTCCACTCTCTAAAAATTAATGGAAAAAACATCCTCCGGTGAGGATTAATAAAACAAACAAACAAACAAACAAACAACAACAACAAAAGTTAGACACAGCAAGATATTAGTGAAAGAGACAAAAATATATTTTATTCTGTAAATGATGACAGTAGGGGAAAAGCCGAGCTCCATTAAAGGGAGAATCAGGGTGGAGTGTGCGGGGGTGCGGTGGATTCAGAGATGTGAGAAAATTCAAGGGGCTGGCGAGTGTAGATAAGTGAGGCCGGCTGTGTTTGTCAGCTGACGGGGAAGTTAGGATCCCACCAAGTATAGTTGGCATACAATCTTATATTAGTTTGCGTGTACAATATAGTGATTTGACATTTATATACCTTACCATGTGATCACCACACTAAGTCTGGTAACCATCTGTCACTCTGCAAAGTTATCCCAATATCATTGCCTGATCTGCATTAATGATTACATTTCAAAGGGGTGGCTCTCAAGTCCTTGACAGAGATGCTTCTGAGTCGCAAGAAATGCATATTCACAATTACAAACCCTTGCCTCCCCCCCACTCTTCCCAGAAACAAAAGAAACAATTTATTTGGCATTCAAGTTAGCCTTTCTTTAAAAAAAAAATATTTTTATTGACTTTAGAGAGGAAGGGAGAGAGAGAAAGAAACATCAATGATGAGAGACAATCATTGCTCGGCTGCCTCCTGCATACCCCTTTCTGGGGATCGAGCCTGCAACCTGGGCATGTGTCCTGACCTGGGAATAGAACCATGACCTCCTGGTTCGTAAGTCAATGCTCAACCACTGAGCCATGCTGACTGGGGTCAAGTTAGTCTTAATACAGTTCTATGAAAATAGGAGAAGAGCTCTGGCCAGTTTGGCTCTCAAGTCCATGTTTCTCTCTCTCTCTCTCCCCTCTCACTGCACCCTACCACTCTCTCTAAAAATCAATGGAAAAAATATCCTTGGATGAGCATTAAAAAAAGAAAATAGGAGAAAATGTCAAGCTTTTTTTGTTTGCATGTTATCTAACCCCAGGTAACACAAAGCCTTGCCACAGCAAGCAATCAAGCTTGGCAAATGAATTAATTAAATTAGGACTTTGTTTCTCTAAATAGATATGTGGTGCATTGAATGCAAGCCCCCCGCCCCTCGCCAGGAGAATGGAGGTTTTAGTCAAGAACAAGGAAAAGTCTGTAGGGACACAGTGGTAACTACAGGTAGAAATACATTTGCATATCCCTGGCCAGTGTTTTCAAGTGGTTGGAGCATCGGCCCTTGACCAAAGGGTGGAGGGTTCAATTCCCAGTCAAGGGCATGTACCTGGGTTGCAGGTTTAATCCTCAGACCCAGCAGGAGGCAACAGATTGATGTTTCTCTCTCTCTCTCTCTCTCTCTCTCTCTCTCTCTCTCTCTCTCTCTCTCTCCTCCTTCCATTCTCTCTAAAAATCAATGGAAAAAATATCCAGTGGGAGAGACCCTCCTTGCACCCTCCCCAGCTCACACCATTGCCCTCCCACTTGCTATTGTCACTCACTGGCTCACAGAAGACACCCTTCCCGTGGTGTTATGGGTTCACTCAGCAAGATAGATCACCAACTCAGAATTTAAATTTAAGAGCCTTTATTAAGCTGGCCAGCTGACTACAGTTACGGCACCCTGCCCAAGCAGAGGCTGAACTGCACTGCAGACTACAGGAGTTACAGCGTTTTTATTTGCAAAAACTACAAAGTTACAAAACCTTAGTTTCCGACACAGTACAGCATCATTACAGTGACTATCTTCCTGTCTATGTGTTCTAGGAACAGAGTGTGCTGGGAAGGGGCCATGAGACCATATCTCAAGGCCTGGCCTGACGTCAGTACCTTCCTATCTATGTGTTTTAGGAACAGACAGCACAGCATGACCCGTCTGGCCAAAGCGCCAGATATGCAGCCCAGCACAACACCATTGCCCTCCCACTTGCTGTTGTCACTCACTGGCTCACAGAAGACACCCTTCCCATGGAAGACAGCACCGCCCTGGCCACCATCACCTCTCAGCTGTGCAGCGGGACCCTCCTGCCTGCCTCCGACGCTGCTGCCGGCCGCCACGCCAGCGCGACCGACCCTCCGGCCTGCCTGCAATCTTGTGGGCAGCCCTGGAGATGATGGTGACCACGTGTCTCACCAGTGCACCTGTGTCACTGCTGGAGAGCCCCCTCTCTTTGATATGACCTTCTGGGGGAGACAAGGTGACTATTGACATCAGCCTGGGCTGCCTTCACACAGCCTCTCAGCCTCCCAGCGTCTCACCAGGTCCAACCACCTACCCCTCCTCATTTTGGTTTTCCCTGACTGGCTGCTGGCCCTTCTGTGTCTGCCCTCTGCCCTTCCCCTGCCTTGGCTTCTCAGCTGTCACCCATCACTGCCTCTGACCCTCTGCCTGATGCCCCGGGTTTTCTCTCCATTCCATGGAAGGGGCTCAAGGCCTGAGCCCTCCATGGGCCCTTCTCTCTGGCCTCCTTCTTTCCCTGGGGTCTGCATCTCCTCTCCAGACTCCTTTCTGCTCCCACTCCCTCACTGAACACATGTTCTTAATATCTGAGAGTTCCCCTTTCTCAACTTCAATCCCTTTCCTCTTTTTTCTCACTTTTCACCATCCCTCTCCTCATTTTACTTCTTTCTTCCGATCCTCACCCTCTTCAACTTCCCAAGGCCCCAGTCTCTCTCCTGCCCTGTTTAATCCTTTTCCCCATTGATCCCTCACCCACCTCATGCCCCTCTGTCAGTCCCTCCACTCTCTGTGGTTTCACTGTCTGAGTCCCACCCCGTTCCTTCCCTGGGACCCCTCACCTGATCCCTCTTTCCACTACTGACCTGATCCTCCCCAAACTGTATATATCATTATGCCCTTTACCTCCTAACCCATATTCACCCTGGAATTAGAATCAATCCTGTGGTTCTGGTGTTTATTATCATGTTAGTGTTTAGAAACCTTTGCTTGGTCACACAGCATTAGACCATGCCCACTTCAGCCTGTGTGTGTGAGGACGTAGGGTTCCCGCCGCTACAGCAGATCAGGAGCTCCTCATCCTCAGCACAGCCAGGTGGAGGGGACAGGGACGTACTGGGCTTGGTGGCCCATGGCCTGGCTGGGGCCTGGGTCTGGGAACCCAGGGAGGGTGGTGACTGTAAATTGGGGAAAGTCCTGGCCTTCAGCTTCCACCTCTGACAGAGCCGGTGAGGAACTGTGGTCACTCAGGGCTGAGTGCCCTGAGGATTCAGGGGACATGGGTGCAGGGCCCCCTCAGCAAGTGTCCCTCATCCTGAGAGGTGTTCAGACAGACTCTCCTGTTGGCCTCCATCAAAGCACAACACGATGGAGCTTTCCTTCACCCTGGCCTCCGCTCAGAGTTCTGTGGCCCGTTGTTCCCGGTTGGCTTCAGAGTCAACCCAGCAGAACTAGGGATCCTCTACAGGGCGGGGCTCCCATCTCTGGCTGGGTGCCCGGGCCCTGTGTGGGCACGTGCCTGTCGTTTAGCAGGAAGCCAGAGGTGAGACGCTGGGGTGAATGAATTACAGGCGCAGGTGTAGGGAGGCCCCAGGTGGGGAGAGGCTCCCTGTGTCTCCGGGATGCTCCTCCCAGATGAAGTCCTGCTCACAGCTCAGTGCTGCGTATGGCAGAATCGAGGCCAAATGGGCCCCTGGTCCAGGAACTCCACATCCTTTCAGGACAAAGTGCTGCTGCGGGTGGTTGGCCTGCGGTGGGCGGGGACTTGTCCGCAACCACAGGGTGAATGGGCTTGGGTGTGTAAGTGGGCACTTTCCCACCTGAATGACCTTGTTATGATCTGAGAGTTGGTGAGGAAGGCACCCTCATATGTTGTGCGCATGTGCAGGTCGTGCAACTGGCTGCAGGTGGCGCTCAAGCTTCCTCTCCAGGGAAGCCCCAAGTTCCAGTGACTCATGCACCTGGAGAAGATTCTGGAACCCTGAGGGCCTCTGTCCGAGGTCCTAGAAGTCCTGTTCCTGCCCAAGTCCCAACCCTCCATCCAAGCTTGGTGGTTCCAGACCATAAGGACTCTGGGGCGTCTTTTCCTCCCAGCCCTTGGGATCCGCCTTGGAAACCAATGTCCTCCCTCAACCCGGTCCCTCCTTAGGAAGCTGGGCTTCTGTGACCCCAGGCGCCTCCCCGTGCGCTGTTGTTCGGAGAGTCCAGGACAACGGGAAGGGCTTCCACGTCCGCTGGGGTGAAAGTGGACAGTGGAAACGTCCTAAAAGAGGCGACATGAAAGTGTGTGGCAGGGCCGCGGTATGTCGCGGTGGGCACGGATTGGCTGGTGCAGTGGGCGGGCATGGCGCAGGGCCTTGGCTCAGGCGGGTTTGAGTAGCATTCAGGGCTCATCGGACTGGGGTTTTAGTATTTGCTTGTCAAATCAGATTATATGGACACTCCTAAGAGTAGACAGAAAATACTTGCAAGGTGAGACTTCAATGATGGCCCACCACGTTTCAGTGGGGGAAACATTGCGTTTGGCTTCCAATTATTTGCTTCATGTGTGTACTTTTACACACTGGAGTGTTTTTCAGTGAAAATGTGTTAAAGATATTTTCAAATTTTCTCGCAAAATATTTGGTAAACGCTTTTCCCCGTGGAAATGTAAAGTCACCTACGGGATGGAAACTCGGCGAGCAGAGTAATGTACTCTGTGGAGGGTTTAATCCAGCTGTCATTTGATTTTCATTCTGTGCATCCATGATGGGAAACACAGATATTTGGAGTGAGGATCTGTTTATTTGTCTTCTTATTCTTAATCCTAGGTAATTCACGTAAAAAAGGTTTCATTGTTAATCATTGATGTATCCTTTCTTTTTTTATTACAAAAAAATGTTTTAATTGATTTCAGTGAGTGGCAGTGAGAGGGAGAGAAAGCTAGAAACATCATAGGTGAGAGAGAAACATTGATCAGCTGCCTCGTGGAAAACCCCAACCTGGGCATGTGACGGAATTGAACCGGTGACCTCTTGGTTCATGGGTGGACACTCAACCACGGAGACAAACCGGCCAGGGCCTGTGTACATTTCTGAGACCAAATACCTACATTCTTGCCTTACAGTGTTTGACATTTTAAAATACACCGTCAAGTCAAGAGACCAATTTTCTAATGGGCAGTGTCAGCCTGACAAAGCCGCAATAACCTGGGGGTAGGGAGGTGTGAAACCCCGTCCCTCATCAGCTCCCAGCATCCACCATGGCTCCCTCAAGACGGTTCCCACTGGGATTTAAACCCAGGCCTGCCTCTCTGGGCTCACATCCTGTCAGAGGACAGCAGCTTTGTCTGAGCCACAGCTGCAAGCGAATTTCGCGGAGAGAGGACAGAGCACTAGGGAAGTCCACGTCTGTCTGCTTTGTTAACTTCCACGTTTTTTTGGAGGACACACTCCCACACAACACACACACACACACGCATGCACACCCCTCCCTCCAATGCTGTGTAGTCTGAAGAGGGGGCAGAGAGTCTCGGGAGCGGCACGTTTGTCAACCACTTTGCACCTGAGGGGACTGGGTCATGTCTGGCTCAACCCCTGAATGGTACCCAAGCCCTGAGTTATATTTCAGCAATTTTGGAAGTTGACAATGTGAAGACTTTGCACACTTGTATCAGATTTACTCTAAGTATTTGGTCTTCCAGGCTCCTCATTATCAAATTGGATCCGGTTCACCTCCACTTTCTTCCTAGGTATGGCTGCTGATGTCAATAAACAGAGAGCATGTGCTCTGTCAGGGCCCTGTTTTGGTCACAGAGTGCATAGCTTCCAACAAGGCAAACATGGTTTAGTCTAGGGCAGGGGACAGACATTAAAGGGATAAGTATTGAACTCTTTTATAAAGTGCATGAAAGGGACCAAAAGGGAGTTGGTAACAAAGAGATTTCACATTATCTCAGGAGTGAGTGAGCAAGTTCCCCAAAGAAATTCTTTTTGGGATGACACCTGAAAGATGAGGCCATAATCAATAGTTCGTGGCATAAATGATGTGTGTGTGTGTGTGTGTGTGTTCCAAATGTACTTTTGAGAAGGAAAAAGGGAGGCTTTAGTGGTAGTTGTGGGGCATGTCTGATGATGCCAATGAATTTAAATAATTTAGTAAGTACCCAATCACCTCTTACAATTCAGCACCCACACTTGGTTGTCAGAAGTTCCTGCTCCAGGCTGCTTTGAACACGCTGATTGTAAGCAGGCATGAGCCTTTGTGCAGGCCTTATTGATGGGATGTGAAATGTGCATCAGTTGGTAATTCCTGATACAAAGTGTTTCAGATTCCTCTTCACATGCAACCCAAATCCAGACCCAGTTACAAACCACACCTGCACTTTGATAGGTTCTTCCCTGAGCCGTGGGTCACGTGGTGAATTGTTTTACTCCAGATCGGTGCCTCTCTTGCCCCTCTAGACTCCTAACCCTCAGAACACTACCTCACCCGCCCCAATCCCAGCTGGAAGGGGACTTGAGCGAGCAATAAAGAGTTTTCCTTCTTATTTCCAGATTTAAGGCTAAATGTTTTTAGTATTTAGAGACTGATTTTTCAACATTGTTAATGAATTCTTCTTACTACATAAGTGAAAAGTATAAGATTCTCATGTTCACATGTGCTTTTGGTCATATGGACCAAATCTGATTAAAACCTTCATAGGTTCCTGAATTTACTATGTACCTGGACTTCATTTTTCCAGGAGAGAAATTAGGCTTCAGAGGAAGAATTTGTGTGATCACTGGTGGGTGATTGCAGGTCAAAGGGCTCAGAAACTTGGGTCCTACCATATCATGGCCCAACAGAGAGTCTGATGCAAGGAACATGCTGGAAAATAGCAAGTTGAACAAGTACTATAGGCCAGTTCCTGTGGCTGTGCTGGATCTGAAAACAATCCAACCTCAAGGGGAGAACTTGCTTCCACAGGCTTTCCAGTCCTGAGTGGACACTTTTGTCACTGGATGGTGACCAGGCCTGGAGTGGATAAACCTCAGGCCCACTGGTAATGTATGGGTTCTTGACTGCATGCAGGAAGGATTTCACAACACAAGGTGATTGTGAGACTGTTTATTAAAGTTGTGGATAGTGAAGCAAAGGGAGGGCTTAGGATAGATGAAGCAACAGGAGAGCCAAGGCAGGGGCTGCTTGAGTTCACTAGAAACATTACCAGGAATACGTGGACCTAGGCGGGGCTGTATGGGTTCACTAGAAACGTTATAAGAAAGAAGTGGGCCAAGGTGGGGCTGATTGGGGTCACTAGAAAAGTTACCAGGAAGAAGTGGACCTAGAAAGAACTGCTTGGGTCACTAGAAATGTTATCAGGAAGACATGGACCTAGGTGGGGCTGCTTGGTTCACTAGAAACTTTATCAGGAAGACGTGGACCTAGGCGGGGCTGCTTGGTTCACTAGAAACGTTATCAGGAAGACGGGGGCCAAGGTTGGGTTGCAGTTACTCACTGTAAAATCAGAGAAAGATGGGGCTGGAGACAGCTGTAGGGGGGGTCCGTTATACTTTAGGTGATACACACTCTGGGGGAAGGAGAGAGGAAAGGGTAAGGCATGAGCGTACTCCCAGCAAGGAGAGGGCTCATGCTGGGTCCTTTGTTTTGAGGGTTTTTAAAGGCTGGGAGTTTAGGGGAGGTCTTAAGGGAGATCGCAATAGAATATTCTTGAGTTTTCCATGTGTATCCTTTCAGAGTCATGGTCTCCACTTGAATGGTTGGCACCAGTCATCACAGCTGGTCCTTACGTGGTCCTCTGGGTTTTGCTGCTTTTCTGAGCCTGGAGCTCAAATACAATAGAGGCCTAGATATTATCTCTAGGGAGGTGACCTTCTGTAACTGGCTGTAAATTGCTTGGCTAGTTTGTTCAGCTGTCTGTCTCAGTTTCCCCATTCCACTTGCCAAAGAATTTTCCTAGCTTCTTACTATTGTGCCTCATTCTGACAAATGTTTCTTCCCCCAACTTAGATCAACAATACATCCCAACAAATAAAGATAATTTTTCATCAAAAGTCTCTCCATTACTAATGACTTAGACCTACCTGCCATGAGGATTTTCTCAAGTAATAGAAGAAAATATTCCTACCTGGACTGCTTCTCCTGTGGGACTTTCCTGCCTCTGACAATGTTGGGGGGTGGAAAGGGCCTGGCCCAGGAGTCAGGAGTCTGTTCAGTAATGAATTTGTCTATGACTTGGCTGTGCCTCATTGCAGAACTCACTGTCTTTCTTTAATAGAAGAGTAATTTTCCTTCTTTCCTTCCTTTTTCCCTATCTCCTTTCCTTCCCTTCTTTTTCCTTAATTATTTATTATGGGAAAATTCCATTTCAAACATAACCAAATGTAGAGACAATAGTACCATCTTGTTCATCCTTGCCTCTACTCACCTCACCTCTGACTTCTTCTTCTTCTTTTTGTAATCCTCACACAAGGATATGTGTGTGTGTTTTTTTAGAGAAGGGGGGGATGGATATGGAGAGAGAGAGAGAGAGAGAGAGAGAGAGAGAGAGAGAGAGATTGCTTCCTGTATGTGCCCCGACTGGAGATCAAGCCCAAAATCCAGGTATGTACTCAGACTGGGAATCAAACCAAATCTGAAACTTTTTTTTCCAGTGTACAGGACAATGCTTTGATCAAGTGAACCACTGGGCTAGAGCACCCCTAGTTTTTTTTGAAGCAAATTCCTAAACATCAGTAAATTCATCTGTAATTATTTCAGAATTACATAACTTATCTATTGCTGTTGTCTAGTTGCTAGAAACAGTAATGTATCTGTGAGATCATGATTTTGTGGGTTGACAATTTGGGCTGGGATCAGCTGGATGGTTCTTATGTAGGTTTTGTCTCACCTCTCATGAGGGTGTAGTAAGCTGGTGACTTCTTTAGGGTTGGACAGTCCCTGATGGCCTCACTCACATGTCTGACAGTTGATTAAGGACCCTTAGTTCTCCACCTGGCCTCTCCAGCAAGTTTGCTTGAGCTTGCTCCCATGGTGGCAGTATTCCATGAGTTCTCTGTGGCAAGAAGCAATCTTTTAATTAAAAAAAATTTTTTTAACTTTACTTTTACTGTTGACACAGATGTCCCCATTTGCTCCCCCGCCCCTTGCCCACCTGAACCCAACCCCTGACCCCCCTTTCCTCTCACCATCACCACACTGTTGTCTGTGTCTATGGGTTATGCATCTATGTTCTTTGGCTAATCCCTTCACCTCCTTTCATCTACTCCTTTCGGTAAGTGTGAGTCTGTTCCATGTATCCATGCCTCTGTTTCTATTTTGTTCATCAGTTTATTTTGTTCATTATGTTCCACTTGGAAATCTTAATGTTGAAAACCTTTCTGGTTTAACTTGTGTTTTATTTAACTTTTTTAATGACTCTAAAATGTGTCATTAATTGGGTGTGCTATAATTTATTGAATAGGTCATCATGATTAAATCATACTTATTCAAGTGTTATTACTACAAATAATTTTTCATCTTAAATGTCCAATCTTGTTTGATGTATGTTGGAAGTTTGCCAAGAGGGTGAAACACAAAGGCTAAAACACTGTTGGCATTAACAGAACCAAGGGACCTACTGTGGAAAGGAAATGACACAAATGACACAAAGACTTTCTTTCTATCTCCAGGTCTGTTGAGGATCAATTTCTATGATCTCCTAGGACCTCTGGAAGGGAGTCCTCACCTCCAGGTCCACCAATTCTTTGCCGTTGTTCAAGTCAGAAAAATAGATACATTTTGGGTGGGTTCTGCTCTGAGGGATAAATACTTGGTGAGAGGCACATAGGCTGGATTATAGACCCACTCACCTATCATTCCATCACCCTTACTCATGCATTTTTCCTGCAAATCCTTCCCCACCCACAATTTCCTCACTGAAGTTTCTATTGTATCAAAACACATCCTTTTCAATGACAAGTTGTGATTGATTCTATTTATGATACCCCACACCTTCTCACCTGCTGGGAATCTTTCCAGAAAAGACTTAGAAACTGAAAGGAAGCCAGAGGGCGGGGCTTCCAGAAATCATTTATAACCTGCCACTTGCAGAGATCACACACACACAACCAGACACAATTTGGAAGAGCTTCCCGGCAGAAGGCACAACAATGGCAGCGATACCGGTGAGTTGAACAGGCACAGCCTTCAATGATCCCAGGTCCCATAAGGGAAGGAGGAAAGAGTCTGAGATTCTCCGAGACGAAAATATTGGGAATGTTTCACTGGGGGTTGTGAATGTGTGGAAGAGAGAGATGGGCCTGTGTATCTACTGTCAGCATTTGGTGGTATCTGACTGAGGGTGAAACCTATTGAGACACTGTGACTTTGTGTGGGAAGTGAACAGCTGACTGGGATGAGGGAGTGTGAGCATGGGTGCAAGGGGTGAGATTACACATTTGTCTTCATGCCTCTGAGTATGTGTGTATGAGTGCAGCTGAGGCAGTGGTTGAACAGCTGTGCATATCATCATGAGTAGTAGTGCTGGGAGGTATGTGTGAGACGGTGAGTCCCATGTCTTTGTGTATCTGTGTGTGTATGATGAACTATGACATGTGTTGAACTATGAACATGTGTGCAGCTGTGTCTGCCTGTATGGGTTCTCCCGTACATGGTAGTGACTGTTTAAGTAGTTGGGGTTCTTTCCATGTGTGTCACTGTGGCTCTCCTCGAGGTCTTGGGGGGGGGTGGGTTTCCCAGGACTCCTCCCTGAGCATTAATGAGAGCAGAATGAGACAGTCCTCAGATGCCTCTTCTCAAGAAGGCTGGGGGAAGGTGAACTCAGACAGTGGGGCACAGGATCTCCTGTCTAGGTCAGCACTCACAGTGACCCCTGCTCCTGCCTCAGGTCTCCTCCCCCAGCCTGTCCTTCCTTTGTCCTAACAGAAAAAAAAGGTTAAGCAGATCCTGGCTATCTGGGGAAGGTGGTTGGGAGAACTGGTTTCAGAGAATGGATCACCTGAAGACGGAAGGAACAAAACCAGCCTCAGTCCAGACAAAGCTTACCGTCGATATCAGGGAACAACCTGTAGATTCTAATTCCTTCCCTGTCCCCCGCCCTGTGTGCAGGTACTGACTGTGCTCACCCACTTGTACACATTCCTGAAAGGACACCATTGCCCGTGAAAAATTCTGATGCATATACATGCCTCACACAGGACTCTCCTTTTCCATTATTTCCCTCGTCCTTTAAACAACTATCTTATATAGCAGCGGATTTTTAAATTTTATACTTTTACATTCTAAAGTCTTATCTTCACAGTTTCAGATAAAAACTGGTGGGAGGGTAGTATCCCAGAAAGGCCCCCCCCCTTCTGCTAAGTCACCCCTGTATATACCCTGTACCGGCCAGGGACCATGCTAAAGGTTTTACATCAACATATCAGCACAGCTTTTTCTGAGAACATCCTATGAAACAGGAATTTCATCATCCTTCTTGTCCTGAGAAAACGGAGGCAGGGAGCATTCAAGTAATGGAACTCAGTTCTCATTGGTGGTAAGAGGCAGAATCAGCATTAGAATCCAGGCCACCTGGCTTTTGAACTCTTGCTGTGAACTACAATCCTCTCATTTCTTAAAAGACTCAGAGACCTGTCTGTTGTGAGGGGGAAGAAGAGGGTCCTCAGGGCATGTCCTTTGATGTATAACCTGCTTTGCCCCTGGGAACTGTTATAGGATGGGCGACCTCACCTGGCCTTGCCCCTCTCAACCACTCTCACCTCCCATGGCAGGTCCCATATACAAAATCTGTATCCTTGCCTGTTGGTTCTTTCGTGAAAATCAAAGGGTCACCTGCCATGTGTTTCAGGTGAGTATCTATAGCCCATCGGGAGGAGAAGTAAGGTTATTAGAGCTTTGGGGGTCACTTCATGCATGACTGAGGTTGAAGTTTGTAATGAGCATAATGGTAGCACAATGCAGATGCACGTTTGGAGACCCATGTGGTCCCAGGCATTAAACCTACAGGTGCATGACTGTGGGCAAGTGGTGAAGTCTGGGGCTGGGGTCACTCAGGCATTGGAACTGGGATTTATTACTAAGGGACACAGTATTTCCAGGGAATGAAAAGTAGCCCCGGGCCAGTGACTGCTGCTCAGTGTGAGTCCTGGCCTAAGAGATGAGGCATCTCCCCAGCCTGGGCCGGACAAGCTAAAGCAGCCCCACAGGGACACGCACTGCAGTCTCACCCAGGAAGGCCTTCCCTCCCCCAGGAGGAGTTGGGAGGGGGCGGATGTGTGTGTTGAATGTGGGCCCCCATGAGGAAGGGTCCTGCTCAACAGGCTGTGTGCTTCGCCTTCAGCAAGAACCCACAACTGCTGGTGGATTTCTACACTGAAGGGAACTCAGACATCGCCTTCCATTTCCGCGTGTACTTTGGCGACAGTGTGGTGATGAACAGCCGTCAGTGTGGGAACTGGGGTGAAGAAGTGAAATCCACTGATATGCCCTTTAAGGATGGTCAACCCTTTGAACTGGGCATCTTGGTGCTGTCAACGGAGTATCAGGTGAGTGTGCCCAGGAGCATCCAATACATCGGCTCCCAGGGCCCTCACAGGAGCACACAGCTCTCCCTGGCCTGGCCCCCAGAGTCACTTGTGGTTCATTTCCTGCCCCTCTCATCACAGAGCACCCTCTGCTTGTACTGCCATGCTCAGGTCCTTCTCCAAATCTAAGCAGGTCAAGATCAGACCACATGCCTTATTCTCCAGGGTGGAGAAGTTCCTGTCTTCACTCACAGCCTCATTTCTACCTATGCTGTCATTCCTTCAGTTTTCATGTAGGAGATTGTTAAAATGTGCATATAAATAATTATAATCAGTCTAAAATTAAGTCTTTCCTCCATCCCCAAACCCAGTCCCTCTCTCCAGAGCAAAACTTATTAATTCCTTTATGCTCCTTCCAGAAATACTATGTGATTGTTCCAGCCTATCTATCATCTATCTATCATTTATCTCTGCTTTTATTTTTTAACAAATGATGTTACAAGTTTCTCTAGAAATCACACATTGATGACTAGATTTTATTTCTTCTCTAAGAATTATATTAGAGAACCTAACATCATTCAACTTTGATGCCCCCACATTTAATGTTTGCATGATATTCCAATAGAAGCATTTTCAGAATAATTAACTTGACCCTTACTCATGCACATTTAGGTGGTTTCCACATTTTGCTCTCATGAATGAAGCTTCATTCTATATCACCTTTTTTGTCATTATCAACGTCCCTATTCTTATAAGGGAGGATAATTTCAGAGGAATTGAATAACTGGTTCAAAAAGTGTGTGCATTTTAAATTTGAAAAGATAACACCTAAAAAGTCCACTTTTTATCCGTAGCCACACCCATAAAGTGTATGGTTTAAACCTTCTATCATTGGAGAAGCAAAAAGATTTAATGTCCTATGATTGAAGTGAGGTATTGTTTCATTTGCTTATAAGCTGAATAAAAATATCCTCATTTTAATCCTATGTACTATTCCTCCTCTTAAGGAACATTCACGTTGTGATTCAGTGGTTAGAGCATTGACCTGCACACTGGAGGGTCTCATTTTGGGTTCTCCATCAAGGGCATGTATCTGGGTTTCAGGTTCAATACCCCAGCCCATCGGGGCATATGAGGAGGCAACCAATTCAGTCTCACCTCTCTCTCTCTCTCTCTCTCTCTCTCTCTCTCTCTCTCTCTCTCTTACTCTCTCTCTCTCTCCACCTCTCACCTTCTCTCTCTCCTCTTCCCTCTTCCTTCCACCCTCACTCTATAAAAAATAGGGAAAAAAGAGTCTTGTTCTTTACCTTTACCACCCCAAATTTAAGCTACTGGGTCATCAGGAGTAAATGGCAGTAAAGTTTAGCACCTAAAACAAATGTGCTCAATAAACACTTAATGACCAATTAGCCTATGATACTCTGTGTGAGAACCAGATTCACGATTCAGGAAACAGTTCCCGGCCAGAGGGAAGCTCAGGCAAACATAGACAGTGCAACATAGAGTGCTAACACCTCAGTGGAAGAATGAGAGAATCACAGAAATTAGGGTGAGTAACTGTCTGAAATCTTCACAAAAGGTCGGCTATAAAAAGAAAAATGTCTGTTGGGTTTTAGAGTGTGACTAGGAGTTTCTGGTGGATGGTGTGTGCATAGGGTAGAAAAGGAAAGGAAGATGGCAAGTTTGTTTGGTGGCATGCTATTGTTCTGACACATACTCTCTTCCAGGTAACAGTGAATGGTCACCAATGTTACACTTTTCCCCACCGACTTGACCCAGCATCTGTGAGGATGATCCACGTGGGGAGAGATGTCTCCCTGACCTCGGTGGTTATCGCTTAGAGAAGGATGTGACCAGACTCCCCGTTTTCATGGAGATCCCTCCACCTAAGTGACCCTGTGGTTCCCAGAGCTCCCTGACAACATGGGTTCTCACCCTTCCCCCACACTTGGTCATTAAAACTCCTGAAAACACAACAAGGTTTGCTTCTTGCTTTAGTGTGGCTATTTACAATTTATTTTAAATATAAATAAAGTATTAGAATGAAAAAAAAAAAAACTCTCGTGATTTCTGTTTTAATACTATCCTTGATACCCAAGTCTGCAAAGCTTTCCTCCCTGTGGTGTTGTCCGTGGTGCTAATGTGAGGTTAGCATCCTGTTCCCGAGTGAGCATCCTGTTCCCGAGTGAAGGACAGGGCAGACAGAATAAGAGGACTTTAATAAAATCTTATATTTCCTCAGGAAAACATAGCTCTATTGAGTATCTATTAGATCCTATAAAGAACTTCAATCTTAGGCCACAGAATTAAGAGCTCCTGGTTTTGGTCCCACAAGTTCTCTTTTAAATGACCTACTATTTTAAAAAATATATTTGTATTGATTTCACAGAGGAAGGGAGAGGGAGAGAGAGATAAAAACATCAATGAAGAAAGAGAATCATTGATTGGCTGCCTTCTGAACGCCCATACTGGGGATTGAGCCCACAATCCAGGTATGTGCCCTGACCTGGAATGAAACCATGACCTCCTGGTTCACAGGTTGACTCTCAACCACTGAACCACACTGGCTGGGCAAATGACCTATTTTTTAAACTTAATTTTTATTATTGACATTATTACATTACCCTGCCTTTGCCCACCTCCACGCAGCCCCAGCCCCCTTCCTTCTGGCCATCATCACACTATTGTTGTTCTTTGACAAATCCCTTCACCTTCTTTCATCCAGTTTCCACCACACCCCTCCCCTTTGGCATATGTCAGTCTGTTCCCCGTATCCTTACTTCTGGTTCTATTTTGATCATCAATTTATTTTGTTAATTAGATTCTACCTGTAAGTGAGAGCATATAGTATTTGTCTTCCTGTGACTGGTGTATTTTGATCAGCATAATAATGTCCAGGTCTATCCATGCTGTCATCACAGGTAATAGTTCCATCTTTTTTACAGCTGCATAGTATCCATTGTGAAATGTGCCACAAATTTTATATCCACTCATCTACTGATAGGTACTTGGGCTGTTTCTAGATCTTGCCTATTGTACATAAAGCTGCTATGAACATAGGGGTGCATATACTCTTTCCAATTGACATTTCAGGTTTCTTAGACTATATTTCCAGAAGTGGGATTGCTGGGTCAAAAGGCAGCAGAACAGAATAGAGACCTCAGAAATTAACCCACACCTTATGGTCAATTAATATTTGACAAAGGAGACAAGAGTAGGAGTAAAGATGGTCTTTCCAATAAATGGTGTTGGGAAAATTGGGCAGGCACATGCAAAAGAATAAAACTAGTCCACCAACGTACACCATACACAGAGTAAACTCAAAATGAATAAAAGACCGACATGCAAGTAATGAAACCATAAAAGTCCTAGAACAAAACAATAGGCAGTAGAACCTCAGACATCTCTCATAGCAATATTTTTGCCAATATATCTCCTAGTACGAGGGAAACAGGAAAAAAAGTAAACAAATGGGACTACATCAAACTAAAAGGCTTCTGAACATCATCAACAAAAGGAAAAGTGAACCCACACTATAAGCGAACACATTTGCCAGTGATACATCTGATAAAGGGTTAACTTCCAAAAAATATAAAGATGAACGACCCAATTTTAAAAATGGGCAAAGGCCCAGCTGGTGTTGTTCAGTGGTTGAGCTGTGACCCATGAACCAGGAGGTCACGGTTCGATTCCTGGTCAGAGCACATGCCTGAGTTAGGGGTTCCTGGTCAGAACATATGCCTGTGTTGGGGGTTCAATCCTCAATAGGGGGCACGTAGGGGGCAGCTGATCAATCATTCTCTCTCATTATTGATGTTTATTTCTCTTTTCCTTTCTCTTTCTCTCTCTGAAATATATAAAAACTATTTTGAAAGAATGGGCAAAGAACCTGAATAGACACTTCCCCAAAGAGAACATCTACATGATCAATAGATATATGAAAAAATGCTCAACAGTACTAATCATCAGAGAAATGCAAATTAAAACTACAATGAGATATCACCTCACACCTGCCAGAATGGCAACCACCAATAAATCAACACACAAGTGCTGGTGAGGATGTGAAGCAAAGGGAACCCTTGTGCAATGTTGGTGGGAATTGCAGACTGGTGCACCCACTGTGGAAAACGGTATGGAGTTTCCTTAATAAAATGGAATTCCCTTTTGACTCGGCAATCTTATATTTATTTATTTATTTATTTATTTATTTATTTATTTATTTATTTATTTATTTATTCATTTTTTAAATATATTTTATTGATTTTCCACAGAGAGGAAGGGAGAGAGACAGAGAGTCAGAAACATCGATGAGAGAGAAACATCGATCAGCTGCCTCCTGCACATCCCCCACTGGGGACGTGCCCGCAACCCAGGTACATGCCCTTGACCGGAATCGAACCTGGGACCCTTCAGTCCGCAGGCCGACGCTCTATCCACTGAGCCAAACCGGTTTCGGCATTATATTTATTTTTTTAAATAAATGAGTTGCAGATCAAAATCCTATTGATAGATGAAGCATACATTTACTTTAGATTTTCTGAATTGCTTCAGATTTTTCTAACAGGTATTCTTCTGCAGCAGAGGTTAAGCCTGGAGAAGTACTCAATTTTCTGTTTATTTCATATACAGTTCATGCAACACTTATTCAAATATTTTACTCAATCCCCCCCCCCCAAAAAAAGCCAAGATGCTGGTAATAGTTGCTCAGACTGCAAAAATATTATTTTCATTTTTATTAGACTGCAATTGTGAAACAGACCTACACAATGGTCACATAAACCATATATTAAGATGAACTCCAAAACACCAATTCCAAAAAGTATATGCACCCCTCTGTTCACAGCAACATTATTTACAATAGCCAAGATCTGGAAATATTCCAAGTCCCCATCAGTAGATGAGTGAATAAAAAAGCTGTAGTACATTTACAAAATGGAATACTACGTGCCCATAAAAAGAAGGAACTCTTACCTTTTGCATAGATGGACTTGAAGATTATTGTGTAAGGAGAATAAGCCAGTCAGAAAAAGATCATATGATCTCACTTATAGGTGGAATCTAATGAACAAAATAAACTGATGATCAAAATAGAACCAGAGGCAGGGATACATGGAACAGTCTGACTGTTGTCAGAGGGGTGGTGGGCAGGGGAGACTGGATGAAAGAAGGTAAGGGATTAGCCAAAGAACATATATGCATAACCTACAGACAGAAGGACAAAGGACCTGAGCGGATACTTACTTCTGTGTAACAGTGTGGTGATGGCCAGAGGGCAGGGGGAGCAGGGGAGGTGGCAAAGCTGGGTGGAAAGGGGACATCTGTAATAGTGCCGACAATACAAATAAAATTAGACACAACATTAGTATAGGGGTAATTCAATAACAGTTAGCAATTATTCTGAATATTAAAATACTAATACTTTTTATTAATAAAGGGTCAGTGTAACAGTTAAGCAGAAATTGCAACATGTTTTAAGAAAAAAGAAGAGAAAGCCACAGCATGTTTATGGCACTACAGCAACATTTTACATTTCGGGTCCACAAGGTAAGTTAAGTAAATAGCTGTCAAATTCCAAAGAGGCAGGATCCCTATCACAAGGCTTTGAGAGCTCAGATAAGGGATTTGAACTTTGAGGATATTTGTGGGCAGGAAAGCAACAAGGTCACCTGCTGGCATCAGAAACTGTTTAATAAATAGAACAATTCCTGAAAACCAGGTGTCTACCACCCCTGAAGATTGTCCCCTTCCCAGGGTCCCTGCTGTGATAGCTTCACATGGAGAGAAAACCTGGATTGGGAATCATGGATGTGAATTTTGTGGGGCCTCCCACAGAGAAGCGACTTCGAGTAGATGTGAGGAGGGAGAGCAGGAGCAACTGAGTGACTGAGGGTGCCTCAGTCCTAACCTACATATCGAAACAGGGACATTGCTTAATGCTCATAGCAACATTATTCATAATAACCCCAAAGAAGCAAGAACCCAAATATCAAAAACAGGTGTCCCTCTGCCCTAGCTGGTTTGGCTCAGTGGCTAGGCATCGGCCTGAGCGCTGAAGGGTCTTGGGTTTGATTCTGATTTAAGGTACATACCTCGGTTGCAGGATCGATCCCCAGCCCTGGTTGGGGTGTGCAGAAGCCAACCAACCAATGTTCTCTCTCACATCAATGTTTCTCTCTGTGAGTCTCTCCCCCTCCCTTTCACTCTTTCTAAAAATCTGTGGAAGGATATCCTCAGGTGAGGATTAACAACAACAAAAAATACATATCTCTCCCCATTACCTCCTGTGTCCTCACCTTCCCAAGAAAACGACATCCTGAAATTATCATTCATTATTTTTACTTACAGTTTTTCTACCTATGTCTGCAAATACAATTATCAAGGAAACTATAAAACACATATAATTTAATAGGAGACCTGAATCTATGGATACATACACCATATTAATAGAGGAGAATCATTTTTTTTTAGAATTCCAGTTCTCCCCTAATAAGCCAAGAAATCATCAGTTTTTAAGCAAAATCCCCGTGGGATTTTTATAGAAATTTTCACACCGATTCAGTCTCACAAGATGTTAATAAACCATATGTTAATGTGTCTAACATAATTATAATAAGACATTTTGCATTGGAGTACATAAACAAATAAATTAATATAGAAGAACAAAAGTCCCAGAAAAAGACCAAAGCATAGAGGTGGCATTACAAGTGAGCCGGGATGCCAGATCCCCTGGAAGTTACAAGCCTTCTGGGCTGCAACTTGGGGTCTTACAGCAGGGGGATAAGCAGAGATGTCGCCAGAGACTTGGAGTCAAGAGGGAGGATAAGGAGGAGGAAAAGGAAGGGAGGGAGGCATGGAGAAGAATGTGATGAAACATAAAAGAAGGTGAAAAGGAGAGAGGATGAGGAGGGGTAAAGACAGGGAGGTGGCCGAAGAGTAATGCCCCTTCGCTCTATCCTGACTTTTCTCTGATGTCCTTCAGTTTTCAATATTTTACCTTTGGCTGTAATGAAGTAAACTTTTTGCTGGGATTATGGGTATAATGATACAGACTAGGACTGAAAAAAATCCATGAACATGGTATATTCTTCCACTTGGGTATAATCTTCCTCTATCTAAAAAAAAAAAAAAAGTGCAGGAATCTTAAATTTAGGTGAATACGTGTTCACCTCCAGCTCAGTGACTGGGGATATTGAGGTGAACAAGGCAGATTGTCACCTGTCTTGTGGAGCTCACAGTCACTGTTATGATCCCAGAAAGGTTTTCAAAACAAACCTTTCAGGTGTAGAAAAATATTAGAAAGTCAATATATAACCATTTTCATATCATCCTTTAAGCATTTCTATTTTATTGCATTTTCATTTACTTATTTTTCTTTTTTCTTTATTTTATTTTATTGTTGACAGTATTACAAAGGTCCCCTAATTCTGCCTACCTCCTAATCCCCCCTCCTCCCAGCCCCTGCCCCACCCCAAGCCTTCACCACACTATTGTCTATGTCCATCAGATGTGCTTTTATGCATAAAAGTTCTTTGGTTAATCTCTTCCCGTCTGCCCCCCCCCCCCCTTCCCTCTGAGATCTGTCAGTTTGTTGCATGCTTCAGTGTCTCTGGACCTATTTTGTTCATCAATTTATTAAAGTTGTTTAGATTCCACATATAAGTGAGATCGTGAGATATTGGTCTTTCTCTGACTGGCTTGTTTCATTCAGCATAATACTCTCCAGGTCCATCCATGCTGCCTCAAAGGGTAAGAAATCCTTTTTTACTGCTGCATCATATTCCATTATGTAAATGTACACAGCTTTTTTGTCCATGCATCTACTGATGGGCACTTGGGTTGTTTCCAGATCATAGCTATTGTGAAGTGTACTGCTGTGAACAAAGGGGTGCATATATTCTTTCTGATGAGTGTTTCTGATTTCTTGGGACCTATTCCTAGAAGTGGGATCACTGGGTCCATTTTTAATTTTTTGAGGAAGCTCAATACTGTTTTCCACAGAGGCTGCACCAGTCTGCATTCCCACCAGCTGTGTATCAGGGTTCCTTTTTCTCCGCATCCTCGCCAACACTTGTCATTATTTGAATTGTTGATGACAGACATTCTGACAGGTGTGAGGTGGTACCTCATTGTTATTTTGGTTTGCATGTCTAGATGAGTAGTGACTTTAAACATGTTTTCATATGCCTTTTGGCCTTCTGTATTTCCACTTTGGAGAGCTGTCTATTAAGCTCCATTGCCCATTTTTTATTAGATTGTTTATCTTCCTTTTGTTAAGTTTTATGAGTTCCCTATAAATTTTGGAAATTAAACTCTTATTGGATGTATTATTGGGAAATATGTTCTCCCATGCAGTGGGCTCTCTTGTTATTTTGTTGATGGTTTCTTTTGCTGTGCCAAAGCTTTTTATTTTGGTCCCATTTGTTTATATTTTCCTTAGTTTCTTTTGCCCTAGGAGATGTATCTTTAAACATTTTGCTACAAGAGATGTCTGGGATTTTGCTGCCTACGGTTTCTTCTAGGATTTCTATGTTTTACAACTTACATTTAAGTCTTTTACCTATTTTGAGTTTACTTTGTTTATGGTATAAGTTGGTGGTCTAATTTCATTTTTTTTTGCATGTATCTGTCCAATTTTCCCAACACCATTTATTGAAGAAACTCTCTTGACTCCATTGTATGGTCCTGCCTCCTTTGTCAAAAATTAATTGAGCATCATGGCGTGGGTCGATTTCTGGGTTCTCTGTTTGTTCCAATGGTCTATATGCCTGTTCCTGTGCCAGTACCAGGATGTTTTGAGTACAGTGGGTTTGTGGTATAACTTGATACCTGCTATTGTGATCCCTCCAACTTTGTTCTTCTTTCTCAAGATTGCTGCAGCTATTCGGGGTCTTTTTGATGCCATATAAATTTTTGGAATATTTGTTCTAGGTCAGTGAAATATGCTGTTGGTATTTTAAGAGGGATTGCATTGAATCTATAGATTGCTTTGGGTAGTATAACCATTTTAGTGATGTTGATTCTACCAATCCATGAACATGGTATATTCTTCCACTTGGGTATAATCTTCCTCTATCTCTTTTTACAACGTCCTGTAGTTTTTGGAGTACAGGTCTTTTACTTCCTTGGTTAAGTTTATTCCTAAGTATCTTAATTTTTTGTTGCAATGGTAAATGGTATTGTTTGTTTAGTTTTTTCTCCTGAGAGTTCATTATTGGTATATAAAAATGCCATAGATTACTGGGTGTTAAATTCTATCCTGCTACATTGCCCAATTCATTTATTAAATCTAGTCGTGTTTTGATGGAGTCTTTAGGGTTTTCTATGTACAATATCATATCATCTATGAATAATGACAGTTTTACTTAATCCTTTTCACTTTGGATGCCTTTTATTTCTTCTTCTTGTCTGATCGCTCTGGCTAACACTTCTAGTAATATGTTGAACGGAGTGGTGACAGTGGACATCCCTCTCTTGTTCCTGTTCTTAAGGCAAATAGTTCCAGTTTTTGCCAGTCGAGCATAATGTTCGCTTTAGGTTTGTCATATAGGGCTTTTGTTATGTTGAGGTATGATTCCTTTATTCCCACTTTGCTGAGAGTTTTTATCAAAAAAGGGTGTTGGATATTGTCAAATGCTTTTTCTGCATCAATTGATATGGTCTTGTGGTTTTTATCTTTTAGTTTGTTTATATGAGGTATCACATATTTTGATTTGTGGATATTTTATCAACCTTGCATCCCCAGAATAAATCCCACTTGGTCATAATGTATGATCTTTCTAATGTATTGCTGGGTCTAATTTGTTAGAATTTTGTTTAGGATTTTAGCATATGTGTTCATCAGGTATATTGGCCTCTAGGGTCTCTTTCTTTGCAGTGTCTTTATCTGACTTTAGGATTAGGGTAATGCTGGCCTCATATAAAGAGCTTGGAAGTATTCCTTCCTCTTGAATTTTTTGGAATAGTTTGAAGAGGATAGGTGTTAGTTCTTCTTTTAATGTTTGGTAAAACTCCCCTGTGAAGCCATCTGCATGAGGGCTTTTGTTTGCTGGGAGTTTTTTTATTATTATTATTATTATTGCTTCAATTTCATCAGTAGTTATTGGTCTATTCAGGTTTTCTGATTCTTCCTGATTGTGTTTTGAGAGATCGTATTTTTTCTATGAATATGTTTATTTGGTCAAGATTGTTAAGTTTATTGGAATAGAGTTGTTGATAGTATTTTGTGTGTGTGTGATCCCTGGTGACAGTTGTTACTTCACCTCTTTCATTTTTTATTTTGTTTATTTGGGTCCTCTCTCTTTGTTCCTTGGTGAGTCTGGCAAGAGGTTCATCAATTTTGTCTATCTTTTCCAAGAACCAGCTCTTGGCTTTATTGATCTTTTTGTTTTTGTTTTTGTTTTGGTCTCTATGTCATTTATTTCCACTCTAATCTTTATTATTTCCTTCCTTCTACTTACTCTGGTTTTTTTCTTTTGTTCTCTTTCTAATTGTTAAAGTTGTAGGGTTAGATAACTTACTATAAGGTTTTCTGTTTTTTTTGAGGTAAGCCTAAAGTGCTATGACTTTGAGATTAGAGATTATATTCCAGCTGGGTAAATTATGCTGTGTATGAATTTCATTTCACAGCAATAAAGGAAAGATTGTAAAACTTTTTTTTAAAAGGAGGATGATGGATTGAAGAGGATTAAGGACAGAAAGTATAAGCCAGTGGTTCTCAAAGTCTAGTCCCTGATCCCTGGGGGCCACTGACATCCTTTCATGATGTCCACAAGATCCAAACTACTGTCATAACAATAGTGAGAAGTTATGTTCCTCACTCTTTCCCCCAGTGTGAAGGGAAGTGTTCCAGAGGCCAGGTGATATGTGATGATGCCACTGCTCTATATTAACATAGAATGGATTTATTGTTGCTATTTTTAAACAAATATATAAATACTTAAAAAATTACTCGGTTTGAATTTGTTTAAGGTAAATATGACTAGCTATCCTGTGGTGAACCGGTGCTGACCCCTACTGGACGCAAAGAGCACTGCCCTGGGCATCGTCACTCCTCAACTCTGCAGCGGAACCTTTCTGCCTGTCTGAGACCCTGCTGCCCGGCCCCACCCACCATGCCAGCAAGACCCTCCAACCTATCTGCGATCTTGTGGGCAGCCCTGGAGACGACGGTGACCACGGGTCTCTCCAGTGCACCTGTGTCAGTGCTGGAGAGTCCCCTCACTTTTATATGACCTTCGGGGGGAAACAAGGTGACTATCGACATCAGCCTGGGCTGCCTTCACACAGCCTCTCAGCCTCCCAGCGTCTCACCAGGTCCAACCACCTACCTCTCCTCATTTGGTTTTCCCTGACTGGCTGCTGGCCCTTCTGTGTCCGCCTTCCACCTTCCAATCCCCCATTTATCACTTATCCACTCTGTGCCCCTCTGTCAGTCCCTCCACTCTCCAAGTTTACACTGCCTGAGTCCCACCCCGTTCCTTCCTTTGGACCCCTTACCTTATCCTTCTTTCCATAACTGACCCTGATCCTCCCCAAACTGTATATATCATTATGCCCTTTACCTTCTAGTCCATATTCACCCTGGAATTAGAATCAATCCTGTGCTTCTGGTGTTTATTATCATGTTAGTGTTTAGAAACCTTTGCTGAGTCACACAGCATTAAACCATGCTCACTTCAGCCTTTTTGTGTGAGCACGTGGGGCCCCAGCCGGTACAGCCAGATCAGGAGCTCCTCCTCCTCAGTACAGGCAGATGGAGCCGACAGGGACGTTCCCGGCTTGGTGGCCCATGGCCTGGCTGGGGTCTGGGTCTGGGAACCCAGGGAGGGTGGTGACTGTAAATTGGAGAAAGTCCTGGCCTTCAGCTTCCACCTCTGACAGAGCCGGTGAGGAACTGTGGTCACACAGGACTGAGTGCCATGAGAATTCCGGGAACATGGGTGCAGGGCCCCCTCAGCAAGCGGCCCTCATCCTGAGAGCTGTTCAGACAGACTCTCCTGTTGGCCTCCATCAAAGCACAACACGATGGAGCTTTCCTTCACCCTGGCCTCCACTCAGAGTTCTGTGGCTCTTTGTTCCCGGTTGGCTTCAGAGTCAACCCAGCAGAACTAGGGATTCTCTACAGGGCGGGGCTCCCATCTCTGCCTGGATGCCCTGGCCCTGTGTGCGCACGTGCAGGTAGTTTTGCAGGAAGCCAGAGGTGAGACGCTTGGGTGAATGAATTACAGGTGCAGGTGTAGGAAGGCCCCAGGTGGGGAGAGGCTCCCTGTGTCTCCGGGATGCTCCTCCCAGAGGAAGTCCTGCTCACAGCTCAGTACTGTGTCTGAGGGAACGGAGGCAAAATGGGCCCCTGGTGGATGGACTCCACATCCTTTCAGGACAAAGTGCTGCTGCAGGTGGTTGGCCCTCAGTGGGCGGGGACTTGCCCGCAACCACAGGGTGAATGAATGAGGGTGTGGAAGTGGGCACTTTCCCACCTGAATGGCCTTGTTCTGATCTGGCAGTGGGTGGGGAGGGCATCCTCCCCTGTTGTGCGCATGCGCGGGTCACAGAACCTGGTAGCAGGTGACCCTCAGGCTTCCTCTCCAAAAAAGCCCCAATCTCCAGTGACTCCTCCACCTGCAGAAGATTCTGGGACCCCCAGGCCTCTGTCCAGGGCCCTGGGCTTTATTTTCCTGCACAAAGAACAACCCTCTATCCAAGCTGAGCGGTTCCAGACCCTCCAGGCTCTGGGGAGTGTTTTCCTCCCAGCCCTTGGGGTAAGCGGTGGACACCAATGTCCTCCCTCAACCCGGCCCCTCCTTAGGAAGCTGGGCTTCTGTGACCCCGGGCCCCTCCCCGTGCGCTGTAGTTCCGAGCGTCCAGGACCTCGGGACGGGCTTCCACGTCCGCTGGGGTGAAAGTGGACAGTGGAAACGACCTCAAAGAGGCGACATGAATGTAGGTGGGAGGGCTGTGGTGGGTCGGGGCGCTCACGGATTGGCTGGTGCAGCGGGCGGGCATGGCACAGGGCCTTGGGTCAGGTGGGTTTGAGTAGCATTCAGGACTCATCAGACTGGGGTTTGGGTTTTGCCTTTTAAATTAGATTATATGGACACTTCTAAGAGGAGACGCCGAAAATACTTGCAAGTAGAGACTTCAATGATGGCCCACCACGTTTCAGTGGGGGAAACATTGCGTTTGGCTTCCAATTATTTGCTTCATGTGGGTACTTTCACACACTAGAATGTTTTTCAGTGAAAATGTTTTAAAGATGTTTTCAAATTTTCTCGCAAAATATTTGGCAAATGCGTCTAACCATAGAAATGTAAAGTCACCTACTGAATGGAAACTCGGTGAGCAGAGTAATTTATTCTGTGTAGAGGGTTTTCTCCAGCTGTTATTTGATTTTCCTTTTGTGCATCCATGATGGGAAACACAAATATTTGGTGTAAGGATCTGTTTATTTTTCTTCTTCTTAGTCATAGGTAATTAGTGTAAATTAAGTTTAATTTTTAATCTTTGAATGTATCCATTCTTTTTTTTTTTTTTTTTACAGAGGCAGTGAGAGGGAGAGAAAGCTAGAAACATCAAAGGTGAGAGAATCATTGATCAGCTGCCTGGTGGACAACCACTACTGGGGATTGAGCCTGCACCCTGGGCATGTGACTGAATTTTCCTGGTGACCTCTTAGTTCATGGTTGGACTCTCAACCACTGAGACAAACCGGCCAGGGCCTCTGTAAATTTCTAAAACCAAATACCTACTTTCTCGCCTTACAGTGTATGACATTTTACAATAGACTTGTCCAGTCAAGAGAGCAATTGTCTAATGGGCGGAGTCAGCCTGACAAAGCAGGAATAGCCTGGGGTAGGGAGGTGTGAAACCCCGCCCCTCCTCTCCCAAGATCCACCTGGGTTTGCTCCAGGCAGTGCCCACTGGGATTTAAACCCAGGCCCGCCTCTTTGGGCTCACATCCCCTCAGAGCAGAGCAGTGTGTGGACCGCCTCATGTGAGCCTCGGCTGCAGGCCAATTTCCAGGACAGAGAACAGAGCATTTGGGAAGTGCACATCTGTCTGTCTGTCTGCTTTGTTGACTTCCTCCTTTTTTTGGAGGACACACACACACACACACACACACACACACACACTGCTCCCTCCATTGCTGTAGTCAGAAGAGGGAGCAGAGAGTCCCGGGAGCGGCAGGTATCTCAACCAGGAGGGCACCTGGGAGAGTGGGTCATGTCTGGCTCCTCCCCTGAACAGTCGCCAGTTCTGAGTTACATTTCAGCAATGTTTGGACGTTGCCAGTTTGATGACCTTGCACACTTGTATCAGGTTTACTCCTAGGTATTTGGTCTTCCAGACCCTTCATTCTCAAGTTGCTTCCGGTTCACCTCCACTTCCTTCATGGATACGGCTGCTGATGTCAATAGACAGAGAGCATCTGCTCTGACAGGGCCCTGTGCTGGTCGCAGAGCACATAGCTGCCAACCAGGCAAACAGTTTAGTCTAGGGCAGGGGACACACATGAAAGAGATAAGTACTGAACTCTTTTTAAAGTGCATGTAAAGGGACCCAAAGGGAGTTGGTAAGAAGAGACTTTGCATAACCTCAGGAGTGAGTGAGGGAGTGCCCCGAGGAACTGCTTTTGGACTGACACCTGGCCGATGAGGCCTTGATCAATAGCTCAGGGCATAAATGATGTGTGTGTGTGTGTGTGTGTGTGTGTGTGTGTGTGTGTTCTGAATGTCCTTTTGAGAAGGAAAAAGGGAGGCTTTAGTGGTAGTTGTGGGAAATCTCTGATGATGCCAATGAACTTAAGTAATTTAGTAAGTACCCAATCACCTCTTACAATTCAGCACCCACACTTGGTTGTCTGAAGTTCCTGCTCCAGGCTGCTTTCAGCACACTGAATGTAAGCAGGCAGGAGTCTTTGTTAAGGCCTTATTGATGGGATATGAAATGTGCATCAGTTAGTAATTCTTGATACAAAGTGCTTCAAATTCCTCTTCACATGCAACCCAAATCCAGACCCAGTTACAAACCACAGCTGCACTTTGATAGGTTCTTCTCTCCGTCCTGGCCCATGTGGTGAATTGTTTTATTCCAAAAACGGTGCCTCTCTTGCCCCTCTAGACTCCTAAGCCTCAGTCCACTACCTCACCTGCCACACCTTAGGGTGGAAGGGGACTTGGGCAAGTAATGAAAAGTTTTCCTTCTGATTTCCAGATTTAAGTCTTAAGGTATTTAGTATTTGGAGACTGATTTTTCAACATTGTTAATGAAACCTTCTTACTACATAAATGAAAAGTATAAAATTCTCATGTTCCCATGTGCTTTTTTTGGGGTCATTTTGACCAAATCTGATTAAAATCTTCATATGATCCTGAATTTATGTACCTGTACTACATTTTCCAGGAGAGAAATTAGGCCTCAGAGGAAGAATTTGTGTGATCACAGGTGGGTGGTTGCAGGTGTGGGCAGGTCAAAGGGCTCAGAAACTTGGCTTCTACCACATCACGGCCCAACGGGGAGTCTGATGCAAGGAACATGCTGGAAAATAGCAAATTGAACAAGTACTGGCAGCCAGTTCCTGTGGTTGTGCTGGATCTGAAAACAATCCAACCTCAAGGAGAGAACTTGCTTCCACAGGCTTTCCAGTCCTGAGTGGACACTTTTGTCACTGGACAGGGACTAGGCCTGGAGCGGATAAACCTATGGCCCACTGGTAATGTATGGGTTGTTGACTGCATGCAGGAAAGATTTCACAGCACAAGGTGATTGTGAGACTGTTAACTAAAGTTGTGGATAGTGAAATAAGGGAAGGGCTTTGGATAGATGAAGCAACAGGAGAGCCAAGGCGGGGGTGCTTAGTGTCACTGGAACGTTCTCAGGAAGACGTGGACATAGGTGGGGCTGCTTGGGGTCACTAGAAACGTAATCAGGAAAACATCGACCTAGGTGGGGCTTCATGGATTCACTAGAAACATTATCAGGAAGACACGGACCTAGGTGGAGGTGCTTGGGTTCACTAGAAACGTTCTCAGGAAGAAGTGGACCTAGGTGCGGCTGCATGGTTTCGCTAGAAACGTTATCAGGAAGACATGGACCTAGGTGGGGTTGCATGAGTTCACTACAAAGGTTATCAGGAAGAAGTGGACCAAGGTGGGGCTGCTTGTGTTCACTAGAATCCTTATCAGTAAGACGTGGGCAAAGGTCGGGCTGCCTTTTGATCACTGGAAAATCAGAAAAAGGTGGGGCTGGAGACTGGTTTACGGGGGTCCCTCAGAGTTTATGTGATGCACACTCTTGGGGAAGGTTCCAGTTGCCCACTAGAACCCAGCCCTTGGGCGCCCCTTCCTCTCTCCATCACCACCTGTTGTCTGTGTCTATGGGTTATGCATCTATGTTCTATGGCTAATCCCTTCACCATCTTTCATCTACTCTTTCTGGCTAGTTTAGTCTGTTCCATGTATCCATGCCTCTGTTTCTATTTTGTTCATCAGTTTATTTTGTTCATTATGTTGCACTTGGAAATCTTAATGTTGAAAACATTCTGATTTAACTTGTGTTTTATTGTTTTATTTAACTTTTTTAAATGACTCTAAAATGCATCATTAATTGGGTGTGCTATAATTTATGAATAGGTCATCATGATTAAATCATACTTAAAGTGTTATTATTACAAATAATTTTTCATCTTAAATGTCCAATTTTGATTGATGTATGTTGGAAGTTGAAGTTGACCAAAGGGTGAAACACAAAGGCTAAAACACTGTTGGCATTAGCAGATCCAAGGGACCTACTGTGGAAAGGAAATGGCACAAAGACTTTCTCTCATCCCCAGGGCTGCTGAGGATCAATTTCTATGATCTCCCAGGACCTCTGAAAGGGAGTCCTTACCTCCAGGACCACCAATTCTTTGCCATTGATCACGTTAGAAAAATGTGTACCTTTTGGGTGGGTTCTACTCTGAGGGGTAAATACTTGGTGAGGCACGTAGGCTGGATTATAGACCCACTCACCCATCATTCCATCGCCCTTATTCGTGAATTTTTCCTGCTAATCCTTCCTCACCCACAATTTCCTCTCTGAAGTTTCTATTGCATCACAACACATCCTTTTCAAGGACAAGTTGTGATTGATTCTATTTATGATACCCCACGCCTTCTCACCTACTGGGAGTCTTTCTAGAAGAGACTTAGTAACTGAAGGGAAGCCAGAGGGCAGGGCTTCCAGAAATCATTTATAACCTGCCACTTGCAGAGCTCACACACACAACCAGACACAATTTGGAAGAGCTTCCCAGCAGAAGGCACAACAATGGCAACGATACCGGTGAGTTGAACAGGCACAGTCTTCAATGATCCTAGCTCCCATAAGGAAGGAGGAAAGAGTCTGAGATTCTCTGAGATGAAAATATTGGGAATGTTTTACTTGGGGTTGTGAATGTGTGGAAGAGAGAGGGTGGTTCAGTGTAGCTACTATCAGCATTTGTTGGTATCTGACTGAGGGTGAACTCTATTGAGACACTGTGACTTTGTGTGGGAAGTGAATATCTGGCTGGGATGAGGGAGTGTGAGCATGGGTGCAAGGGGTGAGATTGCACATTTGTCTTCATGTCTCTGAGTATGTGTGTGTGAGTGCAGCTGGGGCAGTGGTTGAACAGCTATGCATGTCTTATGTCATCATGAGTAGTAGTGTTGGGAGGAATGTGTGAGATGGTGAGTCCCATGTCTTTGTGTGTCTGTGTGATCTGTGACTGCATGTTGAACTACGAATATGTGTGTAGTTGTGTCTGCTTCTGAGGGTTCTCCCATACATGGTAGTGACTGTTTAAGTAGCTGTGGTTCTGTCCCTGTGTATCATTGTGGCTCCTGGTGGGCAGAACTGGAGGTCTTGGGGAGAGTGGGTTTCCCAAGACTCCTCTCTGAGCCTTAATGAGAGCAGAATGAGACAGTCCTCAGATACCTCTTCTCAAGAAGTCTGAGGGAAGGTGAACTCAGACAGTGGGGCACAGGAGCTCCTATCTGAATCAGCACACAGTGAACCCCTGCTCCTGCCTCACGTGTCCTCCCCCAGCCAGGCCTTCCTTTGATCTATCAAAAAAACAATAAGTACATTCTGGCTCCCTGGGAAGGTGACTGGGAGAATCGGTTTCAGAGAATGGATCATCTGAAGATGGAAGGAACAAAACCAGCCTCAGTCCAGACAAAGCTTACAGTCGATACCAGGGAACAACCTGCAGATTCTATCTAATTACTTTCCTGTCTCCCACCCTGTGTGCAGGTACTAACTCTCCTCAGCAACTAGTACACATTCCTGAAAGGACACCATTGCCCTTGAAAATTCTGATGCATATACATGCCACACGCAGGACTCTCCTTTTCCATTATTTCCCTCGTCCTTTAAACAACTATCTTATATTGGAGTGGATTTTTATATTTTATACGTTTACATTCTAAAGTCTTATTTTCACAGTTTCAGATAAAAACTGATGGGAGGGTAGTATCCCAGAAAGGGTCCTCCCCTTCCGCCAAGTCACCCCTGTATAGATCCTATACCTGCCAGGGACCATGCTAAAAGTTTTACATCTATTGGTTCAGATATTCCTGAGAACGTCCTATGAAATATGAATATTATAATCCTTCTTGTACTGAGAAAACAAAAGCAGGGAAAATTCAAGTAATGGAACTCAGTTCTCATTGGTCGTAAGAGGCAGAATCAACATTAGAATCCCGGCTTTTGCACTCTTCTTGTTAACTTCAGCCTTCACATTTCTTCAAAGACACAGCGACCTGCCTGCGATGAGGTGGGAAGAAGAGGGTCGTCAGGGCATGTCCTTTGATGTATAACCTGCTTTGCCACGGGGAACGGTTATAGGATGGGAGACCACACCTGGCCTTGCCCCTCTCAACCACTCTTGTCTCCCATGGCAGGTCCCATATACAAAATATGTGTCCTTGTCCGTTGGTTCTTTCGTGAAAATCAAAGGGACATTTGTCATGCCTTTCAAGTGAGTATCTATAGCCCATGGGGAGGAGAAGTGAGGTTATTTTAGCTTTGGGGGTCACTTCATGCATGACTGAGGTTAAAGTTTGTAATTAGCATAATAGTAGCACAATGCAGATGCATGTTCTGGAGACCCATATGGTGCCAGGCATTAAAACTACACGTGCATGACTGTGGGCAAGTGTTGAAGTCTGGGGGCTGGGGTCACTCAGGCATTGGAGCTGAGGTTTATTACCAATAAACACAGTATTTCCAGGGCATGAAAAGTATCCCCAGGCCAGTGGCTGCTGCTCAGTGTGAGTCCTGGGCTAAGAGACGAGGCATCTCCCCAGCCTGGGCCGGACAAGCTGAAGCAGCCCCACAGGGACACGCACTGCAGTCTCACCCAGGAAGGCCTTCCCTCCCCCAGGAGGAGTTGGGAGGGGGTGGATGTGAGTGTCGAATGTGGGCCCCCATGAGGAAGAGTCCTGCTCAACAGGCTGTGTGCTTCGCCTTCAGTATGAACCCAGAACTGCAGGTGGATTTCCACACTGAAACTGAAGTGAACGCAAACATCGCCTTCCATTTCCGAGTGTACTGTGACAACTATGTGAAGATGAACAGCCGTCAGTGTGGGAACTGGGAGGAAGAAGTGAGAACCTCTGTTATTTCCTTTGAGGATGGCCAACCCTTTGAACTGGGCATCTTGGTGCTGTCAAAGGAGTACCAGGTGAGTGTGGCCAGGAACATCCACTACATCGGCTCCCAGGGCTCTCACAGGAGCACACAGCTCTCCCAGGCCAGGCCCCCATAGTCACTTGTGGTTCATCTCCTGCCCCTCTCATCACACAGCACCCTCTGCTTGTACTGCCATGCTCAGGTCCTTTTCCAAATCCAAGCAGGTCAAGATCAGCCCACATACCTTATTCTCCAGGGTGGAGAAGTTCCTGTCTTCACTCACAGCCTCATTTCTACCTATGCTGCCATTCCTTCAGTTTTCATGTAGGAGATTGTTAAAATGTGCATATAAATAATTATAATCATTCTAAAATTAAGTATTTCCTACATTCCCAAACCTAGTCCCTCTCTCCAGAGCAACAATTCCTAATTCCTTTATGCTCCTTCCAGAGACACTATATGCTTGTTCAAGTCTATGTATCTATCTATCACTTATCTCTATCTGCTTTTATTTTTAAACAAAGATGTTATAAGTTACTCTAGAAATCACACATTGATGACTAGATTTTACTTGTTGTCAAAGAATGTGTGTTAAAGAAACTGACATCATTCTATTTGTGATGCCCCCACATTATTTAATGTTCACATAATATTCCAGTAGAAGCATTTTCAGAATAATTTTACTTGGCCCTTATTCATGCACACTTATGTGGTTTCCATATTTTGCTCTCATGAATTATACTTCATCCTATATCACATTTTTTCATTATCAACCTCCCTATACTTATAAGGGAGAATAATTTCAGAGGAATTGAATAACTGGTTCAAAAAGTGTGTGCATTTTAAATTTGAAAAATTAAGACCTAAAAAGTCCACTTTTTCTCCATAGCCACACCGATAAAGTGTATGTTTAAACCTTCTATCATTGGAGAAGCAAAAAGATTTCATGTCCTATGATTGAGTGAGGCATTGTTCCACTGCTTATAAGCTGAATAAAAATAGCCTCATTTTAATCATATGCACTATTCCTCCTCTAAAGGAACATTCAAGTTTTGGCTCAGTGGTTAAAGCATTGGCCTGCACACTGAAGGGTCTCAGGTTAGATTCTCAGTCAATGGCATGTATCTGGGTTACAGTTTCAATCCCCAGCCCCATCGAAGAACATGAGGAAGCAACCTATTGAGTCTCACATTTCTCTCTCTCTCTCTCTCTCTCTCTCTCTCTCTCTCTCTCTCTCTTCCCTTCCTTCTTCCTTCTACCCTTGCTCTATAAAAAATAGGAAAAAAAGAGTTTTATTCTTTACTTTTACCACCCATCAGGAGTAAACGGCAGTAAAGTTTAGCAGAGCTAAAACGAAAGCACTCAATACACACTTAATGACCAATTAGCCTATGATACTCTGTGCGAGACCCAGACTCACGATTCATGAAACAGTTCCTGGCCAGAGGGAAGCCCAGGCAAACATAGACAGTGCAACATAGAGTGCTAACACCTCAGTGGAAGAATGTGAGAAACACAGAAAATAGGGTGAGTAACTGTCTGAGTCGTCACAAAAGTTCGGCTATAAAAAGAAGCATGTCTGTTGGGTTTTAGAGTGTGACTAGGAGTTTCTGGTGGATGGTGTGTGTATAGGGTAGAAAAGGAAAGGAAGACAGCAGGTTTGTTTGGTGGCATGCTATATTTCTGACACACATTCTCTTCCAGGTAATAGTAAATGGTCGCCAATGTTACACTTTCCCACATCGACTTGACCCAGCATCTGTGAGGATGATCCGGGTGTGGAGAGATGTCTCCCTGAGCTCAGTGACTGTCGCTTAGAGAAGGATGTGACCAGACTCCCCGTTGTCAACGAGATCCCTCCTCCTAAGTGACCCTGTGGTTCCCAGAGCTCACTAACGACATGGGTTCTCACCCTCCCCCCACTCTCGGTCATTAAAACTACTGAAAACACAACAAGATTTGCTTCTTGCTTTAGAGGGGGAATGGAGAGAGGGGGAAAAGAGTGTGTGGTTGTCACCAAGAGGAGTGTGAGAATATTGTGGGAGAGATCAGGGTATCAGAGTGGATAAACATTTCTCTGCTACAAGGAGTGAGTATCAGGCTCATGAAATATCTGAAGAGACATTGGAACCATATTCTTATGAGGTAGTGCTTAGGATATGTTAGAAACTCTGAAGCAAAATCCCTCCCCAATTTCACATAGCTAAACTAAGACTTTAGGCTTCTCTCTCCACACATAGTGCTTTAATTGGTGGTTTGATGAAGAAACTTTGTATTTTGAGGATAATCAGGTGAAAAGTCTTAATTCTTCCTTTATGCTAAGAATTTTTAATTTATATTGACACTGTGCCTGGTTGTGTGTGGGATGCACTGGGGAAAATAAAGAAAATGACAAGGCCAGCACTTAAAATTTCTTTTAACCCTCACCTGAGGATATATTTTTATTGATTTTTAAGAGAGAGAGAGAGAGAGAGAGAGAGAGAGAGAGAGAAACATCAATGAGAGAGAGAAACATCAATTGGTTGCCTCCCATATGTGCCCTGACTGGGAGCTGAACCTGCAACCTTGTGGAGTACAGAGTGATGTTCCAACCAACTGAGCCCCCAGCCAGAATGCACTTAAAAAATTGTAATCCAAGGACTATTTGAAGAACCAAAAAATTTTTCCAAAGATTTTTCTATTATTCAAACAATTGCAAGATTTTTCCAATTTATGTGGGCAGAAGCCTGGGGCTTGTTTGGTCATTACCAAATTGTCACCATTTTAGACCAGGGAGGATAAAATTTGTTATTAAAACAAGAACAATATATACACCCGATGCAGTGACCAGACTCTGGTTTTGATGTTGTCTCAATCACTACAGAATAACAAACCTCCCCAAAATATATTGGTTTAACACAATAATTTATTATTATCTCCGTTTTTGCAGGATTATTGCACTTATATGGGTAGCGTATTATGTGGCCTTAATCAAACTGCGGTGGGAAGTGAAGTTTTCTGATGGATGCTTTCATCATGTCTGATACTTCACTTGGGATGGCAAAACAGCTGGGGGCTGGCTGGTTATTTCTCTCTTCACATGACCTTCACGGTTGTCTTAGACCTCTTCAAACCACAGAGATCTCAGGGGGTTGGGACTGGCTTCTGCCACAGAGAAACCTTGAAAAGGCTCAAGCAGAAGGTGCAAGGTGTAATGGGACCCAGCTCTAGAAGTCATGCAGTGTCACTCCCATCACATCCTATTGTTCAAACGTGAGTGAGAGAGACGGCCATAGTTATGTGGAGAAGACCACACCAGGGCATGGGTACGTTGACTTGTGATTCATGTACTAGGACTGTTCCACCATCAGGCTCCAGAGACATTCACACTTCCCACATACCCCAAAGTCTGACCCCTCTCCAAGGAATTCCAAGTGTAATACAATAACAGCAACAAGCTCAAGACAGAAGTTCAGGATTTCGCCATTTAAACCAGGACCTGGTGCTCACGAAGTGAACTGAGTAGAGCTTCTCAGGCGCAGTTCTTTTCAATATGTGCACTAATGGGGCAAAATACCTCATACATGCCAAACCTACACGCTGAAACAGACACAAAATAAATGCAATCCACATTTTCAGAGGCAGCAATAGGAGATGTATAGCAGCCGCAGTTTCATATCACTTAGGACACCCAGTCAGGCTCATATCTACCCTTCTCTCTAGGACTGTTTTCTCTGTAGCGATTGAGTCCACCCTCCATTCTCAGCTTCTTTGAGTTCTTGCCAAGATGTCAGAATGACAACTCCAGGGGCTCTGATTGGTCATCAACTTCTCAACAAGTCCCAAGAACCACTTAGCATACACACTACTCAGAAGACGGTATTTCTAAAAACATACCAAGGCACATTTAAGAAAGTGGGGAGGAGGGGGTCAATGAGAGGGAAATGGGGACATCTGTAATACTTTCAACAATAAAAATGAAAAATAAAGACAGAGCCTGGTACATCAAAACAAAGGAAGTTCTTCTGGAAATAGCCCCTTTGTCCACAAGGACTACCTCAGGCATCAATCGCGTCATCTCTCACCATGACCACTGCCATAGCGTCTTCTTCAACTCCAACCTTACTAACTGGAATGACCCTTTCCTTAGCCTTCCTCCAACCTAATATCCAGAAGCATTGAGGTGGCAACACATTGCTAATGGCGCTCTTCAGGCCTTTCTTCCGTGTAGAGAGCGCCCGGGGGACAACTGAGCCAAGGGTCCTCGGCTGAGTCCAGCGGCATCGGCAAAGCCATGTCCTGGAGACACACCTCGCCAAAGGCAGGGATGTCGTCAGTCCTGACCGTTAGTTCAGGCGCCAGGGGGTGGGTGTAAATATCTAAGTTCAGCCAGACCCCAAGTGGGGATCCAGTTATCAGGGTCCATTCAGACCTGACGATTCTGAGAAGCCACAAGAATGAAGAATTGCAGCTTGATCTTTCAGCATGATTTCACATAATTCCCTTTCTCTTAAACTCTAGTAAAACTTCCTGGTATCATGCTGTATCTAAAAACGTGTTGCACTAGCTCTGAGCCATTGTCTCTCCATCCAAGAACAGTGTCCCACCTGGTCCCAGCTTTCCCTACTGTGTCTGTGTCTGTTTCATTCTTTTTCTCCATCCCCATCGCCCCTACTCATGACTCGTCTATCTCTAGCAATGCTGGTCGTGCCTAAAAGAGAACACCAATACTTCTGGGTTTCATTTCATACTGGAATGAAATGTCCGCGCCCCCCCCCCCCCAATCCCCACTCTCCGTACGCTCTTGAGCTATGACTAGGCACAAAGTCCTCCTTTCACCTTCTTTGTCTTAATTTTGGTCACTTGTCTCTTTTGTTGTTGTTGTTATTCTTGTTATTGTTGTTGTTGTTAATCATCACCCAAGTATATTTTATGCCATTGAGTTTTTAGAGAAAGAGGAATACCTAGACAATCCTACCTGGTGGCCCTGCTAAACAAACTCACAATAATTGCCCTTTCTTTGAATGATATTCATCAACTCAACCCACTTCACATGGATTATTACACCCCTCTTTATCTGCTTTGTGCTCATGGTGGCCAGGAGTGATGTCTTCCCCAGACCCCAATTTTCTCAATCCTCCTCAATGCAAATCTCCCAGCAGATAAGGCATATCTCAGAGAACAGAAAGACCCCCACCACCCCTATTGGCCTGCAGCCCCTTGCCCTAGTTGGCCCAGCCCTTCTACGCCCCCCCCCCCATACCCCAATAGGAGGCGGGGTTAGCTGGACAACCTCCTGCAGCCTCTACCCCCACCAGGCCCCACCCCTGATGGGCCCCAACCACCCCAATAGGCCCATGGCCCCTCCCCCTAGCCAGCTCTGCCCCTGATCGGCACCCTCCCCCACTCTGATCAGGGGCAGGGGCAGCAGGCCAACCACCCATTGCCCCTTTCCCAGGCCACTGGCTCCCGATTGGACCCCTAACCCCATTTGGGGGCAAGGCCAGTTGGCCAACCACTCACAGCCCCTCCACGGTTGGCCCCACACCCAGTCAGACCCCACCACCGCAATCGGCCTGTGGCCCCTTCCCCCAGTCAAATCTGCTCCGGACTGCCCCCACACCAAATGGGGGCAGGTCCTACTAGCCAATCACCCATGGCCCCTCCCCCCAGCTGGCCCGGCCCTGATGGGCCCAATCACGGTGTGCTGGCCAGCCAACCTCCCACCATCTCCTTCTCCTGACAGGCCCGGCCTCAATCAGCCACTATTGGGGCCAGGCGGGCCAGACCTCACCCATGCATGAATTCGTACATTGGGCTTCTAGTCCTATATAATAAAAAGCTAATATACAAATTGTTCCCTAGGGAGTTTGACCCACTGGGAGTTAAACCACCTGCTATGATGTGCCCTGACCACCAGGGGGCGGTGTGGAACAAAGGAAAGCCCTGCCTGGCAGCCTGGCAGCCAGGTGAAGGAAGGCCCCGATTGGCCCTGATCACCAGCCAGGCCTAGGGACCCTACCCATGCACGGATTTCAGGCACATGGCCTCTAGTTCAAAATAACCCTGAAGAAGAAAGAACCCAAAAATAAAAAACAGGTGTCCGTCTGTCCTAGCTGGTTTGGCTCAGTGGCTAGAGCATTGTCCTGAGGACTGAAGGATCCCAGGTTTTATTCTGGTTAAGGGCACATACCTCAGCTGTTGCAGGCTCAATGCCCAGCCCTGATTGGGGCGTGCAGAAGGCAACCAATCAATGTGTCTCTCTCAAATCAATGTTTCTCTCTGTGTGTCTCTCCCCCTCCCTTCCACTCTCTCTAAAATTCAGTGGAAAGAAATCTCCAGGTGAGGATTAACAACAAAAAATACATGTTCCTCCCCATTGCCTCCTGTGTCCTCACCTTCCCAAATAAGCAACACCCTGAATTTATCATTAATTATTTTTATTTACAGTTTTACTATCACTCTCTGCAAAAACAATTATCAAGGAAACTATAAAACACACATAATTTAATAGAAAACCTGAATCTATGGACTCATACACCATATTAATAGAGGAGAATATTTTTTTAAAAATTCTAGTTCTCCCCTAAAATAACCCAGGAAGTCACAGTTTTTTTTAACAAAATCCTAATAGGATTTTTATAGAAAATTTCACAATGATTCAGGCTCACCAGGTGTTAATAAATCATATATTAATCTGTCTAATGTAATTATAGTAAGACAATTTGCATTGGAGTAGATAAGCAAATAAATTAATATAGAAGAACAAAAGTCTCAGAAAAAGACCAAGGCATAGAAGTGGCATTACTAGTGAGCCAGGATGCCAGATCCCCTAGAAGTTACAAGCCTTCTGGGCTGCAACTTGGGGTCTTACAACAGGGGGGTGCACAGAGATGTCACCAGAGACTTAGAGTCAAGAGGGAGGATAAGGGGGAGGGAAAGAAAGGGGGTGGAGGCATGGAGAAGACTGTGATAAAACATAAAAGAGGGGAAAGGAGAGAGGATGAGGAGCGGTAAAGGCAGTGAGGTGGCTCCCGGGGTCCAACCCCAGCAGGTCCAGGGGTTCCCAAAGGCATAGACGGAGTCGGCGAAGAAGGAAGGACACGGAGACAGTGTTCAGTTGATCAGCAGCCTAGCCAGGATCTCCAGCCAGGATCTCCAGCCAAGTTCTGGTCTGGATCTCCAGAGAGGTTCTGCTGTTTATTGTCTTGTTACATCCGTATTTATACCAGTTGATTTTAATCCTGTCAATTTCTATTACAAAGGTTAGGGCGTTTCTTATCTCCATTCCAGGGAGTAAAGATTATGTAGCTTAAGCATGATTGTTTGTAGTTAAAGTGATTAACTACCCGCCCTGCACTTACTTAAGGAGTTTCATCCCCTCCCTAACTTCAGGGAAAAATCCCTACCTGGGGAACCAAGCTTTCTCGGAGAGGTGACCTTGGTTAAAACACACAGCGCTAAGGGGAGCAAACATATTAAGAACAGTATGCTATATACGCCAGGTCCCTTGAAACATATGCTGTGCAGATGTTTCTATCCTGCAGCGACTGTGTCAAGCAGCAAGGATGGACCGGCTTCCGGCAGGTGGCCTAAGAGTAATGCCCCTTCGCTCTATCCTGACTTTTCTTTTCTTTTTCTTTTTTTTTAATTTATTGCTTAAAGTATTACAAAGGGTATTACATATGTGTCCATTTTATCCCCCCGCCCTAGACAGTCCCCTAGCCTCCCCTATCCCCCAATGTCTTATGTCCACTGGTTATGCTTATATGCATGCATACAAGTCCTTTAGTTGATCTCTTACCCCCCTACCTCCTGCCCCCCAACCCTCCCCGGCCTTCCCGGTGCAGTTTGACAATCTGTTTGAGGCAGCTCTGCCTCTGTAGCTATTATTGTTCAAAAGTTTATAATGGTCTCTATTATCCATGAATGAGTGAGATCATGTGGTATTTCTCCTTCATTGACTGGCTTATTTCACTTAGCATAATGCTCTCCAGTTCCATCCATGACGTTGCAAATGGTAAGAGTTCCTTCCTTTTTAGAGCAGCATAGTATTCCATCGTGTAGATGTACCACAGTTTTCAAATCCATTCATCTACTGATGGGCACTTAGGCTGTTTCCAGATCTTAGCTATGGTGAATTGTGCTGCTATGAACATAGGGGTGCATATATCCTTTCTGATTGGTGTTTCTGGTTTCTTGGGATATATTCCTAGGAGTGGGATCACAGGGTCAAATGGGAGTTCCATTTTCAGTTTTTTAAGGAAACTCCATACTGTCTTCCATAGTGGCTGCACCAGTCTGCATTCCCACCAGCAGTGCACAAGTGTTCCTTTTTCTCCACATCCTCTCCAGCACTTGTCGTTTGTTGATTTGTTGATGAAAGCCAGTCTGACAGGTGTGAGATGGTACATCATTGTTGTTTTGATTTGCATCTCTCTATCCTGACTTTTCTCTGATGTCCTTTAGTTTTCAATATTTTACCTTTTGCTGTAGTGAAGTAAACTTTTTGCCGGGGGTATGGGTACAATGATACAGACTAGGACTGAAAAGTGCAGAAATCTTAAATTTAGGTGAATACGTGTTCACCTCCAGCTCAGTGGCAGGGGATATTGAGGTGAACAAGACAGATTGTCACCTGTCTTGTGGAGCTCACAGTCACTGTTATGATCCCAGAAAGGTTTTCAAAACAAACCTTTCAGGTGTAGAAAAATATTAGAAAGTCAATATCTAACCATTTTCATATCACCATTTAAGCACATCTATTTTAGTGCATTTTCATTTACTTATTTTTCATTTTCTTTATTTTATTTTATTGTTGACAGTATTACAAGGGTCCCCTAATTCCGCTTACCCCCTTTCCCCACCCTCCTCCCAGCTTCTGCCCCACCCCAAGCCTTCACCACACTATTGTCTATGTCCATCGGATATGTATTTATGGATAAAAGTTCTTTAGTTAATCTCTTCCTGTCTCTCCAAACTGCTTCCATCTGAGATCTGTCAGTTTGTTGCATGCTTCAATGTCTCTGGACCTATTTTGTTCCACATTCCTCTCTCCAGATCTGAATCCATTGTCACCTGAGTCACTTAGCTCTACGCCCACTTCTAGCAGGTATTCGGGGTCACCCTGCTCACAAACAATCTATCACCGTTTGTCCTGCCATCGCCTAGTCCTTCACCCCCAGACCTCAGGGACTCTCCGGAGGCACCCTGCTACTTTCCACCATCCCAGATTTCAGCATGAGTCGGCCCATCACACACAGGAATAACGTAGCCACTCACAGACCTCACCAGGTTCCACCCCACGGTCTCCCATGTCTTCAGCCATTGTCCCCAGAGACTCTCCGGAGTCACCCAGTTACTCTCCCACCGTCCCCAGATTCCTGCGGGACTCAGCCCATCACACACGGGAAACCCCCATGAGCTCACAGACCTCGGAGGTTGACTCCCCGGTTTACAACACAGGGACTCCCGGATGTTCTCCAGTCCCAAACTCATTTCCTTTCACACTCAGATACACCCACATCCTCCCAGCTCCTCTCCATTGTGGTCCTTTGACTCCAACACGTGTGGGCCACGGTAGGGGCCAGGAGGAATCAGGGCCGAGTTCATTTCTGCATGCTTCTGGGGATGGTCACACACCCACCAGTGGGAGAGATCCTCCTCTCACCCTCCCTAGCTCACACCATTGCCCTCCCACTTGCTATTGTCGCTCACTGGCTCACAGAAGACACCCTTCCCGTGGAAGACAGCACCGCCCTGGCCATTGTCACCCCTCAGCTGTGCAGCGGGACCCTCCTGTCTGCCTCCGACCCTGCTGCCGGCCACCACGCCAGCGCGACCCTCCAGCCTGTCTGCGATCTTGTGGGCAGCCCTGGAGACGACGGTGACCACGTGTCTCTCCAGTGCACCTGTGTCACTGCTGGACAGTCCCCTCTCTTCTACATGACCTTCTGGGGGAGACAAGGTGACTACTGACATCAGCCTGGGCTGCCTCCACACAGCCTCTCAGCCTCCAGCGTCTCACCAGGTCCAACCACCTACCCCTCCTCATGTTGGTTTTCCCTGGCTGGCTGCTGGCCCTCCTGTGTCTGCCCTCCCCCTGCCTTGGCCTCTCAACTGTCATCCATCACTGCCTCTGACCCTTTGCCTGAGACATTGTCTGAGTCCCACCCCAGTCCCTTCCCTTGGACCCCTCACCTGATCCCTCCCTCCACCACTGAACATGATCCTCCCCAAAACATATATATCATGAGGCCGTTTACCTTCTTAGACATGTTCACCCTAAAATTGGAATCAATCCTGTGTTTCTGGTGTTCATTATCATGTTAGTGTTTAGAAGCCTTTGCTTGGTCACACAGCATTAGACCATGCTCACTTCAGCCTGTGTGTGTGTGTGTGTGTGTGTGTGTGTGCGCGTGTGTGTGTGTGAGCACATCGGGCCCCAGCCGGTACAGCCCGATCAGGAGCTCCTCATCCTCAGCACAGCCAGGTGGATGGGGACAGAAACGTTCCCGGCTTGGTGGCCCATGGCCTGGCTGGCCCATTCATTCAACCTGGCCTCCGCTCAGCGTTCTGTGGTCCGTTGTTCCCGGTTGGCTTCAGAGTCAACACAGCAGAACTAGGGATTCTCTACAGGGCGGGGCTCCCATCTCTGCCTGGATGCCCTGGCCCTTTGTGCGCATGCGCATGTGTTTTAGCTGGAAGCCAGAGGTGAGACGCTGGGGTGAATGAATTACAGGCGCAGGTGCAGAGAGGCCCCAGGTGGGGAGAGGCTCCGTGTGTCTCCGGGATGCTCCTCCCATGTGAGATGAAGTCGTGCTCACAGCTCAGTGCTGTGTCTGGGGGAATGCAGGTCAAATGGGCTCCTGGTCTGGGGACTCCACATCCTTTCAGGACAAAGTGCTGCTGCAGGTGGTTGGCCCTCGGTGGGCGGGGACTTGCCCGGAACCACAGGGTGAATGCGCGAGGGTGTGGAAGTGGGCACTTTCCCACCTGAATGGCCTTGTTCTGATCTGGCAGTGGGTGTGGAGGGCGCCCTCCCCTGTGGTGCGCATGCGTGGGTCCCTGCAGCTGGGGACAGGTGGCGCTCAGGCTTCCTCTCCAGGGAAGCCCCAGGTTCCAGTGTCTCTTGCACCTGCAGAAGATTCTGGGACCCTGCGGGCCTCTGTCCAGGGTCCTGGGCTTCCCTTCTCCAGCTCTGGGTCCAACCCTCCATCCAAGCTGGGCGGTTCCTGATCCTCCAGGTTCTGGGGCGTCTTTTCCTCCCAGCCGTTGGGATCATCCGGCGGACACCAATGTCCTCCCTCCACCCGGCCCCTCCCTGTGTGCTGTCGTTCGGAGAGTCCAGGACTTCAGGAAGGTTTTCCATGGCTCTTTGGGGTGAAAGTGGACAGTGGAAACTTCCCAAAATAGGCGACATGAAAGTGGGTGAGAGGGCCATGGTCGGTCTTGGCGGGGACACGGGTTTGTTGATGCAGAGGGCGGCCATATCCAAGGGCCTAGAGGGGTGGGCAAACTTTTTGACTCGAGGGCCACAATGGGTTCTTAAACTGGACCGGAGGGCTGGAACAAAAGCATGGATGGAGTGTTTGTGTGAACTAATAGAAATTCAAAGTAAACATCATTACATAAAAGGGTACGGTCTTTTTTTTAAAAAATATATTTTTATTGATTTATTACAGAGAGGAAGGGAGAGAGATAGAGAGCTAGAAACATCAATGAGAGAGAAACATCGATCAGCTGCCTCCTGCACATCTCCTACTGGGGATGTGCCCGCAACCCAGGTACATGCCCTTGACCGGAATCGAACCCGGGACCTTTCAGTCCGCAGGCCGACGCTCTAACCAATGAGCCAAACCGGCTTCGGTGGGTTTTTTTTGTTTGTTTGGTTGGTTGGTTTTGTTTTTAGTTTTATTCATTTCAAACGGGCCGAATCCGGCCCGCGGGCCGTAGTTAGCCCACGGCTGGAGGGGGGTTTGAGTACCATTTAGGGGTCATTAGACTGGGGTTTTGGTTTTTGATTTTTATTTTATTTTTTTTTAAAATATATTTTATTGATTTTTTACAGAGAGGAAGGGAGAGGGATAGAGAGTTAGAAACATCGATCAGCTGCCTCCTGCACACTCTCTACTGGGAATGTGTCCGCAACCAAGGTACATGCCCCTGACTGGAACTGAACCTGGGACCCTTGAGTCCGCAGGCTGACGCTCTATCCACTGAGCCAAACCAGTTAGGGCTTGATTTTTAAATCAGGTTTATGTACACTTCTTAGAGTGGACACAGAAAATACTGGGAAGGATAGACCTCAATAATGTCAAGCGACGTTTCAGTGGGGGAAACACTGTGTTTTGCTTCCAATGATTTGCTTCATGTGTGGACTTTTATCGGTGAATCTTTTTCAGTGAAAATATTGCAAAGATGTTTTTTTTAATTTTCTTACAAAATGTTTGGCAAAAGCATTTAATCATAGAAACGGAAAGTGGCATACTGATTGGAAACTCGGTGAGCAGAATAATTTTCTCCCCAGGGACTATAAATGGTGAGCATCCCTTGCCCTTATTGGGCATTTCTAAATTTTGATTAAAGAAATATGTTTGCATCCTTCAAGATTTTTTAAAATTGATTTCAGAGAGGAAGAGAGAGGGAGAGGGAGGTAGAAACATCAATGATAAGAGAGAATCATTTATTGGCTGCCTCCTGCATGCCCCACCATCACCACCACCACTACAGGGGATGGAGCCCGCAACCCAGGTGTTAACCAGGAATTGAACCTTGACCTCCAGGTTCATAGGTTGACAATCTCCCACTGAGTAACACCAGTTGGGTTTCTTTTTAAAAAATCCTCACCGAAGAACAGTATGGAGCTACCTCAGAAGACTAAAAATGGAACTCCCATTTGACCCAGTGATCCCACTTCTAGGAATATATCCCAAGAAACCAGAAACGCCAATTAGAAAGGATATATGCACCCCTATGTTCATAGCAGCACAATTCACCATAGCTAAGATTTGGAAACAGCCTAAGTGCCCATCAGCAGATGAGTGGATTAGAAAACTGTGGTACATATACACAATGGAATACTATGCTGCGGTAAAAAAAAAGGAACTCTTGCCTTTTGCAACAGCTTGGATGGGACTGGAGAGCATTATGCTAAGTGAAATAAGCCAGTCAGAGAAAGATAAATACCACATGATCTCACTCATTTGTGGATTATAGAGGACAACATAGACTGATGAAAAGGGACAGACCCAAAGACTGAGAAACAGCGATCAGGCTATCAATCCCCAGAAGGAAAGTAGGGGAGGGCAGGGGTAAGGGGAAGAGATCAACCGAAGGACTTGTATACATGTATATAAGCCAAACCAATGGGCATGGACAACGGGGGGATGGGAGCATGAGTTTGTGTGGGGGGGGGGGAGGTTGGGGGTTAATGGGGGGGATGAGGACACATTTGTAATACCTTAACTAATAAAAAAAAAATCCTCACCGAAGATATGTTTTTATTGGCTTTATAGAGAGTGGGAAAAGGTAGAGGGAGAGAGAGAAACAGCCCTTGTCTCCCGTACATGCCCTACCTGGGATGGAACCCGAATCCTTTTGTTGTATGGGACAGCGCTCCAACCAACTGAGCCACCTGAGCTTGTTTACTTTACTTTTTTTTTAAAAAAACTATATTTTATTGATTTTTTACAGAGAGGAAGGGAGAGAGAGAGAGAGCCAGAAACATCGATGAGAGAGAAACATCGATCAGCTGCCTCCTGCACATCTCCCACTGGGGATGTGCCCGCAACCCAAGTACATGCCCTTGACCGGAATCGAACCCAAGACCTTTCAGTCCGCAGGCCGACGCTCCATCCACTGAGCCAAACCGGTTTCGGCTACTTTACTTTTAAAAAATATATATTTTATTGATTTTTTACAGAGAGGAAGGGAGAGGGATAGAAAGTTAGAAACATCGATGAGAGAGAAACATCCATCAGCTGCCTCCTGCATGCCCCCTAGTGGGGATGTGCCCCCAACCAAGGTACATGCCCTTGACTGGAATCAAACCTGGGACCTTTCAGTCCCCAGGCCGATGCTCTATCCACTGAGCCAAACCGGTTAGGGCATTTACTTTACTTTTGACTGTTGACTTACAAAAGTCCTTATTATATTCTGAATAAAATTCTTTTATTGCGCATGTGATTCGCAAATATCTTCTCCCTTAGAGTGAGTTGTCTTTGCACTTTCTTAAGGATGTCCTTTGAAGATTTTCATTTTGATGAAATCTAATTGATCTATTTTTACTTTTTTCTCTTCTGCTTTTTGGTGTCCTCTAAGAAACCACTGCTTTACTCTAGGTCACAAGGGTTTATTCCTAGCTTTCTTGAAGAACTTTTTAGTCTTAGCCTTTTCATTTAGTTCTTTAATCCATTCTGAAGCAATCTTTTTCTCTGGTGGGAGGAACAAGTCTGATTTGGTTCTTTTGCATGAACCATTTGGTTCTTGTGCATGTCAGTTGTCCCAGCAGTATTTGTTGAAAATACAATCCTTTCTCATTGAATTATCTTGGCACCGTTATCAAAAGTCAGTTGCCTAGCCCTTGCTGGTTTGGCTCAGTGGATAAAGGGTTGGTCTGGGTACTGAAGGGTCCCGGGTTTGATTCCGGTCAAGGGCGTATGCACAGGTTGCGGGCTCGATCCCCAGTAATGGGGTGTGCAGGAGGCAGCCAATCAATGATTCTCTCTCATCATGGATGTTTCTATCTCTCCCTCTCCCTTCCTCTCTGAAATCAATAAAAATGTATTTTTTTTAAAAAAAAAAAAGTCAATTGCCTATTCACGTGAGGGTCTATTTGTAGAATCTCAGTTCCATTATGTTTTTGGTCATCATTAGGCCAGTCCACACTGCTCTCACCTATGGTAGCTTTAGAGTGAGTTTTAAAATGGGGACGTTTACATTCTGCAACGTTTTCTTCTTTTTTAAGCTTTTGTTAGCTATTTTGGGCCCCTACATTTCCTGATGAATTAGTATAGTATCGGGTAGCCACTTTCTGCAGGATAGAGAGCTGGCTTTTGATAGGGATTATGGTAAATCTGTAGATCAATTTGTAGTTACTTCCATTTTAACAGTATTAAATCACCTGATCCAGGAACATGGAAAAATAGTATTATTTCATAAAATATGTCACATGACATCATTTAAATAGCCTTTTGTGTGGTAAGAATGTAATAAACTATTCCCAGTTCTCGTTTTCTGTTGTGGTCAAGAAGGTGTTAATATGTAAATTAATTTAGGACATAAATCACCTTGTCCAGGATAGTTGCATTGTATGTTCCCGAGTCTTCACTCTGCTCTGTATTTTCCTCCAATTCACTCTCAGGGAAGTTCTTGTGATGACCTCTGTCCCCAGAGCCTGTCCTGGGATCCAGCTGTTAGGTTGCGTTCTAGGTTCCTGCTTATTCTTTGGCTCCTCCTCCTTGTTGAGGCAGCTTCACTCCACTTTCCCAGCTCACCGACAGGCTGAGAGGATCTGGGGGAAACGTTTAAGGTCATTGTCCACCCGTGTTCTGGTGTATCACTGTCACCTCCCAATTGTGTGTCCCTAAGTCACTCCTAGAGGAGGGAGTTGGGATCTCTCTTTACTGAGACCTGGGGCTGAGTTCAGGTTGTGGTGAGAGTCCGCATCAGCTGAACCTGTGCATAATGTGGCCACTTCCAAGAAACTTGCCCAAGGCCGGGACACCCATTCACCCCAGTGCCCCACCTGGGGCCTCCCCCACCCCGCCTGGTATGTAATTGTAGCAGGTGAATCAGAAAAGGAAACCCGGGGTTTCCACCTGTCACAGGCTTCCCCAGCCTGCATTCCTGACCTGCTTGGAGCAGAGATGACATTCCTCACATTCTTGTCTGTCCCCAGGGAGGGGCTCCCTGAAGCCAGGTGGAAAGAACACCCCAGTCCTGCCAGGAGGAGGCTCAGCCTGTTCAGCTGCTGGGCCACAGGAGGCAGGGGAATGACTCATTTCCTTCTGTGCTTCTCTATGGTTTTGCTGAATATGGTCCAGTGTTTTTAATATACATTTTTTATTGATTTCAAAGAGAAAAGGAGAGGGAGAGAGAGAGATAGAAACATCAATGATGACAGAGAATCATTGATTGCCTGCCCCCTGCATGCTGGATGGAGCCCACAACCGGAAATGTGCCCTGACCAGGAATCACACCATGACCTCCTGGTTCAGAGGTGGACACTCAACCACTGACCCACACCGGCCGGGCCAGTCCAAAGGTTTTTAAATAAAAAAATGTCAGTCTTTTCAGTTTGACAGTGTTGTCTCGGGCATGTCTGAGTCAGCATGGAGCACGTTCCTCCTGCCAGAGAACGGATCAGCCGCCACCCCTGTACTAGAGCCCCTGGAGCTGACATGGGGTGAGTGTTTCTGTTTGCTGGCAGGAGCCCGTTAAGCAGGAAAGGATGTGGGGAGCCCCTCCAGGTGGTGATCAGGAAAGCCCTGCTGCCGGGACTGCCCTCGGCCAGAAGCCCAGAAGCACCTCCCTGCAGCAGCAAGCACAGGGCAGGCCTGAGCCCTGGGAGTCCCCCTGCATTCCTGACATGCTTGGAGCAGAGATGACATTCCTCACATTCTTGCCTGTTCCCAGGGAGGGGCCCCCTGAAGCCAGGTGGAAAGAACACCCCAATGTTGCCAGGAGGGAGGCTCAGCCTGTGTAGCTGCTGGGCCCCAGGGAAGCCAGCCGGGAAGCCTGTGACAGGCGGGAACCCGGTTTCCTTCTCTGACTCACCTTCCAGAAGCACAGTCCTGCCAGCAGCACCTGGAGCTGGGGGGACGTCTCACCTGGGGTGTGTCCAGCAGAGCCTCACACCGGGCGGCTCCCCTTTCCGGAGGGGCTGGGCCTGGGCCTGAGGGAGACCCTGGGTGGTGCTGGGTGTGTGAGTCCAGCCCAGACCGTGCCTGGGACTGCACAGGGCCTCGCGCCAGGGTCTTCCTTCCACAGAGGGAGCTGGGCAGAGGGTGTCAATACCTCCTATTTCCCACAAGACCCCGAGTGTCCTCTGGTCTTTGGAAGGTACAGTGCCCCCAACTACTGGGCCCTTGGCTGTGGCCATGGCAGTGCTGTCCCTGACATCACAGAGCTTAAGTCCAGTAGAGGTGGCCGACTGGCCCCAGATGGGGACCACTGACACTGGGCAGAGGAAGCTGCTATAGAACTTTTGTTAGTGGTGGTGTTAAGCTCAGATTTCAGGATCCCCAAAAGACCACCAGGGAGCCAGCCGAGTCCGATGCAAAAGCAAAAGAGTCTTTATTCGAGCTAGCTCGAGCTCCCCATCCACCACACTCGCTGATGCAGCGGCAGGAGGCAGAGAGAGAGAGCTCTGTGGGGAGAGGGGTTTTATAGGGGGGTTGGAGTAAGGGGAGGAGAGAGGACTGTGGGCCCTGCCGATTGGCCAGGCCCAAGTCTGGGTCTTGTTACACAGGGTGTGGTTGTGTCTATGGCACACACTTCCCTTGATTATCATTGGTTAATTTAAAGAAATCCTAGGTGTGGCTAGCAGAGGCTTGGGCTTCTGGGAAGAAGCTCCTTGCTGAGCACATGGCTAATGGCTGCTGCCCAAAAATGGAGGATACAGGCTAAGATGGAGGGCGTAGCCCTCGTCCTTTCAGTGGTGGTGGCTTTGGGTGCCTAATGACCCTGGCTGGATGCAGGGAAACCCCTCAGGCAGGAAAGTATATGAATATCAGGAGGAATGACACAGCACTAATTTATGCACGATGAGGTTTGTTATGCTCACAGGAGACAACAATAGGACTCCCCAAAGGAGAAGGGCTCTGGTTTCCTCTGAAGTGAAGTAAAGGAGAAGCATGGTGCGGGGGGGTGGGGGGGGAGAGCATTGTGGGGGGGTGTTACCATTGGCTTCTATTTTGGCTGGGAGTTGGGCAGGTCTTGCTTTTTATGGTTGAACTTCCCTTGGGGTGAGGGGAGGCAGCCCAGAGGGCTTCCTAAGGGCTGACCCAGATGTAGGGCTGAAGGAGGGGGCATGGGCCCTGAAAGCTGCCAATCAAACATCCAGCAGGGAGTCTGCCTCTTGATTCCAGGGAGTGAAAGGGGCTCTGTAAAGAGTGTTTGTTATTCCCTTTTTGATATCCCTGTATGAATCTGAGCTCGCTCTCAAAATGGTCTATATAGTGACAAGTAGGCCTGGGGGGGTGTGGGGGGGGGTGGCTCTAGATAGTATTTCTTCCAGGTGTCTATTATTTGTCTGCCAAAGATCATTTCCTCTTATTCTTCTTTTAATCCTCACGCAAAAATATTTTTTCCATGCATTTTTTTTTTTTACAGAGACTGGGTTGGGGGGGGGGGAGATAAACACGGATGTGAGAGAGACACATGGATTGGTTGCCTCCAGCAGGCGCCCTCTGACCTGGAATGGAACCCCAGACCCTTCCTCTGGGTGCCGATGCTCTAACCACTGAGAGAAACAAGCCAGGGCTTCTTATTTTTAAGATTTTATTTGAGACACACTGACTCCATGTGCCAGGGAACGAAATCTCAAATGCTCTTATTTTGAAACACACTGCACTAGAAGGAAGAGAGGCCCACGTCCTCTTCTTGTTGTTGTTGTTGTTGATTTTGTTAATACTCACCCGAGGATATTTGTCCACTGACTTTTAGAGAGAGTGGAAGGGAGGGAAGGAGACAGAGAGGAAAACATCAATATGAGAGCGACCCATCGATCTGTTGCCTTCCGCCCATGGGATCGAGCCTACAACCGTGGTGCACGCCCTTGGCAGGAATCAAACCCGAGACCCTTCAGTCCACAGACTGCGGCTCTGTCCACTGAGCCAAACAGGTGGGGCCACGTCCTCTCTGACGGTGCAGAGTTGGACCCACATTCCCATAGAAACAAGACAACTGCTTAGGTACAGTCCACAGAATAAAATCAGTTAACTGAGCAGTGTTGATGGGAATCTATGCACATTTAAAGTGAATTCAAACACTTTTTTTTATACTCACTGGAGGATATTCTTCCATTGATTTTTAGAGAGAGTGGAAGAGAGAGGGAAAGACAGAGAGAAACATTGACGTGAGATGAATACATCAATAGGATGCCTCCTGCACCTGCCCCGACCAGGTTCCTGGCCAGGGAGGAGCCTGCAACTGAAGTACGTGCTCTTGACCAAAATCAAACCCGGGACCTTTAGGTCCTCTAGCTGACGCTCTGTCCATTGAGCCAAAGCGGCCAGGGCCCAAATACTTTTTATTTCCTAATAAAGTCTTTTAAATTGTTCCCCTTTTTAGTAGTCCTCTTTTTTTGTGTGACTTTTTTACAGCAAAATTGCCTTAAGGCCAATTAGTTAGGGGGCAAAAATATTTGCAGTAAAAAACGGTTGCAGCAAGATGTCTGTGCAGAAACACCAGGCACGTCATTTCTTGACGCCACGGGAGGAGACAGAGGGAGGGTTCAAACCTGGGCCCTCCGACCCCAAGGCCTCAGGCTGGTGAGTGAGAGGCTCTCAGTGTCCACACCTCCTGGGACCAGCCACTGCCCTCCAACCATCAGAGCCCCCTGACCTCCTGCCCTGGCCCAGAGTCTGACTCAGCTGTTCTGGGAGACCAGGCTCCAGGCTCGGCAACTCCAGCTCCAAACATGCCCCAGGGGACAGGCTGCTCTCTCACCTGGCTCCCTGCTCCACCTCACCCTCTTCCTGGCACACACCCCGGCTGGTGCCAAGCCTGCTCCCAGCCTCCCCAGGGGAGTTGGCTTGCATTTAGAACCACCAAGGTTCTCAGCATCCTCATTCCCTTTGGATTCTGAAAGAATTGTCAGCTAATGAGGTGGCCACAGAGGGGGCAGGAGAGTGTGTGGGGTCCCAGTGAGGGGGCGGTGTCTGGGGAAAGAGATACCCTTGGGGCAGCAGGACATGGGAGCCATGGAGGGTTCTGTGAGTGTCTGTGGGCCCACTGATAGAAGGGGGTGTCTGAGGGGCTGCCGGATGGGGGTGAGGAATGCAGGGGTGGGCAGGGAGGCTGGCGGGTGTTAGAGGGCATCAGGTTTATGCTGGCCTTAGGAAACAGATTCCATTTTCTGCGACAGTTCGTATAAGATTGCTGCTTGGTTATTGGTGCCCTGGGTTCTTGCAATCTTCCAGGATAGACATCAAGGGAGGTCACCCAAAACCGATACAGACAAAGGTTTATTTAAGCTTCTGCACCAGGAAGTCAGCACTACAAAGGGAGAGGAGACAGGCTGCTTCCCATCAGAGCCTGGGGAGAATGGTGAAGAGGCTGAGGCGGGAAAAGTGCCTGCAAGTATGCAGAGCAGGGGCTGTGGGCCCTGGAACTACATGCTTCTTCTTGCCTGGCGCGTCCTATTAGCATGTTAGAGCCCCACCCAGGGTGTGTGTTTTAGTATTTAAATGAGGGACGGTCACCAAAAGGACAGTGTTTGTTGCATGATGAGCTGAGCCCTGAAGTGGATCCTGTAGAGGGCAGGCTCCTTCAGGTCAGTCCCTGGTTGGCTGTTTGTCCTAAGGGGAGAGCGGGCCTGAGGGGAGCAGCCTGCCTGCCTCAGTGTTATTCTTAAGCCTTTGTAAGAGTTCACCGATGAGGCCAGTGGGCCTGGAGTTTTCTTGATGAGAAGTATTTAAACGTGGCCTGAATGTCCTATCCCCTATTTAAGAAACTATAGACATTTTTTTTTTTTCTTAATCCTCAACCCAAGGAGAGTGTGAGCAGGAGAAAGAGAGACATGGATGTGAGAGACCCATCCATTGGTTGCCTCCTGCACCAATGGTGATGGAGCCAGCAGCCCAGGTACATTCCCTGGACCAGGAAATTGGCATTTCTTCCTGCCTTCTGCCCCTCACTGGCTTCCCCTTTTGTCCAGGACGAATAGGCTGAGCCTCCCTCCTGGCAACAGGACACGGTATTGGTCTCCAGAAGGCTCTCCCCGGGGAAAGCAGGAGTTGGGTGGAGAACCAGCTGAGGGGGAAAGAGGCCGGTGAGCAGGATGTCACTGAGGAGGGGGGGGGCTGGGACTCCAGGGCCACATGCCAGCCTGCACAGGCAGCCTGCTCCCTGCCACAGCCAACAGGGAGCCCCCAGTCCACCTTCAGGTTTCTGGCCTGATCTCTGCTACCTGCAGCAGGGCATTAGGGGACCATGACCTGGATGGGCACCCAGACCCTTCCTTGCTCTTAGAAGGAGGCTGACAAGTTCCCTGGCAGGTGGATGTGCAGGCTCATACTGGGGCTCCAGAGGTGCCCAGAGCAACACTGTACAACAGGGAAACTTCAAAAATTTAAAAATTAGAGCCTATGCAGCAAAAGCATAGAGAAGTCCCCAAGGACATGAGCCATCCCTTCCCTTGTGGGTGGGGCCACCACAATTAGGTACCAGGTGTGGTTGGGACCCTGGGGTGGCACGGTGCCCCGTCCATGGACACGGGTCTTTGAGGTGGCACATTATGCACAAGTTCAGATGATGTCCACACTCACTATAAACTGAACACAGACCCAGCTCTGTCCAGAGATTTCCACTCCCTCCTCCCAGGAGGACATAAAGAAATACAAGAACGAGGTGACGGTGATGCCGGAGTGACAGGTAGATGATGGCCCTGAGTGTGTCCCCTCACCCTCTCAGGCCTGTCCGTGAGCGTAGAGAGGGGAGTGGTGCTGCCTGGACAAGGAGGAGGAGCCACAGACACAGATACATTGGGATCCATCAGAGTTAAAGCTTTCACTTCAAAGGCACCATCAATGGAGTGAGCTCAGCTGGTGTAGCTTAGTGCACGGAGCGTCTTCCCCTAGACCAGTGGTCGGCAAACTCATTAGTCCACAGAGCCAAATATCAACAGTACAACGATTGAAATTTCTTTTGAGAGCCAAATTTTTAAACTTAAACTATATAGGTAGGTACATTGTTATTAACTTGATTAGGGTACTCCTAAGCTGGCCTTTGCTAAAAACGTCCTCAATCTGACTGAGGTGCATTCGCTGAAGTCGACCCCTTCCAACTCTTCCATCCACACTCATCTTGTGTACTTGTTTTGTCCATCTCCTTTCGTTCATCCTCTCTATATGTCCAAATCATCTCAACATTCCTTTCTCAATCCTCGACACCACATCTTCTTTCACTCCACAACGTTCCCTAAAATTAACTTAATGAACTTTACTTAAAGTTTTAAGTCAACTTCGCACTGTATGTGCGCGCCCGCAAGTGGTGTTTTGTGGAAGAGCCACACTCAAGGGGCCAAAGAGACGCATGTGGCTCGCGAGCCGCGGTTTGCCGACCACTGCCCTGGACCAAGAGGTTCCGGGTTTGATTCTCATTCAGGGCACATGCCCGGGTTGCAGGTTTGACCTACAGTAGGAGGCGTGCAGGAGGCAGCCAATCAATATGTATATCTCATCGATGTTTCTATCTCTCTGTCCTTCTCCCTTCCTCTCTGAAATCAATAAAAATATATATTTAAAAAAATGGAAGTGAAAAGCCAACTCCCAGTATGAAAGAAAATATTTGCAGATCATATGCCTGATAAGGGAACTGTATCCAGAATATAGTAAAAACCCTTCCCAGTCAACAATAAAAAGCCAAACAACCAAGTAAAAAGTGGGCAAAGGATTTCAAGACATTTCCCCAAACATGACAAACAAACAGACGCAGAACCCATGACGAGATGATCCACACGCTGAGTCATTAGGGAAAGTGAATCAAAACCACAAACCTCTTCACGCCCACAGGTACAAGTGTGCATTCATAGCACAATTACTCTTAACACCTCAGGTTGGAAAGGACCCAAATGCCTATAAGCTGGTGAATGGTGATGTGCGGGTCTCCGCTGTGGATGCCACAGGGTGGGAACGCCTGGGGCCCTGGCCTGGGCCCTTTGTCCTTGTGGCCAGTCCCGCAGGCATTTCCTCGATGGCAGTCCCGTTGTGGCTGGACCAGCCCTCGGAGTTATTGTGATTGCAGGACACACCTCCGCAGCAGCCATTAGAGAATCTTAAGAACAGGATTTATTACTCCCAGATCCCGGAGGGCACACGGCAGGCCAGAGGGCCGCACAGCAAGTGGAGAGCGGGGAGGAGGGTGGACCTGCGGGTCTGCCTTTATTAGGGTCCAGGGGTGGAGTGTCTAGGTTTGGAGGGCTCACTGTTTATTGGTGAATTTATGCGATAAGAGCAGGAAAGAGAGCACAGGAAGGGAGGCACAGGGGTCACCAAGCTGTCAGTTACCAAGGTTACCCAGGACTTTCCACAGGGGATCCTCATGGGTGTGAACTGTCCGGTTCCTTATCTGCGTGTTTTGCTGGTAGTTGCCTCCTACCCCTGGCAATTTGTTCTTTGTAGATGACTGTGATTTGGATGACATTTACATCTACATTTACAATCATTAACATTACAGTCAGAACACTAATGCCGGGCACTTGCACCACAATGAATGAACAGGATGTGCTGTGTCCAGACAATGGAATATATTGTCACTAAAAAGAAGTGGAACACTGATACCTGCGACAACATGGATGAACCTTGAGAACCTTACACTCCATGAAAGACACAAATGACCATCCAGCACATGATCCCACTTAAATAAAACGTCCAGAATAGGCAAATCCATAGAGACAGGAAGCAGATCAGTTGATGGGAAGGAGCAGGGGAAAGGGTCATGAGGGTGATTGTGAATGGGTCTGGGCTTTCTTGTTGGGCTGATGGGAATGTTTTGGAATTAGTGGTGGTGGTTACACTACATTATAAATACACTAGAGGCCTGATGCACGAAATTCTTGCACTGCGGGGAGGGGGGAAGGGGGGTTCCCTCAGCCCGACCTGCGTCCTCTCACAGTCAGTGATCCCTCTTGTAGTCTGGGACCCCTGGCTCCTTACTGCCCACCTGCTGGCTGCTCCTTAGCCCTGCTGCAGAGGCAGGAGAGGTTCCGGGCACGGCCGCTGCACTGGCCAGCCATGAGCCTGGCTTCTGGCTGAGGGCACTCCCCTGTGGGAGCGCACTGACCACCAGGGGGCAGCTCCTGCATTGAGCATCTGCCCCCTGGTGGTCAGTTCACGTCATAGCGTCTGGTCGTTCAGTGGTTCAGTCAATTTGCATATTAGGCTTTTATTATATAGGATAGACATTTACAATCCACTGATTAAAATAATCCAATCAGAAATTCTGTTATGTGAATTTTACTTTAAAATATTAATGATAAAAGATGAAAACTATGCACTGGGAAAAAAGAACAGCGGTAGATTTATTAGCTACATGGCTGTCATTGAAGTACCGTGGAGTCAGGCAGCCCCTTCGATTTGCTGGCCCTAAAAAAACGCCCGAGTTACCAGGAGCACCTGTGCAGGAATTTTTTAAAACTGGGCTGTGCTGGCTGAGTGGTTCAGTTGGCTACAACCTGCTCCCAATCTGCTAAGGTTTTATGTTTGATCCTGGATCAGGGCACATACAAGAATCAATCAATGAATGCATAAATAAGTAGAACAATAAACCTTCCTTTTCTGTCCCCTCTCTTCCTTCCTTCCTTCCTTCCTTCCTTCCTTCCTTCCTTCCTTCCTTCCCTTATCCTTTCTCTAAAATCAGTGTGTGTGGGGGGGGGGGGGCACACTGGGATAATGGTGTATGCAATATGTACCTTAGTTTTTTTTCCCCTTTAGCATTATGATGTGAACATTTTCCATGTCAGTAGAGTATTTGAAATATATTATTAAAAAAGACATTGGATTACAATCTTTTTTTTCTCATGTTTTTATTTATTTTTTATTTTTATTTTTTTATTGCTTAAAGTATTACAAAGGGTATTACATATGTCTCCTTTTTTCCCCCACCATTGACAATCCCCTGGCCTCCCCTACCCCCCCAGTGTCTTATGTCCATTGGTTATGCTTAAATGCATGCATATAAGTCCTTCGGTTGATCTCTTACCCCCTGCTTCTGCCCCCCTACCCTCCCTGGCCTTCCCGCTGCAGTTTGACAGTCTGTTCGAGGCAGCTCTGCCTCTGTATCTAGTTTTGTTCATAAATTTATAATGGTCTTTATTATCCATGAATGAGTGAGATCATGCGGTATTTTTTCTTCATTGACTGGCTTATTTCACTTAGCATAATGCTCTCCAGTTCCATCCATGTCCTTGCAAATGGTAAGAGTTCCTTCTTTTTTACAGCAGCATAGTATTCCATCGTGTAGATGTACCACAGTTTTCTAATCCACTCATGTATTGATGGGCACTTAGGCTGTTTCCAGAACTTAGCTATGGTGAATTGTGCTGCTATGAACACATGGGTGCATATATCCTTTCTCATTGGTGTTTCTGGTTTCTTGGGATATATTCCTAGAAGTGGGATCACAGGGTCAAATGGGAGTTCCATTTTTAGTTTTTTGAGGAAACTCCATACTCTCTTCCATAGTGGCTGCACCAGTCTGCATTCCCACCAGCAGTGCACGAGTGTTCCTTTTTCTCCACATCCTCTCCAGCACTTGTCGTTTGTTGATTTGTTGATGATAGCCAGTCTGACAGGTGTGAGATGGTACCTCATTGTTGTTTTGATTTGCATCTCTCGGATGATTAGTGACTTTGAGCATGTTTTCATATGTCTCTTGGCTTTCTGAATGTCCCCTTTTGAAAGGTGTCTATTTAGATCCTTTTCCCATTTTTTGATTGGATTGTTTATCTTCCTTTTGTTAAGTTGTATGAGCTCCCTGTAGATTCTGGAGATTAGGCCTTTATCAGATATGACATTGGCAAATATGTTTTCCCATGCAGTGGGCTTTCTTGTTGTTTTGTTGATGGTTTCGTTTGCTGTGCAGAAGCTTTTTATTTTGATGTAGTCCCATTTGTTCCTTTTCTCTTTAGTTTCAAGTGCCCTAGGAGCTGTGCCAGTGAAGAAATTGCTTCGACATATGTCTGAGATTTTGTTGCCTTTCAATTCTTGTAGAAATTTTATGGTTTCTCGTCGTACATTTAAGTCCTTTATCCATTTTGAGTTTATTTTTGTGTGTGGTGTAAGTTGGTGGTCTAGTTTCATTTTCTTGCATGTATCTGTCCAATTTTCCCAACACCATTTATTGAAGAGACTATCTTGACTCCATTGTATGTTCTTGCCTCCTTTGTCAAATATTAATTGAGCATATTGGTTCGGGCCGACTTCAGGGCTCTCTATTCTATTCCATTGATTTATATGTCTGTTCTTGTGCCAGTACCAGGCAGTTTTGAGAACAGTGGCTTTGTAATACAGCTTGATATCTGGTATTGAGATCCCACCTACTTTGTTCTTTCTCAAGATCGCTGCAGCTATTCGGGGTCTTTTTTTTTCCAGATGAATTTTTGGAGAGTTCATTCTAGATCTGTGAAATATGCCGTTGGTATTTTAATTGGATTACAATCTTGAGACATGCAGGCACTGCACTAATTTTCTGCCATTAGAAAGTCTGAGATGAATCTATGGGTCCTCTCCCAGAAATATATATATTTTTTATTAGTCAAGAACTTTATTTCAACTTTTATTAAACCAAATCCAAGAACTTTTCAATGCCTCACTAGAGTGTTGCCTCACAACTGAACCCTCAGTTCTGCAGGGGAAGAGACTGTAGCTTCAGGCACATACCTGGAGTTTGGCCCTGTCCTGTCATACATGTCCCAACATCACCGGGAACAGACAGCTCAGCGTGGGGATTTCAGCCAAGCCTCCTACGGAAGGAACCTCTTCAGCTTCTCCACGACTTTCTGCGGCTCAGGGAACTTGAGTTTGCGTGGGGGCCCCTTCTTAACCCCCGTCCAGAGCTCCGCACCCCTGCAGCAGCGTCGCCTGGAAGCTGCCCCTCCGGGCTTGGAGGGGTCACCTTCACCGGGAGCTCCGGGGCCTCCAGGGCAGCGCCTGGCTCAGGACCGCGGCGTCGCGCCCGCACACGCATCAACTCCTGCAATGCCCGATAAGGACCGTCCCTCCTCCACCTCCTTCTGGCCGCCAGCCAGCCTCTCCTGCTTCTCAGCTGCCGCCATCACCGCCGCCTCTGCCTTCCGCTTCCTCCCGCGGGGAGCCATGGTGCCTGGAAGCCGCCGGGAACAGGGTGGAGCCGCGGCCACGGAGCAGAGGACACCCCTCTGGGAGCTCCAAACCTCAGGCCACTCCGCTCCCAGAACAAAACCGCCCGCAAATAGCGCAAAGCCTGGCCCACCCAGAAATATTTTTAAACTGCCCTCACCGGCTTGGCTCAGTGGATAGAGCCTTGGCCTGCGGACTGCAGGGTCCCAGGTTCGATTCTGGCCAAGCCAAGGGCACATGCCTGGGTTGCAGGCTCCATCCACAGTAGGGGGTGTGCAGGAGGCAGCCAATCAATGATCCTCTCTCATCATTGATGTTTCTATCTCTTCTCCCTTCCTCTCTGAAATCAGGAAAGAAATATATTTTTAAGAAAGGAAATATGTTTAAACTAAAAAGGCAAAATAATCAAAGTTATTTATATGTGCAAGCTAAAACAGAGGAAAAAATGTTTACTTTTCAACAAGCACTGACACATTTCATTTATTCCAGGCATGTTTTGAAATCCTTTACAAATATCGATTCATTCGATCTGGTTTTCGTAGTCATTTTACAAAGGGGGAAACTGAGGCACCGAGGCAGTCCTCACTCCCAGAATCACACACGTGAGCGCAGGGGCAGGGTCTGCCCTGGGCACTCCAGCTGCAGAGTTCCTGCTCCCCCAGCACCTGCTGCCCCCATCATGTCCCTGCAGACATGCTCTTCCGGCACAGAACCTTCTGGAAGGTCACACTGGCACTGCTGATGGTGTGTTTCTAGAGGAGAGGGAGGCAGCGGCTGAGGATGGGGAGGAGCTTTGCCTTACATGGTGTTTATTCCCCAGCTGCTTATATTTACAACGTGGGGGGGGGGGGGGGTGAGGGGAGGGCAGGTTCCTCTGAGCCCGGTTTGGGGAGACCCCTCTCAGTGACCCAGAAGTCCCGGCTTTTCTGTCCAATTTTCATATGATTGCTTCCAAATAAAATTAATACACGGAAAGTAGTTTTAATATCCTTCACAGTTTAAAGAGTCTGGAGAGGACAGGCATTTGCGACCTCTGTCCAGGGTCCTGGACATGCCCCGTCCAGGCCAATTCGCTCCCCTCCAGGCTGGGGGTCCAGGTGCCCACGGTCCCCTGTGACCCTCACCGCGTGTCCTGGGTGCCGCGCCTCCCTGAGCCCGTCCCTCTTTAGGGAAATCTGACCTCACACACCGCAGAGCCCGACCCCTGTGACCGCGGGTCCCGCCCGTGTCTGTGGCTGGCTGAGCCCAGGAGCTCAGGAAGGAGGTTCCACCCGCGGTTTGGATGAAAGTCAATTGGAAATGCTGGCAGCGCTTTGGACGCCTCCCAGACCGTCTCTTGGAGGCAAGTCAGTTCTTCCCGTGAGAGTTCCAGCCTCCCACACCACAGCTCACTGGCCGGCGGGGACACGTGGAGAGCCCAGCCCTGGGGTTGGGGTGCAGGGGAGGCACCTTTTCCTTGCCCAGCGCCAGGGACTCCTCCCTGGTCTCACTCACAGCGCCTGCCCGCCCTGCGCCCGCCTCCCGCCAGGGGGCGAGCTGCCCTCACCTCCCTCTGCTGGGCCAGGCAGGGGGTGGGGGACAGATTCAGCGCCAAAGCCCCTCCCTCCCTGTGGCCGCGCCCCCCTCCCTGTCCTCAGCCCTCCTGAGGTGGAAAGGAGAACTGGATCCCGGTGACCCGGATGCAAATGTTATTCAGCGAAACCGCAGATCATGGGGAACACCTGACATTTTTCCTACATGGGAGACGTGGACACTCCTTGTGACCCCGGGGAGCCAGAGAAGGGACCCCCTGTCCATCATTTATGACCCTTCCCAGCCGTTCATGAGCCAGGACAGAACAAGTAAAACTGCAAATTTATTAAGTTCCCTGTGTTTGGTACCGGGTGAAGAAAGGAGCCCAAGGTCATGGGGTTCTGCTTCATGGTATCAGCTGTAGGGTTTAGGACCCTCGGACCTCCATCAGCAAAACAATCTCTCAGATTGTCCAGAATCAGAGAAAGGGGACCGGTCACCACTTAGGACAGCGTTAGAGGGCTAGAGGAGCCAGCATAAGACGGGCACGTTGACTCTGAGAGTCTCCTGTCCCCACATGTCCCCTGCAGTCCCGGAGCTCAGTCAACACCAGGCCCCGTCTCCAGGCTCAGTGAGGAGCAGAATCTGCAGTCATCTGGTCACCCGTCCTCGGTCATCTGACACTGCGGAGAGAGAAGACCAGAAATGCAGGGACAGACGGTTATGGACAGAGGAGTGGAAAAGAGAGACACAGAAGGACAGCAAAGAGGATGAGAGAGAAATAAAAAACAAAGGGGAGAGAAACAAGGAGAGAAAAAGGGAGAGATTGACTAGAGCAGGTAGACAGGGGTAGGGGACAGCCAGAACAGGACAGGACGGTTGTGTCATGGACAGTCCGGGTTTCCACAGCCTCCCCAGTCCCCAACAAGCCCTATTCCTGTGAAGGAGACAGGATCTTACCTGGAACAAACCCTGTCACCCGGGAATGGGCCCAAGGAACACGCCTGGCCTCTCACTTTTACCACGAAGGTCTCCTGGGGTCTGAATGACCAGGGACAGCACTGCTCGAAGCAGATCCTGAAGGTGCAGTTTCCACACTTCCGGGAAGTACTCAAGGGCACCACAGCATTGTCATAGCAACAGTGCTGCTGGGGGTCGTAGAACCTGTCCCCACATCTTGAGTGTGACTGGCACAGCATCAGGTGAGCACCCGTGGGGGACACTGGAGGAGACAGAGCTGGTGTGGCCCAGATGGCAGGGCAGGCAGGGCAAAGCAGGGGCCCTCTGGATGCCACCCACCACCCGAGTGTCCCTGTCCCTCCTGCACTCACCTGGGGCTCCCTGTGAACAGAGGAGGCTGATGATGCAGAGAGCAGCCCAGACAGCTGTGGGGGAGGAGCTGGATGAGGTGCGGCTGAAGGGGCAGCCATGGGTCCACCTCAGGGAGCCCTGCCTGGGGCAGAGGAAGGTCTGGGGGGGGGGTCTCTGTTCTGACTGAGGCTCAGGGAATGGATAGGGGCTGCCAGGGTGGGATCTGGTCACCTGTGTTCGGGAGTCCTGGGATTATGGACCTGTGGAATGTGAGGGGTGCTGGCAAGGTTCTTGGGAGAAATGAGTTTAGGATTCAGGGGGATGTGGGTGGTCAATGGGCAGGCATTGAGAGCAGGAGGCCCAGGTGCACTCAGGGAGCTGAGCTGATGGGTTGCTATGGAGATGACCCACCTGAAAGTCTAGCAGACTGGGTTTGGGGTGGGAAAGTGGGGTAAGGGTGGCATTGGGCATGAGTTTCAGAACCGAATCTGAGATGTGGATGGAGATGATATTGGGGAGATGGATCGGTAAGGCCTGGTGCTAAGGAGGAGAAGTAGGTTGAGGTAGGGATGGGGCGGTGGCTGAGAATGGAGCTGGGCTCCAAGGGAATTGGGGTTGGGTCCTCCTTACCCAGGATGTAGCATCGGGGAGTCATGGCTCTGGGTTGGCTGCAGCGGAATCAGGACAAGGTCTGCAGTTCCCGCAGGTGCTTTTATGTCTCTGATAAGGGAGGTGATGTCATCGGGCTCCTGCCTCCTGGCCAGGCCTGCAGAGACTCGCTGGGCCCTTGGGTCAGGATTATCCAGGCATCATCTCTGGCACCATGGAATCCTCTGAGAGCCAGGAGAGGAAGGACCCCCCCCCCCCATGATACTTTCCCCAAATGCCTCCCACGCAGGCCCAGCACCAGGGCCTCCTCAGCAAGCAGGACACGCCTCAGAGCCACCCCCACTCTTCCAGGATGAATCCACCAAACAGCTTTTCCATCACATCCTATGAGTCTTCTACTTTCCCCACTGTCTTTCCCACATTGCTAACCTCTTACATCCTTGGGGTTGGCGTTGGGTGGGTGGTACACTCAGCTCCCTGACCTCTCAGCCCTGACCAGGAGCTGCTCACTAAACCACAGCTCAGCTTGTTCCGGTGAAAGTGATGCGTTTTTACACCTGGAAATTCCAGGTTGAACAAGGTTGGGGAAAGGAGGGAAAACGTAGGGAGGAAGCTGGGGTGGCTCATCAAACAGAACCAGGGGAATGGCCTGGGAGGAACCCTACTTCTTACTCCCCCAGTCCTCTTGCTGGCCTCCTTCTCTGTGTCTTCATTAGTGTCATTCATAGCGGAGCACAGGTCCACTCAGCACCTTATATGGCCCAGGCTGTGTTTCTGACACAGGTGAGGCAGGGGTGGGAAGGCTATTCAAAAGTCTCAATTTTCATGGAGTTCATGAGAGGCCAGACGGCAAGAGGACAAGAGGGAGGGGAGGGAGAGGCAGGGGGTAGAAATCTTAGTTTGGTCTTGTGTTCAATGTCATTATCAGTATTACTGGTCCGTAAAGTTCTGTGAGAGAAATTCCACCATCTTCAGTAGATTCTCCAAGGCTTTGACCTTAGCATCATGTTCAGAGGAAGATGGATGTGTGATTTCCCCGAAAAGAAAGAGTGACACTGGGGTCAGGATGTGAACACAGCAGGTGAGAACGAATGTCTCCCCTGAGGGACACTGAGTTCTGTGAGCTCAGGTCCCATGCAGTGAGGACTGGGAGCCCCTCCCCCAGCTCCTACAGGAATTCATCCTCAGGGACACCCCAGCCCCATTCCAACAAGAACAAGGTTCTCTTCGGGGCCTGGGAAGGGCGACCTGCCACTCCTGTAGGCTGATGACCTGCCACTCCTGTAGGCTGACGTACCATCTACACCTTCTTCCCGAGTTTGAAAAGTTTCTGCCTCCCTGGTCTCTGCCCAAGGGAACTTGCAGCACTCACTCTCCCAGACACCTTCCACCTGGAGCCCAGGCCCAGATGAGGCTCCTCCAATAAGTGCGCCCATTTCAGACTGAAAGAAGGTGAAGATCCACCCATTTCCTGACACAGCTCCAGGCAGCCTGGGACCCAGGCCAATGGCCTCTGCCCAAATCTGGGTTGCCTGCAGGGTGAGAAAGGAAACTTTCTCTGGGGAACGTTTCAGATTGTGTCTGAATAGACACAGCACAGCCCACACTCCTGATCACACAGCTGAGTCACTAAAAGGCAGGGAGGGGGAGGGACATCAGGGCAGAACAGAGGTCTGGGAGGCTGTGCTGATGAGAAGACAGCTGCTCCTGAGATCTGTGGACACTCAGCCAGGAACTCAACAGCATTGAGGCTCTGGGGTGCGAGTGTGGGGTTTGCACCCTGCAGGGGCCCTTCTCAAGGCATCAGAGAAGCCTTAGCACACAGCCCTGTCCACTCCGACCAACAGCTCCCGCAGAGACCCCCTTCCTACTGTGTCCACCGTGGGACCTTACTCTCTGGGGACAGCTCTGTCTTCTGCGTGAGAGCCACCTCAGTGAGGCAGGATTGGGCCTGTCTTGGTTGAAGCTGCCATTAGATGTTGGGATCCTGCCTCTGCCAGTGGCTAGAAAAGGTTCTGGCTCTCTTGGTTATCAAGTGTGAGATCCTGACCTCCAACAGCCATTTGTTTTACTTTCTCATCCTGCTCCCTGGATGCAAGCAGGACACTGACCCACTGTCCTACTGGTCAGGGACACAGGCTGGACAGGACCCGGGATGCCTGAATCCCAGTGCAGGAGCCTCCAAGCCCCCCTGGCGCAGGCCCTCTGGGAAGGAATGCAGGCTCTGCTCAGAGACGCCCTGGATGAGACCCAGGTTGCTGCTGCGGGTCTCCTGGTTGAGACTGGCAGAGCTGGGTGCCTGCATTGAAGCCCAGGAGGACACTGGCATTTCCTTCTCTCACCTGCTTCCCTCCTGGCATCCCCTTTGCCCCAGGAATTAATGATTATCTCTCCAATTAGCATCTGGGTGTTATTTCCATATGGCCTCAGGGATCCCTTCCCAGAGCACAGGCAGGAGTGTGGTGGTTTGGGGTGTATAGAAAGAATGCCAGGTGTGTAGTAGGAGGAGGATGGGGGCTCCCCAGGGACAGAAGGTCCTCCTCTTCTGGTTGGTGAGGAAGCTGTGTCACTCCTTGGCTCCAATCCCATCATCAGGATTTAGTGACTAACTTCTCTCCCTGCAAAGGGACTTCTGGTGACCAAAGGACGGATGGCAGAATGGATGATCTACCCGCCCACCCCGCAAGCCAGCCCTGAGGGTCCCTCCCAGTAAAACAGTGAAGTAAGGGCCTACTTGTCATGGCCTGAGGGGCTGGAGGAGCCGGCTCTAGGCTGTGACTCCCTGAACAGCACTGCTGATGTGACTCGGGAGTCAATTTACAGCCCTAGCAGCCTTTGGCCTTTCAAAGCTATTGCCGGGACTTGGGGTTGCTGCTGAGGAGTCACCTGGTGACTGCATTGGTGTGCTGCCCAGAGCTTCAAATTCATCCCAGCTGCAAGGCCATCTGGGAAAGGCAGGCAGAAGCTCTGCAGCCTCTGCAGACAGGGAGAGGCTGCAGAGTGGGAGGGATGGGCGCCACACTCCTTGTACACCTTGCATGGTCCTCATCGCCTTCAAATTTTTACAGCTCCTGTTACAGCCCAAAGTGTCTCCCGTGGCTCAGCCTGTGTGTCCCACAGCTGCAGGCCTCCCGCTTTCCCCCACTTTCTGTTCCTCCACATCAGTGTCTGTGCCCCTCCTCATCCATGTGCTCCAGGGATCGTGCACGATGGTCCTTGCCTGTCTCCCTACTCTCACTCTGTCTTTTTAACACTTAGAATGTTTATGGACTTTAGGTCAGCTGGGAACAATCACCTGCATTTATACTGTGTAGTGTTGTTTTTAAAAAATATATATTTTTACTAGAGGCGTAGTGCACGAAATTCGTGCACAGGTAGAGTCCCTAGGCCTGGCCAGCAAGCTGGTGCAGTGCCTTAATACTTTTTAAGATGTTTCTCCTCATTGAAAAGAAAGATAACTGGTACATTATAGACTTGTGAGTTCCATGTGTTCGCTGCTCTGGGTTGAGAAAGTGTCCAGCTCTTTCTTGGGACGCATTTCAGTATTACAGCTCATCAACAGAAGGTGCATGCCCCAAGTTTCCACCAGCTGCACTGGTCCTTGCCTTCTGGCCAGAAACTGACTTCTTCCCAGCATTTGTGGCATCAGCCTCAGCTGCCTGGGAAATCAGGGGCTGCGGTTGGTTACATGTAGGAAGCAGCAAGGAGAGTCTAGGCCAGACTTCACCCAGGACGCCCTCGGGCGGCGCCTCTGCCATTAGGTCCCCAGCTTCCAGCTGGTCCTTGGCAGCTTGGACATCACTCTTGGAAAGTTTTCTGGAACAACTGTTTTTGCTTGGTTGTAAGCAGCCTTGATAACATCTCCAGCAGCTGCTGCCTGGGAGGTAGTGTAAATCCCAGAGTCCAGCATCCGAGTAACTGGCATTCAAAGGGGAAAGGTCAAGTGGCTGGTGAATCCCCTTGGCAACAGCTTGGGACAAAGGGCTGGTGGCACTGCTGCCCCCTTGACCTGTGGCCCAGCGCCGAGGCCACGCTGGAGGCCACTAAATGCGTTTCCCTCTGCACTTCCTGCGGCGGCACTTTCTGCTACAAAAGCAGCACTGAGGAGACTGTCTCCATTCTGTTCTCTGATTTCACCTCCATGGTGTCTCGCCTCTGCACCAGATAAGCCAAGCCCTCCCTTCATGTGCAGGAACCTTTCAGCAACTTGCTTCTGACAGGTGGCTCACACCAAGTCCAAGCACAGCCATTCCTAACCAGAAAAATGTTTCTGAACCTGGTAATTCAACTCGTCTGGTGCCATGTTTCCAATCCTATAATCCAAGCAATACAAGGAACTAGCCAGGCATTTCAGTGAGCTGCGGCATGCAAATTTTCCATGATAGGAGCCTGTGGGTTCTGAAAAGCCAGCCACAGCTGTGTCCATCCTTAGCTGAGACTGGAGGGCCGCTACCTCCCACCAATGACACCCAGGTGCTGTGGGGACACCGAGCAGGAACTCCATTGGAATATTGATGTCATCCCCCCACGCACTCCACAGTTTCCCTGTTGAAGTCACTGTGAGTTTACCCACCAACTGCGTCAATTCCATGGTTTATTGTGAAATATGCCGCACCTTTTTTAGTCAGACCGGATGCAAGAGGAAGCCAGTGGGAGGTTCCTGAGTTGTCAAGTTCCTGGGACCCACTGCCTGTTTTAATGAACAAACCAACTCTTGATGCAGGAGCATCGTTTGCCAGAGAAGCAATCACTAAACCATTTGCTGATTTGATGAACTCAAGGCTGAGGATGTGGAGGCACTCCTGTCGGGCAGTTGCAGCTTTCACTTTGGCAGCAGCTTTGAGGCAGTAAAATCTCTAGACAGATGTCACATGATCTTGCTTATATGTGAAATCAAATAAAGAAAATAAACTGACGAACAAGGTAGGTCCAGAGGCATTGATGCATGGAACAGACTGACAGGTCTCAGAGGGGAGTGTGAGGAGGGGACAGGAAGTGATTAACCTAGGAAATTTTTTTTAAATATGTCTTTATTGATATCAGAGAGGAAGGGAGAGGGAGAGAAAGATAGAAACTTCAATGATGAGAGAGAATCATTGATCAGCTGCTTCCTGCAACTCCCAGACTGGGGATCAAGCCCACAACCCAGGCATGTGCCCTGACCGGGAATCACACCCTAATCGCCTGGTTCATAGGTCAACGCTCAACCACTGAGCCATGCCGCCTGGGCATAACCCAGGAATTTATATGCGTATATGCATAGTCCATGGGCACAGGCCATAGTGAGGGGAAGGCCTGGGGTGGTGCAGGGGCTGGTTGGGGGGTGGGGGGAAGGTGGCTGGTGAATCCCCTTGGCAAGAGCTTGGTACAGAGAGCTGGTGGCATTGCTGCCCCCTTGACCTGTGGCCCAGCGTCGAGGCCATGCCACAGGACTTTGTAATACTGTCAGTGATAGAACCAAAAGAATATTATTGTAGATTCAGTTTCACCTTCTCAGCCTCCACTCCGCACAAGCAGGCTGGAAGCAGAATCACACTCTAAAGTGAAGATACTCATAGAAGGTAACATTCCAGCAACAGAAATAATGACACGGATCACAGTGCTCAGCACCAGAGGTGTGGACAGCTCCTTCTGCTCTCTGGACACAGGCACCCCATCCAGATGTTCTTACTCTTCATGTTTACATGTGTGGTAAAATTCACATAGCATGGCTTACCATTTAACCAATGTAAGTTCAGTGGCATCCAGTGCATTCAAGATGCTGTGTAACCATCACCAGAATGTCTTCAACACTCCCTACACCCCCACACCCATTGAGCCATCATCGCCCATTCCACCCCCCTCCCAGTCCCTAGAAACCATTAATCTGCTCTCAGTATCCATGTCTCTCCCTATTTTGGATTTTTCAAATGGATGGAAAGCTACAATATGTGCTGTGTGTCTGGCTTCTTTCACTTATCTCAAAGTTCCCAGGATTCATCCATGCTATCCATGGATCAGTCCTTCATTTCTCATGAGAAATAACATTTTATTATATGTACATACCACCTTTATTTTCACTATTTACTAATTGATGGACATTTGCGATGGTTCCATCTTTTGACTCTTGTGATTAATGCTACTATGAACATTTGTGAACAAGTCATTTTTGAACAACTGTTTAATTTATTTGGGTTCTGTTCCCAAAAGTAGAATTGCTCGTTCACATGCTAATTTTATGTGTAACTTTGGGAGGAACAAGGAGTTTTCCACTGTGCTTGTACCATTTTACATTCACACTAACAACATATGAGGTTTGCAATTTCCCACACCCTGATCAACACTTTTGTTCTATTTTAAGGATTATCATCATTATAGTAAAGTTGTAAGCCCTAGTAGTTCTGATTTGAATTCCCAATTCAAAAATCACTTAGAGGAGAATGATTCAAGATGGTGACATAGAAAGGTCCTAAACTTACCTCCTCCCATGGACACTATAGTTAGTTAAGAAATGCACAAAAGAATATGAAACATCAAAAACATAAAACATGTGGGGGGGTAAAAAGAGGGCTTTAGAATGTGCTTAAATTTAATTGCTATCTACTTAAAATAGACACGTACAACTCGGCAGTTGTGGCTCAGTGTTTGAGCATCGACCTATGAACCAGGAGGTCACGGGTCCATCCCCAGTCAGGGCACATGCCTGGGTTGCAGGCTCAATCCTCAGTAGGAGGCAAGCAGGAGGCAGCCGATCAATGATACTCTCTCATCATTGATGTTTCTATTTCTATCTACTCCCTTCCTCTCTGAAAGCAATAAAAATACATTTTTTAAAAATAGACAGGTATACATATAGGCTGATATGTGTGAGCCTCATGATAATCACAAAACAAATCCTATAGTAGATACACAAACGATAATGAATGTGAAATCTAAATAAAATGCTAAACACTTGTCATTAAACCAGACAAAAAGAGAGCAATAGACGAAGGAAGAGATAGGAACCACAAAGCAACCAGAAAGCAATGAACAAAATGGCAAAAAGTACATCCATAAGGGCTTAATGCCCTCTCATCCCCCAGTAATAAAGCCACTTGAGCAGAAAGGAGGGCATCGGATACAGCTTGGAGCCATCCCCACTTTCCCAAATGGAAAGAGCAAAATATGCTTTATCCACCCAACCCCACAAGCTGTCTACTTTCCCCAATTCTTTTGCAAATTTCAAACTCTCCTGAGGGAGCGTGCCGAAAGCCTGTCCTACCTCACACTCCCAACCTAAGGACCAGTGTGCAGTCACTGCTCACCTGGCCCCAGTGGGTGTTATTCAGGTGGAAGATACATTGGAATGGGGTGCCTATGTCCAGAGAGCACAAGAAACCATCCACACCATTTCATTGTTTCTGTCCCTGGAATGCGGCTTTCCCTGAGTATCTCCACTGTATCATGTGATTCTGACTCCTGCCTGCTTGTGCAGAGTGGAAGCTGACAGACAGTGACTATAGATTTGGAAACTCTAATTTGAATAAGTGAGCAAAATGAGAAATTTGCCAGGTTCCTGGGGTCTCTCCTGAATCCAAGACGGGAACTCAAATTCGAGAAGGACGCTAGGTCTACTTCTGTTTTGTTTTTAGTTGTCATTTATTCAAGGACACACAGCTTGTACATCTCAGGCAGTTGCAGGCTCTGAGATTCATGCTGAGCCTGCCCTGCAAAGGTCGCTGTTTTCCTTTGGTTCCCAGAGAGGGAGAGCGAGAAGGGTAGGGTCAGGAAGAGGAGAGGAGACTCTGAATGAGAGAATGGGAGAAGTTGTGCAGGACACTTGGTAAGCAATTGATGACTTAGAAGTGATTGATGTAACCCATGGCATTGTCATACTTATTTGTATCACTGATATTCTGGAAAAAAATTCCAAAGACTCTCCTGTAGATCATGACCCTGTAGGAGTGACGGCAACAGGACCAGTGAAAGGTTTCCACTGTCTCCTCCACAGGAATTCATCTTCCTTCTGCTGAATATGTTTGCTCATGGGGAGAGGTTTGTCCTCTGAGAGAGCCACATGGGAACAGGAGGGAGGGCGCCGCTCCCCTGAGGGAGGCTGACGATGCACTCTTTGCTGCCTATCTTTCTGTGTGAGCTGCATGATGATGCACTATTTTTTGCTAATAGATGCAGCCAAATCAGTAATATCAGTAAGGATCTGTGCGCTGGTCCAACTGGCTCAACCAGGCAGGGTTGGGTCCTATGTGTGTAGGATGGAGAGGCGGAGAAGATGAGGCTGGGAAAGAGACTGTTCTGCACAGAGAGGCTCTTAGGCCTCCCCAGCCTATGAGATCCAGACTTCAGCTGAACAAAAGCATTACAGGGGGGCCAGGGAGGCTGCCTGGAGGAGGAGAGGTTCGAACTTCAGGCACCAATTCCCAGAAAGTCGGTATGTCAGGACAGACATGTTGAGTTAGATACACCCTGGACACAGTGCTTTCATTCATTCATCCACTCCTTCATCCATCCACTTATTAATTAATCCATTCAACATTCCCTGAGCACCTGCTCTGTTATCAGCCCTTTGCTGTTGATGCTGGGGACCCAGTGGTGACTTAGTCCCAGACCCTGTCCTTCTGGCTCTCACATCATTGGTGGACACAGACCACCCCAAACAATAGTGACCCAGAGTTTGAAGGGCTGGGAAGGGGGACCAAGGGCATCAAGGATGGCTTCCTGGAGGAGGGCACATCTGAGCTGTAATTTTAAGAGTGAGAAAGAACTGTGACTATTTCAGTGGGGTTCAGCCCTGGGAGAGCAGAGGGCAGGGCTGGGTCAGTCACCCTGTGGCCTTGATGAGGATTCTGGACTCATCCGAGTGCATTGGGAGCCACAGCCGTGTCCTAAGCAGGGGATGGAAGTGGTGAGATGTGAGTCTGTGGAAGATCCCAGTGTCTGTCTCCTGTGAGGGAGTGGACAGGAGGCAGGAGACCCTGGAGAAGGCATCTGAAAGCAGAAATACCAGAGTCTAAATGCCTGTGCTCTCCCAAGGGGTGGGGGCAGCATGCTCCTCTCCCTGCTCTTCAGACCCCCCCTCTATTACACCTGCGGGGTAGACAAGTCTTCCCCAAACTGTGAGTCATGGCACTCTTTCAGGCTGTAAAACCAATGAGTTTGTCAAAACAGATACTTTAAAAATTAAAATATAGTTTATTGAAAATAGAATATTAAGCATTCCTGGGTAATTCTGTCTGTTTTTGAACTGTCTATTCGTGACAAAATGATGTACATCTATTTTTCCTAGTGAGTCATGTACAGATATAGTAAACATGAGGGTGGAAAGGCTCAGACTTGCAGTCTCCTTTCCAGACTTAACTGTCTCCCCCCAAAAATAAAAGGGTTCAGCTCTCACGTCTTCAGTCCCAGGCACTTCCTGTGGGAATCAAAGGTCGGCTCTGCACCGTCTAGGTGTCTCTATCAAAAACAGTGATAAGGTTGGCCCGGATGCCATCCAGACCTAGAGAGGAACAGGTTCCCTGGGGCAGAGTTGGGGTTGGCGTCTCTCAGCCCAGCCCGCCCTCCTGGCCTTAGATCCTGGACTCTGTAGCAGCTGAGTCAGGACTTGGGTGGGAAAATGGAGGGATCAGGGCAGGGCAGGGGGTCTCGTAGGCTGTGCTGGTGAAATGGGCATTGAGGGCCAGTCCATGGACACTTGGAGCCCCTGACTGAACAGTGATGAGGGTTTGGGGTCAGACAGTCCTGGGTTAGAATCCTTACACTTCCTCAAAGGGTGCAATAGGCTACTTACAAGATTGGCTGTTCATCTTTCTGCATAAGAGGAAGATTTGATTTTTCGTGTGACTGACAGCTTTGAGCCCCAGCACACTCCCACTGCACATATGAGCTGCACAAGTGAACACAGGTCAAACCCTTCACCCAGCCCACATACAGGAACCTAACTCTGGACCAAGTCCTTAGGCAAAAAACCCAAAATAACAAAAAAACAAGCAAACAAAAACGGTCAACGTCATCCCCACTTCATGTCTGTTCACACCTGTTTCACACAAGAAAGAACATGAACCTTTCCCCTCAGGGTAATGTTGTTGCTGTTCTTTGGATCAAAGATAAGCATGACTTCATCTCCAGTGGTGCCCGTGTGCCATTCTGTCATCCAGGCAGGCACCTGTGCAGTAGAGAACGCAAAGCCCCTATAAACAATCCCCAACAAGCTGCCTCTACATCCCCCATCTCTGTGCTGCCCCTTCTGGGTTGTCCGTCTGGGATGGGTCTGGCATCTCTACTGGACCTAGAGCCCCATGGGGACGGGACCAGGGCTGCCTCGGTCACCACCATGTTCCCAGTTGTTCCCACTGCAAAGGATGCTCAGGGTCCCATGGGGAGCAGGAGTCTATGGAGACCCCATTGGCTGAATTCTCTCCACCAAATTTTCTCAGGAAGATCCTGGCATGAGGCCTCACTGCCGGTCACAGACACAGTGATGTTGTATCTATTTTCCTAGTGAGTCACCTGTCCCAGGCTCAGCCCCTCTGGAAAGGGCAAGTGGACCCTGATTTCAGGCTCCCCTGGAACCAACCCCAGAGAAGACATTCCCACAGCTCCCTGTGGTGCTGGGAGAGCCGTGAATATGAAATGTGAAGCAGACAAAATGCTGCATTTTGTAATGTCACAGGCTTCCCTTCACCAGCAGGTGTAAAGAGTCTGGCTTTCCTTCTGGGTGATAGGGTGTTATTTCCATCTGGCCTCAGGGAACTCCTTCCAGGGAACAGGCATAAATTTGGTGGGACTTCCTGTTTTCAAAAAGAATGTTGTGCACTTGACTGGGAATCTAACCCCAAACACATTGAAGCCGGGGCGGATACTCTGACCACACAGTCACACAGGCCAGGGCTAGGCCAGTACATGTGAAGGTAATTGACCTTTAAGATCTTACCGTGGGTCTTCTGTCTTAATGTGTACAATTCTATGGGTGATGGTCACTGGTTTTAGGACCGTAGAGGTTACAAAGTGACTGCTACAGAATCACTAACTTCAGCGGGATTGGAGAATCCTGTAGCCAGCTACATGGAATTGGTCTCCTCTATACGTGCATCCAGAAACGTTTCTGTGAAAAAGACTGGAGATCCACATCTGAGGATCTCCAGGCATGTTTACCTTCTGTGTTCAAACTCATTGTCTTTGAAAATAATCAAAGGGTTTTGTGCATTTCGGTACCCTCTTCGATCTTTACCTGATGATCAGAGTGCCCAGACAGGAAATCAAAGGTAAAGGAAAGTGGCATCTATAGACCAGGGATGTAGCTTTTGTGACCCAGTCAGAGGATAGGAGAACCTGGATTGAATAGAAAGATGCCAAGTGAAGTGTTGGACATACAAAATTTTACTTTGACATTTTGAACCATTTTACAAACGTTTTAATTAGTAAAGACCACATTTCAAGTGTAGTATTTGATGAGTCTTGACATAGGCATGAAACTGAAACTATCACCATGGTCATAGTATTGCCCATGGCTGTCACTGTGAATTTGCTTCGTGTCTTTTTATAATTTCTCTCTCTCTTTTCAATAGTAAAGGCATTTATGTGCTCTTGTCTCCAACCCCAAATTACTCCTTTCTTTATTCATCTATTCAAGGGACATAATAGCTGAGCGGTTGGGCAATAAAAGGCCTCCAAGCCCAGCCAGAGTGGCACAGTGGATTGAGCATCATCTTATGCACCAAGAGATCACTGGTTCCATTCCCAGTCAGGACACATGCCTGGTGTGGGTCTTGATTCCCAGCAGGAGGTGTGCCAGGGGTGGGGGAAGGGGGGTAGTCAATGTGTTTCACTGTCACAGAAATATTTCTCTTCCTCTCACTCTAATAAATAAATAAATAAATAAATAAATAAATAAATAAATAAATCACTAAAAAGTCTTTAAAAATATTTAAGGAAAAGAACAAGATTCAAAGATATTCAATAGCAGTGATTGGTAGCGTATGTGTCAATAAGTTTGGTAACACAGCTTGTTTTTGCTAATTTTGGGGGTTGGGGGGACTTTTCTCTAACGTGTTATTGAAGAGGAGGGCAGCTTTTGCCCTGGCAGGTGTGGCTCAGTTGGTTGAGCGCCACCCTGTGCACCCAAAGTCCACAGTTCCAGTCCCCATCAGGCCCCATGCCCAGTTTTCAGGTTTGTTCCATTTCCAGTTGGGGTGTGTGGGTGGGTGAGAGAGGCAACCCATTGATGTTTCTCTCTCCCTCTCTCTAAATAATATATGTATGTGTGTATCTGTCTATATCCATATCCATATCCATATCCATATCCATACCTATATCTATATCTCCAGGCATCACTTGTGTTTCAGCTTCATGCCCAGAGAAGCAGAAAGGCCAGACATGGCTATGTAATGGCTGCAATGACTCATGACCCTCTACCCTGACTCCAACCAATCAGTGGAGACCACAAATAAAAACAGGACAAAAGACCCAGGCAGCTCTTGCTTTCTCTGGAGCATACAAACCCAGTTCCTGCTTCTTCCAGGGACAAACCTTTACTCTCTTCCTCCTAAGCTCCAAGGGCCCTTTTCTTGCCTCTGTAACTTCTTTCCTCAGCCCGCACAGCCCATCTGTCTTACTTAGTCTATCTCCCTAACGTTCTAAATAAACTCACTATGATTTGAGTCCTTGGCTTTGAATTGTTTTTTCAGCCAAATTAAAAAGCCAAGGTTCTGAACCAAGGTCAAATCGCCAGTAACAATTGGTGTGGTTTTGCCACCAACAGCTCTAGCAAGTTAATTTAACCTGAGGAGGCTGTTATAGGAACCTTTGATTTATAGTATTTTAAAATTATTATTTCTAGCCCTAACCAGTTTGGCTCAGTGGATAGTATGTTGGCCTGTGGACTGAAGGGTCCCAGGTTCAATTCTGGTCAAGGGCATGTACCTTGGTTGCAGGCACATCCCCAGTAGGAGGTGTGCAGGAGGCAGCTGATTGATGTTTCTCTCTCATCGATGTTTCTAACTCTCTATCCCTCTCCCTTCCTCTCTGTAAAAAATCAATTAAAAATATTTTAAAAATTATTATTTCTAAATTTTTACTTTTTGATTTTAAAGAGAGGGAGAGGAAGAAACATTGATTTTTGTTGTTGTTGCTGTCCTACTTTGTATTTTTAATCCTCACCCCAGGATATGTTTATTGATATTTAGAGAGAGGAAAGGATAGAAAAACATTGATTGGTTGATGCCCTATGTGCCCCTACTGGAGATCAAACCTGCAACCCAGGTATGTGCCCTGAGAATCGAACCTGCAAACTTTTGGGTACAGGTTGATACTCCAACCACCTGAGCCACTCAGCCAGGGCTTGTTCCACATATTGATGCATTCATTGGCAGATTCTTGTATGTGCCCTGACCGGAAATCAAAACCACAACCTTGGCATATTGGGATGACACTCTAACCAACTGAGGTACCCAGCCAAAGTTAAATTTTTTTTAATTTTTAAATATATTTTATTGATTTTTTTATAGAGAAGAAGGGAGAGGGATATAGAGTTAAAAACATCAATGAGAGAGAAACATTGATCAGCTGCCTCCTGCACACCTCCTACTGGGGATGTGCCCACAACCAAGGTACATGCCCTTGACCAGAATCGAACCTGGGACCCCACAGTTTGCAGGCTGATGCTCTATCCACTGAGCCAAAATGGTCAGGGATAAAGTTAAATTTTTATTTATTGACTTGAGAGAATGAGAGAGTGAAAAAGAGAAATATCAATTTGTTGTTCCATTTATTTATGCATTCATTGAGTGATGCTTGTATATGCCCTGATCAGAGATCTAACCCATAACCTTGGCATACCAAGGTCACACTCAAATAATTGACATTATGGGGCTATAATTGATTTATAGTGTTAAAAAACAAAATTCAGTGGAGTAAATTTAAATATGTAATTGCTTTAACAGATTCATAAATGGGAACCAATCCATCTAGCAAATTAAACAGTATATTCAGAATTGTAAAAAAGGGAACATTTTTATTGGTAAAAACGTATACGGTGGGGATTAAGAAGCTAAAAAAGTGACTTATTTCGGACAATTACCTCCACCTAGGGGAAAAAGAGGGTCTTATTTAAAACGTTTTACACGAGGCAGATAATTTACTAAACTTAACACAGTATTGTTTTATTTTTTTTTTAGAAAGGGCACCTTTTCTATAAGAAAAAGACCTGGAAAATTTTTTATCATAACGTTACCTATTTTTTCTATGGGGGGTTGGAAAAAGTTCATGAGACATAATTCCATTCCTGGTGCTTGACCAGAAAACATTAAACTGGATGCTTAAGATTGTTTCTGGAAATGGTGGAAACTACAATTATATCAGGTATTAAACTAGGCTTTCAGCATGGGTGATGCCATTTGGGGCCTGTGGCTTTCTGTTTAAAAATAGCCTTTTATGCCAAAACCGGTTTGGCTCAGTGGATAGAGCATCGGCCTGAGGACTGAAAGGTCCCGGGTTCGATTCCGGTCAAGGGCATGTACCTGGGTTGCGGGCACATCCCCAGTAGGAGATGTGCAGGAGGCAGCTGATCGATGTTTCTAACTCTCTATCTCTCTCCCTTCCTGTCTGTAAATAATCAATAAAATATATTAAAAAAAAATAGCCTTTTGTGTCCAGCTGGTGGTGTTCAGCATGGACCCTAGAGTCAGGAGTCACAGTTCAATTCCTGGTCAGGGCACATGCCTGGGTTGTGGGCTCTATCCCCAGTTGAGGGCATGCAGCAGGCAATGGATCAATGATTCTCTCTCATCATTGACGTGCCTCTCTCTGAAGCACAGATAACATCTGGACTTTGAATTGGCATCTAAGGGGCGGGGGTGGCACAGTCTTGTGGTTCTGAGCCCCTAAACCAATCTCCAGGTAGATAGGTCAGAATTGAGTTTTTGCAGCCATTAACCAGGAGCAAATACTTCCCTCCAGGGAACAGCAAACTTCCGAGTTGTTCACAACGGAGAACAATGTGCCCTCTGCAGCTCTGGGAACTACATTACCCAGAAGACCGAGTGCTAGTTGAGCGAATGACACATCAGGCCGAAAGCATTTCCGTTGGATTTCCAGGATTTGGGGCGGGACTTCCGGTTGCATCTTGCAGACGGTGAAACTTGCTGGTTGGTCGGTGACCGTCGGCCCTTTGCATTGCAATGTGGGTTTTGAGGTGACAGAAGGGAGAAGGCGCCAAGGAGTTGCGGTCCCTGCCGCACAGAGCGGGTGTGAGGTCGGCGACCCCGCGAGTGACCCGCTTCAGGGCCGGGACCGAGGCCCCTCCTCGCCCGCCTCCTCCGCCCGCTCCGCCCGCAGAGTCCGATGGCGGCGGCCGCTCGGAGGCGCCCGGCCGCGGTAAGTGCGTCCCCGGGCCTCCCCGCCTCTCCCACCCAACCCTGCAGCCCCGGGGCGGGCACCCGTTCCCTCCTGCAGCCCAGGCCCCGCGTCTGTACCGCGAGGCGTTGGAGGGTGACCCCTGGTGTGACGGGGGTGGGAGGGGGTGAGGGGCCGAGGGACCGCCGGGGAGCAGCGCGGGGCCACTGACCCAGGCGGACGCGGAATCCTGGGGTCCGTCCTCCCTGCGCCCTAAACAGTCTGGGTCGGGGTCCCGTCTCGTCTGGGAGGCAGAGGGTCTGGGTGCCTTCATTCTGAGGGCCCTTGGGGCCGTGGGAGGGGGTGAACCGTGGGGACAGGGGCTGTGTTTGGGTTTGAAAAGGTTTTTCTTTTTTTAAAAAAACATATTTTATTGATTTTTTTACAGAGAGGAAGGGAGAGGGATAGAGAATTAGAAACATCGATGAGAGAGAAACATGGATCATCTGCCTCCTGCACACCTCCTACTGGGGATGTGCCCGCAACCAAGGTACGTGCCCTTGACCGGAATCGAACCCGGGGCCCTTCAGTCCGCAGGCGGAGGCTCTATCAAACCGGTTAGGGCTGAAAAGGTTTTTCAATCGGGCGGATGTTGTAGCAGAATGCCCACCCTCACCCCCCATTTTCCTTTTCACTGAGCGTGAACAGACTAGAGTGGGGTTTGGAGGAAAAAGGGGGCCCCATGCTAACCCCACAAGCTCAGGGAAGGCCTGCATGGCTGTTGCAGAAATTAATTACCAGGCGACGGGAAAACACGGGTGCTCGGAAGGTTCAGGAAAAAGCCTTCATTTGCAGATGCACCAGTGCGGTGACCCAGGGGAGTCATTCTCCAAGCCCAGGTGATGCATGTGGAGGAAGCTTTCCTTTTACCCCCTTAGTTTCTTTGTCCCCCAAATATGGACCCGGCTTCTGGACTTTTCGGGGGCTTTGCAGTCCCCTCCCCCTCACCCCTTGGGATGGGAGAAGTGAGATAACACCCAAAGGCCAGGCTTGGCTGGTGCCAGCGCTGCCACCCCCTCTGGGGTTGTTTATAGTTCATGGTTTGTGGCCTCTGTAAAATGGGAGTATTCCGGGAAACAGGTTCTGCAAGGCTGGACAAGCTTCACAGATAAGATTGGGTCTTAATTATAGCAAGAATGTGCATCGGAGTGCTGGTTGCTGGCACAGATTAAGATGGCTAGCCCCCCAATTGTCTTATATGCCTCCTCATGGCCGTCTAGCAAACTGTAAGTCATAAAGGAACCACAAAGGACGGTCTGAAATTAAAACTTTAAAGGAGGATTAAAAATGGCGGCGGAGTTAGTGGATGCTTCACGGACATGCCCCCGGGAACATACTGGAATGACAACTAAAATACAGAATAAATTCCGGAATAATCGATGGAAAACTTGCAGGGGAGAGCCCTGAGATTGAAAGTGGCAACCCAGAGACTGAAAAACACACACACACACACACACACACACACACACACACAAACTTTAACTAAAAGCAGTTTATAGTAGGTAGTCATGCCCTAGGCCAGTCTCTTCCCTGACAAAGGTCAGCCTTTACCTTAAGTGAGCCTATTATCTTTTTGTATCTAAGAAAACCTGCCTGTGAACTGTCAGGGTAACTTGTAACTTAACCTTCCAGCCCCCTCAGGGCATAGCCAAATGCACTTGGGCTCCAGGACTGAGGCCATAAATTCCTTCATTGTTATTGTTATAATGTTTACTAGAGGCCCGGTGCACAAAATTTGTGCATGGGACGGGGGGTCCCTCAGCCCAGCCTGCACCCTCTCGCAATCCAGGACCCCTCGGACATCCCTCTCACAATCCATGACCACTGGCTCCTAACTGCTGGCCTGCCTGCCTTCCTGATCACCCCTAACCACTCTGCCTGCCTGCCTGATCACCCCTTAACACTTGCCTGCCTGACAGATTGCCCCTAACTGCCTCTGCCTCGGCCCTACTGCCGTAGTTTAGTCTAGAAGGATGTCTGGAATGACATCCAGAAGTTAGTTTGGTCTAATTAGCATATTACACTTTTATTATTATAGATTATTGACTGTTAATTATCCTGCACCCACCTAAGTAAAAGAATTAAGTGTCTTTTACTTTTTTTAAATATATTTGTATTGATTTCAGAGAGAAAGGAAGAGAGAGATAGAAGCATCAATGATGAGAGAGAATCATTGATCGCCTGCCTCTGCTATGCCACCACTAGGGATTGAGCTCCCAACCCAGGGAATGTGCCCTAGGCTGGAATCGAATCCAGGACCCTTCAGTGCACAGGCCAATGCTCTATCCACTGAGCAAAACCAGCTAAGGCTCATTTTACTTTTTACTAGTTACCGGTTAATAATGCGGATTTTTTTCAATAGATGGAGTTACACATATGTTGATATATATGCGATTTGATATGTATGCTATTTTGTTGTATTGACAACAAGCTTCCAAACTTCATATGTCAGATTTGCTGAAGGTGTTAACATCATGGATATTTTTATGCTTAAAAATGTCGAATTTTGTGCCAAAAAAAAAGAGTATTTGCAGGAAGTTTTAATTCATTACTTTATTTTGGAGAAAAGTGCTGCTGAAAGTTATCGTATACTTCGGGAAGCTTATGGTGAACATGCTCCATCTCAGGATACTTGTGAACGCTGGTTTAAACGCTTTAAAAGTGATGATTTCGATGTGAAAAACAAAGAACATCCAGGTCAATTGATCGTAAAATGCTTTGATCGTAAAACGACCAGAATGGGCCAGAAGACATGGCAAAGTAATTTTGTTTCATGACAACGCACCATCACACACTTCAAAACCAGTTAAAGACACATTAAAGGAGCTTGCCTGGGAAGTATTAACCCACCCGCCGTATTCACCAGACCTTGCTGTTTCAGATCACCACTTATTCCGATCGATGGCACACGCGCTTTCTGAGCAGCACTTCAAAACGTATAAAGAAGTGGAAAATTGGGTCTCTGAATGGTTTGCCTCAAAACAAGAAAAGTTCTGTTGGGACAATATCCACAAATTACCTGAAAGATGGGGGAAATGTGTAGCTGGCAATGGACATTACTTTGAATAGAGCACTTTTGATGTTTCTCTTGAAATTACCGTGTTTTCTTTGATTACAAAATCCGCATTATTAACCGGTACACCTAGTATATCCAATTTCAGCGGTTTCTCCAGCTTTGCTTTCTCCTGTCTCCCTAGTCCATAACCAGTGGGTTTCATGTAACTGACTTACATCTCCTCCTTGGATGATAATGTATAAAACAAGGTGCAAAATTGCCATTCTCCGGAGCATTATCCTAGTCCATTGAGATTCTGCTTTCCCGCAATTGTAGATAGTTTGGCTCCAATAAACTCACGGAAGTTCTTTACATGTTTGAATGATTTTTACCTTAGCAGGGGTGATGGGGACAGTGAGGAGCAGGGAGTTGATTCCTTGCCCAAGGTCACAGAGCTGGAAAGGGGCATACTAAGGATAGAGACTCTGCAGGTCACCAGACTGCGGGGCTGGGCGGGGTTACAGCGGAGACCTGCTCACCTGGAGCTGATCGGATGTTGGGGCTGACGGTCCTGGGTACCTGGTGTGTGGTTTGGAGCCCACGTTTTGCTGTGTCCTGCAGGAATGATCTGGGACATCCCAGTGGGTTTGCGTGGCATTAGTGATGGAGCCCTTCTGGCATGGCCCAGAGCTTAGATGGCATTTATCTGCCTCGCCACCCCTTCCCCTTCTCCTGCCTGTTGCTGAGGGTGATAAGAGTGACTTATGGGACTGAGCTGAGAGAGCAGGCAGCACTGCACCAAGGCCAGAGGTCTGCTATGAATGGCGGGGGGGTTGCCTGGAGGTGGTTGGTTGTGGCGAAGAGTAGGATTGTGGGTTCTCAGACAGGCTATTACTGACTCAGTGTATTCATTCTGACAGGTTGGTGTGACCTTTGAGGATGTCGCCGTGTACTTCTACGGGACAGAATGGCAGCTTCTTGACGAGGCTCAGAGAGGCCTATACCTCGATGTGATGCTGGAGAATTTTGCTCTCATATCCTCACTGGGTAAGAATATCACTCTGCCCTGGCTGGTTTGGCTCAATGGATAGAGCGTCGGTCTGCGGACTGAGGGGTCCCAGGTTCGAATCCGGCCAAGGACACATGCCTGGGTTGCGGGCTCGATCCCCAGTAGGGGGCGTGCAGGAGGCAGCCAATCAATGATTCTCTCTCATCATTGATAATTTGCAAAGCTTATAGTGGAATCTTGACAATTTTCTAGATGTTGTGTCTGTATGTCATCTGCCAACATCTCTGATGATGGTTTGTAGTTCATAGTGTCAGCTGTACTGTCTTTTATTTCTGCTTTGATTTATTTGAGTGTTGTTTCTCTTGGTTCAATGTAGCTAACGTTTAGCCAGTTTTGTGCATGTTATCAAAAAAAACTGCTGGTCCTGGCCTGTTTTGCTCAGCGGTTAAAGCATCGACCCAGGGACCCAAGGGTGTCGGGTTCAATTCCAGGTCAAGGGCATGTGCCTGGGTTGTGGATTCCCTCCCCATCCCCCATGGGGCACATGTGGGAGGAAACCAGTCTGTGTGTCTCACATCTGTGTTTCTGTCTCCACTCTCCTCCTCCCTTCCTCCCTTCTACTGTCTCTGAAGCAATGGAAAAATAAGCTCCAGAGAGGATTACAAAGAAAAAAATAAGTACACAAATTAAAAAAAACAGCCCTTAGTTATGCTATTCCTCTTTTTGCCTTTCCTATTTCTATTTTATATATGTCAGTTCTAACATTGATCACTTCCTTTGCTAGCCTTGGGTTTACTTTCGTGATGTGTTTTTAATTTCCTGTGGAGCAGGGTTAGGCTGCTGTGTGTTTCAGATTTGTCTTAATACAGGCTTTATCTGTATACAATTTACTCTTGGGCTTGCATCTCCTGCTCCCCATTCATAAGCTTTGGGAAGTTGTCTTTCTGTACACATTGCCTCCAGATGTTTGTGGGGTTTTTCATATATATTTTATATGTTTTTATTGGTTTTGAGAGAGAGGAAGGAAGAGGACTGGAGAGATAGAAACATCAATGATAAGGAAACATCGATCGGCTACCTCCTGGTTGCACCATAGAAGGGATTGAAGCCCACAACCTGGGCATGTGCCCTGACCAGGAATACAACCAGTGACATTTTGGTTCCTGGGTTTATGCTCAACCTCTGAGCAACACTGGCCGGTGCCTCTAGATTGCTTTAAGGTCTTTTTTTTAATTTCACTGACCCACTGGTTGTTTAAGAGTGTGTTATATTTAATTTCAACATATTTGTGAATTTCCAGCTTTCTTGAAACTGGAATTGATTTCTATTTTCTTATATTGTGATCAGGTAAGAATCTTAAAGTGATTTCTTCTGAAAGTTTGAGACTTCTCTTTTGACCTACCATTGCGGCAGATAAGAAACTACAGAACTTCTTGGGCATGTGCGATAGTGCAACTGAGACAAGAAAATTAAACAACCTCAAACATTTTGGACAACATAACAGCCAGCTTGTGAATCTAAGAGCTATTTTCCCCAGATAAGAACATGTGAAAATAAATAGTTTACACCTCCCTCTCTAATCAGAGAATTCACAGCTCAAACCCCCCTGGTCTGCGAAAATAGAGAACAGGGATCCAATAAATGGCATTTGCGCCAGTAACCCAAGGATAGATAACGTTAACCAAATGATAAAGTCAGACGAACAAATAACAAAAACCCCATTAGAACCAGACAGACTCAAGATAAGAAATAAAACATTAAACAGAACAAAAGACAAACCCAAACTTCCTTGTACACTAATTCTAAACCATTAGCATATTACAAATGCACCTGAAAAACTGATGAATATTCTTATGAAACCTTCCCCTGAGATGCTTGCCCTCAGGAACAATGAGAGAGAGAGAGAGAGAGAGAGAGAGAGAGAGAGAGAGAGAGAGAGAGAGGGAGAACCTTCGGGACAGTGCTGATCTGGTAGATCAGTTGGTTTGAGCATTGATCCAATGTATCTAGGTTGTGGGTTAGATCTCTGATAAGAGCACATAAAAGAAGCAACCACTGCATGCATAATTAAGTGGAACAACAAATGATGACTCTTTCTACATTTTATCTTTCTCTAAAGTCAATAAAGAAAAATTAAAAAAGAAGAGGTCCTCAGGGCAGAGACTCAATGCCAGCTCACTCTAGGCTATGCCCATGCCCCTTTCCTAGCTTAAACTTTTAACTTTTCTCTAAACTTTAAGGGTTCTCACTGGACATTCAACCAGAGGAGCAACTGGCAGCAGCAGCTCACCCCAGGCTTACACCTGATCTTATCTACATGTTCCCCTTGTCTCTGACATCCCGGTGACCTATCAGCAGCCCTGCCTTGACTCACTGCTTTCCTGCAACCTTTCTAAGGGGCCAAAGCTCCCCTGTTGCTTCTTCTACTCAAAGTTCTTTCTTTGTTTCTATGTCCCTAGCTTTAACAGATACACTCTCAAAATCACCTGGACTCCTGTTGACAAATCTTTCCTACTCAAATTCAAGAACCCACCCAGTAGAGTCTGGCCTGAGGGAGACCTGCTGCACCCTGGTCCCTTTTGGTAACAACTTCGTTACGTAGAGAATGTTTCATGTGTGGCTTGACAAGAATGCCTCTTCTGCATTTGGATGGAATGTTTTGTGTATATATACAGGATTAGAGTTGCTCTAAAATGTAGTCAAACTACAGTAATTCCATATTTATTTCAGACAGGATGAGCTAGCCTTTGTGAAAGGGGAATATTGAAGTTCTCTACTAACATATATTTTTTCTGCTTTCGGATCATTTATTATTTGCTTAATGTTCTTAGTTATTCTGTCCTTGTGAGCATATTACTTAAAGTTGTTAAGCTCTTGATTTTTCTTATATTCTTGGGGTAGGTTGTGGCCAAGGGGATTTTTATTGGAATTCCTGCCGACATCCTCTATAGGGTCCTCTGATTTGTCACGTTCGGTGTTGCAGGGGCCGCTGTGGTTCCTAAGAACAAAGTTCCACCACAGAACACGCCACTAGGGGCACATAGTGCAAGCTCTGCAGGTAACAGGCATTTTCAATCCTTGTGTTTTGAACCATGCCATTTCCACAGAGGTTTGCTCGCCAGTCAGCCTTTCCTCTTCCTCTCTTTACTGCTGTCCAGTATTGGTCCAGGCACATATCTTTATATTTACTTCAAACATCATCTGCTCTTTTTCAGATAATTTTTATTGGCTTGTGTACATTCCCATGTGCCCTGACTGGAAATCGAACTGTGGCCTCCTGGTTCATAAGCCACCCTCAACCACTGAGCCACCATGGCCCAACGAGATTACTTTGGCTGTGGGGTCAACATGTAATTCACCAGTGCTTCCTTTTGTTCAGGTTGCTGCTGTGGAACATGGGATCTGGAGGCATCCCTTGAACAGAACGTTTCTGTAAGAGTGTCACAGGCAAAGAAGACCAAAGTACCTTTGTCTTCCCAGAACAGCCACCCCTGTGAGAGTTGTGGTCCGGTCTTACGGGACATTTTCCAGTTGGTTGAGCAGCAGGAAACACAACACAGCCCGAAACTGTTGAGGTGCGGTGCGTGTGCAAAGCCATTTTATTTCAGTGCAAAGTGTCACCAGGACCGTGAGCAGCACAGGAGAGGCGAGCGTTTGATAAGAGGTGTGGACAGAGCCTCACCTGCGAAGAGCTGCACATTCAGTGTGTCCCAGACGCCCAGTCAGAAGGGTGGACACAGCATCCTTACTGCCTCGGGGCAACTTCAGCCACAGGCTACTCATACCACAGTCAAACCAAGTGAAAGCTCAAAGGCTGGGGTTATATGTCAAAACAGAAGGAATTACCATACCAAGAAGGAATGTAAAAAAGTGATTGGCTGCAATGACACTCTTGTTCCAGACCATGCTGGCCATGCGGGAAGGCAGTGTCTTGTGGGCCCTGAAAGTAAAAAAGGTCTTAGAGGAATCTCTGGTTTTCGTTATCAGAACGTTCACTCATTGGAAAAGTCGTACGAGTGCCGTGAATGTGGGAAGTCCTTTAGAAGAAAGGATAACCTGAATGAACATGAGAGGATTCACACTGGAGAAAAGCCTTATGAGTGTGGAGAATGTGGGCTGTCCTTCAGCCAGAAGTGGAGCCTGAATCAACACCAAAGGAGTCACACTGGAGAAAAGCCGTATGAGTGCCGTGAATGTGGGAAATCTTTTACCTATTGCTCTGGACTCCGCGGTCATCGGTCTGTTCACACTGGAGCAAGGCCGTATGAGTGTAGCGAATGTGGGAAATGTTTTACCACAAAATCCTACCTTCATGTTCATCAGAGAATTCACTCTGGTGAAAAGCGTTACAAGTGCAGTGAATGTGGGAAATCTTTTACCTACTGCTCTGGACTCCGTGGTCATCAGTCTGTTCACACTGGAGCCAGGCCGTATGAGTGTAGTGAATGTGGGAAATGTTTTACCACAAAATCCTACCTTCATGTTCATCAGAGAATTCACTCGGGTGAAAGGCGTTATGAGTGCGGAGAATGTGGGAAATCTTTTATGTGTAACTCGAAACTCCGTTATCATCAGAGAGTTCACACTGGAGAGAAGCCGCACGAGTGCAGTGAATGTGGGAAGTCTTTTGTCCATAGCTCTAGCCTCCGTTGTCATCAGAGAGTTCATACTGGAGAAAAGCCGTATGAGTGCAGTGATTGTGGGAAATCTTTTGCCTTTAGCTCTCAACTCCGTTGTCATCAGAGAGTTCACAGGACAAAGACCTTATGAGTGCAGTGATTGTGGGAAATCTTTTGCCTGTTGCACTGGACTTTGTTGTCACCAGAGAGTTCACACTGGAGAAAGACCTTATGAGTGCCATGAATGTGGGTAATCTTTTATTATGATCTCTCATCTTCATAAACCTCGAATTTCACACAGGAGAAAGGCTTTTTCAGTGTTGTGAATGTGGGTAATCTTTTAGTAAAAATTCTGTCCTCTGGAAACATGAGAGTACACATTAGAGCAGTGGTTCTCAACCTTCCTAATGCTGCGACCCTTTAATACAGTTCCTCATGTTGTGGTGACCCCCAACCATAAAATTATTTTCACTGCTACTTCATAACTGTAATTTTGCTACTGTAAACAATATGTAATTATATATGTGTTTTCCGACAGTCTTAGGCGACCCCTGTGAAAAGGTTGTTTGACCCCCAAAGGGGTCGCTTCCCACAGGTTGAGAACCGCTGCATTAGAGGGAGTTTTTAGGTTTGTAGGGAATGTAGTTACTTTGTTCAGTGTTAGCAGCACTGCGGGAAATTTAGGCTTCAGTGGTCTGACTTTCATCTCATAAATCCCATCCTCAAAAGTAGGGAGATTTTCCATAATTTTAATTATGTGGGAAGCATGTGTACTTACATTCTACCTTCTAACCCTCCCAGGGCTTAGGTCACTGAAAATTTCTGTGACAGAATCCATTTCACCTGAGCCAACACTGAGCAAGTCCCCACACTTTTCATCAGTCACCGTCCTCATGTCCTCGGGGAAGCTGACTTTGTTCCCTTTTCAGTTGGAGGAAATTAGGAGTAACCTGGGCCCCTAGGAGATCTGCACTTCATTTACTCTGACTATTTGGGGCATGGGCCTGACCCATTTTGACCCCAGAGAACATTTTCTGAGTTCAGCTGGCATCGTCCAGAAAAAATTTTTTCAGAGACACGCTTGCCCTAGATACCTCTGGTGAATATTTCCATTGTTGCTGTCACCCAAAGACTGGTTGGGTGTTTTTTTAAAAAACTGGTTAGTTTTTTATAATAATAAAGGCCTTTTTGTTTAAGTCCTCTATAACTTTGGATGTTTTCTTTGTGGTTTAGGTTATAAGCATATTTGGGCTCTACAAGCATGAGGAAGTGAACAATTTTTTACGAGGCTCTCAACCTTTCACTGCCTCTGAGGGTTGAGTATGGTGGGGAAATTAGTTCACAACTTTCCGCCAAATTTGCATTGCTACCCACATCATTCTAGGAAAAACTGCAGGGTTTCCTGGTACTCATGTGAAGCCTGAAAGCTATGCATTTTAGAAGACTCAGACATCACTTTCAAAACCTAGCTAAGGTGACAACTTCACCTGCTTCTAGGATCAGCATGAATTTTGTTTTTCGCACGGTATGACAGACAGTATTTTTGTTGTTAATCTTCACCCGAGGATATTTTTTCCATTGATTTCTAGAGAGAGTAGAAGCAAGGGAGGGAGATTGAAAAACAGAGAGAGAGAGAGAGAAACATCAGTGTGAAACAGAGACCCATTCATTGGTTGCCTCCTGCATGCGCCCCAACCTGGGCCAGGAATTGAACCTGAGACACATTGAAGCGTGGGTGGACTTTCTCATTACAGACAGAGCCACACCAGTCAGGGGTATGTGAGTACATTTGAAGGGAATTGCTCTTTTACGATCTTCCAACAGGCCATCTGTCTTTTTTTTTTTTTTTTCCAGAGAGGAAGGAAGAGGGAGAGAGAGAAACACCAATGATGAGAGAGAATCATTGATCAACTGCCTTCCCCACGCCCCATTCCTCACCAGGAATTGAATCATGACCTCGTGGTTCTTAAGTCAGCTCTCAACCCCTGAGCCTTGTTTTTTCATCTGTCTCAATGTCTACAATTCCATGGGTGATGATCACTGGTTTTAGGACCATAGTTCTTACAGAATGCCTTCTACACAATCACTAGCTTAATTGGGATTGGAGAAGCTTGCAGCCAGCTAGATGGAATCGGCCTCTTCTCTAGGTGCTTCCAGAAACGTTTCTGTGAAAAAGACTGCAAGCCCAGTGTGTTCACACATCTGAGGATCTCCAGGCATGTTTATCTTCTGTGCTCAAAGTCACTGGTATTGAAAATAATCAAAGGGTTTTGTGCATTTCTGTACCCTCTTAGGTCTTTACCTGATGATCAGAGTGCCCAGGCAGGAAATCAAAGGTACAGGAAAGTATCTGAAATCAAAGGTACAGGAAAGTATCTATAGACCAGGGATGTACTTTTGTGACCCAGCCAGTATTTCTGTTGATTTTGGTGAAAATTCTTCATTGTTTGGTATAGTTGATGTCACTAAGACAAGATTTGACTTCCAGAGGATATGAGAACCTGAATTGAATAGAGAGATGCCAAACCTATTTTCTAAGAAGTGTTGGACACAAAATTTAAAAGAAATTTTTGAACCATTTTTTAAAAGTTTTAATTAGTAAAGAACATATTTCAAGTAAACTATTTGATGAGTCTTGACATATGCATGAAACTGAAACCATCCCGGTGATCATAGTATTGCCCATATCTGTCACTGTGACTTGACTTTGTCTTTTTATAATTTCTCTCTTTGCACTAGGAAAGACATCTGTGTGTTCTTGTCTCCAACTCCAAATTACTCCCCTCTTTACTAATCTATACAAGGGACATAGTAGCTGAGCTTGATGGGCAATAAAATGTCTCCAAGCCTGGCCAGTTTTGCACAGTGGATTGAGCATCGTCCTATACACCAAGAGGTCACTGGTTTCATTCCTGGTCAGGGCACATGCCCAGTTTGGGTCTTGATTCCCAGTAGGGTGCCTGCAGGAGGCATCTGATGATGTTTCACTCTCACATCAATATTTCTCTTCCTCTCTAAAGAAAAAAAATCACTAAAAAGTCTTTTAAAATATTTAAGGAAAAGAAAAACATTCAAATAAATCAAATAGCAATGATTGGTAGCGTATCTGTCAACGGGTTTGATAAAAAAAAAAATCTTGTTTTAGCTAATTTTGTGAGTGCTTTCCTCTAAGGTGTTCTGTAAGAGGAGGGCAGCTTTTGTCCTGGCAGGTGTGGCTCAGCTGGTTGAGCGCCATGAGCACCATAAAGTGGACAGTTCGGCTCCTAGTTAGGGCACATGCCCAGGCTTCAGGTTTGTTCAATCCCCGATTGGGGTGCATGGTGTGTGGGAGAGGCAACCTATTGATGTTTCTCCCTCTCTCCCTAAATGATATATATAAAATCAGACATCAATTCTGTATCAGTGTTAGGCCCAGAGAAGCAGCATGGCCTGGTGTGGCTATGTAATGGTTGCGATGACTCATGACCCTCTGTCCTGGAGACCACGAATTGATCTCAAAAAAGGACTTGAAGACCCAGGCAGCTCTTGCTTTCTCTGGAGCACACGAACCCACTTCCTGCTTCGTCCATGGGCGAACCTTTACTCTCTTCCTCCTAAGCTGCAAGGGCCCTTCTTTTGCTTCTATAACTTCTTTCCTCAGCCTGCACAGCCCATCTGGCTAACTTAGTCTATCTCCCTAACTCTCTAAATAAACTCACTATGATTTGAGATCCTTGGCCCTGAATATTTTTCTTAACCGAACTCAAAAACCAAGGTTGCTGAACCAAGGTCTAATTGCTAGTAACAACTGGTGTCCTTTTGCCTCCAATAGCTCTAGCAAGCTAATTTAACCTGAGGAAGACACTCTAGAAATCTCTGATTTATAGTATTTTAAAAATTTTTATTTCTAAATTTTTATCTATTCTAAAAAGTGAGAAAAGGGAGAGAAAGAAACATTGATTTGTTGTTACTGTTCCACTTTTTTTTTTTTAAATCCTCACCCAAGGATATGTTTATTGATTTTTAGAGAGAGGAAGGGAGAGAGAAACATTGATTGATTGACCTCCCCTATGTGCCCCAACTGGGGATCAAACCTCCAATCCAGGTATGTGCCCTGACCGGGTAGCAAACCCGCAAACTTTTGGTGTATGGGACGGTGCTTCAACCAACTGAGCCACTCATCCAGGGCTTGTTCCACTTATTGATTCATTGCTAGATTCTTGTATGTGCCCTGATCAGAGATCAAACCCACACCCTTGGGGTACTGGGATGATGCTCTAACCAGCTGAGGTGCCCAGACAAACTAAATTTTATTTATTGGCATTAGAGAGTGACAGAGAGAGAAGGAAATATTAACCTGTGGTTCCATTTATTTATGCATTTACGCTCAGTCTTTTTTTTTTTTTAATATATTTTATTGATTTTTTTTTACAGAGAGGAAGGGAGAGGGATAGAGAGTTAGAAACATCGATGAGAGAGAAACATCGAGCAGCTGCCTCCTGCACACCACCTACTGGGGATGAGCCTGCAACCAAGGTACATGCCCTTGACCAGAATCGAACCTGGGACCCTTCAGTCCGCAGGCCAACGCTCTATCCACTGAGCCAAACCGGTTAGGGCTACGCTCAGTCTTAATGAGAGCAGCATCACCCGTCAGCTCTGTGGTTTTTCCAGGGGAACATTTGAGTCTGAGCTCTAATTTGTTTGCCTCTTTGAGCCTTTGATAATTTGGGCTGGGTCCCCTCACCTTCAGCCACCTTTTGGGTGACAGATTTTGATTCACCCATTGAGGTGAATTTGATACCTCGGTTTGTGTCTCAGAGTGTTGCTGGACATGGCTGTGACATTCACTCTGCAGGACAGGGGACAACAGGATGTGAATTTTGGGACGTCGTACTCAGAAGTGATGCTGGAGATCAGCAGAATCAGGGTCTCATTGGGTGCGTGCTCGCCTCTCACCCATGAAAAGGCCCCAGGGCTTATGTTCTTCTGTTCTCTATGTCCACAGTGGCTGTATGCAGCAAAGGTGCTCACCATGTCTTTCCTGCCGCCCAGACCATATGATGAGCCCATGATGTTTCTTGCACCAAATTTCTCTGGGTTGGATTTTTCTAAAAAACCCTAACCTAGACCCCAGTGCACAGCATACTTGCAAAACTGACATCCTTACCCCTCATTCGTTAGTAGAGATACACATCCACTATTTAGGATATATATAACCTCCATAAGAAAAATGTAGATTATTTTAAAGAGAATAATAACCATGGTCACAGCAAAAGTCCCCTAAAGATAGACCTCATGTCAGATCAGTTGCAGCTACAGTTCAAACTTTCATCTTTAAATTATAACATCAGCCTCATTTTTTAGCTTTGAGATCCTTTACAAGCATGATTATGTTGCTTTTTTGTATTTTACAATATTTTATTGACCTCCTAATTATATCTTTTCACTAAATGCAGTGGGAAGTTTTGATACCCACCTTTATCAAAAACATCTCACATACACACACACACACACACACACACACACACACAAAACCAACTCAGGAAGATACTGCTACAGAATCCATTTACAACTCATGCTCTGATAATGTCAAAAATATCTACCCAACAATTGTCCTGAAGATGCAAAAATTCACTCAGGAAACACACTGTCTTCGGGCTCTTTAGTTTATGGGCAGCCAAGTTCTTAGAATGGGCATCAGAAGACCCAGGGCATTTGCTCAGAGATGAGAGTCAGAATACTTCAGACAGGTGTGGAGGAGAACTGGAGGGGAGATATTAGGCAGCCCTAGAGCAGGTGGTGGTGTGAGACCATGCCTTTTAGCTCCTCGGAATATCGACCACCTGGCCCTGGGGCAATATTTTTGTTCCAACTCCAGGAAATAATTGTTTCCCTCCCTAACATTTCTCACTGAATTTTCTGAGATATGTCCTATTCTGAACTCCTAAGAATATAGCATGTATCAGGAAATGGAGATTGTGTATCTCTATGTTTGCATTGGGTGCAAGATGGCTGCAATGTTGGCATCTGTGAAGGCTTGGAAAGTGGGCATTGTGCTTGGGATAAAGATTTTGGATCCCAGGATCTCACAGCCTTGCTAAGAAATGATCATTTCACATGTAAGTGCAGTGACAGTGTCAGCATGGGGACTGCAAATTCTTTTCTGGAAGTAAATTAGATCAGAAGGCAGCGAGGTATTAATGTTGGTTAATGGCGGTATACAATGAGCATTATGTAAATAGCTTGGAGAGAAGAGGCCCATGAAGCCTGACAACAGGTAAGTCTTGATATGTGGAAAATAAAGGATACCAGGTTCTCAGAGATGAGAGAATGAACATGAGCTGTGGCCCTGCTGGAACCTTGGCTTCCATGAAGTTCTTGTGTCTAAAAAGCATGAGTCCTCCTGACCTGGTAACCAAGTTGGTTAGAGCTTCATTCTCATGCACTGAGGTGGGTTTGATCCCTCCAATGAATTCATAAGGGGATGTAGCAACAAGTTGAAGTTTTTTTTTCTCTTTCTCTCTCTCTCTCATCTCTTCCTCTCTATCTCTAACACAATTTTCAAAAAATTTATATAAATTGTGAGTCCTTTTCATCATGGTAACTTGAGGGAAAAATAGTGGGCTGAGAAAGAGTAATGTGAAAGGAGAAAAATTTAGAATTGTGGAAGTAAAGTCGGCATGTTTCATTGCTTCAACAATCATTTCCTAATTATCTCATCTGCTTCAGAGACTCACTACATTCTTTGTCATATATCCACGGATAAAGAAGTGTGTTCTCAGGCAGGCTTGTTCCAAGCCTTTGTTGAAGGAGTAGCCAGTAAGTAAAAAATATATATATTTTGTGTTATAGTAAATTATAAGGAGACAGGTGTGAAAATATAAAAGGAGCAGCACCCAGGAATAACAAGTATGGAATCCTGAGGATTTTAAGAGCTCACGGTGAAGAGAGAGGAGAAAGGGATTTTAATTACATTTGGAAGATGATCCCAGACAAAAAATACTTTGAAAAATGTTCTTTTTTAAAAAAAATATATTTTTACTGATTCAGAGAGGAAGGGAGAGAGATAGAGAGATAGAAACATCAGTGATGAGAAGAATCACCGATTGGCTGAAAAATATTCTTGTGCCAGGAGCTTACGTGGAGTGTTAGACCAGGCCTGGAACCACAGTGCCAGCAGCAGGATGCTGGAGACTATTTTTGTATTTTAAATTTATGTTACTAGAGGCCCGTTACATGAAGAGATTTGTGCAATAGGCCTTCCTTCCCCTGGCTGCCGACACCAATTTTCCTCCGGCACCTGGGACCCAGGCCTTCGCTCCGGCCACAGCCGAGAAGCCAAGCCTGGAGGCCTCTCCGCTCCGACCACAGCAGAGAAACCAAGCCTCTTCAGTCTTCAGTCGTCTTCAGGCTTCACTAGGGCCCGAACCTTCAGTCTTGGCTCCACGCCTGCATACACAAATTAACAGTCATCTTTGTTGGGTTAATTTGCACACTCATCCTGATTGGCTGGTGGGTGTGGTGGAGTAACACCAATTTGCATGTTTCTCTTTTATTAGTGTAGATTGTTGACAGTATAACAGATGTCTCCCACACCCGCCTCATGCCCTCCACTCTGCCCCACCTCTACCACCACACCCATTCCATCTGAGTTTTATCAAACTGTTCCATGCGTGCATGTATCTGAATATATTTTATCAGTTTATTTTGTTCACATATAAGCAAGATGATGTGATATTTTTTATCTGACTGGCTTATTTCACTTAACATAATAATCTCCAGGTCCATCTATGCTACTAAGAAATCCTTTTTTACAGCTCATACTATTCCCGTGTACAAATATACCTTCGCTTTTTCCCCACTCATCTACTGATGGACATGGGCTGTTTCCAGATCTTAGCTATTGAAAATAGTGCTGCTGTAAACACAGGGATGCATATATTCTTTCTTACTGGTGTTTCAGGATTCTTAAGAAATATCCCCAGAAATGGGATTGCTGGGTCAAACGGCGGCTGAGGAGAAGGGGCAGACCCCTCAGTGTCAGAGGGCCCATCCTCCAGTGTCTGATTGGGTGGAACAGTGCCCTTGGCTCCACCTGTGGACCTCAAGCTTGAAGGCTGGTCTCTGCTACATGCAGAGGCCATTCCTTACAGGCCAACACCCGGATGCTCAGGCCGGATCCCTTCCTGCCTCAAATGCTCTGCAGCAGTAGCAGGAACATCAGGAAACAGAAAGCACTCAAACTACTCTAAATAGAAGGAATGAGAGCTGACCAATTCCATGCCAGGGCTGCATGGCTGGCTCCATGCCAGGACCCCATAAATGACCTGAAACAATACCTCTGAATTGGGAACCTTAAAAAGAAATGTAAGTGGAACTATTTGACATACATAATGCAGAAGTATCCCAAACACAAGGGTACTCTTGCCTTCAAATGTGAATGGAGAATTTCAGTAGAAGATCTACCATGTCTGGAGGTTAGGACGATTGAGTGTTACTTTTCTTGGGGACACTTCCCTGGCGTGGCCACATTGTGCACAGGCCCAGGTGACATGCACTCTCCCCATCACCTGGTGTGAAGAGTAATGGTAAGAAACCCAAGGCAGATGAAGACCTTGGAGATATCACCCCAAATCCTCTGGAGTCAATAGGTAAACTTAGTTCATTATTGTTATTTTTAAAATATTTTTTTTTATTGATTTCAGAGAGGAAGAAAGAGAACCATCAATGATTAGAGAGAATCATTGATTGGCTGCCTCCTGCATGCCCCCCCCCCCACACACACACTGGGTATTGAGCACACAATAGGGCATGTGCCCTTGACCAGAATTGAACCCGAGACACTTCAGTCCGCAGACCAATGCTCTATCCAGTGAGCCAAACCAGCTAGGGCTAAATCTAGTTCATTATTAACCTAAGTCTCACTACTGTCTCACTGGACATGGTATATTTGTTTTTATTGATTTGAGAGAGAGGGGAAGGGAGATGGAGAAAGAGAGGGGCGTCAGGACGGTGACGCTGGGAGCGCCCAGCTGCGGGTGCTAACGGCGGATGGAAAGCATTGGGGACAATGTGGGTTACAGAGTAGCATTCAGATAACCAGAGTTGTTTTTGTTTTGTTTTAAATATGCTTTATTGATTTTTTACAGAGAGGAAGGGAGAGGGATAGAGAGCTAGAAACATCGATGAGGGAGAAACATCGATCAGCCGCCTCCTGCACACCCCCTCCTGGGGATGAGCCCGCAACCAAGGTACATGCCCTTGACCAGAATCGAACCCAGGACCTTTCAGTCCACAGGCCAACGCTCTATCCACTGAGCCAAACCGGCTAGGGCAACTAGAGTTGTTTTATTGCTTTTTTAAAATAAAGGAATATATGTATAGTTGTGCAAGTGTAGGAAATACTTTTGAACTATAGATCTCAACAAGTTCACGTACTTTTAAGTTGTGAAACATGATCTCTTTCCATATTGACTGATGTTCATATATTTCCTTTTGTACATTAGATGAGTTTTACATTAAAACTTCATTTCAAGAAACAAAATATTTTTCACACAATATCATTTAAAACATTTAACATCAGAACTGTTATGTCAAACAGGGATTGGAGATTTCATCAGCAGTGTAATTTTGAATATATCTGTTTTTGCCTGCTGTCATTTGATTGCTTCCTTTTTTCGTAAAATATGGGATTTTTACATATTTTGGTCAAAAAAAGTAATTTTATTTTCTAATATTATTTAAATTTGTAGCCAAAGCCGGTTTGGCTCAGTGGATAGACCGTTGGCCTGCGGACTGAAGGGTCCCAGGTTCGATTCCGGTCAAGGGCATGTACCTGGGTTTCAGGCAGCTTCCCCAGTGGGAGATGTGCAGGAGGCAGCTGATCGATGTTTCTCTCTCATCAATGTTTCTAACTCTCTATCTCTCTCCCTTCCTCTCTGTAAAAAATCAATAAAATATATATAAAAAATAAATAAATAAATAAATAAATAAATAAATAAATAAATAAATAAATTTGTATGGGGGGTGGGGGTACCAGATTACTTTATTTGAAGGAATGGTACAAATGAAAACATAAGGGGATGATTTAGTACTAATCTTTGTGTTTTTTTATTCTTACATTTTTTCCATTTTGGAACAGCTGATGGTTTCCATTGTTTGACATATGTAAAAAAATGCTCTCTGTAAATCTTAGTAGCACAAAAATAAAATGAAAAGCAAAGCTTCTCTCCCATTCTAGCATTGAATACACTATAATTTCTGGTGTGACCTTCCAGAATTTTCTGTTTATAAAAGCATGTCTGCATGGACATGATGGAAGCAGGAGTACACGAGAGCAGGTATTCTGTCCCTGGAGGGCCCAGGTGAGGCTCTGACCTTGCCCCTTCCTATGTGACCTTGGGTGTGTGGTGCCTTCTGTGCCTCAGTTTCCTCCATGTAAAATGGTGATGAAAACCAGACCAAATGAGCCGTAGCTGGTTTAGCTCAGTGGATAGAGCATGAGCTTGTGGACTGAAAGGTCCTGGGTTTGATTCCAGTCAAGGGAACATCCCCAAGTTGCGGGCTTGATCCCCAGAGTGTGGCCCAGAGTGTGGGGGAGGACGGGCGGGGGGGGGGGGGGGCGTGCAAGAGGCAGCCCATCAATAATTCTCTCTCATTATTGATGTTTCTATCTCTCTGTCCCTCTCCCTCTCCCTCCCTGAAATTAATAAAAAATATATATATTTTAAAAAACCCAGACCAAATGAATCTTTATTTTTAAAGGACTATAAACAATGCCTGAAATATGTTGAACATTGTATGAGCAGTGTAAACTTTTTGCTGTTTGTTTTACCTTTCATATATAAATACCTCACACTTTTCCTTTTCTGACATAGTAGTTTGAAATGTTTTTGTATGAGAAACCATAAAATCGTTTCAGACTTTCTAATGGCAGAGTATTATCACAAGAACTACTTAGCCAACATCCTTATCTTATCATAGATGTCAAAGATATTTTAATGACATGGAAAATGTTCACAATATAATGTTAAAGAAAACAAACCAGGGTACAGAAAATGTGCATGCACCAGGCACCCGGTTTTTAAGAATGTGCACGTGTGCTCACATTGGTTCAGTTTCCCTGTAGGGCCACTGAGTGTTATGGACTTGAAACCCGATGGCAGTGCCCAATACATCGGGCACTGCATGGTTTGGTTTGGTTTGGTTTCAACGCTCAGATTATTTTATTTTTTATCTTTCTATTGCTGTAACAGTCACATAATGTACGATCTACCCTTTCAACTTTTTAAAAAAGTTTACAACCCAATTTTTTTAAAGTATATTTACAATATTGTGCAACCGTCACTACCATCTAATTCCAGAAAATTTCCATCATCCCCAAGAGAAATCCCATGACTAAGAGCAACCATTGCCAATTCTCCCTTTCACAATCCTCTGGCAACCATTCATCGTCTTTCTGTCTCTAAGGGTTTGTCTTTTCTGGATATAAACTGAGTAGAATCATGCAATTTGCTCTTCTGTGTTATAAGAATAAAATATTTTGGTTTCTACTTAACTGTTATGGCCATAAAGGCATTGTTATTTAACCCATGGAGGGCATAAAGTAGTAATGATGATCCTGTCAAAGATAGCTGTACCTTCCTTTGGTTGGGGTTCAACAATCTCTTTTTTCCAGAACATTCACTCTAAGGACATGAAGTCCCCCTTCATGTCCGCCTCTCTCTTCCATTGGAAAGCCCTGGAATCCAGCTCTCAGGTGGAGCTCTAGCCACTTAGCTGTTCTTTGGCTCCTCCCCTTGTCCAATTTGCACTACAGATGACCCTTGAATAACGTGGGATTTAAAGGTGCGGACCCTCCTGCAGTTGAAAATTCACACATAACTTTTGACTCCCCCAAAACTTCAGTCCTCCGAATCTAGGAGGGATTGGTTCCAGGACTCCCAGTGGATACCAAAACCCATGCATGGTCAAGTCCCTTATATAAAATGGCTAGAAAAATGCACACTATTGTCCCCCAACACAGGCGGATTCCAGCAGTGGATGGAAAATACTATTTTCAATCCACAGATCTTTGAATCTTCCGATGGGGATCCCAGGGATATGAGGAATGACTATATTTATTGAAAAACATCAATGCATAAGTGGACCCCCATAGTTTAACCCACTTTGTTCAAGGGTCAACTGTTCTCTCTGCTTCCCCCCTAACCCCCTCAGGTTTGTTTAGTCCAGTTTAATGATATCCAGGCTACCAAGTCAGCTTCTGTCTCATCGGGTGGCGAGTCTCTGCCCTTCAGCACTGGTCTCTGTGTCTCTCGCGCTGTGTTCACCACATTGGGCATTCCTCCCAGTGCCTCCCACCCCAGTCCTGCTAATTCCCTTCAGGCCAGGTGCAACTTTAATGGGGTATAACTTCTTCAATTTTCTGTCCTTTAAAACTCATTGAGGTTCTGCCAACAACCTGTATTAATAGTGTCGTCTCTCACAAAATACACTATGTCCAGGTGATGGTAGTGGTACTCAGGTTACACTACCACATCTGCCAAATGTTTCAAGAGCATTTTTTGTGAGGTCTCCAATGTCATCATCTGCCTGTGTTCCTTACAATATCTGTTCACTCCTAATTGTGTTCCTATGTCCCTCTGGGACGAGGAAGTTGGAACTGGGTAATGGAGAGAGTGAAATTCACCTGGGCCTGTGCACATGTGGCCACTTTAGAGAAGTGTCCCCCCAAAAAGTAACACTCAGTCATCCCAGCATGCAGACGTAGTAGATCTACTGAAGTCTAGTATCTAATAAGAAATTCTCCATTCACATTTGAAGGCAAGAGTACCCTTGTGTTTGGGATACTTCTGTATTATGTATGCTGAACAGTTTCCACTTACATTTCTCACTAAAAAATGTGAAGTTTCTAGTTCACAACCGTTCTTACAGGTCATTTGTGGGAGCCTGGCATGGTGTTGGTCAGACCCCAATCCTGTAGTAAAGCTCCTTCTATTTAGAGTAGTTTGAGTGCTTTCTGTTTCCTGATGTTCCTGCTACTGCTGCAGAGCATTTGAGGCAGGAAGCGATCCGGCCTGAGCATCCGGGTGTTGGCCTGTAAGGAATGGCCTCTCTGCATGTAGCAGAGACTAGCCTTCAAGCTTGAGGTCCACAGGTGGAGCCAAGGGCACTGTTCCACCCAATCAAACACTGGAGGGCCCTCTGACACTGAGGGGTCTGCCCCTCCTCCTCAGCCACATCCCACATACCTGACATTCTTTAGGAAAACAGGAAATTCCACCAAATTTCTGCCTGTTCCCTGGAAGGAGTTCCCTGAGGCCAGATGGAAATAACACCCTATCACCCAGGAGGAAATCCAGCCTCTTTACACCTGCTGGTAAAGGAAGTCTGTGACATTTCAGAATGCAGCATTTTGTCTGCTTCACATTTCATATTCACGGCTCCCCCAGCACCACAGGGAGCTGTGGGAATGTCTTCTCTGGGTTGGTTCCAGGGGAGCCTGGAATCAGGGCCCACTTGCCCTTTCCAGAGGGGCTGAGCCTGGGACAGGTGACTCACTAGGAAAATAGCTATTACATCACTGTGTCTGTGACTGGCAGTGAGGCCTCGTGCCAGGATCTTCCTGAGAAAACTGAGCGGAGAGAATTCAGCCAATGGGGTCTCCATAGACTCCTGCTCCCCATGGGACCCCGAGCATCCTTTGCAGTGGGAACAACTGGGAACATGGTGGTGACCGGGGCAGCCCTTGCCCGTCCCCATGGGGCTCTAGGTCCAGTGGAGATGCCAGACCCATCCCAGACGGACAGCCCAGAAGGGGCAGCACAGAGATGGGGGAGGTAGAGGCAGCTTGTTGGGGATTGTTTATAGGGGCTTTGCGTTCTCTACTGCACAGGTGCCTGCCTGGATGACAGAATGGCACACGGGCACCACTGAAGATGAAGTCATGCTTATCTTTGATCCAAAGAACAGCAACAACATTACCCTGAGGGGAAGGGTTCATGTTCTTTCTTGTGTGAAACAGGTATGAATAGGCATGAAGTGGAGATGTTGACTTTCGCCATTTGGGGGGGGGGGGGGGGTTTTGCCTAAGGCCTGGGGCCAGAGTTAGGTTCCTGTATGTGGGCTGGGTGAAGGGTTTGACCTGTGTTCACTTGTGCAGCTCATATGTGCAGTGGGAGTGTGGCGGGGCTCAAAGCTGTCAGTCACACGAAAAACCAAATCTTCCTCTTATGCAGAAAGATGAACAGCCAATCTTGTAAGTAGCCTATTGCACCCTTTGAGGAAGTGTAATGGTTCAAACCCAGGACTATCTGACCCGAAACCCTCATCACTGTTCAGTCAGGGGCTCCAAGTGTTCATGGACTGGCCCTCAATGCCCATTTCACCAGCACAGCCTACGAGACCCCCTGCCCTGCCCTGATCCCTCCATTTTCCCACCCAAGTCCTGACTCAGCTGCTACAGAGTCCAGGATCTAAGGCCAGGAGGGCGGGCTGGGCTGAGAGACACCAACCCCAACTCTGCCCCAGGGAACCTGCTCCTCTCTAGGTCTGGATGGCATCCGGGCCAACCTTTCCACTCTTCTTGGTAGAGACACCTAGTTGGGTGCGGAGCCGACCTTTGATCCCCGCCCCCTCCCCCCTTTTTTTTACAAGACATGATGGGACAGTTAAGTCTGGAAAGGAGACTGCAAGTCTGTGCCCGGAGCCTTTCCATTCTCGTGTTTACTAAGTATCTGTACGTGACTCACTGGGAAAAATAGGTGCTACATCATTTTGTCAACTTATAGACAGTTCAAAAACAGAATTAACCAGGAATCGTTCACATTCTATTTTCAATAAACTCTATGTTACTTTTTAGAGTATCTGTTTTGACAAACTCATTGGTTTTACAGCCTGAGAGAGTGACATGACTCACAGATTGGGGAATACTTGTCTACCCGGCAGGTTTAATAGAGGTGGGTGGGGGGGATCTGAAGAGCAGGGAGAGGAGCATGCTGCCCCCACCCCTTGGGAGAGCACAGACATTTAGACTCTGGTATTTCTGCTTTCAGATGCCTCCTCCCGGGTCTTCTGCCTCCTGTCCACTCCCTCACAGGAGACAGACACTGGGATCTTCCACAGACTCATATCTCACCACTTCCATCCCCTGCTTAGGACCCGGCTGTGGCTCCCAATGCATTCAGATGGAGTCCAGAATCCTCATCAAGGCCACAGGGTGACTGGCCCAGCCCCGCCCTCTGCTCTCCCAGGGCTGAACCCCACTGAAATAGTCACAGTTCTTGCTCACTCTTAAAATCACAGCTCAGATGTGCCCTCGTCCAGGAAGCCACCCTTGATGCCCTTGGTCCCCCTTCCCAGCCCTTCAAACTCTGGGTCATTATTGTGTGGGGTGGTGTGTGTCCACCAATGGATGTGAGAACAAGAAGGACAGGTCCTGGGACTAAGTCACCACTGGGTCCCCAGCATGAACTAGCAAAGAGCTGATAACAGAGCAGGTGCTCAGGGAATATTATGGATTAATTAATAAGTGGATGGATGAAGGAGTGGATGAATGAATGAAAGCACTGTGTCCAGGGTTTATCTAACTCAACATGTCTGTCCTGACATACCGACTTTCTGGGAATTGGTGCCTGAAGTTCAAACCTCTCCTCCTCCAGGCAGCCTCCCTGTCCTCCCGTAATGCTTTTGTTCAGCTGAAGCCTGGATCTCATAGGCTGGGGAGGCCTAAGGGCCCCTCTGTGCAGAATAAGCTCTCTGCATCATCTGATTACAGCATCATGTCCCCTGCTCCCCCATCCCACGCACAAGGGTCCAATCCAGGCTAGAAATCCAGGCTGCCTACATCTAGACACTGCCTGGAGTGTGCCAGTTGGACCTGGGCACCGAGCTTTCTTTATTACTGATTTTAATACTTACTGATATTACTGATTTGGCTGCATCTACTAGAACAAACAGATATCGCATCATGCAGCTAACACACGGTTTCAAAAGAAAGTTAAAGAAAGATAAGCAATAAAGTGTACCGTCAGCCTCCCTCAGGGGAGCAGCTCCCTCCCTCCTGATCCCAGGTGGCTCTCTCAGAGGACAAACCTCTCCCCTTCCCCACAGATCAAGCATATTCAGGACAAAGAAGATGAGTTTCTTTGAAGGAAACAGTGGAAACCTTTCACTGGTCCTGTTGCCATCACTTTTACAGGGTCATGATCTACGGGAGAGTCTTTGGAATTTTTGTCCAGAGTGTCAGTGATATAAATAACTATGACAATGCCATGGGTTACATCAATCACTTCTAAGTCATCAATTCCTCACTTACCAAGTGTCCTGCACAACTTCTCCCATTCTCTCATTCAGAGTGTCCTCTCCTCTTCCTGCCCCTCCCCTTCTCTCTCGGCTTCTCTGCGAACCAAATAAAGAGTGACCTTTGCAGGGCAGCCTCAGCATGAATCTCAGAGCGTGCAATTGTGCCTGAGATGTACAAGCTGTGTGTCCTTGAATAAATGACAACTGAAAACAAAACAGAAGTAGACATAGCGTCCTTTTGGCATTTGAGTTCCTGTCTTGGTTTCAGGAGGGACCCCAGAAACCTGGCAGGTTTCTCATTTTGTCCACTTATTCAAAGTAGAATTTCCAAATCTACACTAATAATCTACACGAATAAAAGAGAAATATGTAATTTGGTCATTACTCCGCTACACCCACCAGCCAATCAGGATGAGTATGCAAATTAACCCAAGAAAGCTAGTGGGTTAATTTGCATACACAGGCACAGAGCAAAGACTGAAGGCTCTGGCCGAGCAAAGACTGAAGTTGACTGAAGACTAAAGAGGCTTGGCTTCTCCGCTGCGGCCAGACCAAAGGCCTGGGTCCTGGGTGCCGGAGGAAAACCGGTGCCGACAGCCAGAGGAAGGAAGGCCTATTGGGCGAGTCTTCGTGCAACGGGCCTCTAGTATATAAATAAAAGGTCACTGACTATGACGGTCTCTTCCACCTGAATAACACCCACCGTGGTCAGGTGAGCAGTGACTACTCCCTGGTCCTTAGGTTGGGAGTGTGAGGTAGGACAGGTTGTTGATGAGCTCCCTCAGGAGAGTCTGAAATTTACAAAAAAGAACTTGGGGGAAGGAGAAGACTTGTGGGGTGAGGTGGCTAAGGCATGATCTGCTCTTTCAACCTGGGAAAGTGGGGATGGCTCCAAGGTGTATCCAATGCCCCCCTTTTTGCTCCAGTGGCTTTATTACTGGGGGGTGTGAAGGCATTAAGCCCTTATGGATGTGCTTTTTGCCATTTGGTTCATTGCTTTCTGGTTGCTTTGTGGTTCCTCTCTGTTCCTTCTTTTCCAGTTCTCTTCTGGTTTGATTACCTTTTTAGTGGTATGATTTGATTTCATTCTCATTATCTTTTGTGTACCCACTGTATGTTTTTGTTTTGAGGGTTTCATGAGGCTCACATGTATTAGCCCATATGTATATCAGTCTGTGTTAAGTAAGTAGCAAGTTAAGTTCGAATGCGCTTTAAATTCCCTCCCCACATACTTATTCCCCTCCCCCATGTTTTATGGTTTTGATGTCTCGTATATTTTGTGTGAGTGTGTGTATTTCATAGCTAACTGCTGTGTCCATAGAAGGAGATGAGTTTAGATCTTTTATGTGTCATCAGCCTGAGTCATTCTCCTCTAAGTCATTTTGAAAGGGAACTTGAATACAGAACTTCTAGGACATACAACTTCAAATTTACTTGAATGATGATGAGGCAAGGGGGTGGAGGAATTGTAAACTTCATACTTTGCTAGTGTGAATGTAATGTGGGACAAAACTGGAAAACTGTTTCTCCAGAAATCAGCATAGAATTAGCATGTGAACAAGCAAGTTTACTCCTTGGCATAGAACCCAAATAAATGAAACAGTTGTTCAAAAATCTCTTGTGCACGAGTGTTCATAGCAACCTTATTCGCAAGAGTCAAAAGATGGAACCATCACAAATGTCCATCAGTTAGTAAATGGTAAAAATAAAGGTGGTATGTACATATAATAAAATGTTATTTCTCATGAGAAATGAAGTACTGATCCATGGATAGCATGGATGAATCCTGGGAAATTTGAGATAAGTGAAAGAAGCCAGACACACATCACATATTGTAGCTTTCCATCCATATGGAAAATCCAAAATAGGGAGAGACATGGATACTGAGAGCAGATTAATGGTTTCTAGGGACTGGGAGGGGGGCGGAATGGGCGAGGATGGCTCAATGGGTGTGGGGGTGTAGGGGGTGTTGAAGACATTCTGGTGATGGTTACACAGCACCTTGAATGCACTGGATGCCACTGAACCTACATTGGTTAAATGGTAAGCCATGCTATGTGAATTTTACCACACATGTAAACATGAAGAGTAAGAACATCTGGATGGGGTGCCTGTGTCCAGAGAGCAGACGGAGCTGTCCACACCTCTGGAGCTGACCACTGTGATCCGAGTCATATTTCTGTTGCTGGAATGTTACCTTCTATGAGTATCTTCACTTTAGATCCTGATTCTGGCCTCTACCTGCATGTGCAGAGGATACGCTGGTCTGTTCAACTAAATCTAAAACCCTTCGGTTTCATGAGCCACCCCACGTATTTCCTCCTTTCCCCAACCTTGCTCAACCTAGAATTTCCAAGAATAAAAACTCATCACTTTCACCTCAGTACTCTGAACTGTGGTTTACTGAGCAGCTCCTGGTCAGAGCTGTGAGATCAGGGAGCTGAGGGCACACCCCTCACGCATAAGGATGTAAGAGGTTAGCAATGTGCGAAAGACAGTGGGGAAAGTAAAAGACTTAAAAGATGAAATGGAAAAGCTGTTTAGTGGATTCATCCTGGAAGAGTGGGGGTGGCTCTGAGGTGTGTCCTGCTTGCTGAGGAGGCCCTGGTGCTGGGCCTGCGTGGGAGGCATTTGGGGAAAGTATCATGAAGAGCGGGGGGCGGGGTCCTGGCTCTCAGAGGATTCCATGGTGCCAGAGATGATGCCTGGATAATCCTGACCCAAGGGCCCAGCGAGTCTCTGCAGGCATGGCCAGAAGGCAGGAGCTTCGATGACATCACCGCCCTTATCAGAGATATAAAAGCACCTGCTGGGAACTGCAGACCTTCTTCTGATTCTGCTGCAGCCAACCCAGAGCCATGACTCCCAGATGCTACATCCTGGGTAAGAAGGACCCAACCCCAATTCCCTCGAAGCCCAGCTCCATTCTCAGCCACCGCCCCATCCCTACCTCAACCTACTTCTCCTCCTTAGCACCAGGCCTTACCGATCCATCTCCCCAATATCATCTCCATCCACATCTCAGATTCAGTTCTGAAACTCATGCCCAGTGCCACCCTTACCCCACTTTCCCACCCCAAACCCAGTCTGCTAGACTTTCATGTGGATTATCTCCATAGCAACCCATCAGCTCAGCCCCCTGAGTACACCTGGGCCTACTGCTCTCAACTCCTGCCCATTGACCACCCACATCCCCCTGAATCCTAAACACATTTCTCCCAAGAACCCTTCCAGCACCCCCCACATTCCACAGGTCCATAATCCCAGGACTCCTGAACACAGGTGACCAGATCCCACCCTGGAAGCCCCTATCCTTTCCCTGAGCCTCAGTCAGAACAGAGACCCCCGCCCCCCAGACCTTCCTCTGCCCCAGGCAGGGCTCCCTGAGGTGGACCCATGGCTGCCCCTTCAGCCGCACCTCATCCAGCTCCTCCCCCACAGCTGTCTGGGCTGCTCTCTGCATCATCAGCCTCCTCTGTTCACAGGGAGCCCCAGGTGAGTGCAGGAGGGGCAGGGACACTCGGGTGGTGGGTGGCATCCAGAGGGCCCCTGCTTTGCCCTGCCTGCCCTGCCATCTGGGCCACACCAGCTCTGTCTCCTCCAGTGTCCCCCACGGGTGCTCACCTGATGCTGTGCCAGTCACACTCAAGATGTGGGGACAGGTTCTACGACCCCCAGCAGCACTGTTGCTATGACAATGCTGTGGTGCCCTTGAGTACTTCCCGGAAGTGTGGAAACTGCACCTTCAGGATCTGCTTCGAGCAGTGCTGTCCCTGGTCATTCAGACCCCAGGAGACCTTCGTGGTAAAAGTGAGAGGCCAGGCGTGTTCCTTGGGCCCATTCCCGGGTGACAGGGTTTGTTCCAGGTAAGATCCTGCCCCCTTCACAGGAATAGGGCTTGTTGGGGACTGGGGAGGCTGTGGAAACCCGGACTGTCCATGACACAACCGTCCTGTCCTGTTCTGGCTGTCCCCTCCCCCTGTCCACCTGCTCTAGTCAATCTCCCCCTTTTTCTCTCCTTGTTTCTCTCCCCTTTGGTTTTTATTTCTCTCTCATCCTCTTTGCTGTCCTTCTGTGTCTCACTTTTCCACTCCTCTGTCCATAACCGTCTGTCCCTGCATTTCTGGTCTTCTCTCTCCGCAGTGTCAGATGACCGAGGACGGGTGACCAGATGACTGCAGATTCTGCTCCTCACTGAGCCTGGAGACGGGGCCTGGTGTTGACTGAGCTCCGGGACTGCAGGGGACATGTGGGGACAGGAGACTCTCAGAGTCAACGTGCCCGTCTTATGCTGGCTCCTCTAGCCCTCTAACTCTGTCCTCAGTGGTGACCGGTCCCCTTTCTATGATTCTGGACAATCGTGAGAGTTTGTTTTGCTGATGGAGGTCCGAGGGGCCCAACCCTACAGCTAATACCATGAAGCAGAACCCCATGACCTTCGGCTCCTTTCTCACCTGGCACCAAACACCTGGCACTTAATAAATTTGCAGTTTTACCTGTTCTGTCCCGGCTCATGAACGGTTGGGAAGGGTCTTAAGTGGTGGACAGGGGGTCCTTTCTCTGGCTCCCCGGGGTCACAAGGAGTGTCCACGTCTCCCATGTAAGAACAAATGTCAGGTGTTCCCCATGATCTGCGGTTTCACTGTATAACATTTGCATCCTGGTCACCGGGATCCAGTTCTTGTTTCCACCTCACCAGGGCTGAGGACAGGGAGGGGGGCGCGGCCACAGGGAGGGAGGGGCTTTGGCCCTGAATCTGTCCCCCACCCCCTGCCTGGCCCAGGAGAGGGAGGTGAGGGCAGCTCGCCCCCTGGCGGGAGGCGGGCGCAGGGCGGGCAGGCGCTGTGAGTGAGACCAGGGAGGAGTCCCCAGCGCTGGGCAAGGAAAAGGTGCCCCCCTGCACCCCAACCCCAGGGCTGGGCTCTCCACGTGTCCCCGCCGGCCAGTGAGCGGTGGTGTGGGAGGCTGGAACTCTCACGGGAAGAACTGACTTGCCTCCAAGAGACGGCCTGGGAGGCGTCCAAAGCGCTGCCAGCATTTCCACTTGACTTTCATCCAAACCGCGGGTGGAACCTCCTTCCTGAGTCCTGGGCTCAGGCAGCCACAGACACGGGCGGGACCCGCGGTCACAGGGGTCGGGTCTGCGGTGTGTGAGGTCAGACTTCCCTAAAGAGGGACGGGCTCAGGGAGGAGCGGCACCCAGGACACGCGGTGAGGGTCACAGGGGACCGTGGGCACCCGGACCCCCAGCCTGGAGGGGAGTGAATTGGCCTGGACGGGGCATGTCCAGGACCCTGGACAGAGGTCGCAAATTGCTGTCCTCTCCAGACTCTTTAAACTGTGAAGGATATTAAAACTATTTTCCGTGTATTAATTTTATTTGGAAGCAATCATATGAAAATTGGACAGAAAAAGCCGGGACTTCTGGGTCACTGAGAGGGGTCTCCCCAATCCGGGCTCAGAGGAACCTGCCCCCCCCCCCCCCACGTTGTAAATATAAGCAGCTGGGGAATAAACAGCATGTGTGGCAAAGCTCCACCCCTTCCTCAGCCGCTGTCTCCCTCTCCTCTAAAAACACACCATCAGCAGTGCCAGTGTGACCTTCCAGAAGGTTCTGTGCCGGAAGAGCATGTCTGCAGGGACATGATGGGAGCAGCAGGTGCTGGGGGAGCAGGAACTCTGCAGCTGGAGTGCCCAGGGCAGACCCTGCCCCTGCGCTCACGTGTGTGATTCTGGGAGTGAGGACTGCCTCGGTGCCTCAGGTTCCCCCTTTGAAAAATGACTACGAAAACCAGATTAAATGAATCGATATTTGTAAAGGATTTCAAAACATGCCTGGAAGATATGAAGTGTGTCAGTGCTTGTTGAAAAGTAAACATTTTTTCTCTGTTTTAGCTTACACGTATAAATAACTTTAATTATTTTGCAATTTTAGTTTAAAAATATTTCCTTTTTAAAATATATTTCTTTATTGATTTCAGAGGGGAAGTGAGAAAGAGATAGAAACATCAATGATGAGAGAGGATCATTGATTGGCTGCCTCCTGCACACCCCCTATTGGGGATGGAGCCTGCAACCCAGGCATGTGCCCTTGGCCGGAATCGAACCTGGGACCCTGCAGTCCGCAGGCCAAGGCTCTATCCACTGAGCCAAGCCGGTGAGGGCAGTTTAAAAATATTTCTGGGTGGGCCAGGCTTTGCGCTGCTTGCGGAGGTTTTGTTCTGGGAGCGGAGTGGCCTGCGGTTTGGAGCTCGCAGAAGGGTGTCCTCTGCTCCTTGGCCGCGTCTCCACCCTGTTCCCGGCGGCTTCCAGGCACCATGGCTCCCGCGGAGGAAGCGAAAGGCAGAGGCGGCGGTGATCGCGGCAGCTGAGAAGCAGGAGAGGCTGGCTGGCGGCCAGAGGGAGGTGGAGGAGGGACGGTCCTTATCGGGCATTGCAGGAGTTGACGCGTGTGCGGGCGCGACGCCGCGGCCCTGAGCCAGGCGCTGCCCTGGAGGCCCCGGAGCTCCCGGTGAAGGTGACCCCTCCAAGCCCGGAGGGGCAGCTTCCAGGCGACGCTGCTGCAGGGGTGCGGAGCTCTGGACTGGGGTTAAGAAGGGGCCCCCACGCAAACTCAAGTTCCCTGAGCCGCAGGAAGTCGTGGAGAAGCTGAAGAGGTACCTTCCGTAGGAGGCTTGGCTGAAACCCGCATGCTGAGCTGTCTGTTCCCAGTGATGTTGGGACATGTATGACGGGACAGGGCCAAACTACAGGTATGTGCCTGAAGCTACAGTCTCTTCCCCTGCAGAACGGAGGGTTCAGTTGTGAGGCAACACTCTAGTGAGGCATTGAAAAGTTCTTGGATTTGCTTTAATAAAAGTTGAAATAAAGTTCTTGACTAATAAAAAAATATATATATTTCTGGGTGAGGACCCATAGATTCATCTCAAACTTTCTAATGGCAGAAAATTAGTGCAGTGCCTGCATGTCTCAAGATTGTAATCCAATTAAAATACCAATGGTATATTTCACAGACCTAGAACGTACTCTCCAAAAATTCATCTGGAATAAAAAAAGACCCCGAATAGCTGCAGCGATCCTGAGAAAGAACAAAGTAGGTGGGATCTCAATACCAGATATCAAGCTGTATTACAAAGCCACTGTTCTCAAAACTGCCTGGTACTAGCACAAGAACAGACATATAGATCAATGGAATAGAACAGAGAGCCCAGAAATCGGCCCGAACCAATATGCTCAATTAATATTTGACAAAGGAGGCAAGAACATACAATGGAGTCAAGATAGTCTCTTCAATAAATGGTGCTGGGAAAATTGGACAGAAACATGCAAGAAAATGAAACTAGACCACCAACTTACACCACACACAAAAATAAACTCAAAATGGATAAAGGACTTAAATGTATGACGAGAAACCATAAAATTTCTGTCGAGTAAGACTCCCTCCACGTTCTGCGTGGAGTAGGGTTCGGTATCTGAAAGAGGAGCCGCACAGCAAATGAGAGAAAATGACACGAGATAATTTTGCAACATTGGGGGACCAGGCAGCAAGTCCCGAAGGACTTCCTCTGTGCTCAGGCCTCACCAAGCTTTTATTGATCTGGGATGCACCCATAGCATAGCCCTTAGGCAGGTGACCCCCTAGTAACAAGCAGACTAGCCCATCAGCAAGGATTTACATAATAATAAATGGGGGAGCAGTTTCAGCTACCACTGTCTGGACAAACAGAGGTGGCGCCTAGCTCCAACCTTTGCTAGGGCTTCAAAGGCACCCAGCCTTCAGGGGGGTTTTGGGGAGTTCTCTGTCTATGCTTATCAGATAGTGAAGGCAATAAACAGTTTCCCACAATTTCTACAAGAATCGAAAGGCAACAAAATCTCAGACATATGCCGAAGCAATTTCTTCACTGACACAGCTCCTAGGGCACTTGAAACTAAAGAGAAAATGAACAAATGGGACTACATCAAAATAAAAAGCTTCTGCACAGCAAAAGAAACCATCAACAAAACAACAAGAAAGCCCACTGCATGGGAAAACATATTTGCCAATGTCATATCTGATAAGGGCCTAATCTCCAAAATCTACAGGGAGCTCATACAACTCAACAAAAGGAAGATAAACAATCCAATCAAAAAATGGGAAAAGGATCTAAATAGACACCTTTCAAAAGAGCACATTCAGAAAGCCAAGAGACATATGAAAACATGCTCAAAGTCACTAATCATCCGAGAGATGCAAATCAAAACAACAATGAGGTACCATCTCACACCTGTCAGACTGGCTATCATCAACAAATCAACAAACGACAAGTGCTGGAGAGGATGTGGAGAAAAAGGAACACTTGTGCACTGCTGGTGGGAATGCAGACTGGTGCAGCCACTATGGAAGACAGTATGGAGTTTTCTCAAAAAACTGAAAATGGAACTCCCATTTGATCCTGTGATCCCACTTCTAGGAATATATCCCAAGAAACCAGAAGCACCAATCAGAAAGGATATATGCACCCCTATGTTCATAGCAGCACAGTTCACCATAGCTAAGATCTGGAAACAGCCTAAGTGCCCATCAGTAGATGAATGGATTAGAAAACTGTGGTACATCTACACGATGGAATACTATGCTGCTGTAAAAAAGAAGGAACTCTTACCATTTGCAATGGCATGGATGGAACTGGAGAGCATTATGCTAAGTGAAATAAGCCAGTCGATGAAGGAAAAATACCACATGATCTCACTCATTCATGGATAATAAAGACCATTATAAACTTATGAACAAAAATAGATACAGAGGCAGAGCTGCTTCGAACAGACTGTCAAACTGCAGTGGGAAGGCCGGGGAGGGTAGGGGGGCAGAAGCGGGGGGTAAGAGATCAATCGAAGGACTTATATGCATGCATATAAGCATAACCAATGGACATAAGACACTGCGGGGTAGGGGAGGCCAGGGGATTGTCAATGGTGGGGGGGAAAAGGAGACATATGTAATACCCTTTGTAATACTTTAAGCAATAAATAAATAAATAAATAAATAAATAAATAAATAAATAAAAACATGAGAGAAAAAAAGATTGTAATCCAATGTCTTTTTTAATAATATATTTCAAATACTCTACTGACATGGAAAATGTTCACATCATAATGCTAAAGGGGGAAAAAAATTAAGGTACATAATTGCATACACCATTATCCCAGTGTGTTTTTTCCCCCATTGATTTTAGAGAGAGGATAAGGGAGGGAAGGAAGGAAGGAAGGAAGGAAGGAAGGAAGGAAGGAAAGAAGGAAGGAAGGAAAGAAGGAAGGAAGGAAGGAAAGAAGGAAGGAAGGAAGGGAGGAAGGGAGGAAGGGAGGAAGGGAGGAAGGGAGGAAGGGAGAAAGAGAGGAAGGAAGGGAGGGAGGAAGGGAGGGGGCAGAAAAGGAAGATTTATTGTTCTACTTATTTATGCATTCATTGATAGATTCTTGTATGTGCCCTGATCCAGGATCAAACATAAAACCTTAGCAGATTGGCAGCACGTTGTAGCCAACTGAACCACTCAGCCAGCACAGCCCAGTTTTAAAAAATTCCTGCACAGGTGCTCCTGGTAACTCGGGGGTTTTTTTAGGGCCAGCAAATCGAAGGGGCTGCCTGACTCCACGGTACTTCAATGACAGCCATGTAGCTAATAAATCTACCGCTGTTCTTTTTTCCCAGTGCATAGTTTTCATCTTTTATCATTAATAAAGTAAAATTCACATAAAAGAATTTCTGATTGGATTATTTTAATCAGTGGATTGTAAATGTCTATCCTATATAATAAAAGCTAATATGCAAATTGACAGAACCACTGAACAACCAGACGCTATGACGTGAACTGACCACCAGGGGGCAGATGCTCAATGCAGGAGCTGCCCCCTGGTGGTCAGTGTGCTCCCACAGGGGAGTGCCCTCAGCCAGAAGCCAGGTTCACGGCTGGCCAGTGCAGCGGCCGTGCCCGGAACCTCTCCTGCCTCTGCAGCAGGGCTGAGGAACAGCCAGCAGGTGGGCAGTAAGGAGCCAGGGGTCCCAGACTGCAAGAGGGATCACTGACTGTGAGAGGACGCAGGCCGGGCTGAGGGAACTCCCCTTCCGCCCCACCCCCTACCCCCAGTGCAAGAATTTCGTGCATCAGGCCTCTAGAGTATTTATGATGTTGTGTAACAACCACCACTAATTCCAAAACACTCCCATCAGCCCGACAAGAAAGCCCAGACCCATTCACAATCACCCTCATGACCCTTTCCCCTGCCCCTTCCCATCCACTGATCTGCTTCCTATCTCTATGGATTTGCCTATTCTGGACGTTTCATGTAAGTGGGATCATATGCTTGGTGGTCACTTGTGTCTTTCATGGAGTGTAAGGTTTTCAAGGTTCATCCATGTTGTCGCAGGTATCAGTGTTCTACTTCTTTTTAGTGACAATATATTCCATTGTCTGGACACAGCACATCCTGTTCATTCATTGTGGTGCAAGTGCCTGGCATTAGTGTTCTGACTGTAATGTTAATGATTGTAAATGTAAATGTCATCCAAATCACAGTCATCTACAAGGACCAAATTGCCAGGGGTAGGAGGCAGCTACCAGCAAAACACGCAGATAAGGAACCGGGCGGCTCACACCTATGAGGATCCCCTGTAGAAAGTCCTGGGTAACCTTGGTAACTGACAGCTTGGTGACCCCTGTGCCTCCCTTCCTGTGCTCTAGTTCCTTCTCTTATTGCATTAAATTCACCAATAAACAGTGAGCCCTCCAAACCCTAGAAATCCCACCCCTGGACCCTAATAAAGGCAGACCCGCAGGTCCACCCTCCTCCCCTCTCTCCATTCGCTGTGTGGCCTTCTGGCCTGCTGTGTGCCCTCCAGGATCTGTGAGTAATAAATCCTATTCTTAAGATTCTCTAATGGCTGGTGCGGAGGCGTGTCCTGCAATCATATTAACTCCGAGGGCTGGTCCAGCCACAACGGGACTGCCATCGAGGAAATGCCTGCGGGACGGGCCACAAGGACAAATGGCCCAGGCCAGGGCCCCAGGCGTTCCCACCCTGTGGCATCCACAGCGGAGACCCGTACATCACCATTCACCACCTTATAGGCATTTGGGTCCTTTCCAACCTGAGGTGTTAAGAGTAATTGTGCTATGAATGCACACTTGTACCCGTGGGCGTGAAGAGGTTTGTGGTTTTGATTCACTTTCCCTAATGACTCAGCATGTGGATCATCTCGTCATGGGTTCTGCGTCTGTTTGTTTGTCATCTTTGGGGAAATGTCTTCAAATCCTTTGCCCACTTTTTACTTGGTTGTTTGGCTTTTTATTGTTGACTGGGAAGAGTTTTTACTATATTCTGGATACAGTTCCCTTATCAGGCATATGATTTGCAAATATTTTCTTTCATACTGGTATTTATCTTTTCACTTCCATTTTTTTTTAATATATATTTTTATTGATTTCAGAGAGGAAGGGAGAAGGAGAGAGAGATAGAAACATCGATGAGATATACATATTGATTGGCTGCCTCCTGCACGCCTCCTATTGTGGATCAAACCTGCAACCTGGGCATGTGCCCTGAATGAGAATCAAACCCAGAACCTCTTGGTCCAGGGCAGTGGTCGGCAAACCGCGGCTCGCGAGCCACATGTGTCTCTTTGGCCCCTTGAGTGTGGCTCTTCCAAAAAAAACCACTTGCGGGCGCGCACATACAGTGCGAAGTTGACTTAAAACTTTAAGTAAAGTTTATTAAGTTAATTTTAGGGAATGTTGTGGAGTGAAAGAAGATGTGGTGTCGAGGATTGAGAAAGGTATGTTGAGATGGTTTGGACATATAGAGAGGATGAACGAAAGGAGATGGACGAAACAAGTATACAAGACGAGTGTGGATGGGAGAGTTGGAAGGGGTCAACCTCAGGGAACGTACCTCAATCAGACTGAGGACGTTTTTAGCAAAGGCCAGCTTAGGAGTAAACTAATGAAGTTAATAACAATGTACCTACCTATATAGTTTAAGTTTAAAAATTTGGCTCTCAAAGAAATTTCAATCATTGTACTGTTGATATTTGGCTCTGTGGACTAATGAGTTTGCCGACCACTGGTCCAGGGGAAGACGCTCCATGCATTAACCTACACCAGCTGAGCTCACTCCCTTGATGGTGCCTTTGAAGTAAAAGCTTTAACTCTGATGGATCCCAATGTATCTGTGTGTCTGTGGCTCCTCCTCCTTGTCCAGGCAGCACTACTCCCCTCTCCACGCTCACGGACAGGCCTGAGAGGATGAGGGGACACACTCAAGGCCATCATACACCTGTCCTCTCCGGCATCACCGTCACCTCCTTCTTGTATTTCTTTATGTCCTCCTGGGAGGAGGGAGTTGAAATCTCTGGACAGAGCTGGGTCTGCGTTCAGTGTATAGTGAGGGTGGACATCATCTGAACTTGTGCATAATGTGCCACCTCAAAGACTCATGTCCATGGACGGGGCACCGAGCCACCCCAGGGTCCCCACCACACCTGGTATCTAATTGTGGTGGCCCCACCCACAAGGGAAGGGATGGCTCATGTCCTTGGGGACTTCTCTATGCTTTTGCTGCATAGACTCTAATTTTTAAATTTTTGAAGTTTCCCTGTTGTACAGTGTTGCTCTGGGCATCTCTGGAGCCCCAGCATGAGCCTGCACATCCACCTGCCAGGGAACCTGTCAGCCTCCTTCTAAGAGCAAGGAAGGGTCTGGGTGCCCATCCAGGTTATGGTCCCCTAACGCCCTGCTGCAGGTAGCAGAGATCAGGCCAGAAACCTGAAGGTGGACTGGGGGCTCCCTGTTGGCTGTGGCAGGGAGCAGGCTGCCTGTGCAGGCTGGCATGTGGCCCTGGAGTCCCAGCCCCCCCCTCCTCAGTGACATCCTGCTCACCGGCCTCTTTCCCCCTCAGCTGGTTCTCCACCCAACTCCTGCTTTCCCCTGGAAGAGCCTTCTGGAGACCAATGGATATTACCACCTCCAGCTGCCAGGAGGGAAGCCCAGCCTATTTGGTCCTGGCCAAAAGGGGAGGCCAGTGAGGGGCTGATGGTAGGAAGAAATTCTAATTTCCTGGTCCATGGCATGTACCTGGGCTGCTGGCTTGATACCTTCCCAGGTTGGTGGGAGTGCAGGAGGCAACCAATAGATGGGGCTCTCTCACATCCATGTCTCTCTCACTCTCCCGAACTCCTTGGGTTGAGGATTAAGAAAAAAAATAACATGTCCATAGTCTCTTAAATAGGTGATAGGACATTCAGGCCACGTTTAAATACTTATCACCAAGAAAACTCCAGGCCCACTGGCATCATCGGTGAACTCTTACAAAGGCTTAAGAATAACACTGAGGCAGGCAGGCTGCTCCCCTCAGGCCCTCCCTCCCCTTCGGACACACAGCCAACCAGGGACTGACCTGAAGGAGCCTGCCCTCTACAGGATCCACTTCAGGGCTCAGCTCATCATGCAACAAACACTGTCCTTTTGGTGACCGTCCCTCATTTAAATACTAAAACACACACCCTGGGTGGGGCTTTAACATGCTAATAGGACGCGCCAGGCAAGAAGAAGCATGTAGTTCCACAGTGCACGCGCCCACAGCCCCTGCTCTGCATACTTGCGGGCACTTTTCCTGCCTCAGCCTCTTCACCATTCTCCCCAGGCTCTGATGGGAAGCAGCCTGTCTCCTCTCCCTTTGTAGTGCTGACTTCCTGGTGCAGGAGCTTAAATATACCTTTGTCTGTATCGGTTTCGGGTGACCTCCCTTGATGTCTATCCTGGAAGATTGCAAGAACCCAGGGCACCCATAACCAAGCAGCAATCTTATACGAACTGTCGCAGAAAATGGAACCTGTTTCCTAAGGCCAGCATAAACCTGATACCTCCAACACCCACCTGTCTCCCTGCCCACCCCCGCATTCCTCACCCCCATCCGGCAGCCCCTCAGACACGCCCTTCCATCATGGGCCCACCCTCCATGGCTCCCATGTCCTGCTGCTCCAAGGGCCTCTCTTTCCCCAGACACCGCCCCCTCACTGGGACCCCACACACTCTCCTGCCCCCTCTGTGGCCACCTCGTTAGCTGACAATTCTTTCAGAATCCAAAGGGAATGAGGATGCTGGGATCCTTGGTCGTTCTAAATGCAAGCCAACTCCTCTGGGGAGGCTGGGAGCAGGCTTGGCACCAGCCGGGGTGTGTGCCAGGAAGAGGGTGAGGTGGAGCAGGGAGCCAGGGTGAGAGAGAAGCATGTTCCCTGGGGCAAGATTGGAGCTGGAGTTGCCGGGCGTGGAGCCTGGTCTCCCAGAACAGCTGAGTCAGACTCTGGGCCAGGGCAGGAGGTCAGGGGGCTCTGACGGTTGGAGGGCAGTGGCTGGTCCCGGGAGGTGTGGACACTGAGAGCCCCTCACTCACCAGCCTGAGGCCTTGGGGTCGGAGGGCCCAGGTTTGAACCCTCCCTCTGTCTCCTCCCGTGGCGTCAAGAAATGACGTGCCTGGTGTTTTTGCACAGACATCTTGCTGCAACCATTTTACTGCAAATATTTTTGCCCCCTAACTAATTGGCCTTAAGGCAATTTTGCTGTAAAAAAGTCACACAAAAAAAGAGGACTACTAAAAAGGTCAGCAATTTAAGACTTTATTAGAAAATAAAAAGTATTTGGGCCCTGGCCGGTTTGGCTCAATGGACAGAGCGTCAGCTAAGAGGACCGAAAGGTCCCGGGTTTGATTTTGGTCAGGAGCACGTACTTCAGTTGCAGGCTCCTCCCTGGCCAGGGCCCTGGGCGGGCAGGTGCAGGAGGCAATCAATTGATGTGTTTATATCACATTGATGTTTCTCTGTCTTTTTCTCTCTCTTCCACTCTCTCTAAAAATCAATGGAAGAATATCCTCAGGTGAGTATAAAAAAAAAAGTGTTTGAATTCACTTTAAATGTGTACAAATTCCCATCAACACTGCTCAAAAACTGATTTTATTCTGTGGACTGTACCTAAGCAGTTGTCTTGTTTCTATGGGAATGTGGGTCCAACTCTGCACCGTCAGAGAGGACGTGGCCCCACCTGTTTGGCTCAGTGGACAGAGCCGCAGTCTGTGGACTGAAGGGTCTCGGGTTTGATTCCTGCCAAGGGCGTGCACCACGGTTGTAGGCTCGATCCCGTGTGCGGGCGGCAGCCGATCGATGGGTCGCTCTCACATTGATGCTTTCCTCTCTGTCTCTTCCCCTCCCTTCCACTCTCTGTAAAAGTCAGTGGAAAAATATCCTCGGGTGCGTATTAACAAAATCAACAACAACAACAACAAAAAGAGGACGTGGGCCTCTCCTCCTTCTAGTGCTGTGTGTTTCAAAATCAGAGCATTTGAGATTTTGTTCCCTGACACATGGAGTCAGTGTGTCTCAAATAAAATCTTCTAAAAAATAAGAAGCCCTGGCCCATTTCTCTCAGTGGTTAGAGCATCGGCACCCAGAGGTAGGGTCTGGGGTTTGATTCCAAGTCAGACCACGTATCTCACTTACAGGCTTGATACACCCCACTCCCTCACCTCATGAGGGTGCGTGCTGGAAGCAACCAATTCATGTGTCTCTCTCACATCTGTGTTTATTTCCCTCCGCCCCCAGCCCATTCTCTCTAAAATAATGCATGGAAAAAATATTCTTGGGTGAGGATTAAAAAAAGAAGAAGAAGAAGAAGAAGAAGAAGAAGAAGAAGAAGAAGAAGAAGAAATGAACTTTTGGGAGACAAATAATAGCCACCTGGAAGAAATACTAACTATCTAAAGCAACCACCACCAGGCCTACTCATCACTAGAAGATTATGAGGGCGAGCTCAGATTTATACAGGGATATAAAAAACGGGAGTAACAGCAGGAGCTTCATCAATGGAGACATGAAACCAAGGAAACAAACGCCCCTTACAGAGCCCCTTTCAGTCCCTGGAATCCAGAGGCAGACTCCCTGTTGGATGTTTGATTGGCAGCTTTCAGGGCCCATGCCCCTCCTTCAGCCTCACATCTGGGTCAGCCCTTAGGAAGCCCTCTGGGCTGCCTCCCCTCACCCCAAGGGAAGTTCAACCATAAAAAGCAAGACCTGCCCAACTCCCAGCCAAAATAGAAGCCAATGCTAACACCCCCCCCCCACCAATGCTCCCCCATCCTCCCCCCAGTTCCCCTTTACTTCATTCCAGAGGAAACCGGAGCCCTTCTCCTTTGGGGAGTCCTATTGTTGTCTCCTGTGAGCATAACAAACCTCATTGTGTAGAAATTAGTGCTGTGTCATTCCTCCTGATATTCATATAAATTCCTGCGTGAGGGGTTGTCCTGCATCCAGCCAGGGTCACTGAGCACCCAAAGCCACCGCCACCACCAACAAAAGGGCTATAGCAGCTTCCTCTGCCCAGTCTCAGTGGTCCCCGTCTGGGGCCAGTCGGCCACCTCTACTGGACTTAAGCTCTGTGATGTCAGGGACAGCACTGCCATGGCCACAGCCAAGGGCCCAGTAGTTGGGGGCACTGTACCTTCCAAAGAGCAGAGAACACTCGGGGTCTCGTGGGAAATAGGAGATATTGAAACCCTCTGCCCAGCTCCCTCTGTGGAAGGAAGACCCTGGCGCAAGGCCCCTCTGCAGTTCCAGGCACGGTCTGGACTGGACTCACACCCCCAGCACCAGCCAGGGTCTCCCTCAGGCCCAGACCCAGCCCCTCCAGAAAGGGGAGCCGCCCGGTGTGAGGCTCTGCTGGACACACCCCAGGTGAGACGTCCCCGCACCTCCAGGTGCTGCTGTCAGGACTGTGCTTCTGGAAGGTGAGTCAGAGAAGGAAACCGGGTTCCCGCCTGTCACAGGCTTCCCCGCTGGTTTCCCTGGGGCCCAGCAGCTACACAGGCTGAGCCTCCTCCTGGCAGCATTGGGGTGTTCTTTCCACCTGGCTTCAGGGGGCCCCTCCCTGGGAACAGGCAAGAATGTGAGGAATGTCATCTCTGTTCCAAGCATGTCAGGAATGCAGGGGGACTCCCAGGGCGCAGGCCTGCCCTGTGCTTGCTGCTGCAGGGAGGTGCTCCTGGGGCCCCCTGCGTTCTTCAGGCTTCACGCTGAGGGCAGTCCCTGCAGCAGGGCTTTCCTGATCACCGCCTGGAGGGGCTCCCCACATCCTCTCCTGGTTAATGGGCTCCTGCCAGCAAACAGAAACACTCACCCCCATGTCAGCACCAGGGGCTGTAGTACAGGGGTGGCGGCTGATCCGTTCTCTGGCAGGAGGAACGTGCTCCGTGCTCACTCCAGACATGCCCGAGACAGCACTGTCAAACTGAAAAGATTGACATTTTTTTATTTAAAAACCTTTGGACTGGCCCGGCCGGTGTGGGTCAGTGGTTGAGTGTCCACCTCTGAACCAGGAGGTCACGGTGTGATTCCCGGTCAGGGCACATTTCCGGTTGTGGGCTCCATCCAGCATGCCGGGGGCAGCCAATCAATGATTCTCTGTCATCACTGATGTTTCTATCTCTCTCTCCCTCTCCCTTCCTCTTTGAAATCAATAAAAAATGTATATTTAAAAACCCTGGACCATATTCAGCAAAACCATAGAGAAGCACAGAAGGAAATGAGTCATTCCACTGCCTCCTGGGGCCCAGCAGTTGAACAGGCTGAGCCTCCCTCCTGGCAGCATTGGGGTGTTCTTTCCACCTGGCTTCAGGGGGCCCCTCCCTGGGGACAGACAAGAATGTGAGGAATGTCATCTCTGCTCCCAGCAGGCCAGGAATGCAGGCTGGGGAAGCCTGTGACAGGTGGAAACCCCGGGTTTCCTTCTCTGATTCACCTGCCACAATTACCTACCAGGTGTGTGTGTGGGAAAGAGGGGTGGGGGGGGACGGGGGGGGCACTGGGGTGAATGGGTGTCCCGGCCTTGAGCCAGTTTCTTGGAAGTGGCCAGATCATGCACAGGTTCAGCTGATGCCCACTCTCACCACAACCTGAACCCAGCCCCACGTCTGTTTAAAGAGAGACCCACTCCCTGAGGGACTTAGGGAAACACAACTGGGACGTGACAGTGACACCCAAGAACACAGGCAGTCAGGGACCTTGACTGTTTCTCCCCAGATCGGCTCAAGCCGGTAGATGAGCTGGGAAAGTGGAGTGATGCTGCCTGAACAAGGAGAAGGAGCCAAAAAATAGCCGCAGTGGATCATGGGAGACAAGGGGCAGGGCTTCACACCTCCCTACCCCACCCCCCCAGGTGATTCCCGCTTTGTCAGGCTGACTCCGCCCAATAGAAAATGGCTCTCTTGACTTGACAGTATATTTTAAAATGTCAATCACTGTAAGGCGAGAACACAGTTATTTGGTTTTAGACATTTACAGAGGCCCTGGCCGGTTTGCTCAGTGGTTAGAGCGCCGGCCCTGGGACTGAGGGTCGCAGGATGGATTCTGGGTCAGGGGCACCTGGTCCTCCCTTGCAGGCTCCGTTGCCAGGCCCCAGGAGGGCGCCTGTGGGAAGCAACCAGCGGGTGTTTCTTTCCCTTTCTCCCCCGCCCTTCCAGGATCTCGAGAAAAATCAATAGAACAAATATCCTCTGGTGAGGATTAAAGGGGGGAAAAAACAAGATATTAAAATTAGAAACAGTGATTCATTATCTAGTTCCAAAGCCACAATGGAATTACTGAATCAATCATTTTTTTTGGAACCAGTCTTTCATAAGGGTTGCCAAAGATAATTTTTGTATTTTTAATTGAGTATGTTTGACATATAACACTGTGTACATATAAAGTGTAGACCTGTTAGTTTGGTACTTTTGGATGTTGTAATAGGATTGCTGTTGTAGCGATATTTATCACATTACATAATTATAATTTTTTTATAATTTGTATTTGTAGAGTTGACGTTCTGCTCCATGCCAAAATATTCCTCCCCCCCCCCCTCACCTCCGCTCCCTTTTTTTTTTTTTTTTTTTTAAATTGATAGCCCTGACCGGTTTGGCTCAGTGGATAGAGCGTCGGCCTGCAGACTCAAGGGTCCCAGGTTCGATTCCGGTCAAGGGCATGTACCTGGGTTGTGGGCACATCCCCAGTAGGAGGTGTGTAGGAGGCAGCTGATTGATGTTTCTCTCTCATCAATGTATCTAACTCTCTGTCCCTCTCCCTTCCTCTCTGTAAAAAATCAATAAAATATTTTTTTAAAAAAAATTGATAATGCAGACTGTGCATTTGGGGGGCTGCTCCAGGTCCCCCAAGTTGATACAAGGATCTTCTTAGTGCTGGCTTTTTTCTCTTCTCACAATGTCCCCGTCCTTTTCTAGAACATCTTCACTGTTTGTATCAACAGCACATGCCAGACTCCGCTGGTCCTTTTGCTGACCCAGACCTGGAGTCAGCCGTTTCCCTAGAAGCTGGGTCCTGGGGGGGGGGGGGGGGTAAGGGGCGTCTTTAGAAACAGAAGGGCTCCCAGTGCCCATCCACTGCCCCCGAGATCCCCCCTCAGCCACCCGTGTTTCTGACTTCATTCTCCCACAGGGGAAACCACGGCTTTTTGCAACACGTCAATGTACATTATCGTTTGCTCAGTCCTACACATAAAATATTGAGATTTTAGTCTGAATAGAATCTGATTCATAAACCTTTTCCACATAGGCCTTTAGGAGGCATTTTTACCAGCCTGCTTAAACTCATTCCCTATATTTTCTTCTAATAAATTTGTTGCTTTTTGATATTTACCCTTCTATCCCAGATCACATTGTGGTTTTATGAATGCTGTGAAGTTGGCATCTAACTATTTTCCTTCCAATTGATGGCCAGGAGTCTGATACTATTTTAAAATATTCCATTGAGCTCTGGCCTGGGAGCTGAGTTGGCTCGAGCATCGTCCCAATATGCCAAGCTGGTGGGTTTGATGTCCGGTCAGGGCACATACAAGAAGCAACCAATGAACGTATGAGTGAATGGAGCAGCAAATCAATGTTTCTCTATCTATCTATCTGTCTATCCATGTCTATCTCTCTCTCTTTCTCATATTCCTTCTTCTCTCTCTGAAATTAATAAACCAGTTAGGGCTAAAGTCTATTTTTTTAAAAAAAAATGCAGGAGCCAGCTAGTGGGGGCTCCCACTCACCAAATGTTGGAAAATTAGAAAATCAAAATAATGATATGAATTATAACCTAATGAATGAAAGAGAATTCTAGAAGTCCATCCTGCCATAAATAATGAATTAAAACAAATGAGAAGATGAATATTATTCTTACAGTGAAATGGCAACTAATAAATGTAGAAGAAAGAGAGAACTAGAACACTGGCCAGTGTAACTAAGTGGTTAGAGCATCGGCCCTCTCACCAAAGGGTGGAGAGTTCGATTCCCAGTCAAGGACAGGTACCAGGGTTGCGGGTTCAATCCCTGGTCCAGGCAACTGATCAATGTGTCTCTCTCACATCTCTCTCTCTCTTTTTCCCTTTTCCTTCCTCTCTCCCTTCCACTCTCTCTAAAAATCAATGAAAAAATATCCTCTGGAGAGGATTAACAACAAAAAGACTTAGAAAATTATCATGTGACAATTTTCATAGTATTAATTAATTCAGCCAAGTAACATCAATGGAAACTGTATATAGGGGTGAAAGTTTGATGAGGAAGAGATATTTGCATACTGTCAAATTTCCTCTCCACCAAATATTTATTAATTGCAAAGAGAGAAAGAGCCACGTTACAGAGGAGAAACCCGGCAGGCACCACCGTAACCAAGTGATGGACGTGAATTTCATGGTTAATGGGACAAACCATCATCCCGTACCACCCGAGAGGATGCAGCCAGGAGAACATCGAGTCACTTCTGTGCTTTTCTTACAAGGGATGCAAGCCTCAAAGCGCATCCTGAGAAAACATCAGACAAACCTAAACTGAGGGATGTCCTAGAAAATAATCGGCCTATAATCTCCCAAAGTGTGAAGACCATGCAAGTGAACGTTAGACATGGCCATGAAATGCAATGCGTGCTTCTGAATGTGCCACTTCCGTTCTAAAGGCAGCTTTGGGAGCATTTGGTGAGACCTGGGTGAGCTGTGAGGATGAGATGGTAGCGACATGTTATGTTAACCTCCCCATCTTAGATCTGGTTGTGTAGGGAGGTGCCCTTGTTTGCACCAACCAGCAGGTGCAAAGGTGAGGAGATGAGGCACTATGTTGGCCACTTACTTTCAAATGGTTTAGGAAACAAGTGAGGTAACGATATTCACCTCAAAGGATAGGTGTGCGGATTAAAGTATAGGATGTGAAATCTGATAACAGTTCTTGGCACATCATCTTTCAATAAATTGAAGATGTTATGATATAATATTGAGACACTAAAAACATGTGACCAGCCCTAATCGGTTTGGCTCAGTGGATAGAGCGTCGGCCTGTGGACTGAAGAGTCCCAGGTTCAATTCCGGTCAAGGGCATGTACCTTGGTTGCCAGCACATCCCCAATAGAAGGTGTGCAGGAAGCAGCTGATCAATGTTTCTCTCTCATCGATGTTTCTAACTCTCAATCCTCTCCCTTCCTCCCTGTAAAAAATCAATAAAAATATTTTTTAAAACCATGTGACCAATGTGATCTTTGTATGTAGCTGTTTCTTCATAAGAAACACACCCGTTTTCAGTTGTGAAAGTTTGTGTGTATAATATCGCGTTCTTTCTAATTTATACCAGCAGAGGGCGCAGAAGCCTTAGGTTAGGGCTTGACTGGTTGTAATTTAAATAGACCAGTGGTTCTCAAATGTTTTGGTATCAAACTCCTTATGCTCTTAAAAATCATTGAGGACCCCCGACGTGTTCTGGGGTATGTGCGTTATTTACAGTAAGGTGTCCTGCTAAACCAGCTCTCTGAGGGGAAGGTAACCCCGTGCTATAGTATTTCTGTGCGATAAATACCCCCACCACGGCCCATCGCAAGCTACCAAAGATTTAACAACTGGCTCACATGCCTAAGAATTTAACATTTGGCTCTGTGTGTCCAGTAGGGGCCGGCACCGGTGCACCATGGGATAGCTATTCATCTTTACTTAAACAAATTCAAACTGAGACATTTTTTAGAGATTTATGTATTTGTTTACGGTAAAAATAGCAACAATAAACTCATTCCATGTTAATATCAGAGCAATGGCATCATCACATACCACGTGGCCTCTGGAACATTCACCTCGCACCGGGGGGAAGAGTGAGGAAGAGAACCTCTCAGTGTTATTATGAGACTAGTTTTGACCTTGTGGGCCTCATGAAAGGACATCAGTGACCGCCAGGGCTCGGGGACCAGACTTTGAGAACCACTGGCTTAGGCTTTCTGTCCTTAATTCTCTTCAATCCATTATCCTCCTCTAAAAAATTATTTTTTTACAATATTTTCTTTATTATTATGAAATGAGATTCATACACAGCATAACTTACCCGCCCCGGTATATAACCTCTAATCTCAAAGTCGTTGCAATACATTCTCTGTAAGATAGAGAAGAAACAAGAGAAAATACAGTCCACAGCCCTTGACCAGATATGAGTGTGTGAGCACCGGGGAGGAGTGGGGACCGTGGGAAGGTGACCCGTGGGTGTGGCACAGACGACAGAAAGCCCCGCTGGGCTCAGGGCGGCTCCTGGGATCATGCACATTCATGTTTCCGCAGTGAAACAGGAGCCCTTCACGCCGAAGCGGGAAGAATGCAGACACCACACGAGCCTGTTCAGGCCAGGCTTTGCCACCCAGCACGTCAGACAGCAGTGTCTCCTGTGCAGCCACTGGGACCTTGGGTTGTGGTGTGTGGACGGCGAGCCTGCAGGTTATAAGACACCAGAGGTGCTCCGTGAGGTCGATGTTCACAGGCACAGCAGAGCCAGGTGCTCCTGCGTCTGATGAAGGAGAAGTTTAGGTTTAAGATGAACAAGACAATATTCAGTCAAATGTCCATACTTTATACCCGATGTTTTGAAGTAAGAGCTAAATGAGAGTGTTCATGTGACGGTGTAGAATAGATTATGAGAGAAGCAAAAGCAGAGGGGCCAGCTAGACAGTGAGGGCTGTGCATACACCTCGGAGACCTGCCATGGCCCCTGAGACTCGCTCACTGAGCTCTGAGAGAGTTGTGTGCAGGAGAGTTGGGGTTCAGGGCTCTGGGTAGGACCCCTGGCTGCCCTGCTGTGAGTGAGAGATCCTCCTGTAGGGGGCCCCAGAGCGCTGAGGGCCTGAGCAGGGGACTTGGGCCACAGTTCCCATCAAACCGCTGTCCAGGGCAGTTATCTGCACCAACACCAACATCTACCTCAGCACCCGCACAGGTGACCATGACACGCGTGAGAATATTACATGAGTGTGACCACAGACATGGCTGTGAGCTTTCGCATGTTTTATTGACAACAGGTGCCCTTGTTGGCAGAACCCAGATATGCATCTGTGTCACCACTCTCAGTGGGTGCACCAATATGCAACATCAAGAGCATGCTACTATCAGCACGGCGGGCCTCAGGCTAAGACATAGATCTTGACACTCTGTGTATTGTCAGAATCCACGTGGGCTGATACTGACTTGTGTGTTCGTGGCGGCCTGGTGTCTGACACCTGTGTGTGTGACAGTGACGTACACATGAACATGTGTGCATGTGGACATGTGGGTGTGAAAGTGCCTGCCTGAGCCTTGTCTGTCCGCCCTCTAGGCTGGAGTCCCTGGTGGGTAGGGACAGTTCTGATGCAGTTCTATTTCCCCTCCATTGGGAAGGGCAGAGATGCATCATAAATGCTTGAATGAATGAGCAAGTGAATAAATGCATGAATGAATGAGTGAGTGAGTGAGTGAGTGAGTGACAAAGGTTATAACAAGAGACAAAGGAGGATGTTTTATATACAATAGCCAAGATACAGAAGCAATTAAGTATCCATTCATAGACAATTGGATCACAAAGATGTGGCATATACATACAATGGGACATTGCTCAACCATAAAAAGAATGAAATCTTACCATTTGCCACAGCATGGATGGACCTGGAGGGTATTATGCTCAGTAAAACAAGTCAGCTAGAATAGACCAGTGGTCGGCAAACTCATTAGTCCACAGAGCCAAATATCAACAGTACAATGATTGAAATTTCTTTTGAGAGCCAAATTTTTTAAACTTAAACTATATAGGTAGGTACATTGTTATTAACTTCATTAGGGTACTCCTAAGCTGGCCTTTGCTAAAAATGTCCTCAATCTGATGGAGGTACGTTGGCTGAGGTCGACCCCTTCCAACTCTCCCATCCACACTCGTCTTGTATACTTGTTTCGTCCATCTCCTTTCGTTCACCCTCTCTGTATGTCCAAACCATCTCAACAGACCTTTCTCAATCCTCGACACCACATCTTCTTTCACTCCACAACGTTCCCTAAAATTAACTTAATAAACTTTACTTAAAGTTTTAAGTCAACTGTCCATGAGCGCCCGCACGTGGTATTTTATGGAAGAGCCACACTCAAGGGGCCAAAGAGCCGCATGTGGCTCGCGAGCCACCGTTTGCCGACCACTGGAATAGACAAATACTATGTTGTTTCACGTATATGTGGAATCTCAAGAGTAAAATAAATGAACAGTCAAAACAGAAACAAACTCATAGATACAGAGAATTAACTGACGGTTCCCAGTGGGGATGGGGGCAGGGAGGATGGGTGAAAGGTGAAGGGAGGAAGAAGTCTACATGGGCAGTTACAAACTGGTCACGGGGATGCGCAGTACAGCACAGGGGACAGAGTCACTAACACTGTCATAGATACGAATGTGCCAGACGGGCCACAGACTTATCAGGGGGAGCACTTTGTGAGGCACGTAAATGTCTAACCACTGTACACCTGACACTAATATAATATTGAATGTCTACTGTAATCTTTTTTTTGAAATTTAAAGAGCTTGTTTTTTTTAATGAATAAATGAGCAAGTAAATGAATGAGTGAATGGCAACCAGTATTTCTTTTTTTTTTTTAAATATATTTTATTGATTTTTTACAGAGAGGAAGGGAGAGAGATAGAGAGTTAGAAACATCGATGAGAGAGAAACATCGATCAGCTGCCTCCTGCACATCTCCTACTGGGGATATGCCCGCAACCCAGGTACATGCCCTTGACCGGAATCGAACCCGGGACCCTTCAGTCCGCAGGCCGACGCTCTATCCACTGAGCCAAACCGGTTTCGGTGGCAACCAGTATTTCAAACTCACCAGGTGCCAGGTGCTATGCTAAACGGGCACATGCCTGATCTAATTTAATCCATGCTACAGTCTCTATGACATCGGGCCTGTCACGACACCCACTGTACAGATTAGGAAAACTGAGTCATTGAGACACTATGTCACTTTCCCATAGCCATTCAACATGGAAATGTCAAAGCCTGGATTTGAGCCAGATCTCCCAAACTTCAAAATGAGCATTCTTTCTCTCTCTCTCTCTCTCTCTCTCTCTCTCTCTCTCTCTCTCTCTCTCTCTTCAATAAGAACATATCCTGGGATGAGGAGAGAGAGAGAGAGAGAGAGAGAGAGAGAGAGAGAGAGAGAGAGAGAGAGAGAGAGAGAAAGAGAGAAACATTGATGTGTGAGAGAAACATCGATGGGTTGCTTCCTGTATGCAACCAGGGATCGAACCTGAACCCTGGATATGAGCCCTGACCAGGAATCAAACCCGTGACCTCTTCGTACACAGGAGGATAATCCAACCAACTGAGCCACACCAGCCAGGGCCAAAATGAGCATTCTTAACCTCTTAACCTCTGGCTGCCTGAAGTCCTGATCGTGAAGGGACATGCCCTCCCCCCATTCCTGGGACACACGCCATCCTTCCCGGGCAGGCACTCAGCAAGTTAGAAGAACAGAAGGCAGCCTTTTATCCTCAATTCAAAGAAGAGGAAAGAGGTAGAGATGGTCCCAATGAGGCTGAGAAGTTCTGTACAACGTGGCAACCCCTGCCCCTGTGCCCTTGGGAGGTGGCGTGTGGGCACAAGTCTAGGGAAGAGGAGTAAGGGGGTCCCTTTCCCTCTCCCATCATCATGGATCCACAGCCCTCATTTTAGTGAGGGTGTAGAGATACTGAATCCTCATTCACAGCTGTTGCAGATGCTGTAAAAATAGTTTAGCGCCCTAGCTGGTTTGGCTCAGTGGATAGAGCGTTTGCCTACAGATTGAAAGGCCCCAGGTTCAATTCCAGTCAAGGGCACATGCCCAGGTTGTAGGCTCGATTCCCAGAGGGGGGCCTCCAGGAGGCAGCTGATCAATGATTCTCTCTCATCATTGATATTTCTATCTCTCTCTCTTTCTCTCTCTTCTTCTCTGAAATCAATGAAAATATATTTCCAAAAAAAATAGTTTAGCATTTCCTCAAAAAGTTAATAATTACCAAACAATCTAGCAATCCCAATCCTAGACATCTACCCAAAAGAACTGAAAACAAGTGTTGCAACAAGTACTTTTCCACGAATGTTCATAGCACCGCAGTTCACAATAACCCAAAGATGGAAACAACCCAAATATCTAACAACTGATGAATGGATAACAAAATGTAGTGTAATAGCCAATGGAATAATATTCAGCCGTAGAAAAAAGTGCAGTACTGGTCACTGCTACAAGGTGGGCTATTGCATGAACCTTGCAAGCATGATGCTGAGTGTAAGAAGACAAACATGAAAGGCCACATATTGCACGATTTCATTTATATAAAACTAGTGGCCCGGTGCATGAAATTCGTGCACATTAAAAGGGAATTAATTTGAGAACATATTTTAATATTGCTATTTGCCCTTTCTCTATAATAGAAACATCAGAGATGAAAGAAAATTAGTAAAATGTATATGAAAATCTCCCTCCTGTCAGAGTCTGGGGCACACCACGGGACCCAGAGTCAAGTCCCCCGCCCACCTGCATGTGCCTCAAAAATGGGCAAGACCCAGGCTTGGCTGGCCCTACTCCCATCAAGCCCCACAGGGCCCGGGGTGCAGCCTCAGGTCCCCCGGCCCCGGCATGACAGCATGACGGTGTGACAGAATGATGTCATGATGACCATTTGCCTATTAGCTCTTTATTTTATAGGATATCCAAAATGGGTCAGTCCATAGAGACAAAAAGTGGGTTGGCGGTTGCCAGAGGCTGGAGTCGTCGGGGATGGGGAGTGACTGGGGTTTCCCTCTGTGATGATGAAAATGTTTTGGGACTAAATACGGGTGGTGGGTGCCCACCATCATGAATGCACTAAATGTCACTGAATTATACATTGTAAAAGGTTAATTTTATGTTATAAATTTCACCTCCATAAAAAAGAAAAATAGCGCCCTAACCGGTTTGGCTCAGTGGGTAGAGCGTCGGCCTGTGGACCAAAGGGTCCCAGGTTCGATTCCGGTCAAGGGCATGTACCTTGGTTGCGGGCACATCCCCAGTAGGGAGTGTGCAGGAGGCAGCTGATGGATGTTTCTCTCTCATCAATGTTTCTAACTCTCTATTCCTCTCCCTTCCTCTCTGTAAAAAAAAAAAAAAATCAATAAAATATATTTTAAAAAAAAATAGTGAGCTATCCCCAAAAATTCAGGTCCTCAATCACACTCAGCACATGTCAAGTGTTCAGTAGCCACACCTGGCCAGAGGCTACTACATTGGACAGAACAGACATAGAGCATTCTAATCATCATAGAATGTTCTATTGGACCACACTAGTCTAGACTTCCCTACAGTCTACACCTGGCTGATTGCTTTTTCATGGAGTTGTTCAACCTGTTCCTCTGTTCATTGTCTTTTCTGTAAACTAGTAGTTACATCTGGAAGCTTAATCAGATTCAGGTGCAATTATTTTGGTAAAAATATTTCATAGGTGTTGTGTCCTTCTCCCAGGGGGCACATCCAGTTTGGTTGTGTCTTTGTGTGTGTGAGAGAGAGATGACAACAGCACCTTTCTCATCTCCTTGGTCCAAGAAAGTCACGTGGCCAAGCCCAACATCAATGGGCCAGAGAAGGTATTTGACTCAGAGGGCCTCTAAAGTCATGTGATAAAGTCATGGATATATATATATATATATATCTACTATGCTAAGTGTTAAACCGTCCGATCAGTAGCTATGATGTGCACTGACCACCAGGGGGCAGACGCTCAATGCTGGAGCTGCCATGACACACACAGAGAAACGGCACTGAGGACCTGGCACTCACAATGCAACACTTGGCTTCCCCAAAGTGGGACACGGGAGCTGCCACCACCCTGGAGTGACAGCCCACGCAGCCAATGCTGCCGAGACCCCCCATGTCACAAAATGTGGGCCACAGCTCAGCCCAGCACAGCCCAGCACAGCCCAGAAACGGTGGCTATGGGCATTGGGTAATGACTAGCAACACCCAGCTTCCTCTCCCTAGCAACAGGCCATCTATACTAATAAAAGGGTGATATGCTAACTAGACCGGGAGACCAGACATCTTCCTACCGTACAACTTCCTTCCGGACAAAGCCACGGCAGAGGCAGTTAGGGGCGACCAGGCCAGAGGGGAGGGCAGTTGGGGGCCATAAGGCTGGCAGGGGAGTGGTTAGGCAGCAACCAAGCTGGTAGGCAGGCAAATGGTTAAGAGCCAGCGGTCCTGGATTGTGAGAGGGATGGCCAACTGCAGGTTTAGGCCCGAGGGATGGGGCCTAAACCGGCAGTTGGACGTCCCCCAAGGGGTCCCGGATTGGAGAGGGTGCAGGCCAGGCTGAGTGGACCCCCACCCCACGTGCATGAATTTCCTGCACCGGGCCTCTAGTAGTTCTATAACATGGAGGGAATAGAAATTTGGAAACAATAATTCAACATACTACAAAGAACAATATCTTTTATCAAATGCACTTTCAGAAGGGACTCTCTGAGTCACAGGGAAGGTAAGTAACTTGCCCAAAGTCAAACAACTGACAACTGACGGAGTCATGATTTGAGCCCCAGCAGGCTGCCTCCAGAGCCCTGGATGGAAACCGCTACACTCCAGGGAAATAATGGAGCTCACCCAATGGGGCTGTCATGCTGTCCCAGTAAGATCAGGAATGCAAAGGGCTTAGGCCAGCACTTGGCACAGGACCATGCGTGCTGCTCAGGACTCGAGCTGTTTATTTCCATCACCTAATTCCAGGTTGGCCATGGGTTGAATTTGGAGGGATCTTCTGCCCCTGGCTGTGTTCCAGGAATGCCAGCTGGCCATTATAAGCCCGTATTATGAGCAGTCAGAGTCAGGGGAAGGGAGAGTAGAGATAAAATTAGATCAGGAAAGGTAGTTGTAGCCTGGCCATCGTGGCTCAGTGGTTGAACATCGACCTATGAACCAGGAGGTCATGGTTCGATTCCCAGTCACATGCCTGGGTTACAGGTTCAATCCCCAGTGTGGGGTGGGCAGGAGGCAGTCAGTCAATCAATGATTCTCTCTCATCATTAAGGTTCTGTCTCTCTCTCTCTCCCTCTCCCTTCCTCTCTGAAATATATATATTTTTTAAAGGTAGTTGTAGAGAGGTTTGGAGTAATTACCTCCAGCCTTGGACAAGAGGGCAGGGGAGTCATACAGAGGTGAACATCAGCAAGTAAAATGTCTGAGCAGATGCCTAGGGGAGAGTAACCAGACGCACTGACCTACCAGAACTAGTGTGTGTGTGGTGATGGGTTTCTGTCGCTGAACTCTCTTTCCCTGTTGATAAGACAAATGTTTCTTCTCCAGTATCCCGAGGCCAAAGACCCACCTCCACGGAGCTGCTCATGGCAGAGCTCCAAGACATTCCTATTATGAGTGTGGCAGAGCCCTGGCTGGTGTGGCTCAATTGGTTGAGCATCACCCCAGGCAGTGAGAGGCCGCGAGTGGGATTCCCCATCAGGTCACATGCCTGGGTTTCAGCCTTGATCCCCAGGGGGGGAGGGGGGTAGCGGGGTAGGGGAGGCAGCCCATTGATGGCTTTCTCTCATAGATGTTTCTCTCTCTCTCCCTCTCCCTTCCTCTCTCTCTTTAAAATCAATTTTTAAAAAAGAGTGTGGCAGATATTTATCCAAATGGCCACATGAATATTTCTGGTCTCACCTATTCCTCCTGTGGAAGCTTGCCTCTCCCCATCAAGAAGTTGAGACTGGCCCTAACTGGTTTGGTCAGTGGATAGAGCGTCGGCCTGTGAACTGAAGGGTCCCAGGTTCAATTCCAGTCAAGGGCATGTACCTTGGTTGCGGGCACATCCCCAGTAGGGGGTGTGCAGGAGGCAGCTGATCGATGTTTCTCTCTCATTGATGTTTCGAACTCCGTATCCCTCTCTCTTCCTCTCTGTAAAAAGAAATCAACAAAAAATATATTTTAAAAAAAAGTTGAGACTGTTTTCCTCCCCAGAGGGGGAGTGCCGCTCAGCCACAAGCTGGGCTGACAGCTAGCAAGAGCAGCGGCCTGCCTCCGTGGCAGTGCTAAGGATGTCCGACGGAGGGCTTAGGGAGCAAACCTAAGTCCTCCGTCGGACATCCCCTGAGGGCTCTCAGACTGTGAAAGGGTGCAGGCCAGGCTGAGGGAACCCATGCCCCCAGTGCACCAATGTCATGCACCGGGCCTCTCATATATATGTTTACTTCTGCTTTAATGTTTGTAGAACAAGTGCCGTTTTCCTTGGGCACTGTAAATCCCTCGGGTTGGCTACCTGCCATGACTGGATAGCCCCTGCTTCCCGGAATAGCACACGCTTCCCCTGCAGCCCTTTCTAATTTGGGCCTCTCGTTTTCTCACATCCCACATGCCTCCCCACTGAGGCTTGGGAGGTATTTTCTCTGATTTTCTCTTGGTTCTTTTGGGTGCAAGCAGATGAAATGAACTCCATCTAACCTAAGCACACAGTCAATACATAAAGCAATACTTATAACAACAGCAACAAACACACAAAACCCATAAAGGGTCAGCCCTAGCTGGTATGGCTCAGTGGATAGAGTGCCGGCCTGCGGACTGAAGGGTCCCGGGTTCGATTCCAGTCAAGGGCGCATGCCTGGCTTGCAGGCTCAATCCCCAGTAAGGGGCATGCAGGAGGCAGCGGATCAATGATTCTCTCCATTATTGATGTTTTTAACTCTCCCTCTCCCTTCCTCTCTGAAATCAATAAAAAAAAAAAAAAATGGGGAAAAAACAACCACATACATGTTCTAAGAATTCATTTGGAGTTCAGGTATGGATGAACCCAGACACCCATGCGCTGGTGTCAAGAATGTCCTTCATTGCCCTAACTTGTTTGGCTCAGCGGATAGAGCGTCGGCCTGTGGACTGAAAGGTCCCGGGTTCGATTCCGGCCAAGGGCATGTACCTTGGTTGCAGGCACATCCCCAGTAGGGGGTGTGCAGGAGGCAGCTGATCGATGTTTCTCTCTCATCAATATTTCTAACTCTCTATCCCTCTCCTTTCCTCTCTGTGAAAAATCAATAAAATATATATATTTTTAAAAAGAATGTCCTTCACACACTTTCATTTTTGCTTTCCTCTGTATTGACTTTCATCTCATAAATCCTCTCCTTTCTTGGTGGCAGGCTGAGCCCCATCAGCTCTGGCTCACTTCCCGCCCACTTGGCAACTCCCGCAGAAATAGAAAACCTCTTTCTTGGTCGTTGCATCAAATATCTCCGCGTTGGTTCTCCCTGAGCTAGGTTAGGGCTCATGCCTTCCCCCCCCCCCCAACGGGTCACTGGACCCAGGGAAAGAGAATAAACTGATTGGCTGGGGCTGGGTCCTGTGTCCCTGGAGCTGGTGGGGGTTATGGCCAGTCCTATTCAAATGAATTCAACCGAGAGGGGAGAGAAGTGATTCCCCAGAGGAAAGCTGAGTGTGGTGCTGGGTGGGCAAAATCCACAGGCTTCTGCTCTAGTGTCCCTTTCCCGGCCCCAGTCCGCACCCATAGTATTGGTCAGCTGCAGAGCACCCCCTCCCACCCCTCCCACCCCTCCCACCCCCTCCTACCCCACCCCACCCCCTTCCATCCCCTGTTCCCATCCCACTGTAACGCTCTCCCCACTCCTTGGTGACCTTGTACTTCTCCCCCTCTTTTTTTTTAATGTTTTTTTAAATATATATTTTATTGATTTTTACAGAGAGGAAGAGAGAGGGATAGTTAGAAACATCCATGAGAGAGAAACATCGATCAGCTGCCTCCTGCACACCTCCTACTGGGGACGTGCCCCCAAACAAGGTACATGCCCTTGACCGGAATCGAACCTGGAACCTTTCAGTCCGCAGGCCGATGCTCTATCCACTGAGCCACACCGGTCAGCTTGTACTTCTCCCTCTTTAATTCACTGGCAGAAATGACCATTTCTCTGCTCTTTAAAACAGTGAGCGTGATTGAATTTTACGCATTCGGCAGTGGGAACCTGCAAAGGGAGTGAGAGAGGCAAGCAGGTAGGACTGGGGCCACGGCGGGGGGGGGGGGGGGGGGGATGCCGAAGTGGAGGAGTGGGTGCGGGGTGGAGGGATGAGAGCAGCTACTGGGGACTAAGAGGCCATGGTGGGGTGCAGAGGGAGAGAGTTTGTAGAACTGGGGCGGGGGTGGGGTGGGAAGTGGCGGGGAGAAGTGGGGACTCGGTGGTTAAGAAGCGAGAGGAGCCTTGACTGGTTTGGCTCAGTGGATAGAGCGCCTGCCAGCGGACTGAAGCCTGAAGCGTCCGGGGTTCGACTCCGGTCAAAGGCACATGCCTGGGTTACGGGTTCGATCCCCAGTAGGGGGCGTGCAGGAGGCAGCCAATCCATGATTCTCTCTCATCATTGATGTTTCTATCTCTCTTTCCCTACCTCTGAAATCAATAAAAATATATTTAAAAAAAATAAAAGAGGCGAGAGGAGGCAGAGCGGGGCGACTGGAGGGGGTGGGACTGGAGGTCGAAGGGGCCAACCGGGGGTAGGAAGTGGAGGGGTGAGCGGGGGTGGGGTTAGAGGGTGGGGACTCGGGTGCAAGGAACAGAATTACTGGGTGCCCCCGCGGAGTACGGGTGTCGGAACGTCCCGACAGAGGCCGGGCCAGGAGGCGCGGCCACCGACCGGGCTGGCGACTCCGCTGAGAAAGCCGGCGGCCAGGGGCGTGGCTGGGGGCGGGGGTGTGTTCCCCTCTCGCCGGGCCTTCCAAGACTTCGTCTCTGGTCCCGCCTCTTTCTCGGAAGTGACAGACGGTTGGACCAATCAAAGCCGCGGGCCGGGCTCAGAGCAGCCAATACCGCGGCGGGGGAGGAGCTGGGGAGGGGGCTCGCCGGGCAGGGGAGGGGGCGGGGGGCCGCCGAGGGCGCCGAGCTGCGACGCGCGAGCCATGGCGCTGGGGCTGCAGCGCGCAAGGTACTGGGATTCAGGGGCCGGAATGCTGAAAATGGGGGGCTCTCCTTCTAGGGACCCCTGACCCGGGTGGGGGATGCTTGGGTGCAAGTCAAGGGCGCCCCCCGGAAAGAGCGGTGGGAGGCACGTCTCTGCCGCACCCTCCACCCTAGGGGGCTGCAGCGGTGCGGGGGTTCCCCCAAGTCCCTGGCTGCCCCGCCTCTCTTGCCAGGAGCGACTTGAGAGTCGTGATCCCCGATTTCTTGCTGCTGCGAATTCGTGACCCCTCCTGGTTGGGGATGAAACTCGGGGTCCCCATGGAAAGGGGGGTGTTTTGTTTGAGAGGTTCCTGGGCTTCTCGTGAAGGCATTCTCGCTCCACATATTGACCTTTCTGGCCTTGGAACCCCCAACATTGAGGTTGTCCTTAGCCACCAGACCCTTGAGATCCTAAGGGGTATGGGGTACACCCAACTTGAGCCTTCCCAGACATAGGGAATCCCTTGGAATGGGGACTCATCAGGGGAAGACAGATCCCCTTTAATTGGACCCTTCCTGGCACAGTCTCCCAAACTTGAGATCCTAGAAATACTCAGAAGGGGTCACCTTTCAAACGCTACCTGGGACCCTCCCCAGGGGCCTTTCTGTAGTCTTTTGAAAGGTGGGGTCACCCCCTTTGATAACAGGGGAACGGCCTGACCCACTTGCCAAAGACCTTCATGTCCCTCCTCCACCCCGCCCCGTTCCTGTGACCATGGGAAGGGACGCACCACGGTTTTTTTTTTGGGGGGGGGGGACCCAAAGGAGGGCACTGAGCCTGATTAAGGAGCAGCCTCCTGCATTGCTCCGCGGATCATCCTGGGCAGAGGGAGGTTTCTGTGCTCAGCTCCCAGCAGGTGCAGATATGCTGGGGGGGGGGGGGGGCTGTGTTCTGGGTCCTCTGCCAAGGGCCTGACCTGGCTATGTCTGCATGGGGACCCCAGAAAGTGCCCGAGGCCCTTGGTTTCCCCTGTCCAATCTGAGGCATCCGGGAAGCCTCACCCCCTTCCCTCCTCCCTGGATTCCCAGGTCTGATTGGATCCATCCACACACCCCCATGTTTTTCACCCTCCCCCTTAAGCAATCTCCCTCCTCCCCTGCCCCCCTCCCCCCCAAATCTATTCCAGTCTCTGGCTCTGGGCCCATTAGGGAACTCCATCCCATCCCTAATGGGCCAGCCTGGCCCTACCCCTCCCAGTGCCCCCTCTTGGCTGGGTGAGGCCCCCTCTTGGCTGAACAGGAGTGCTCTCCCCTCCCCACTGAAGGCCAATTCTCTCCTGGGTTGTCATCCCAGCGCCGCAACCCCACCCCACTCATAACTCGCACCCAGGTCCCGGCCACACTCTGTCCCCTCCGCACCCCTAGGATGGCACTTGGGCCAAAGGGGGCCTGGGTGATGGTGAGTGGGGCCCCCATAGCCTCTCACCCCCTTCCTTTCTGCCAGCTTGGGCTTACTGCCAGCCTACCTTGGTCAGGGATGTTCTTGGGAAGTTCTGATGGGCACACTGCCCAAAAGCCCTCTCTTCTGGTATGGGCACCCCACTGGATTACCGTGTCCCTGGGAAGGAGCAAGTCGGGGAGCCGGGAGACTCTTGGCCCACACCCCAAATCCCTTCTCAAATCCATACCCTGACTACCTTCTCAGGCCACCTCTGGGCAGTGCCTAAACCTCCCAGATCCTCTACACTTTTTTGCAAGACCCCCAGTACTCAGCTCCGTGTCAGAGGAGAGGCCCAGGAACAGCCCTGAATAGGGGCAGGGTCTCCCCACTTTCTCTGGGCCTGTGTTCCCAGGTGGCCAGTTCTCCAGGACAGGGAAGAAGTCTGCTTCTCCCTCTCCCGGTCGGGGGAGGAGGGGCGGAGAACTGGGCTTCAGTCCCTGTTTTCGGGCCTCACCCTGGGGCCTCCAGGCCCTGGCCCTGCCCCCTGTTCTCTGCTGGAACAGAGGAAGGGTGGCAGGGTTCCAGCTGCACGTCCCAAGCTGGGCAGGGTGCCAGGGGGGCTGGAGTAGGGCTGGGCACCGGGCCAGCTGGGGAGACTGTCCAGCTGGGGAAATCTGGAGGCAGCAGGGATGGGACGTGGGGGGGGGGGGGGGGGGGGACTCAGGCCCCTGGGCAAAGGAGAGGCGGGGCAGGGGATCCCTTGGGTGGGCACCCCTGCCAAGGCATTTAAGAGCACAGGCCCCTAAAGCCGGGGTTCAAATCCCAGTTCACCCGCTTCCTGGCTGTGTGGCCTTGTGCCAGCGACTGTCTCTCTGAGCCTCAGTTTCATATCCTGGAAAAACAGCAGCCATGCCTCCCCTCCCCCGCCCCTCATCAAGCTGAAGAGCAGTGAGGGAACCGATCTTGGGACCAGGACACCCCATTGGTATGCAATAAACCGTGTTCAGCTCAGACAGAGCTCTGGGTGGAAACAGACAGACCTGGCTTTTAACTTGGCGCTGCCGCTAAAAGCTGTGTGGCCTCGGGCGAGTTCCATCACCTCCCTGCTTTCTTTTCAGGGAAAATACTAGTAGCTACAGGGTCTGACTAACCGAGACGCCTCGAGCGTGGCTGGCCATCTGGGTGGCTGGCCATCTGGAGGACCGGGGATGGGGGATCGGCAGCTGGGTCCCCTGGGCCTGCAGCTGGGTCCCCTGGGCCTGTGATGCCACCGTGACAGGGAGGCCACTCTGCCTGTTGAAAGGACGTAATGAGTGTTCAATACCCCAACACTATCAGTACTATTACTATCGCTATTATTTAGTCTTTTCCAAAGGTGCTTGTGTAAAAGTCCTGTAGGTAATTGTGCATACGCCTCGCCTCGGAATTCGCACCAAAGCGCCCAGTCCCTCCAGTGCCCAAGAGGCTCGCTCCTAAGCCTTCCATCTCTGATGTGGGCAAAGGGGAGGAGGGTAATAAAAATTATATATAACCGTTACAGAGCACTCTCCAGTTGCCAGGCCCTCTTTTAAGCCCTTGCTATATATTAACTCATTTAATGTGTAAAAGAACCATGGGAGGCCCGGGCCAATGTGGCTCAGTTGGTTGCGCATCATCCCATGCACCAAAAGATTGCTGGTTTGATTCCCACTCAGGGCACATGCCTGGGTTGATCCCCAAACAGGGGCATGCAGGAGGGAGCATCCATGTCTCTCTCTCTCTCTCTCTCTCTCTCTCTCTCTCTCTTCCTTCCTACCTCCCTCCCTTCCTCTCGCTCTTAAATCAATAAAAAACATTTTAAAATAAATAACTAAAAGAACGCCGTGAGGTAGGTGTTGTTATTATGCTCGGGGAGGCTCTGCCACTTACCCAAAGCCACACAGCTCATTAGTCATGTTGTCAAGGCTGGAACCCTGAGCCAGAGGCACTAGCCCCCGCTCTGCAGTGGGAAAGGCGGGGGACACAGACGTTTGTGAAGACGCCCGAGGGGCCCACACTTCCTGTCAGAGCACAAGCTGGGAGCACCAGCTGGTTCCTTCGGTGGAGGGAGAAGTCGGCCACAGAGAAGATTACAGAGCTCAGCTGCCCGGGCGGTGGGGGCTGGCCTCACCCCCGTTCCCACTCCCTGCTCCCTCCGCCCAGTGAGGCCCTCCCACCCCTACCCTCAGGGCAGGATGACAAACAGGGCTGGAACAGAACCAGCACGGGACAGGACGGAATGTCCTCTGGGCAGAGCAGGAGTGGAGGCCCCTGCTCCCCCCACCAGCTGGGAGGGAAGGAATGGGGGTGATCGCTGGCTCCCTCAACCCTCTCCCCCCCCCCCCCAGAGAAGTCTTTGCCCTCTGCAGTCCCCCAGCACAGTCTCCTCCCCCCTCGCTGGGTGTCTGTGGGTGGGGCTGCAGGTCTGCTGGGGAGTGAGGTTGATGCCACCCCCAGAAGTGGCCTCTGGTCTCTAGGAAGGGACAGCCTCCCCTCTTAGAGGCCTGCTTCCCTGGGGTGGGTCATACGGCTGGGATTAGAAGCATGAAGGCTTTGGAACCTCCCTGCCTGAGTTCGAATCCCAGCTCTGCCAGTTTCTGGCTGTGTGACTTCCTGAGCAAAGGAGTTCACCTTTCAGAGCCTCCGTTTCCCCATTGAGAGGCGGAGGCTTAAGCTGCCTCCTGCCTTGAGCTCTCCTAGGATGGAATATGTACAGACAGGTACTTAGTGTGGTGCCAGACACAGAAACGCTTAGCAAGGTATAGCTGCTTATTATTAATGGTTTTATCACTATTATAAATACAGATACGATTATAGATGCTGTATGTAATGTACTCTACAACCTAAAAAAAAACCAGAACAACTATGGTATAGAGTTTGGCCTGGCCGGTGTGGCTCAGAGGTGGAGCATCGACCTATGAACCAGGAGGTCATGATTCAATTCCCAAGGCACACGCCCAGGTTGCAGGTTCGATCCCCACTAGGAGGCGTGCAGGAGGCCGCCGATCAATGATTATCTCTCATCATTGATGTTTCTATCTCTCTCCCCCTTCCTTCCTCTCTGAAATCAATAAAAATATATTTTTTTAAAACTATAGAGCTTGGATTCAGATAGACCTGGAGTTTGACTTTTAAGAGAGAAGCACTGAAACCTGGAGATCAACCCAGAGCCAGAGAGACAGAGAAAAGAGAAGTGTTAATACCCTGGCTTCACTCCTTGTGGGCAGATGCGGCACCCCTCTGTCCCTCGGTTTCCCCATCTGTTGGATGGGGATGTGACTTTCCTTCTAGGGTTGTCTGAGCTCTAGATGGGTGAATATAAGTAACACACGTGGCATGTGGACTGACATAATGGAAGCGGAATAAGTGACATATATTTCTGACAGAAACATACTCATCCTTCTACCCCCCACTCGACTCTCAGAATTCAGGCATTTGAGCGGGTGGAAGGGCAGGGGTGAGCGTTTGGTCTGCCTCGCGTCGCCCGCCCTGCGGGGCCCCTGCTGGTGGGTCCTTGGACTTTGAGATCTGAGCTCCACGATTCTGAGGACTCAGCTCGGCTGGGATGGGGGAAGGTCAGGACAGGCGATCCTGGGAGGCCGGAGGGCAGGGGTCTGGCTAGCTGCAGGCAGCTTCTTCCTGCGCCTTCCCTTCCCTGGCTCCGGGCCAGCGCGGCCACCCCCTCCCAGCAGGAGGCCTCCCTGTCCCCCCAGACGTCCCAAGCCAGGGAATAAACAGCAGATAAGTCAGGGAGGGGACCAAACGGGCCTGCGGGGCGCTGGAGGGCAGATAAAACCCGAGGCTAGGAGCAGCCCCGACGCATAGCCCTTTCGGCCCCTGGGTGCTTCGGGAGCTGGTACAGCGAGCCCGCGCCCCATGTGGCAGCGCCCCACGTGCTGGCCCGGGCCCAAGCTCCCCCTTCCCGAGGGGCCGCCCGTGATCGCTGCCCGCGCCCGCAGGTCAAGCACGGAGCTGCGCAAGGAGAAGTCGCGGGATGCGGCTCGCAGCCGGCGCAGCCAGGAGACCGAGGTGCTGTACCAGCTGGCGCACACGCTGCCCTTCGCGCGCGGGGTCAGCGCCCACCTGGACAAGGCCTCCATCATGCGCCTGACCGTCAGCTACCTGCGCATGCACCGCCTCTGCGCCGCAGGTGAGCCCCGCCCCTGGGAAGCGCCACCTGCGGAGGCCCCGCCCCCCGACGTCTTCCCTGCGGACCCCCAGCCCTCCCCCTCCCCCCCCTCCCCCCCGCGCTCCTCCCTGAGATGTCAATGACCAGTGAGGCCCCGCCCCTGGGAATCGCCACCTGCGGAGGCCCCGCCCCCCGACGTCTTCCCTGCGGACCCCCAGCCCTCCCCCCCCCCCCCCCCCCCGCGCTCCCTCCCTGAGATGTCAATGACCAGTGAGGCCCCGCCCCTTGGATCGCACCCTGGGGCGGCTTTGCCTCCTTAGAAATCTGCGGAATAGGAGGCGGGCTAATTCCCTAAGCTCCTCAGCCCTTAGGATTTGATCCTCTGGGGGACCTTCTCTGCTAGGCCTGGGCCCCTTATAATAAATACCCCGGGAGGCTTCTCGCCCAGTTTTTAATTATTTAAGACAGTCCCCCTTCCCCTCCCAGCTCCCTAGTTCTAGTTCTTGTCCCATTAGAATTCCCTCTGCAGGGGGCACACACACACACACACACCCACAAGCACACACCCCTTGGAATCCCAGGGCCCTTGACAAGATTGTGTTATGTGGAAAGCGGAGTCATCCCCCCAGGCTCTGCCCATCACATTTCTGTGCCCAGAAGAGCTTTGCTTCTCTGGGAGGCTCTGCCCCCTTAGAATGCTGTCGCCTGGGCCTCCCTGCTTCTTTAGAATTCTGCCCATCGGGAAGGCCCTGCCCCAAGAATCCGGGCCCCCTTAAAATTCTGACTCCCCCTAAGCCCTGGCCCCTTAGCATTTTGACCCCTTGGAATATCATCCCCTAGAATTCTGTCCCCCCAAGAGTTCTAGTCCCTGGGGAGACCCCACCGCCTTAGAATCTGTCCTCCTGAGAGGCCCTGCTCCCTGAGAATTCAGATCTTTGGTGGCCCTGTCCTCTTCCTTGGGATTCCAAGCCACTGGGGTGTGTCCCCCTTGCCTGGGGGGTGGGGTGACCTATAATTTCCTCTGAGGGAGGGGAGGCAGAGGGGAGCTGACCAGTGGGGCCCACGGCTGACTGGAGTTGCCCCACCCACGCTGGCCTGGACGCCAGGGGAGTGGAGCCAGGTGGGAACAGGGTTGGAGCCACTGGACGCCTGCTACCTGAAGGCCCTGGAGGGTTTCCTCATGGTGCTCACGGCCGAGGGAGACATGGCTTACCTGTCGGAGAACGTCAGCAAACACCTGGGCCTCAGTCAGGTGAGAAGAGCTGCCTGCCTTGTGCCTGGTCCGTGCAGGTGGTGCTGGGATACAGAGGTGACCAGGGCCGCCTTAGCCCTGCCTTTGTGGGGTTCACAGTACAGACGGAGACTCAGAATGCTCAGGGCTGGGAAGGGGCAGCCGAAGGGTCTGTGCAGCCCCAGGGAGGGTGCGGACCTGACCCGACCTGGGGGAAGCTAGGGTTTCCAGGAGAAAACATCTGAGCTGAAACCTGAAGGACTTAAGCCAGTCAAAAGGTCTGGAGAGTGGATGGGGCCAGCAAAGACTAGAAATATACTAGTAGATAACTGAGGGAACAGAATATCCAATGACTTAGAGGTGAGGTAAAAGAGAGCATTTTGGTCCTGGCTGGTGTTGCTCAGTGGGTAGAGTGTCGGCCTTCGGACTGAAGGGTCCTGGGTTCGATTCCGGTCAGGGCACATGCCTGGATTGCAGGCTCGATGCCCAGTGGGGGGCATGCAGGAGGCTGCTGATCCATGATCCTCTGTCATCATTGATGTTTCAATCTCTCCCTCTCCCTTCCTCTCTGAAATCAATAAAGATATATTTTTAAAAAACACAGAGCATTTTGGGAAATAAAGACATTTCTCCTGGTTAGGTGCAGAGAGAGAGGGGCCAGTAGGAGCAGAGAATTAGGGCCAAGGGAGAGGGTTTGGTTCCAGGCCACTGGTGAGCCATGGGAGGATTATAAGCAAAAGAGAGGTTGTGTTAGAGAGGGAGAATCAGATTTCTATTTTATTTTTAAAAATATCTCTTTATTGAGTTTAGAGCAGAAGAGAGAAGGAGAGAGAGATAGAAACACCAATAATGAGAGCGAATCATTGATCGGCTGCCTCCTGCACGCCCCCTACTGGGGATCCCCGCAACCCGGGCACGTGCCCTTAATCGGAATTGAACCTGGGACCCTTCAGTCCTCAGGCTGATGCTCTATCCACTGAGCCAAACAGGCCAGGGCCAGATTTCTATTTTAGAAAGATTCCTCTAAGTGCGGCACAGAGATAGAATCGGAGCCAGGGAAACTAGAGGCTGGGAGAGCTTCAAGGAAGTGGATGGAGGGCCTCGGGTGGGAGAAGAGGAGTCGGAGTAGGGGCCTGAGGATGGGCAGACAGACAAGAGACACTTAGGGAGTAGAAGGAATTTTAGCAAATCCCTAGAGCCGGCCTCATGAGAGCGTTACCATTATTTCTCCTAGTTCACAGGAAAGGGCTCCACGCTGGCGTCTGCTCCTTTCCCCTGCCTGGTTACCCCACTCTGGGTACCAATTTGTCCTTCAGCTTGACCTCTTGGGCTCAGAGAGATGAAAGTCCCAAGGTCCCAAAGCTAGAAAGTGGCAGAGTCAGGATTCAAATCCAGCAACAAGAGGTGCTGTCAGCCCTAACCGGTTTGGCTCCGTGGATAGAGCATCAGCTTGTGGACTGAAGGGTCCCTGGTTCGACTCTGGTCAAGGGCATGTACCTTGGCTGCAGTCTCGATCCCCAGCAGGGGGCATGCAAGAGGCAGCTGATCCATGTTTCTAACTATCCCTCTCCCTCTCTGTAAAATCAATAAAATATATTAAATAAATAAATAAAAGTAAGTGATTTAAAAAAAGAGAGAGAGGTGCTGTCAGGGAAGGGAGGTCTCACCCACCCCTGTTCACCATGACCGCTGGGCGGGCGGTGAGCAATGTGGTCCCTTTTCATCTGTGTCCGCCCCCTTCCCCACCCCCAGCACCAGGCTCATTGCCTGAACTGGGAAAAGGAGTTGGGTCGTTGGCCTGCCAAACAGGTGGGATTTGAATGGGGCCTCACCCCAGGGCCTTTGCACTTGCTGTTCTGCTTCCCAGAACACTCTGCTCCGGGAGTCGCAAGACCACCTCGCTGGCTTTGTTCAAAGAAACTGTCCCTGACTTCCTGTCTCTAAAATAGCCTCCCTTCATTTCATCACCGTACCCTGCTTTAGTTTTCTTCATATTTCTTATTATATTATTTTATAAATACGTGTTTTGTTTTGTTTACTGGGCCATCTTCCCTCACGAGCCAGGGAGCTCTGAGAGGCGGGGACTTTGTTTTTGTGGTCACTGTTGTGCCCATACCATCTAGACCTGAAAAGAGTATGCCGGAGGGAGGGAGGGAGGGAGGGAGGGAGGGAGGGAGGGAGGGAGGGAGGGAAGGGAGGGGAGGGAGGGAGGGAGGGAGGGAGGGAGGGAAGGAAGGAAGGAAGGAAGGAAGGAAGGAAGGAAGGAAGGAAGGAAGGAAGGAAGGGAGAAGGGAGGGAGGGAGGGAGAAGGGAGGGAGGGAGGGAGGGAGGGAGGGAGGAAGGAAGGAAGGAAGGAAGGAAGGAAGGAAGGAAGGAAGGAAGGAAGGGAGAAGGAAGGGAGGGAGGGAGGGAGGGAAGGAGGGAGGAAGGAAGGAAGGAAGGAAGGAAGGAAGGAAGGAAGGAAGGAAGGAAGGGAGAAGGGAAGGAGGGAGGGAGGGACGGAGGAAGGAAGGAAGGAAGGGAGAAGGGAGGGAGAAGGGAGGGAGGGAGGGAGGAAGGAAGGGAGAAGGGAGGGAGGGAGGGAGGGAGGGAGGAAGGAAGGAAGGAAGGAAGGAAGGAAGGAAGGAAGGAAGGAAAGGAGGGAGGGAAGGAGGGAAGGGGGGAGGGGGAAGGAAGGAATAGGGGGACTGATGACATAACCCAGGCTCCTGATTTCGGCTGGGTGACGAGCTGGGAAGGAGGAGATGGGCCAGGGGCCTTGGGGAAATGTTTCCCCACAAGACGCCCCTGCTTCCTGCCCTCACAGCTTGAGCTCATTGGACACAGTATCTTTGACTTCATCCATCCCTGTGACCAAGAGGAGCTTCAGGATGCCCTGACCCCCCAGCACAGTGAGTCCCCTGGAGGCCTCTGTCCCCAAACTACAGAGGCTGAGGCTTTGCCTGCCCTCAGCATAGCCCCTCCTCCTCTGGAATATCGGTTTGAAAAAGGGGGGAAGAGGCTGTGGCTGTGCTCCTGCAGACCCCACCTCGCGGGGTCCAGGTCTGAGTGTGGGGATGAGGCTGGGAGACTAGCACCCAGGATGCTGGAGGGAGCTGGGCCCTGTCCAGAGCTGCCCCCGGACCTGCCTCTCCCCTGCCCCCCACGGCCCTCCCCAGGCCTGTCCAGAAGGAAGCCGGAGGCCCCCACCGAGCGCTGCTTCTCCTTGCGCATGAAGAGCACCCTCACCAGCCGCGGGCGCACCCTCAACCTCAAGGCGGCCACCTGGAAGGTGGGCAGGGCCGGCTGGAGGAGGGCCTGCTGGGGGGGGGTTGGAGCCCAGGGGTGCCCTCGGCCGAGGATGCTGTGGGCTCTCTCAGAGTGGGGCTGCTGGGTCTCTTGGGCATCTAGGAGGTTGGGTGTCTGTGGAGTTGGGGTGCTGGGGGCCCCTGTATCTCTTCTTAGCCCGAATCTCTGTGGGCCTGGGGTGTCCCCGACTGATGGGCCTAGAGCAGTGGTTCCCAACCTTTTCTTGGCCATGCCCCACCTAACCGTCTAAAATCCTGATGACATATAATTCTCATTATTCAAAAAGTGAGCTCCTAGTCACGTGGAGGAAGCCTAAAAGGCCATTAATTTGGTCTAAACAAGCTTCCAAAGAACACGGCATCCATGAAAGAGAAAAATTAAGGAAGGAAAGGACAGTGGAAGGACTGAGGAAGAACTCACTAAGAACTTGTGGCTTCTTTGTTTCTTGTTTCTTGTTTGTTTTTATTGATTTCAGAGAGGAAGGGAGAGGGAGAGATAGAAACATCAATGATGAGAGGGAATCATGGATTGGCTGCCTCCTGCACATCCCTTACTGGGACTCAAGCCAGCAACCCAGGCATGTGCCTTTGACCGGAATCGAACCCGGGACCCCTCAGTCCGCAGGCTGACACTCTATCCACTGAGCCAAACCGGCTAGGACAAGAAACTGTTAAAAAAAATAATAGTATTGTGAAATTATGTGAAAAAATAGCAAATAAAGTTTCAAAACTTATAATAGAGAACTGAAATGCATAAATATGTCACAATCATATTTATATACTGTACATGAGGCCCCTAGAACCATAAGAAATGCAAAAAATTCACTGTTAATAGCTCATTCTCAAATTGCCCCCCTAAAAATCAAATTGCCCCCCCTGTGGGGTGTGTGCCCCACGTTGGAAACCACTAGCCTAGAGTCTCCCTGGGGTTGATATCTGGGCCCTCAGACCTCCCTGCGTCCTAAAATCTGGAGCTCCTCAGAACCCCCTGAGGTGGGGTCCCTGTGGAGTTGGGGCTGGGGTCCCCAGAACTCTCCGCAGTCCTCAGGGATTCCTTCTCTGCTCCCCGTGGGGCCCGCAGAGACCTGCCTCCCAGCCCCATGGCTTCCCCGGGCCCCTGCGCATCACGCCTCACCCCTCCGCCTCCAGGTGCTACACTGCTCTGGACACCTGAGGGTCTACAAGCCCCCCGCACAGACTTCCTCAGCCGGGAGCCCCAACCTCGAGCCCCCCCTGCAATGCCTGGTGCTCATCTGTGAGGCCATCCCCCACCCGGACAGCCTGGAGCCCCCGCTGGGCCTGGGGGCCTTCCTCAGCCACCACAGCCTGGACATGAAGTTCACCTACTGCGATGAGAGGTGGGCAGGAGCCCCTCCCGCTGCCCAGCTCCTCCTCTTCCTGTCTGCCCAAGTCGCTGAGTTTTCTGTTTTCTGTGGGTCTTTTCATCTTTGATTCTCTCTCTCTCTCTCTCTCTCTCTCTCTCTCTCTCTCTCTCTCTCTCTTTCTCTCTTTCTCCCTCCCTGTCCGTTGCTCTCCTAAAAGGGGTCAATTTGTGTGAAAAGGCTAGGACCGTGCCCAACAGGCAGTAAGCACTCAACAAATTGTCCTTATTCATTCTCATTCTATCTCTCTCTTTCTCTCTTTTTCTCTCTTCCTTCTGCTCTGCATTTCCTTCCTTCCTCCCTTCATTTTTTTGCATCTTCCCTCTTTTCCTCACCCTGGCGTTGTACTCAGAAATGGTGACTCGGGGTTCAGACTGCTTGGGTTTAAATCCTGGCTGTGTGTCCCTGGCCAAATGGTTTCACCTCTCCGTGCCAGACTTTTGTCATCTGCCCTACGGAATGCTAACAGGACCTACTGTGCGCAGCTGTTCTGAGCACTCAGCCAGTTGCCTGGTACAAAGCACTATAGGAGGGTCTATGTTTTTAAAGTCATGAACATCCTTATTACTTTTTATTTCCATTCATTCTTTTTTAAAAAATATATATATTTTATTTTTTTTTTTATGGAGAGGAAGGGAGAGGGATAGAGAGTCAGAAACATCGATGAGAGAGAAACATCGATCAGCTGCCTCCTGCACACTCCTCACTGGGGATGTGCCCGCAACCAAGGTACATGCCCTTGACCGGAATCGAACCCGGGACCCTTGAGACCGCAGGCCGATGCTCTATCCACTGAGCCAAACCGGTTAGGGCTTTCTATTCATTCTTTCTCATCTTTCTTTTTGTGACTTTCTTCCTTCCTATTTCTTTCACGTTCTTTTTTTCCCTTTTCTTTGCTCTGCTTGTCCCATTCCCACCCCCACCCCGCCCCAATACTAGTTTCCTGTGGCTGCTGTAACATTACCACAAATGCCCTGTCTTCAAACAACACAAATGCCTTCTCTCGAGCTCTGGAGGCGAGAAGTCTCACATGAGTCTCTTGGGGCTAAAATCAAGGGCCGTGTTCCTACTGGAGCTCCAGGGAGGCATCGGCCTCCTCGCCTTTTCCCGCCCTGCATTCCGTCCTCAAAGCACATCACGCCAACCTCTTCCTCCACCATCACGTCTGCGCTCACTCTGGTCGCCTGCATCCCTCTTAGAAGAGCCCCCGTGCCTACATCGGGTCCACCCAGATCATCCCTGGTAACCCCCGCAGCTCCAGACCCTCACCTGCACCGCACCTGCGAAGTCCCTTTTGGCGTGAGAGCTCACACACTCCCAGGTTCAGGAATGAGGAGGGGCAGCCTGCCCCGCTTCTCTTTCTCTCTTCCTTCCTCTCTCCCTTTCTCTCCGTGACAAAGCCTGCCTCTGTCTGTCTTGCTGGCTTGGTCCCTGGGTCCCCTGCCCCTTCCCTCAGCCGGTTGAACTGACCAGGCCCCACTGTCCCCGCCCCAGGATTGCTGACGTCGCTGGCTACAGCCCCGATGACCTGATTGGCTGTTCCGCTTACGAGTACATCCACGCGCTGGACTCTGATGCCGTCGGCCGGAGCATCCACACCTGTATGTGTTCGGGTTCTGTCTCCCTGGGCCTGAGCCTGCCGATACCAGCTAGCTCCCCGCTCCCCAAGGAACCCGGTCCTCCCTGGCTCCTCATACCGAACCCCCTGCCCCCAGAGCCTTCTCTCCCCAGTTGCCCGTGCCGTGGCCCTGAGTCCTCCCGTCCCCCTCCCCAGTGCTGAGCAAGGGACAGGCAGTAACCGGGCGGTATCGCTTCCTGGCACGGAGTGGTGGCTACCTGTGGACCCAGACCCAGGCCACCGTGGTGTCAGGGGGCCGGGGCCCCCAGTCTGAGAGTATCGTCTGCGTCCACTTCCTGATCAGGTAAGTGCACCTGGGTCTGGTCTGTGTGTGCGTGTGAACAGGTGTATGTGTATGTGTGTGTGTGTGTGTGTGTGTGTGTGTGTGTGCACGCACAAGTGTGGCTGTATATTGTGCACACACGTGTGAGCGTGTATACACATACATGTACTAGTATATGGAACATGTGCGACTGAACACACACAGAGGTCTGTGTGCGTATGAGTGTCATAAGTACATATGCCATTCTTTTAAGTTAAAAGGACTATATTCAAGTTTAAATAAGAAATCTAGTAGATTCATGGGGACTTGTTCTGCTTTTTTTAAAAAATTGAGGTGTCTTTTACACGTAGAACACTCATTCTTTGGGGTATATGGGTCTATGAGTTTTGACAAATGCATGGAATTGTGTAACCATTACCACAATCATTGCCCCCAAAAAATTCTCTCACAGTGAACCCCACCCCACCCCTAATCCCTGGCAACCACTGATGTTCTCTGACCCTAGAATTTTGCCTTTCTCAGAATGTCATGTGCATGGAATTCTACAATATGTAATCTTTTCAGTCTAATCATTGACGAGAGGGAAACATCTTTGACTTAGCATAATGTATTTTTAAAATATATTTTTATTGATTTCAGAGAGGAATGGGGGTGGGGGGAGAACAAGAGAGAAACGTCATCAATCGCCTGCCTCCTGCATGCCCCCGGTGGGGATCGAGCCTGAAACCCGGGCATGTGCCCTGACCAGAACTGCAAATCAAACTGTGACCTCCTGGTTCATAGGTCGATGCTCAACCACTGAGCCACACCCACCAGGCAGCATAATGCATTTAATATTTATGTTGCGGTGTATATGACTCGTTCCTTTTTAATGCTGACTAGTCATCTGTGGTTTGAACCTGAATGGACCCCAGTCTGTTTATCCATTCACCAGTTGGAGGATGCTTGGGCTGTTTCCTATTTTGGGTGACTATGAAAAAAGCTACTGTAAACATTCTCACACAGGACTTTGTGAAGCCATATGTTTTCAGTTCCCTTCGGTAAACACCTAGGAGTGGAATGAATGGGTCATGTGGTCAGTGTATATTTAACTTTGTAAGAAACCACCCGACTGTTTTCCCAAAGCGGGTTACCCTTTTGCATCCATCCCATCAGCAGTGTAGGAAGGTTCCAGTTGTATCCTCGACAGCGTTTTGTATTGGCTCTTTTTGTCTTGTTTGGTTTAATTAATTTTCTTTTAAAATATGAAAATATGTCGAACCGGTTTGGCTCAGTGGATAGAGCGTCGGCCTGCGGACTGAGGGGTCCCAGGTTTGATTCCAGTCAAGGGCATGTACCTTGGTTGCGGGCACATCCCCAGTGGGGGGCGTGCAGGAGGCAGCTGATCGATCTCTCTCAACGATGTTTCTAACTCTATCCCTCTCCCTTCTTCTCTGTAAAAAAATCAATAAAATATATATATATATTTTAAATATATTTTATTGATTTTTTTACATAGAGGAAGGGAGAGAGATAGAGAGTTAGAAACATCGATGAGAGAGAAACATCAGTCAGCTGCCTCCTGCACATCTCCTACTGGGGATGTGCCCTCAACCCAGGTACATGCCCTTGACGGGAATCGAACCTGGGACCTTTCAGTCCGCAGGCCTATGCTCTATCCACTGAGCCAAACCGGTTTCGGCTAAAATATATTTTTTAAAAAATAAAATAAAATATGAAAATATGTTTTTATTGATTTGAGAGAAAGAGGAAGGGGGAGGGAGAGAGAAACATCAATTGGTTGCCTCCCATATGCACCCTGACCAGGGACCTAACCTGAAACCTGAGCATATGCCCTGACTGGGAATTGAACTGGCAAACTTTTAGTGCACAGGACAGTGCTCAGCCAACTGAGCCACCCTGGTCAGAGCTTGTTTGGTTTTAATTTTAGCCATTCTATGGAAGTGTAACAGTAAACCTTACCCCTCCCCCGCTGTGCATCTTAGAAGTTTTCTACCATAACCACATGGTAACGAAGACAGCACATCCTATATAATAAAAGCCTAATATGCAAATTGTCCCCTCACCTGGGACTTCGACCAGGGGGCAAAGCCAGCCAGCCAACCGCCCATGGCCCCTCCCTCCTCCCTCCAGCCGGCCCCACCCTGGCCTGCGGCAGCAGGCAGCCAGGGGAAGGGAGGCCCCAGCTATGGACCGTACCCGTGTACGAATTTTGTGCACTGGGCCTCTAGTTAATCACTTAAGACAAAAACAATGACAGCTTTTCTTTTTTCTTTTTTAATATATTTTATTGATTTCAGAGAGGAAGGGAGAGGGGGAGAGAGATAGAAACATCAGTGATGAGAGAGGATGATTGATCGGCTGCCTCCTACAGGTCCCCTACTGGGGATAGAGCCTGCAACCGGGGCAAGTGCCCTTGACCAGAATTGAATCTGGGACCCTTCAGTCCATAGTCTGATGCTCTATCCACTGAGAGAAACCAGCCAGGGCTTTCCCAGGTCTTTTTGATCAAGGAGAGATGCTATTAGAAAATAGAAGTTGGTAACAGGAGTATTCGTACATGTCTTTATATTGCACACAAAAACAAACCGATCGTCTTTTAAATGTTCTCGATTCAACACCTTTTCAAATCAGAATCTTTGAATAACTTACATTGAAAGAGAAGGGACCTGCCTCCATCTCTCCTGGAAACTCCTTTTATTCATTACGAAGATTCGCCTTTTTATGGCCAGGCCCTGAGCTATCCATTTTTTGCACTCTAAGCAAAGAGCAGGCCTGGAGATTTCGGTTTTACTGGCAGAAAATGGGTGAGGAATGATAGGAGTGTACGTAGTAACAGTGAATTAAGGAGCATGTGGTATTCATCATCCTTAGTGCTGTGTATCCATTGTATAGTGCGCGACTGTGTGGTTGTTGTTGCTGATACTTTGTGAAGTCTACTCCCTTCCCCTTGTACATATATTAACTCATTTAAGCCTCATAGCAACCTGGGGAGAAGGCACCATTATTATTCCGTCTTTATAGAGGAGGAAGCAGAGGCCCAGAGAGGTTCAGCCACATGCTCAAGGTCACACAGCTCATAAGTGGCAGAGCTGGGATTTGAACCCAGGCCCTACTGGCTGCAGAGCCCTTGCTCTTCACTACTAAGCAGGACTGATTGTCTAGGACAGTGACGGCGAACCTTTTGAGCTCGGCGTGTCAGCATTTTGAAAAACCCTTACTTAACTCTGGTGCCGTTGTCACATATAGAAATTTGTTGATCTTTGCAACCATAGTAAAACAAAGACTTATATTTTTGATATTTATTTTATATTATTTAAATGCCATTTAACAAAGAAAAATCAACCCAAAAATATGAGTTCGCGTGTCACCTCTGACACGCGTGTCATAGGTTCGCCATCACTGGTCTAGGAAATGTTTATGGAACGAATGAACGAGTCAACCCCATGTGTCAGCCTGAGTGTATGGAGCACGTGCACTTATCTGTCCTTGTATGTCCATGGGCGTATACGGGTGTTGTTGTTGGTGCCTGTGTGCACCGAGTGTGCGTGCATGTGTGCTGTGTATGCTGTGCTTTTCAAAGGGGAGGGGTGGCTTTGGTGCAGCCTAAACGGGGATGTTTCCAGCCCAGAAGGGGTCTGGTAAGGGTGGGAAAGGATCATAGCTTCTCTCTAAGAGCTGGCAGGAGGACCACCCACATTCTGTCCTGGACAGCGTCATGCAAATGAGATACAAATGAGGGCCTGGTCCTCCGCCACAGACCATTTCTCCAGAAGCCAGTTGGCTCAGGAACATTTGGATTGTCTCTACAGCTAGGGACTGCGGGGAGGGGAGGCGCGGGGGACGTAAGAAGGATGTATTTATAAAGCCATTCCCTTGAACGTCTATGAATAGAATCTTCATAACTAAAATCTTATTCGTTAAAATATATCCCTATCAATTCTTCATATTTGGTAACATAGGAATGTTAAATATATATTCTTCATGAATTCCTTTTAATGAATGTTTATGAATACGTATCTATAAAGAGGGTATTTCATTTTTATACCTTTTACTCTCCCCGTCCCTGCCCCCTCAGTTCCCCACCCGCCTCGGCCTGCTCTCTCTACCCAAGCTGTACTAAATGCCAACTCTTTTTTCTGTCTTTCCTTCCACAGAGGGAGCTGGGGAAGACACACTCAACTTTCTTGTAAATGCTATTATAATAAAAAGCATTCGAGACCAATCAAATCCTTAAATCCAGAAACAAGTAAATGTGGCCAATTATTTCCTGCACGATGCCCTCCTGCCCCCCGGTGGGATTGCCTCCTAAGACAGGACATCATCCGAGGGGGCTGCCTGGGCCGGCCGAGGACCCTCCCTGACTCCCCCTCCCCTTTCTGCCCTGTACCCAGCCGGGTGGAAGAGACCGGAGTGGTGCTGTCCCTGCAGCAAACGGAGCGACGACGTTCTCGCAGACCCCTGCAGCCGGCCACCCCCTCTCAGAAGGACACCCCCAACCCTCAGGCCAGCCTTGGTATGGGGCTGGGGCTGGGGCTGGGAGGGGTTGTGTCCCCAGGATGCTTAGGAGAAAGCCCAAGAGCCTTAATACGGTTCACCCCATGTGTCCTGCCTCCTTCCTTTTCTTACCTTAAGATCACACCAGCTCCTGCGGTGCTCTCGGACTAACTGCACCAGCCCCTTTCTGTGCCTCAGGGCCTTTGCACATGCCGTTTCCTCTGCCCCGAAAGCTCTCCTCTCTTCTGTCCTCCCTCTTTTCCTGTGGCCCTGGGATGATGGCTTCAGTCTTGTGCTCTCTGCTCTGGGTACCTGCCGTGGCTCCCCATTGCGCCCACCCTTCACTTCCCGCCTCCTGCTTCACTGCTCTTCGGCGTCCGGTCATCGTGACCCTCCCAAATCTGGTTCCTTTCTACCTCTTCCTTCTCCCCGGCCCATGTCCCCTCAACCCGGGATGAGCTGCCCTCTCTGTTTACTCTTCAAGGCCTCACCTGCTCCAAGCTGTTGCTGGCAGTCCATGCGCCTGGGTGTGGTGTGGGGTCGACAGTCTCCTTTCCTTTTCTGGCTCAGAACTGGCTCGGGCGATGTCTTGACCCGCAGCGACTTTAGAACCTCTTTGAGGGCCTTGGGCCAGTCTTTTCCCTCCAGAGCCAAGTGGCCGAATGCTGCTCTGTGCGGTTGGAAAACGGGGTCCTGCCATGTCGATTTTAAATATTCGAGTATTTCCCCACCACTGGGCAATTGCTACTCTCTCGGGCCTCCTGTGTGCCCTCCCCACCCCACGTTGCCCCATGACCAAAGGGAAGGCACCCGGCCCAGCAAGGGTTCCCCAGGACCCAGCTCCCCAGCGCCGTGAACGGTGTCCACCCTGATTGGTTGTTGAAGATGTCAGCTATGCTCCCTGGGGTTGGCGGGGAGGGCTCTGCCCCTCAGCCCTGGGTACCATCCTGTGTCCTCCCCATCTCCATGTGCCCTGCAGACGTCTCTGGTCCCCGGATCCTGGCCTTCCTACACCCCCCTGCCCTGAGCGAGGCCACCCTGGCCGCTGACCCCCGCCGCTTCTGTAGCCCTGATCTCCGTCGCCTCCTGGCACCTATCCTAGATGGGACTGCGGTAGCTGCCACCCCCAGCGCACCCCCAGCCACACGGCGCCCCCCGAGCCCCCTTCCGGTAAGCAATCCCTAGCACTGGAGCCCTGAGGATCCGGGCTGCTTTGTTCTTTGGCTTGAACCTTGCGGGGCCTCGGTTTCTCCATCTGTGTAGTGGGAAGGTTGGGATGACATGGGTCCCGGGGTTTTCTTAAGACCTAGATTTCAGATTGTTCAACTGTGATCTGGACCAAAACCGGGGGTGTGTTTGGATTGGCGTGGGTGGCCCCCTCCTGGCTTGTGACAAAGCACCAGGCTCTCTGAACTCTGACTTCAAGGACTCAAGAACGTCTAATGTCTTAAATTACACGACTCTGCATTCAAAGCCTGAATCTGCCACTTACCAGCTGGGTTACCCCGAACAAGTGGGGCCTGTTTCTTCACCTGTAAAGTTTGGATAATGGCAAATACCCACCGCGTTGGTTATTGTGAGGGTTCACGGGAAGACCTTAGTAGGAACCTGACGCCTAGTACGTGCTCAATAGGCCATAGCGGTTGCTGTTTTTACATAAGAGTCCAGATAGCCTGACCTTTGACTCAGGGGTCCATATTGACTTTCCTCATCCCGGCCCTATTTTCCCAAATATCTTCTCTCCACCACAAAACTAGGTTGTGACCTTTGACCTCACTGTTCGTCCTTGGGATAGCAGTACTTCTGCATGGTTTCCCCTCCAACCCCCACCCCAAGACCTTTAACCCCAGAGGGCCTGCCTGTCTTGGCCTCGGGCTCTGGTCTTTCAAACCTTTGATGTTTTTCCTGTTGACCTGATCCCGACACTCTTTGAACACCCAGGTTCAGACCTCATTTGCATTTGCTATTTGACCCTCTTGGTGTCCAGCTGTTTGAGATCTGACCCTCCCTTCTGCTCCCGAGCTCAAATGTCTAGACCAGCGGTTCTCAATCTGTGGGTCGTGACCCTTTTGGCGGTCGAACGACCCTTTCACAGGGGTGGCCTAAGACCATCCTGCCTATCAGATATTTACATGACGATTCATCACAGTAGCAACATGACAGTTATGAAGTAGCAACAAAAATAATTTTATGGTTGGGTCACAACATGAGGAACTGTATTTAAAGGGCCAGAAGGTTGAGAACCACTGCTCTAGACTGTCTTACTGTTGACATCGCCCAGGCTCAAGGGATGCCTCTACTCTGTCGCCTCACAGGCTGATCTCCCAGATGAGCCACCTGTGGACACGGAGAATGCACACAAAGTCTTGGCCTCTGGGAGAGACCTTGAGGCAGTGGAGACAGATCTAGCCATAGCTCAGGTAAGGACAGGCGTGGGGGCCAACATATCTGAGCTTCAAAGAAAGGTAGCGGGATGGTTGAAGGGATGAGTGGGTGGACAGATGGACAGACCATTGCATTCATTAGGTGGGTGGTGGTGGGTAGATGGATGGGTGATGTTTGGACAGATGTTTGGATAAAACCGTGGTCGGCAAACCGCGGCTCACGAGCCACATGCGGCTCTTTGGCCCCTTCAGTGTGGCTCTTCCACAAAATACCACGTGCGGGCACGCACGTACAGTGCGATTGAAACTTCGTGGCCCATGTTCAGAAGTCGGTATTTTGTGGAAGAGCCGGTATTTTGTGGAAGAGCCACACTGAAGGGGCCAAAGAGCCGCATGTGGCTCTCGAGCCGCAGTTTGCCGACCACTGGGAAAGACCTTTGGTTCATTGGATGGATGATGGGTGGAGAATGTTTGAATTATTGAGTGGATAGATCAATGATAGTGGCGTGATGTGTTAATTATCTATTTCTATATAACAAATTACCCCAAAACTCAGCACCTTAAAACAACTCACGTGTATGATGTCACACAGTTTCTGAGAATCAGGAATCTGGGAGCTGCTTAGCTGGGTGGTTTTTGCTCAGAGTGCCTCATGAGGCTGAAGTCAAGCTCTCAGTCAAGGCTGCAGTCACCTGGGGCCATAGAGGACCCACTTCCAAACGCATGCACAGGGTTGTAGGCAGGACTTGGTCCCTCGCCAGCTCTGGCTGGAGGCCTCCTTCCTGAGCTGTGGGCCTCTCCAGAGGCTGCCTTTGTGTCCTCACACCCCGGCAGCTGGATTTCCCCACGGCAAAAAATCCAAGACAGGGTGAGCCCAAGACCGAAGATGCTGTCTTTTATAACTTAATCTTAGAAGTGACATTTTTCTGTAATGTAGACCAACCCTAGTACAATGTGAAAGGCAACCACATTCAAGTGTGAAAACCAAAATACAAGTATCATTGGGGCTCCATGACAAAGTCACTTCCCATGACAGCATCCGCTGCAATTCCAGAACGTCCTCGCTTAAAATCAGGTCTGGGTGCAGCGAACCCCCATCTCAATCTGTTGGCCTGTGAGTTGAAGAGACAAGTTATCTGCCACCCACATACCCCACATACAGCTGTGGGAGAGGCATAGAATTACTGCTCTATGCACTCCCATTCAAAAGGGTCAATGGAGAACACACAGGTGCCACTGGTCCACAGCAGTTTTGAAATACAGTTAGGCAAATATCGGCAGTTCCTTGATCAGAACTCGTTCCGACGACTTGCCAGCTTTTCTTCGTGGTGGTTGGCCCGGCCTTCTGGGCTTTGGGCTCCTTTTTCATAAAATGCAACATGTGCTGCAGCGGAGTGGTTTTCATACCTGGCTTCCTGCTGAGGGAACTTTGGTGGTCCAAAGGTCTCTTTCCATTTTGTTCCATTTCTGTCCCTTTCAGTCCAAACTGGCAATGTTTCTCCCCATATAATTCTCTTAAAATTTTTTCATGGGTCTTATGTGAATTTCTTTGGGAGTTCACACCATTAAAGTCACACCCACAAATTTCATGGAGATAGAACCTTGTCTACCTTGCACTGCTGCTGAGATGGCTGAGTGACAGAGCCCTGAAGTTGAAGAGAAGCCCTATTGTGTTTGGGAAAATCTATGAGGCACATCCCTAAATTCTAGAATCTTTTGTCTGAGTCTGAAGGATACTGCTAGGTGCCACCTTTGATCTCTCTGAGGGTTTAAAAGGTATGTTATAGTCACGCCCTGGCTTCATCTTTAGACCATGCTTTCCTGAGAGCGCCCGTCTTGGCTCAGAAGCCATTTCTTAATTGCAGCATCATTTGCCATCCGGGGAGTTCCCAGAGGCAGCTAAACCCAAGGTGAAAGACACAGTCCTCCAGACTACCAAGTCTGCCCAAGTTCAGGGGTCCTCAGGGCCACCCTCACTTCACACCATCTGGATTAAAATTCAGAGATTCCCACAGACTCCCTCAAGTTCAATGTTTTTCTAGAACGAGGCATAGAACTTAGGAAAGTGCAATAGTTATTATTACAGTTGTATTACAGCCAAAAAAAAAAATATTATAACCAAAGGACGAGATGCATAGGGTGGAACCTAGGACTGGGAGGGTCCCAAATTCAAAGCTTCCATGTCCCAGGGAGGTGTAATCCTCCTGGCATTGAAGTGTGACACTCACACACAGAGTATTGACACTCAAGGAAGCTCACTCAAGCTTTTAAGGTTTGGCAGGCATGACTGGTTGAGTTCCTGCCCAGGTACTTGGACTTGATCACCATCTCTTCCTCCCCCAAGACACACACTTTCCTTGGAGGTCAGGCTGATTTCACACGGCCCAACCCCAACCCTCTACTCACATGATTGACCTTTCTGACATAGCCAGCCCTCACTCACCCTGAGTCATCTTGTTAGCATAAACCAGTGGTCGGCAAACTGCGGCTCTTTGGCCCCTTGAGTGTGGCTCTTCCACAAAATACCACGTGCGGGCGAGCACGGACAGTGCGATGGAAACTTCGTGGCCCATGCGCAGAAGTCGGTTTCCGGCCTTGGCGAGTCTGGTTTGAAGAAGTACTGTTGATATTTGGCTCTGTTGACTGATGAGTTTGCTGACCACTGGCATAAACTATCAGGCATGGCCCAAGGGGCCCACCATGAACAGCAAAGACACGCCTATCACTCAGGAAACTCCCTTGGCTTCTATGTTCCCTCCCAGGAGCCAGGTCAAAGGCCAAACCTCTTTTTGGGTAAAGTTAATGCTTCAGGATGCAGGAAGATTGAGAATTTTCAAGATTGTCAAGTCCCAGCTCCTTCGTGTTTAACCTTTCTTTCTTTCCTTTTTTAAAATCTGTTTTTATTGATTTCAGAGAGGAAGGGAGAGGGAGAGAGAGCTAGAAACATCAATGATGAGAGAGAATCATGGATCGGCTGCCTCCTGCACACCCCCACTGAGGATCAAGCCTGCAACCCAGCCATGTGCCCTTGGCCGGAATCAAACTCGGGACCCTTCAGTCTGCAGGTCGACACTCTATACACTGAGCCAAACCGGTTGGGGCAACATTTCTTTATTTGGCTTCTCTTTCCTCTTGCCTTCTTCTCCAAGTAGCAAGAAGAAATCGGGCTGCTCCTTCAACTGTCTGCCTAGAACTCTCCTTAGCTAGATCACTCAGGTCACTAGTAACATTTTTTGTTTGTTTGTTTTCCACACAACTGCAGGTGGCAGTGTTGCTAAACTTTCAGCTACTACACATCAAAAATCCCCTCTCCTCTGTTCAAAGAACATGTTCCTCACATCCTTTTAAGCCCTCCCTGGCACACTCCTCTAGGGTTAGCTCTTTACTAACATTTTTTCAAGGTAACCTAGGTCTTCTCTCCAGGGCTCTCCAGGCAATGGGCTTTTGTTACAGCAGTGCTCCACTCTTAGTACCAAAATCTTACCTGTAATCTACTTCTGGATAACAAGTTACTTTTTAAGTTAGACATTTAAAAAAGCAATTATGTGCCTGGCCAGTGTGGCTCAGTGATTGAACATCAGCCTATGAACCAGGAGGTCATGGTTCAATTCCTGGTCAGGGTACATGCCCGGATTGTGGGCTCGATCCCCAGTGGGGGGTGTGCAGGAGGCAGCTGATTGATGATTCTCTCTCATGATTCATGTTTCTATCTCTTTCTCTCCCTCTCCCTTCCTCTCTGAAACCAATAAATATATATATTTTTAAAAACCAGCAATCATGTATTACCTCACATCATTTCTGAGGGTCAGGAATCTGGAAGCCACTTAGCTCGGTGGCTCAGGTCTCTCACGAGATTGCAGTCAAGAGGTCATCCGGGGTTGCAATCATCTGAAGCCTTGACTAGACTAGACCCGTGGTCGGCAAACTGCGGCTTGCGAGCCACATGCGGCTCTTTGGCCCCTTGAGTGTGGCTCTTCCTAAGCCTTAGGAGTACCCTAATTAAGTTAATAACAGTGTACCTACCTATATAGTTTAAGTTTAAAAAATTTGGCTCTCAAAAGAAATTTCAATCGTTGTACTGTTGATATTTGGCTCTGTTGACTAATGAGTTTGCCGACCACTGGCCTAGACAATTCATTTCCAAGGTCACTCACTGGCTGTTGGCAAGGGATCTGTTTTTTGCCATGTGAGTCTCTCCATAGGGCTGCTCACAACATGGCTTTCCCCAGAGCAAGTGATCCGAGAAAGAGAGTGCAACAAAAGCCATGGTGTCTTTATAACCTAACTAGAGGCCCAATGCACGAAGATTCGTGCAAGAATGGGCCTTCCTTCCCCTGGCTGCCGTCACCACCTTCACTCTGGCCTGAGCCGCCTTTCCACCTTCCCACGCTGCCCCGAGGCCAGGAGGGGCTGGGGCGGTGCAGAACGCCTGCATCATGGGAACAACGCAAGCCTCCTGCCCCAGCCCTGGCCACTCAGCACCTGCGTATGCAAATTAACCCGCCATCTTTGTTGGATTAATTTGCATACTCACTCCTAATTGGCTGGTGGGTGTCACAAAGGTACGGTCAATATGCATCTTTCTCTTTCATTAGTGTAGATGTTGGAAGTCACACACCATCATCTCATCAATAACCTATTGTTCCCAGGGCAACCCTAGTCACTGTACTAGGGGACTACACGAAGGCATGAGTACCAAGACGAGAGGATCCTCAGGGGCCATGCTGGCTGGTTACCACAGAGTCCTACCCATTTTACAGATGGGAAACCTGAAGCTCAGAACGCAGCAGGCACAGAACTCCGAAGTGGGGGAGCTGGAACACGAGCCCAGGCCTGTCCAAGGCCAAGGCTAATGCTTTTACCTCCCTCCTGCCCTCCGCAGGACGGCGATGCCCTGGATTTGGAGATGCTTGCCCCCTACATCTCCATGGATGATGACTTCCAGCTCAACTCCAGTGAGCACCTGCCCAGGCTCTACCACAGACCTCTGGGGGTTGCCCCCCGGCCTCGCGCTCGGAGCTTCCACGGCCTGTCTCCCCCAACTTCTGAGCCCTCCCTGCTGCCCCGCTGGGGCAGTGACCCCCGGCTGAGCTGCTCCAGCCCTTCCAGAAGGGACACCTCCGCCCCATCCATGGCTGGGGCTCGGAAGAGGTGAGCCACAGTGGAGGAGGGATACCAAGCGAGTGTGGAGGGTCCCCTGACCCCCTGTCTTGCTCCTGCCTCCTACTCCAGCCTCATTCTCATCACCCCTCCCACACTGACCTGCCCAGGCCGTACCCACAGTGTGCCCCGCATGGCATGTTTGTCCCAACCTCTATGTCTTTGCCTAGGCCTCTCCCTCCTTCTGGAGTGCACTTCACTGTGCTCACCATCTAATCCAGCGGTTCTCAACCTGTGGGTCGCCACCCCTTTGGGGGTCGAACGACCCTTTCACAGGGGTCGCCTAAGACCATCGGAAAACACATAGATAATTACATATTGTTTTTGTGATTAACCACTATGCTTTCATTATGTTCAATTTGTAACAATGAAAATACATCCTGCATATCAGATATTTACATTACGATTCATAACAGTAGCAAAATTACAGTTATGAAGTAGCAACGAACATAATTTTATGGTTGGGGGTCACCACAACATGAGGTACTGTATGAAAGGGTCGCGGCATTAGGAAGGTTAAGAACCACTGGTAATCCAATCCCACCAGTCAGCCAGGCCCCCTCCGTTGGGACATATTTATATCTGGCCTACTGACGGTTTTTGTCATAGTTAAGAGGACTTGCCACAATGTCAGAGACACTGTCTGGAACTAAGTTTCTTTCTCTTTTTTTAAAAATATATTTTATTGATTTTTTACAGAGAGGAAGGGAGAGAGATAGAGAGTTAGAAACATCGATGAGAGAGAAACATCGATCAGCTGCCTCCTGCACACCTCCTACTGGGGATGTGCCCGCAACCAAGGTACATGCCCTTGACCGGAATCGAACCTGGGACCTTTCAGTCCGCAGGCCGACGCTCTATCCACTGAGCCAAACCGGTTAGGGCTGGAACTAAGTTTCTAATACCTTTGAGAATCTATTGAAAGCTATGGACTCTTTCCCAAGAAAATTGACCTACACATAGAGACACACACTTTGCATATAATGTCAGAGGGTCCGTGTCCCTCTTCCAAAGATGTTAGATTCCTAATACTTAAGCTTTTGCTCGCCAACTTGTGGGCACATGCCCATTCAGTCTCCAGAGTGGTCTCCACTGTCCACGTGAAGCTTTTATGCACACATCTCAGTATTCCCCAAGGCTCCCAGCTTGACACTGGGTATACAGTTGGTGCCTAATAAAAACTTGTTAAGCCCGGTCGGCGTAGCTCAGTGGTTTAGTGTTGACCTGTGAACCAGGGAGTCACTGTTCAATTCCCGGTAGGGACATATGCCCAACCTCTCGGTCCCCAGTGTGGGCTCGGTCCCCAGTGTGGGGCGTACAGGAGGCAGCTAGCTGATTGATGATTCTCTCTCATCATTGATGTTTCTCTCTCTCTCCCTCTCCCTTCCTCTCTGAAATCAATAAAAATATGTTTTAAAAAAACTTTTTAAAATGAGGAAGGTAGTAAATTAATGAATATAGTAGGTGGAGGGATAGATAGATGATGGATGGATGGTAAGTGGGTGAGTGAGTGGATAGATACGTGAATGAATGAAAGTATAGATAGATGGAGGTTGTATGGGTGGGTGATGGATCCTTGGATAGATGAATGGGAAGATAGATTGGTGGATGGATGGATGAATCAATGGCTGGATGGGTGGATGGATGGATGGATGATTGGACAGGTGGATGGATGAGTAGATAAATAGGTGCTTGGGGGAGTAGAATGAATACTCATCATCTACTCATACCGGTGCCCCCACCTGCCCATGTTTGCTGTGTTCTGAGATTCCTGCCTGTTTTCCTCCAGGACCCTGGCCCGGAGCTCAGAGGATGAGGCCGAGGGGGCAGAGCTGCTGGGGGTGAGACCCCCTAAACGGTCCCCCAGCCTAAGACCCGAAAACTTCCTACTGCCTCCTCTCAGCCTGGTATGTGTGGGGATTTGTGGGGTTCTCTGGCCCTCAGAACCCAGCAGGCTTAAGCTTACCCTTCTATGGATGGGAGAACCAGAGGGGACAGGGCTGATAGTCAGATAGAAGGTCGGTAACCCAGCTGGAGCCAGGACCTTGATATTTTAGCTCAGGTAAGGGGTAAGAAAGGGCTTCGGAAATGTATGTAAGTTGGTCGGAAGTACTAAGAAGACATTTAAGCAGGGGGAGGGGGACAAGACAAGGGTCAGTATCTGCTCCTGTGGGTCCCCTTTCAAACCTAGAACAGGTCTGGCCTTGGATGATTCGTGTAGTGTTAAGAGTACAGACACTAGAGTCTGACTGGGTTCCGGGCAGCCACCTAGTGACTGAGACCCTGGGCAGGTGATGTCCCCAAACTGAGTCTCAGTTTCCTCACCTGGAAAGTGGGAGAGTTACATCTCACAGGACTGCCATGAGAAGCAAAGGAAACCAGGCCTTTCACTGCTCCTGAGCGGGTGACAGATAGATGCGATAGAAAAGAAAAGCAAACTAGACCAGCATCCCTTCCCCTGCATTCTCCCTGCCTCGTCTTGCCCTGGTTGTCAATTCTGCACAACAGCAACCCTTTCTAAAAACCAGCCGAGACTGTGACTTCCACAAGGCCTCCCCCCAGGATGTTCCATGGTTCCCTACTGCCCACAGACGAGCTCTCTGGCTCCTCACCCAACAGGGCTGTTTGAACATGAGGGGTGCGATGGATAATATCAATAGCTTATACACTGAGTGGCCAGATTCTGATGACTGGCCAGATTATTATGACCACCCTATCAGTACTTCATTGACACTTCCAAAAATACTGAATATTGAAAACTTCCTAAGCAAATACCCTCAGTCTGGCCTGCGCCCTCTCGCATCTGGGACCCCTCAGGGGATGTCAGAGGCTCGGTGCACAGATTTGGCCCGACCCCCACAGGCCAGGCCGAGGGACCCCACCGGTGCATGAATCCGTGCACTGGGCCTCTACTATGTATATAAGATCTTTAGTTAATCTCTTCCTGCCCTCCCCCCTACCCTTTTCCATCTAAGATTCATCAGTCTGTTCCATGTTTCCATGCCTGTGCATTAAGCATCTGCCCCCTGGCGGTTGGTGCGTGTCATAGCTGCCGGTCGAACAGTAGAACAGTCGCTTAGGCTTTTATATATATAGATTATTTGCATAACTAATTCACTTCACTGCACTGATGGGGTGGTCATAATAATCTGGCCACTCAGTATATTTACGAGTGCCTACCACATGCCAGACACTGACTGTACTAATTCCTTGCATGATTAAATTATTCAATCCCCACGACCATTCTTGAAATATCACCATCATTGCCCACACTTACAATGGCCAGTTTAGGTAATGGCATCCGTCAGAGTCTGGGCAAGAACCACACGCTCACAGGGGGTGTTGAGCAGAATTTAATGGGACTGTTGGCAATGGTGTGGGCAGCATGTGAGGAATCAACAAGGGCAGGTGCAGCGCCCCTGGGCCCGCAGTGTGGGGAGCTGGCACCACCCCTCGCCTGAAATCAGAGAGCAGGGGATGGTCACTGTGTAACGGACAGTCCATGGATCCGGGCTGCCTGTCACTGCGTGAGCCAATTAAGCAGAGAGGGTTGAATCATATGGGAGCGTTTATTCCAATCCTGCCGGCAGCATGGGAGAGCAGCGGGTCATCCACAAAAACCCGCTCTGCAGCCCCCCATAAACCAGCTGTATATGTAGGGCAGGACAAGGATTACATGGGGAGGCAGGGATTACAGGCCTGGGGAAGTAGGCTCTGCAGGCTGGGGTGGGACTCCACTGTTTGGGCAACAAGGGTGTTCATCTTCCCATGAGAAGGGACCGCATTCCAAGGTTGACTCCCAGGTCCCGGGGGCGTACAACTCCCAGCCAGGTCAGAATGTCCTTTCTTTAACCAGCACAAGGCGATCATGGTTACCAGAGCTTGATTAATAACCATGGCTGGTGCCCAGTATTCTATTCTTGCCCCCTAACAACTGGGTCTTGGAGAAGGGGGGCTCTGCCTCAGAAGAGCTGGAACCTTCTGTGGAGGGACACAGCCAACCGAGGACCCAGCAGCTAGAAGATCAAACACCCTCCTCTCCTTCCTCCCACCTGCGGGCACCTCCCATTCCATGAATCCAACGGGAACACTCAGAGCGCGGTTGTGCCTTGATGGGGTCCACACACAGAGCCTGCTGGGCACAGAGGGGGGCACACGGCTGGAGGGACAGGCGGAGGGTGTCTGGGACGGTGACTTCCCAAAGTCACACAGCTGATGAGCAGCCACTGAACCCCACCGTGCCCCTAACCACTGCACCGTCCTGCCTCCTTGGATATTGATCTCCATGATGCTGGTTTTGTCTCTGTCCTGCAGAATTTCCTCCTGACAGGACCAGCCCCGGGGCGGCAGCAGGATCCCAGCACCCACCTCCTGGAACTGAATGAGCCCCTGGGTGAGTAGCAGCCTAGCTATGCAGACGCCCTGGGCCCCCTCTGGGAGGGGAGGGGACGCCCCGAGGGAGGCTTGGAATCTGGGCCTAGCCCCACGCCTAGACCTCCTGAAGCCTGTGTCTGATTACGCCTTGGGGCTGAGTCACACCTCGGTCATGACCAGCTGTGTGGTTAGGAGAAACAATTTTTGCTTCTGGAGTCTCTGTTCCACCCCCACCCCGTCAATTAGGATCTATCGTAATAGCTCTTACCTCAGGGAGATGCTTAAAGACTCGTGACACAGGGAACGCTTAGCATGAGACCTGTTCATAGTAAACACTTAAGAAACGCTTGCCTCGGGGCCACGCTGCTTCCATGGCACCTCTGCAGAGTGCAGGGTGCGAGACAAACCGCTCTCTGGTCTGTGATACTATGACACCATCTTCCAGCACAACTGCCAGTAGCCGGAGCTCCACTTGAAACCTCCAGGCATCGGCCAGAGAGGTCTTTTCAAAGCAGGAATCTGCCCCTGGCCTGCCTCTGCTCTAAAGCCTTCCATGGCTCCCTAGTGCCCTTCGGAGAGACTCAAGTCTCCGGGGTCTGGCTGCTGCCTCATCTCAGACCACACTCTGCTTCTTCACACCCTCTGTTTCGGCTACATTTGCTGTCCTTAGAGTCATTCTGTCCTTTTATACACGTAACAAATGTATCTATAGAACACACAGGAAATGCCAGACACGGTCCTAGGAGCCGGAGACACACTGTGAAGGAAACATAGACATCTCTGCCCTTGCAGAGCTGACATTCTAGTGAGGGAGAGAGGCGGTTCAGAGATGTTAACGTAAAAACATTCAAACCTGTCAAGAACTTTTGTGAATATATTTGAGCCAACCTGTTGACAATTGCCAGGAAGCAAAATCTCAACGTATTGGGATAATGCTCTGGAGAATGGTGGTATTTCACCTTGTTTTATACGTCACATTCAAAGGAGACGTCAGTGGGTCACATGAAATCCATTGGTGATAGATTAGAGAGGCGGGAGAAAGCCAAGGGGGGGGGACCTCTGGGATTGGATAAAAAGTAAAATGATAGACACCTACTTCTTTTCCCTCAGTCAATAATTAACGTGATAACAGTAACAATGAAGGACTTTGTGGTGTCGGTCCTGGCACCCAGGGCATTTGGTTGTGCCCGGAGGCGTCCGGAAAAAGGGGAAGTTACAAGCTACCCTGATATTTCTGTGATGTGTTATCATCGATGCAAAAAGACAGTAGGCTCAGTTAAGGTAAAGGTTGACCTTGTGGGGAAGATACTGGCCTAGGACATGACTAACCACCGCAACAGTAACCGCTCTGAGCTCGTTTTCATTTCAGACCATCCTTTGTGGTTACCGTAGGTCTCTAAGTTTGCAACACTGCCCTGCAGGCCTTCCCTGAGCTAGTCAGGTCAGCATGTGGTCTCCCCCCCCCCGCCCCCCCGCCCCCCGGCCCCGTCCACAGAATGAAGAAACAAATACAGTAAAGAGTGCAGGAGACAAGAAGTGCTACCGGAGAAAATAATGCATACAAAGGGACAGGGAGTCCCGGGGTGGGGGAATTTCAATTTTATGATTAGGCGTGGTCTCATTCAGAAGGTGACGTTTGAGCCAAGACCTGACGTGAGGTGAGGGAGTGAGCCGTGACAGTTTCTGGGGGTAGAACATTCCAGATGGAGGGAACAGTGAATACAAAGATCTGGGGTGAGGGTGCATCTGTCTTATTTGGGGGAAATAAGACCAGAGTGCTGGAGCAGAGAGAGGAGGGGAGAGAGGGGTAAGGCAGATTCCATAGGGCCTCTGTAGGGCACTGCAATGGCTTTTAAATCGTCTTGCTTGTGGAGGCTGCCTCAGGGCCTTTGCATGTGCTGACCTGGGTACCTGAAATGTTTTTCCATCTATTCTTTGCTTAATGACTGCAACCTTTATTTTTAAGTTTTTTTAAAAAGTTATTATTATTATTCTTAAACCTCACTTAAGGATATTTTTCCTTCTTTTTTTCCATTGATTTTTAGAGAGAGTGGAAGAGAGAGAGGGAAAGACAGAGAGAAATATCAATGTGAGAGAAACACATCGATTGGTTGCCTCCTGCAGGAAGGAGCCTGCAACCGAGGTACATGCCCTTGACCAGAATCGAACCTGGGACCCTGAGGTCCAAAGGTCAACGCTCTATCCACTGAGCCAAACAGGCTAGAACTGAGTGCATCCTTGAGATCTCTATCAAATATTACTCCTTCCATGAAGCCCCCCCCCTCCCCCAACTTCCTAAGCTCAGGGCTCATAGCACTCATCACAGACCATATTTACATAGGTCAGTGGTCGGCAAACCTCGGCTCGCGAGCCACATGCGGCTCTTTGGCCCCTTGAGTGTGGCTCTTCCACAAAATACCACGTGCCGGCGCGCACGTACAGTGCGATTGAAACTTCGTGGCCCATGCGCAGAAGTCGGTTTTCGGCCGGGGCGAGTCTAATTTGAAGAAGTGGCGTTATAACAAGTAGGGGGTATCGGTTGGTCGGGCCACGGGAGACACGGGCGCAGGCGGGCCTCGGGATACGCAGCGTGGGGGAGGCGTGTGCGATTCATGCACGGGTTGAGTGAGCCAGCCAGTCAGCAGTCTCATTGTGCAGTGGTAAGTGCTAGTCGCATCCGCAAATCGTGCGGCGGGTGACAAAAGATAGACGAAACAAGTATACAAGACGAGTGTGGATGGGAGAGTTGGAAGGGGTCGACCTCAGCGAACGTACCTCAATCAGATTGAGGACGTTTTTAGCAAAGGCCAGCTTAGGAGCACCCTAATGAAGTTAATAACAATGTACCTACCTATATAGTTTAAGTTTAAAACATTTGGCTCAAAAGGAATTTCAATCGTTGTACTGTTGATATTTGGCTCTGTGGACTAATGAGTTTGCCGACCACTGACATAGGTGACTGTGTAGCTATTTGGTAATTGGCTGCCTTCTCCCTGTGGGTGTGAGCCCTGTGAATGCAAGCGCCAGGCCCATCTTGGTCACTGCTGTGTGGGCAGGCTGGCCAGTGGCTGGGCACAGAGCGGATCCTCGGTATATATTTGTAAAGGAGGAGCTAATATTTATCTAACACTCACTCTGCCAAGATGTGTGCTAAATTTACATACATGACCTAACTGACTCCCCTCACTAGAATGCCAGCCCCACAAGGTTATGGAGTTTCATCCATCCTGTTCCCTGCTGTGTCCCCAGTGCCTGGCGCACAGTAGGTGTTGCGAGAAAATGCACACCTGTCCGAATTCAAATGACAGACTAGAGAGTGGGTGTCCCCTCCCCTCTCGAGAGCTGTCCCTTGTGGCAGGCGCACTGGAATTCGCTAGCAAAGGCAATATTTATCCTATTGCGAGGGTCCCTCCTCCAGTTCCTCCTCAGCTGAGTACGATGGCGTTTACAACCTATTCCAAACATCGCCTAGGTCTTATGGTCTCCTATTGGGTTATTAAAAAAAAAAAAAAAAAGTCCCTGACCGGTTTGGCTCAGTGGATAGAGCATCAGCCTGCGGACTGAAAGGTCCCAGGTTCGATTCCGGTCAAGGGCGTGTACCTTGGTTGCCGGCACATCCCCAGTAGGGGGTGTGCAGGAGGCAGCTGATCGATGTTTCTCTCTCATCAATGTTTCTAACTCTCTATCCCTCTCCCTTCCTCTCTGTAAAAAATCAATAAAATATATTTAAAATAAAAAAATAAAAAATATAAATGGGCTGAGGCCTTTTCTAGCTGCCGTGGATCTACCTCCCTTTGTCTCAGGGAGAATCTTCCTGGAACACGTGCCACCAGCCACGTGCACAGCTCTCACACCCTCTCCCCACCCCCCACATCCTGTTTGTTCTGGGGAAATTCAGTCACCGACTGGCCACATGCTGTTTCTTTTCTATGAAGGTGAATCACAGAGGCATGTCTTCTACAGTGTTCACTAAATAAGGTAGACAGAAGTGTCTCGGTTTCCCAGGTAGCAACAGAACTAGTTATTGTTCAGAGCACTTCCCATGGATTCACTCATTTACTCCTCACAGCGGTCTTGGGAGAGAGGCAGTTATCGGCCCATTTTACAGATGAGGTAACTGAGGCACAGAGAGGTCAAGTCACTTGCCCCAGGTCACACAGCAAGTAAATAGCAGAGCCTGGATTCAAACTCAGGTAGAGTCTGGCTCCAGGCTCCTTACCTACTGTCCTAAATACCCTGGACACCTGAGAGCAGAACTTGCCCAAGATTTCACTGCTACTTGAATCCAGGACTGCCTGCCTCATCACCCACTTTTAACTGTCAAGAAGGGCCCACGGGTGGGGGTGACAATTCCCCACTGGTTTACCTTCTATCTCCCCCCACAGGCCTGGGCCCTTCACTGCTCTGTCTCTACCCGGATGAGGACGCCACCCAACGCAAAAGCCACTTCCAGCCGGTGACAAGCTTGACCCAGGCCCACTGAGCCAGCTCCTCTTCCCATCTCTCTTCTTCCCAGAAAGGACCTCACCCACTCTCCAAGCTGGCAGCCAATGCACAGTGGCCCCTGCCCACCTCGGGCCTACCTCAGTCGTCGCCCCGTCCCCCTCCCCCATCCGGGGGCTCTTTGGGGTGGTCTCAGCTCAGTGACCTCTGGGAGGGGGTCTCCGGCCCCTTCCTCCTGTCTCTCAGGACTTCCCTTGGGGTTCTTCATACTGGTTACCTCATTTCTTTCTCCAACTCTCTTGGCTTCATTTTGGGTAACTAGGGGTGGGAGGCTGGGGTTGGGATCTGTGTTTCTAGGCCCTGGGGTGTATTGATAACCATAATCAATCACATTTCTTCCCATCTATCTTTCTTTTATTATTGCTCCTATTTTTTTGTTTTTCATGCTGTTTTTAATTGCTATGAATCGCCGGGAGTCCATAAGAATGTGGAACTCTGATCTTCACACCCCCACTCAGGTGTCAATGGGGAGGGGAGCCTCTGGGCCAGACCCCCCCCCCCCCCCGCTACCCAGTGACTTCTCATTGAGCCCTTCGCCTCCCAAGCAGCCATCCAGCTCTGCCTACCTGGCTACCTCCTCCACTCTGGACTTCTGTTGCCCCAGCCTTGCCTGGACACTGACTTTACTCTTGAATCTCCTATTCCAGGTATAGCCTCCAACTTCCTCTAATTGGCTGCTTCCATACAATACAACCTCCAGCCTCCCTTTGGTTGCAGACTGTGCAACCTCAGACCTTTCTGGTTCTGGACTGCACAACTCCCTACCTTCCGTTTCTAGACGGCACAACCTCCAACATGGTCTGGTGGAGACCTAGCACCCTCCAAACCCCTCTGACTCTAGATCTCACAGTCTTCTGCTTTCTCCTTCTGGACTTCATGACCTCCAACTCTATTTTCATCAGAAGTTGTCTGATTCTAGACCTCACACCCTCTAAACTCCCTCTGGCTCTAGAACCGCTGACCACCGGAATCCTCTGGTTCTAGAACTCAATCTCTTCCTCTGGTTCTAGACCTCTCCCTGTAAACTCCTTTGTTCTAGATGTCACTCTCTCCCATTCCTGCTGGTTCCAGATCTTACAACCGAGTGTTTTCTCTGATTCTGGACCCCACAACCCCATGCTTCCTATTGGCTCTGCTCGTCCTAATCTGGAACACATCTGGTTCCAAATCCAGACTTTCTAACCTCTAAATCCCATGATTCCCAGCTCATTCCTTTAAACTTTGTACACTCAAGATTCGCTTTTCTCATCAAAAAGGAGAAAACTGAGTTCTGTGTCTTTTTAAAAAAATATATTTTTATTGATTTCAGAGAGGGAGAAGGAGAGATAGAAATATCAATGATGAGAGTCATTGGCTGGCTGCCTCCTGCATGCCCCACACTGGGAATCAAGCCCACAACCTGGGCATATGCCTTGATTGGGAATCGAACCGTGACCTCCTGGTTCATAGGTGGACATTCAACCACTGAGCCATGCCGGCTGGGCTCTATGTCTTGATCTTATAACCAATACCTCCAAAACCGGACACCATGCTGTAGTTCTTTTTTATTCTAGATCTTATGACCTCTACCATTCACTGGTTCTAGACCACACAACCTCTAGACCTTGCAATTTCCAGGGCCCTCTGATTCTAGATCTGATTATCTCCCTTTTCTCTGGTTCTAGAACTTGGCCTCAAACGTGTCTGATTCCAGACCTCATACTATAGTCCCTTGGTCCTCGACCAGTGATGGCGAACCTATGACATGCATGTCAGAGGTGACACGCGAACTCATTTTTTTTGGTTGATTTTTCTGTTAAATGGCATTTAAATACATAAAATAAATATAAAAATATAAGTCTTTGTTTAACTATGGTTGCAAATATCAAAAAATTTCTATATGTGACACGGCACCAGAGTTAAGTTAGGGTTTTTCAAAATGCTGACACGCCGAGCTCAGAAGGTTTGCCATCGCTGTCCTAGACAGTCTCTAATTTCTTCTCACTCCAGATCTTGTTACTCCAAATTACCCTGAGTTAGAACCCAGCCTTCAAACAGCTTCTGATTATAGAACTTGCCTTATAAATTTCTCTGGTTCTAGACCTTACAACGCCCAACTCTTGATTCTAGATCATATGACTGCAAAACCCCTCTAGAACTTCGTCTTCAGGATTTTTTCTAATTCTAGTCCTTACTCTATAAATTCTTCTGGTACTAGGTCTCACAGCTGCCAACTGCCTCTGGTTTCAGATACAAATTCTTCTGGTTCTAGAACTCAGCCTTCAAATGCTTCTGATTCTAGAATCGGAACCTCACCCTATAGATTCCTCTAGTTCTGAATCTTACAACTCCCGACTCCCTGATTCCAGACTCCAACCACCTAACTTTATTTTGGCCTTCTCACTCCACTCAACTTGCCCCAATTCCTACTCTTCTTTCTTGTTTTTAATCCTCACCTGAGGATACTTTTTCCATGGCTTTTCAGAGAGAGTAGGGGGACGGAGGAGCGGGGAGAGAGATTCAATGTGAGAGAGACACATTGACTGGTTACCTCCTTCACGTGCCCCAACCAGGGGCGGGGAGCACACCTGCAACCCAGGTAACTTGCCCTTGACCAGGAATCAAACCTGAACCCATCTATCTGGTGTGGCCCAGTGGTTGAGCGTCAATCTATAAACCAGGTCACAGTTCGATTCCCAGGTGGCGGGCTCGATCCCCGGTGTGGTGCATGCAGGAGGCAGCCCATCAGTGATTCTCTCTCATCATTGATGTTTCTATCTCTCGCTCTCCCTCTCCCTCTCTGAAACCAGAACCCCTTAGGTGCCTGGCTGATGCCCTAACCACTGATCCCACCGGCCAGGACCCTACTCTCTTTAAGTCTACCCATTCAAGGTCCCTGTCGTCCAGGTTTCTCTTCTCATGGACTTCATGCTCAAACCTTTCCATTCTCAATCTCATATCCTTAAATTTTCTCTACTCCCCACCTCAGCCCCCCAGATACGCATTTACTTTTATTTTACCCCAGGTATGTGGGGAACCTAGGGCTCCCTTACCCTCTGTGGGGGGTTCACAATCCAGGAGACTTCCCCAGCCACAGAGGCACACGCACAGCCCTATCCAAACATCTCGAGGTGGGGCGAGAGGCCAAGACTCCTCAGTTCTCTGCCACCACTCATGTGTCCCTAGACCCCCTTCTACGCTGGTGCTACTCTTGGCTTTCCACGGGAAAGGCCTTCCTCTCTCAGCCCATTCACCCCCTTTGGGAAGGGCACTTTTCACTTTGTGCGTTTTGTTTTTCAGGGAATTGCCTGTCCAGATGGGTGCTAGAGGGGGAGAAGGGTCTCCCTCCCCCCTCCCTCCCACAGGGCCCTCAGTGAATAAAACTGTGCTAGGCTGGGGGATGGGGAGGGACTGGCCCGGCCACACTGGCTCTGGAACCCACTCACCTCCATACCACCATAAAGACCTCGCCTCGGTAGGCACCAGAACTCTGTGTGTTGACTCATCTGTGGAGTTTACTTTAGGGGGTGTGGTTGCCCTGGGTGACAGGTGTCCCCGTCACTTTGTGATTTTGTACATATGTATGTGACTCTGTTCCTATGTGGGTCTATGTAACGTGACTGGTGATGATGTCATACTGTATATATGTGTCTTTGCGACATAATTCTATGAACCTGGGTGAGGAGGGCACTGTAATTCCTTCTACATGTATGTGTTAGTGAGTGGAATACTTTTGCCTAATGTGTTTCTTGTTACTTCGGGTTCCTGTGTTCCTGAGTGTGAGTATTGTGATTTGTTTGGTTTTTGTTTATTTTTTGGTTGTGTGTGTGTGTGTGTGTGTGTGTGTGTGTGTGTGGTGTTGAGGTTCTGTGCACATGCACAGAACTGTTTGACACTATAATTCTATGTACTGATGTCTGTCTGACATGATGCTCTGTAGTTGTGTGTGTGTGAGAGAGATTGCTTGTCTATAGATTCATGTGCAGACAGGCTGTGCCTCTTCCGTCCTGTCTCTTATCACCCTCTCTGGTGTTCCACATAGGAATATTTTTAAATTATATATATATTTTTTATTTTTACAGAGAGGAAGGGAGAGGGATAGAGAGCTAGAAACATCCATGAGAGAGAAACATCGATCAGCTGCCTCCTGCACAACCCCTACTGGGGATGTGCCCGCAACCAAGGTACATGCCCTTGACCGGAATCGAACCCGGGTCCCCCCCAGTCCACAGGCCGACGCTCTCTCCACTGAGCCAAACTGGTCAGGGCAACACAGGAATATTTTAAAAGTATAAAAACCACTTTCAAGACTTGGCATTTGCTGCCCCCTCTGCCTTCAATAGCTTTCGCCCTACCCCCCTCTTCCCTTGTTTATCTCCTCATACTTTAGCTGCAGGCTCAGACATCCCCTCCTCCAGAAAGTCCTCCCTGCTTGTCCCAGCTGGGCGAGATCCTCCCACAGCCTCCTGACGGTGCGCCAGTCCCCATCACAGCCCTAAGTACTCTGTCCCACTCTGAATATTTACAATGGAATGAATGTAAAAAGTACTGACGCTGTGTCAGGCCCTCCGCCAAGCATTACTCATGTGATTTATCAGACTCTCCTCTAAACCTCTACAGCAGGCATGACTGTCATCTCCATTTTACAGAGGGTAAGACTGAGGTTTAGAGGGGGTGATCACCTGCCCAAGGTCACAAAGCCGGGAAGGGCTGAGCTGGACTTGAGTCCAGAATTTATGTCCATCATGGCAGCCTTCCCACACAGACACCAAAAGATTCTTAAAAATTGCTCTGGCTGGCGGTGTAAGTGGTTAGAGCAGGGGTGGGCAAACTTTTTGACTCGAGGGCCACAATGGGTTCTTAAACTGGACCGGAGGGCTGGAACAAAAGCATGGATGGAGTGTTTGTGTGAACTAATATAAATTCAAAGTAAACATCATTACATAAAAGGGTACAGTCTTTTTTTTTTAGTTTTATTCATTTCAAACGGGCCGGATCCGGCCCACGGGCCGTAGTTTGCCCACGACTGGGTTAGAGCATCGGTCCACACACCCAAGGGTTGTGGGTTCGACTCCCTGTCACGTGCAGGTACTTGGGTTGCTGGTTTGCTCCCCACCCCAGGTCAGGGCGCCTGCAGAAGGCAGCCAGTCCATGTGCCTCACACTGATGTTTCTCTCTCCCTCTCTCCCTTCCTTCCGCTCTCTCTGAAAAGCAATGGAAAAAATATCCTAATGTGAAGATTAATGAAACACAACCAACTCTATCCTGCAAGGTGGGCTCTGGAGCAGCAGAGTGGGAATTCAGAGCCCAGGAGTCAGGCGGGACAGGTTCAAGTCCCGGCTCTGCCACTTCCTTCTTGTATGAGCTTGGGCAAGTGCACTGACCTCTGCAAATCTCAGTGTCCTCATTTGTAAAAAGGAGACCATGCTAGTATCTCCTGGGGTGAACTTTGGCTGATTGGGGGTGGGGAGTCAGCCAGCCACAATTAGATTTGGGGGTGGGATGGCTAGCATTTCTGGGAGGCAGCCAGGGCAGCGCCCTATGGGATTTAACGCTGCAGGTAGGCACCGGTAGGGGTTGAGGGCGGAAAGGATGGTCTGGAAGTGTGTACAGTGCGTGAGGGTGGCGTCCGGACATGGTGCATGAAGCTAGACTCTACAGCAGCGGTTCTCAACCTTCCTGATGCCGCGACCCTTTCACACAGCTCCTCACGTTGTGGTGACCCCCAACCATAAAATTATTTTCGTTGCTACTTCATAACTGTTATGTTGCTGCTGTTATGAACCGTAATGTAAATATCTTGATAGGCAGGATGTATTTTCATTGTTACACATTGAACATAATGAAAGCGTAGTGATTCATCACAAAAACAACATGTAATTATATATGTGTTTTCCGATGGTCTTAGGCGACCCCTGTGAAAGGGTCATTCGACCTCCAAAGGGGTCGCGACCCACAGGTTGAGAACCGCTGCTCTACAGGGTCTCTTAGGTAATCAGGAAGTCCTTAAATTTCCTCCTAAAGGCAGGAGCTATGGAAGGGAGTGTGTGTGTGTGTGGGGGGGGGGGGGGGGGCGGGATGAGAAATAAGGGAGAGGGTGCCTTGCTCAGGATTAGGGGACCCAGGGGGCCTTCGGTTAATAAGTTAGAAATCCTGACCCTCAAGGCTGGAACTTGACTCTAGTTTGGGAAACCACCCATGTTCCAGAGAGGGGCAGCAGTGGCCCCAGAGAGGAGAGGCCTCTGCGTTCAAGGTCATCGAGGTAACTGACCGCAGGGCTAGACTCCCGGCTCCGGTTCCGCGTTGGGCTTGGCGCAGCCCCGCCTGAGCCGCACCCACCGCGGCCTGACCCACCCACCCCGGAAGACAGCGGATAAAACCCGCTTCCCGCCCCCAGAACCTTCGGTCTCGGAACGCGGCCGCTTGGGGAGCAGGGGCCACGCCGGGCCTTTTTCCCCCGCGCGCCCCTTTTCACCTTCCCCATTGGCTTATTCTAGGAAGGGCGCCGTCTGAGGGCCCCGTGGTCACCTTGTCCTCGGCGCGCTCCCCGGCGGAAGAGACCTGCGCAGGCGCGTGACGGGACCCTTCGGGGCCCGCGCTTTACGACACTTGTGCAGCAGCGGCCGCTGGAATCCGGCACTCCTTCGCGACGATTCGGCCGGGTGCCGCTGGTGGCTGTTGCCAGGGTGGGGGTCGCTTTGCGGCATGGCGATGGCGGAGGGCGAGCGGGCTGAGTGTCCTGAGCCCCCCCAAGACGAACCCCCGGCTGATGGCGCACTGAAGCGGGCAGAGGAGCTCAAGACGCAGGCCAACGACTACTTCAAAGGTGCGCCCGCTCTGGAGGTGGCGAAGGAGGGGGGTGGAGAGCTGCCCGGGTCGAGGGGCGCGGGGCCCGCGCGGAACCATGGCAACGCGGAGCGGCAGCTTGCGCCCGGGCCCGGCACTACCAAGTGACCGGGCGTGGGGAGGTCCGGGGAGGCCCCGGATGGCGCTGCCCGGGGGCGACAGAGGGTGCTTCTGAGGGGAAAGGTGGTACCTAAAAGTGGCGGATGGAGCGGATGCTGCTAACTATGGAGACTGAGGAGGGCGCTACCAAGTGTGGGGCGGGAGGGGGGAGGGGAATGAGGGTCCCGCCGAACGTGAGACCCCCTCCCCCCCGAGAGCTGCTAGTTTGTGGGGACACCTGAAGAGGACGCTGTCAAGTGTGGACGTGGGGCGGGGTAGTGATGGCGCTACCCAGTGGGGAGACCTGTGGGGTGGGTGGCGCCAAGTGGGGGCTGGAGGGGGACAGTCTCAGTAGAGCGGGGGGTCGTGGGAGTGAGGAATCCATCACTAGAATGGAGGGCAAGGAAGTAGGAGATGTGGGGAGGCCCTGGGAGTAGAGGTGGGAGAACCCCCAGAATAGTATGTATGACAGGACCTTGAGAAAGAGATGGGTATGCGGGCACCCATTCATTCATTCATTCATTCATTCATTCCACATGTTCCTGGAACACCTGTGTGCGAAGGACTGTGCTAGACTCTGGGGAGGTAGCAACCAATGAGATAGATGCCCCTCTACAGCTTGTAATTTAGCAGGAGGACCAAACAATGAGTAACTGCACACATTAATCAAATACTTAGAAGTTGTGATGAGTGCTGGGGGGGGCGGGGGGACAGCGTGAAGAAGACGATGAGGGTTGAGGGGCTGGAGGCTGCACTGAGTAGGTGCGTTTACGTTGAGCAGAACTGGGGAGGAGGGCTCCTGGCGGGCGGAGCCTGTGGGCAAAGACCTGGGGTAGGAAATGAAGGGGGCTGACCGGTGGGCCTGGGACCCGAGCACGTGAGCGGGGAGACTGATACGGATGCGGATCAGATCGGTAGGGTTTCTTCCCAGGGCATTGCAAGGACTAGTTTGGCTTTTACCCGGCCGCCCGAGAGCAGCCTTGGAGGAGACGGACAGGCCGGCGCGGAGTTCTAAGGAGAGGGTCCGCCAGAGGGTGGAATAGAACTCCCCGGGAAGGGGTGAGGTCATCCCGGAAGGGAAGGGGCCACAGACGGAACCTGGAGGAATCCTCACGTTTGGAACAGAAGCGGAAGAGGCAGAGGAGGGGTGGTCGGCGGAGTAGAAAGGAAATCGGGGGGAAGGGTGGGGAAAGGTGAGAGAAGAGGGTGCTTCTAGAGGGAGGGGCCGGGTCCTGGGTCCGATGCTGCCCAGGTGAGCACAGGGCATCGGCCATGGGCTTCGGCTCCATGGGTGTGGATGGTAGTCTCGACAAGAGCAGGCTCTGGGAATGATGGGGGTGGCGGCCAGCGAGGAGGCCACTGAAGGTGGAGCGGCAGGTGTGGAAGTGGAGACAGCAAATGTTGACAGTGTTTGAGTATTTCGGTTCTGAAGGGGAGTGGAGAAATGGGGGAGGGAGCTGCTTTTTTGGAGGATGGAGGAGAGCAGGGTCTGGTGCATGTGAGGGAGAATAGATCCTGTAGGAGAGAGGGGAGAACTGATCCTGTAGGAGAGAGGGGAGAACTGATCCTGTAGGAGAGAGGGGAGAACTGATCCTGTAGGAGAGAGGGGAGAACTGATCCTGTAGGAGAGAGGGGAGAACTGATCCTGTAGGAGAGAGGGGAGAACTGATCCTGTAGGAGAGAGGGGAGAACTGATCCTATAGGAGAGAGGGGAGAACTGATCCTATAGGAGAGAGGGGAGAACTGATCCTATAGGAGAGAGGGGTGACTTGATCCTATAGGAGAGAGGGGAGAACTGATCCTATAGGAGAGAGGGGAGAACTGATCCTATAGGAGAGAGGGGTGACTTGATCCTATAGGAGAGAGGGGAGAACTGATCCTATAGGAGAGAGGGGAGAACTGATCCTATAGGAGAGAGGGGTGACTTGATCCTATAGGAGAGAGGGGAGAACTGATCCTATAGGAGAGAGGGGAGAACTGATCCTATAGGAGAGAGGGGTGACTTGATCCTATAGGAGAGAGGGGAGAACTGATCCTATAGGAGAGAGGGGAGAACTGATCCTATAGGAGAGAGGGGTGACTTGATCCTATAGGAGAGAGGGGAGAACTGATCCTATAGGAGAGAGGGGTGACTTGATCCTGTAGGAGAGAGGGGTGACTTGATCCTGTAGGAGAGAGGGGAGAACTGATCCTATAGGAGAGAGGGGAAAATTGATCCTATAGGAGAGAGGGGAGAACTGATCCTATAGGAGAGAGGGGTGACTTGATCCTGTAGGAGAGAGGGGTGACTTGATCCTGTAGGAGAGAGGGGTGACTTGATCCTATAGGATAGAGGGGTGACTTGATCCTGTAGGAGAGAGGGGTGACTTGATCCTGTAGGAGAGAGGGGTGACTTGCAGCAACAAAGCCCTGGGGAAGGGGGTGGGGAGTGGAATGAATTAGAGCCCTCGGGGAGAATTGGCCTTCAGTAGGAGCACAGACAGATTGAAAGAGTGGGAAAGTGTGATGGGCTGAGGGAGCAGGTGGGACTGGTGAGAGATGGGGAGGGGGAGCCCTGAGGTCCGGGCCCGGGAGAATGGATGGCATCCTGGAGTGCTAGGGAGCCATGGAAGTTTTAGGAGAGGAGCAACATGGTCTGATCGGCATTTGGAAAAGATCCCCCAGCGGCCGTGTAAAGCTTGGACACAAGGGTCAGACTGGAGACCAGAGAGGAGACGAGAACTGGCGAAAGGTGAAAGGTGGTAGAGCTGCTGACCAGGCCGGAGAGAGGGAAACTAACTCGAGAAACGTTTCAGAGGGGCTGCCTGGAGAGAGGGCAGAGGGAACCCCAGGCAGAGAACAGATGGCAGAGGCCTGGCACTGAGGTAGGAAGTGTGAGAGGCAGGAGGAGTTGGTGTTGGTGAGGCTGCAGGGAGGAGCCTGAGCTTTCTGCCCAGGCCTCTGGGGAGCTGCGGCTCCTTCTGAGCAGGGAAGGGACAAGGTCAGGCTTGTGCTTTAAAAGTCCCCTCTGGGGGTCAGGACTGGAGGCTGGGCAGGAGAGGATGAAGGCCAGGCCAGGTGGGATGGGTCCGAAGGGATGGAGATGAGCAGGTTGGAGAGATGTTCAGGAGGCTGATTTGACGGAACATGGTGGCTGCCTGGCTTCAGGGGCTGAGGCAGGGGTCCTCAAACTACGGCCCGTGGGCCACATGCAAATACAAATATTGTATTTGTTCCCGTTTTGTTTTTTTACTTCAAAATAAGATATGTGCAGTGTGCATAGGAATTTGTTCATAGGTTTTTTTTTAAACTATAGTCCGGCCCTCCAACGGTCTGAGGGACAGTGAACTGGCCCCCTGTTTAAAAAGTTTGAGGACCCCTGGGCTGAGGGGTCAGGAGGTATCCGGGACAGAGCCCAGTCTGCAGCTGGGGGTGACGTGGAAGGTGGTGTTATCCCTGCCATGGGGCTTGGGAGGAGCAGCAAGTCTGGGGGTTGATGCTGAGGCACAGTAAGAATTCTGGAAAATAGGAAGCAATTGGGAGGTGCCCCTTGCCCCTCAGGACCTGGGACCTAGGTTGTCAGGAGCCCTGGGCTGGGCGGGCAGCCAGAGGTCCTGGCGTGGAGAGCTCCCCTCCTGGGTCAGGCCCTTCTCTGTATGGCAGGCAGCAGCAGGCACAGAGCCCTGGCCTCTGGAAGGACAATAAAAGAATGATTACAGCTCCCCTAATTGAGGCCCTGTGGTGGCCAGGTACACCCTTTGTTCAGTCCTCCCTGGAGCACCGGCGGCAGGTGGCAGCAGCCCTGCTTGTCTCACAGAGGAAGCTGGGGCTCAGAAGTGAAACCACGCGCCAAGGTGGAGCGTGTGAGCAGCCGAGCCCGGATGTCCCCTCCCTCGCCACGTGCTGGGCTCCCACAGGTTTTACCCTGGCCGCCCTGGCCCCCGCAGGGGGAAGAGGGACCCCAGGGACTCCCCGCCCACGCCCACCTTTCCCCAGCAAGGCTGGCTCCTCTGTGAGCTCAGGCCTGTTCCAGAAGCCCTGGCAGAGCCCTGTCCCCAGTGGTATTCAGCTCCCTTCCCTTCTCCCTGGGCCTCATCAGCCCCCAAATCTTATTTCTTCCGCTTCCTCTCTGTGCCTCCGTCTCCTCATCTCTACACGGGGGACGGTCGGATGATGGAACGCACTCAGGTTCAACACAGAGCAGCCCGGGCTGTGGTGGTGTCTTTGGGCAGATGCGTGGAGTGGGGCCCCGCCCATTTCCTCTGCTCCATTCTCCTTCCCTTCGCTTAGTCATTCATTTGCTTCTTTTACAAGTATCCGCTGGAGCACATTTCATACATGAGTTCACTTAGCCAACCACCCCCGAGGCAGGGTTGTTTGTGACTCCACATTTCAGATCATCACACTGAGGCTCAGAGGAGAGGCTCTATGCCCGAGGTCTCATGGCTGGCCTGCAGAGCTGGATGCCAGGTTCTCAGACCCCAGGCTTTCTGCCCCATGCCAGACGGCCTTCAGGTAACACCTCACCCGACAAGAGAGCTGGCCAGCCAGCCTCTGGAACGCCGCCATGGAGCCGGAAGGAGTCTCCAAAGGCACTGGCGTTCCAGGGAGGGTCGGTTCTGCCCTTGCTTGTTTCTGGGAAGTCCTGGGCCTGCCCACCAGGGCTCACAGCTCTGGAGGGACACATTCATCACTTAACAGTGACAATCCAGAGTGGAGTGCGCAGGGCTGGGATAGGTAAGCCTGGAGGGGGATCAAGGCGGGCTTCCTGGAGGAGGGGACATCGAGCATTAAAAGATTGCCAGGTGTTCGCCTGCAAAAGGAGTGACTGTTGTATTGTTCCTGGCCATCTCCCTAGGACCTGGTTTCTTCTTTCTCTAGTGTTGGTTATTGGGTTAGTTTGTCTGTCTGTCTCCCTCCCTCCCTCCCTTCTAGAACAATCAATGGAGTTGGGAGCCCTATTCCATTCTATTTCTTTACCTGACTCTTTCTCACCCTACAGGTCTCAGCTTGACATCCCCTCTGGCGTCCCAGCCCTCAGCACTCGATTATCACATTATGGGGATGGATCTGTGTACTGTCCCCACCCCAGTCCCCACTGGACTATGAGCACAGGGAGGGCAGGACTGAGGGGTGCTGTATCCTTAGACAGGGCAACGACTCAAAAAGAAGTAAGACAAACAAGGCCCTTGCCTTCGTGGGGCTTAACTTGAAATTGGGGAGATAGATTATAAGCAAACAAACAAACAAAAATGGAATGGTTTATCAGATGACTCAGGAGAAAAGTAAAGTGGGAGTTAGGGCAGGAATTTCCATTTCAAGCCAGGTATTAAGAGGGCTCTCAAGGTGTGCAAGGATACCCAGCTAATAAGAGCCAGAGCCAGGGGTGGGCCTAGGCCACCTGCCCCTGTATCTGCTCCTGCCCCTGTGCCAGGCTCCCCCAGAGGTTTCCAGATGTGGAGGGTGAGAGTGGGGCCATTTGGGTCGTGGCCTGGCTCAGAATCCCTGCCTGCCACTTGTGGTGTGACCTCAATATGGGCTTTGCCTCAATGAGCCTCAGTCCCCTCATCTGGAAAATGGGGCTAACGTAGTTATCCTCGGGGTTGTTACGAGGGTTCAGTGAAGGGACTCATGTACCAAGAGCCCTATGTGGCCCAGAGTACATCATGGTCCTCCGGTTCTGACAAGCCTTGGCCTTCTGCCTGGCGAATGCCTCATGGGAGGGCTTTGAGCCTGGCTTTGCTAATACAGATTGGGTGCTTGACCTTGAAAAAGACCTAATGACTCATCTGTAAAGTGAGCACCAGATGGTGCTTATGCCATGGAGATGTAGAGTGCAGGGCACAGCCATGGCTCATTTTATTGTATTTTGTTTACTTATTTTTAAAAATATATTTTATTGAGCCGAAACCGGTTTGGCTCTGTGGATAGAGCGTCAGCCTGCGGACTGGAGGGTCCCAGGTTCGATTCCGGTCAAGGGCATGTACCTTGGTTGCGGGCACATCCCCAGTGGGGAGTGTGCAGGAGGCAGCTGGTCGATGTTTCTCTCTCATCGATGTTTCTAACTCTCTATCTCTCTCCTTTCCTCTCTGTAGAAACTCAATAAAATATATTTTTTAAATATATATATATATTTTATTGAGTTTTTTACAGAGAGGAAGGGAGAGGGATAGAGAGAAACATCGATGAGAGAGAAACATCGATCAGCTGCCTCCTGCATCTCCTACTGGGGATGTGCCCACAACCAAGGTGCATGCCCTTGACCGGAATCGAACCTGGGACCCTTCAGCCCAGGGATAGGCTGACGCTCTATCCACTGAGCCAAACCAGTCAGGGCAACCATAGCTCATTTTAAATAAAATTGATCTTTTACCCTTGGCCAGGCCACATCCTATTGGTTCATACCCAGAATATCAGTGTCCGGATCCGGCTGTGGCCGTGGCCTTGGGGATCTGTCCTGCCAGCCTCCATGCCCTCATCTGCACCCTACCCCAGCTCACTCTGCCCAGCCACTCCAGCCTCTCACTCTCCGCCCCCCCCCCCCCCCGGGGCCTTTGCACCTGCTGTTCCTTTTGTCAGGAATGCGCTTCTTCAGTCTGGTTTGTCACTTTCTTGGGTCTTGGCTGATATGTCCCTTCTTATTGAGGACCAAGTAGCTTCCTTCTCCTTCCCCACTTCGTGTCCTAGGCCCCCCTTTGGACTTGTGTCCTTGCTCTGAGGGCTGGACAGTCGAGGGGCTCAGGGCATATTCGCGTTGGCTGGTTTGTATCTCAGTAGCATGACCTCTCTGGGCCATGGGGAGGACTCAGTGAGACCCTCCTGAGGTCCTGGAAGAAGGTCACTGGCCTGGGGCCTGGAGGACTCGTGGTTGGGAGGACGGGTGTGTGGAAATGACCTTGGGTCCTGGAGATGTGGTCATGAGACGAGGCCTATGTTAGTGTGGGACAGTCGGGACAGGGAAGAGGGGCGGGCGGAAGGGACGTTGCTGAGCCCAGCTCTGGACCTCAGCTTCCCCATCTGTAAATGGGGAGACTGGGCCCATGCCCAGCCTGGGACCTGTTCTTCCTGCGGGGGCAGCGGCCCTGCTTCATGCCTCCTCCTCCTCTGTCTCCACAGCCAAGGACTACGAGAACGCGATCAAGTTCTACAGCCAGGCCATCGAGCTGAACCCCAGCAATGCCATCTACTACGGCAACCGCAGCCTGGCCTACCTGCGCACTGAGTGCTATGGCTACGCACTGGCCGACGCCACGCGGGCCATCGAGATGGACAAGAAGTACATTAAGGGCTACTACCGCCGGGCTGCCAGCAACATGGCACTGGGCAAGTTCCGAGCCGCCCTGCGCGACTACGAGACGGTGAGCCAGGCCTCTGGGAGTAGGCCAGCCGCCTGAGCCAGGTGGATGCTGAGGGCCGATGGGGCGGGCCGGGGAAGGTGTGCTCTGTGCATGCCTGGAGCGGGAGGTGGGAGAAGGCCGTTCACGAGTTACTCACCATCTACTCATCCAGCAAAGGCGTGAGGCCCCTTGTCCTGGAGCAACTGCCTGGGTTCATATCCGGCTCTGCCTGGCCCTCAGTGCCGTCTTCTCCACATCTGTGAAATGGGAGAGCAGTGGGACCTACCCCAGTGGGTGCCATGAAGAGTAAACGAGTTTCTGCTTTTCGGGTGTTTGAACGCGGTCAGTGTTCTGTGAGCGTGTGCTGTTAGGATTATTGTTGTTCTCTCTGTTGAATGAGAGCCACAGCCTTTCTTCAGAGGAGCTGATGGTTCAGAGGCGAGCATGTAAGCAGAACCCATGCAGCTGGGAGGATGGAGTGGGGTCATGTGCTCTAGAGGCAGAGCAAGTGGGGGATGCGTTGTGATGAGGGACGGGACCCCTCGGTCACCTGCCATTCCCGCTGTAATTGCCCTGATGATAGTAATGATGATAGTCGGAAGGACCCACAGAGTACATGCCTTCGTGCCAGGCACCTTCTGCAGCCTTCACATCAGTTGGCTGAATGAATGGTGGCTCTGTGGGGTGGGAACTGGTTACCCCGTTGTACAGAGGAGACGGAGGCCCAGCCGGTGGAAGGGTCAGAGCTGGGATTTGAACCCAGGCAGCCCGGCCTGCCAGCCCCCGTCTCCCCTGCCTCGGAGAGTTAGCTTCCTGAGAGTCGGGTTCATTTGTTCTGTTCATTGGGATGGTGTGCCCTGCAGTGGCTCAGTCAGTGTTTGTGGAGGGAATTCTTACTCTGCCCTCAATGCACACACCCTCCTTCCAGTCCCTCCTGCACACATTGAGCAGCTTCTGCTGTGGGGAGGGCGGCCAGGGGGCTGAGAGGCACAGGCTGCAGTTGGAGGGATCCTGGTCGGACTGGCCGCTGGCCTCGGGTGGAGGGTGGATTTCAGGCCAGTGGAAGCTGAGCCAAGCCTCGGGCCAGAGGACACCGGTGTCAGGGTGGGGGCAGAGGTGTGCAGGGAGCGGGGACACAGTGGAGGAGGATGCTGGGTGACACCCCGAGGGTGAGGGAAGGGACAACAGAACAGAGTCCCTGTGAGCTTGGGCGCCCAAGCCATTCCTCTGTCAGTCCTCTCCCCGCCCCTGGTGTCCTCCCGCCGGGCATGGCGACATGAGGAGTGACTCTGGGGCTCTGTGAAGTGGTGTGAGTAAAGGTCATCGGGACTGGAGGGTCACTGATGAGTAACCCAGAGGGCAGTGGGGGTTGGGTGGGGGCAGGGCTTTTCCAGGGCTCCGGGTCAGGGTGGGGAGTCGTAGAGCGGGAGCTGGGCCTGGAGGGGGCATTTGAAAGTGAGATCTGACCACAGGTCTTCCCACTCCCAGGGCTGCAGGAAAGAGGCTTTTCCTGGGGTGAGGAGCAGGGGTTCTTCCCGTGGCTCTGGCCCAGATTGGGCCCTAGCCTTGCATTCTCCGTGAGACTGAGGTGGTTCGGGCCAGCCATCCTGTGGGTACCACGTCTGAACTTCATCCCCGGCCTGTGGATGTCGTGGGGTGGGGGGGTTCACAGTCTTTTTCAAATCAACTTGCCTTTATTGTGGGGGCTCTGACTGCAGCATTGGAAAGTCCCCACGTGAGCCTGAGATCCTTGCCGGCCTGGGCCTGGGTCTGGCCCACCCCTGGCTGGTCACCCTTCTCCATACTGATATGTTTCATCAGCCTCTGGGTGCAGGCAGAGGGGCCAGGCCCTGGGGCTGCCCCCCCTCCAGTCTCTACCTCCTACCCTCCAGAGCTGTCTTACGACGTGTGACTCTCATGGAGGGTGTGCCCAGGCCCCCCTCAGATCTTGGCCTCCTTGGAGGTGGAGCCAAGACGTGACCTTGGTTGAACAAACAAGCCCAAGGTTCTGCCTCAGCAGCCTGGGCCCTCGGGTGGAGGCCTTTCCTTTGCCACCTCAGTTTCCTTGTCTGCGTGCTCACTGTGGGCCTGGCTCTGTGTGAGCTCTCTGCCTGCTGAGTTTAGTGTATTTTACAGGAAGGAAACGGGTCTAGAGAGGGGGAGGCCCCCTCCAGGGTCACCCAGCCGAGAAGTGGCAGAGCTGGGACTCGAACCAGAGTCTGTGCTTGTAACTGTTAGAGGCTGTGAAGTCAGTGTAATGGTTTGAGACCACTTTCATCAAATACAGTAAAGAAGAAAAAAGGTCAATATTTGGAGAACGTTGTGTATATGTGGTTCTGTGAAAAAAATTTTCATTTATGTGAATTTAGATGTGTGTTAGGTGTGACATAAAATACATATTTCTTACTGCGAGTCAGAGTCTACAGGCCACTGGTGCAGCTGGAGGCACCAGCCCCCTGGCCAGGAGGCCCACCTCTGAGCTGCTCAACTCTGAGGGCTCGTCTCCAGCCTCTGTCCTCGTCTGTGAAATGGGGAGAAGAGTAGGGGCTGCCTCTGTGACCTTGTGAGGATTAACGGAGATCAGTACGTTAGAGTCGGACCTGCCCCCCACTTAGCACTGGGTGCGTTTTCTCCTGGGGGTGTTGGGGGAAAGCCTGAGGCCCATGGGAAGCGCTGCGTTAGGGGCCTGGGAGCTGGTGGTGTCTCCATTCTAAGGCCACGCCTCAGATATCAGCTCCCCTCTGCATGGGCCCATGATGAATCCCCCAAACCCCAGCCTCCCTCATCTCCAAGTTCATCCTTCCGCAGGGGCCCTTGCTTCAGGATCCCCTGCCCCTTTATCGGGTCCTCTTCCTGGGTTCTTTCCTGTCTGCGGTGGAGCTCAGGGGGTCACGTGGGCCCAGGCTGGGTCTGGGGGACTCCTTCTGCCCTCCCTCCTCGCCCCTTCCTGGGATTTGTTGGGTTGGGTTTGTGATATGGTTTGCATTTGGGTTCTTACAGCATAGTCTGCACAGCCAGGTAAACATGTGTCTGCCTTGCAAGCCCACACAGGCCTGTACCTGAGGTGTGGACACGCGGCAGTAACAGGGCTAGTCAGAGCCGGAACCCAGTACAGTGCTCACCACTACTCATCAGTAGCTGCTGAGTAACTCATAATGGGCTCTTTACTGTTCACGGTTGGGACCTTAATACCCTAATAACTCGCGTGATCTTCTTAGCAACCCTGTGCATTGGGGCCTGTTGTCCTGATTGACAGGTGAGGAAGCTGAGGCCCCCCAGCCAGGAGGTGACAGGCTGGTCCCAGAGTCAGGCTCCTGGCCACTGGCTGTTCACCGTGGGCACCAGTTTCCTGGCGCAGTGCTTGCCCTCAGCTCAGGCAGTGTACTCAATGGTCTTCTCTTCTCTTCTCTTTTATTATAAGAGGAGTATTGGCTGAATTAATTCACTAGAGGGTCTCAACCTATGGGCTGAAAACCCAAGTGTCACACTTAAGACTGTCGCGTGCAGTGCCTGCCCAAGACACCTGGCTTCCCTCCGGCTCGGGCGGGCGCGGTACCTCTCGGCTGTCCGTCATCGTGACATTACAGATAATCACAGTGTCCGTCACGTGTTGGCATGTAGGTCCCCTGAGGTCAGGAGCACTTGCCTTGGGGCCTGGCTCCTGCTGCTGATCTAGAGTCTCTCACCCTCAGTTCCAAACCCAGGCCATTCTGAAAACCAGTTTTTCCAGTAAATTTGGGCAACTCATTTGGTGGCAAAATCTGACCTGAACTAATGAGAGGCCGTTGATGGTCTTGATTGCCCCCACGTGGTGTGCCTAGAGGTTTGGCGGGGGGGGGGGGGGGGGGGGGGTCGTGGTGACCAGGTGCCACTCAGACCTGCTGGGGTGTCAGATAACAGCGTGAGCACTGTGTCAACTTCGTAAACCCCAGAAACCTCCCAGTTCCCAGACACAGCAGCCCCTGGCTTCTAGGGATTGCCAGGCTGTGCTGTCATTTCATCGATTCCAGCATAATTGCCTGTGAGCAGTCCCAGCTGCAATACCACTTTCTGAAAACGTCTTTTTATTTTGCGACTGTTATAGGAAGTAATAGTGAGATCCCTTCTCCCAGGTTCCCCAGTGACATCACTACATAAACATCACAGTCAGGAGCCTGGCATTGAGACGACCCAGGTACCACATTTTAAAGAAAAACTGCAGCCTTAAGTTCTGGCCTAACCGGCCTCGACTCCTGCAGAGCCCGCCCCGTCCCTCTGGTCTGAAGCACTGGCCTTCCCCAGGTGCCTGGCAGCCCCCACCCTCCCCTCTCCCCCCCAGTAGCGAGTAATAGCAGCAGCTGCAGGCCCTGGCACGGGCCCTGGCTCACTGCTAGGCCCTGTGACGGGCCTGATGTTGAATTCTCACACCACCCTCCTCAGGACTGCCAGCACCCTCCCCACTTTCTAGAAGCTGAGGGAGGCCTGAGGGGGGCTGCTTGCCCTGGAAGGCCTGACCCCAGAGAGGGCGCTCATGGCCACGACCCCACACTGCCTCTCTGGAGGGCATACAGGGTGCTGTGGGACATGTGGCATTGGTCAGGGGAGGGACCATGTCTCAGCGTGTGGTAGAAGTCAGGAGCCTACACAGGAAGGGAACAGAATCCTGGCCTCCTGGGTCGGTGGCACCTCTCTGGGCCTCAGTCTCCTCATCCATCAAATGGGATGTGGTAACACCACCTAGAGCTGCTTTGAGCAGATGAGCAAGTTAATTGCTCACAACAGTGTCAGGCACATAAAACGTGTCAGAAAATTAGCCATGTTTTTGCTTCTGCTTCTGTTACGGCTCCTGCTCCTCCTCCACTGTCGGGGTTTGTCCACCCCAGACTGTGAGCTCGCTGAGAACTGGAGACTGGCCAGGCGGATAAGCTGAGTGGTTCATCTGTTCACTCGGGGCATTCATTCACTGCTGGGACACAGCCTCAGCCCCGCCCACGGGCCACCGTGCAGGGGGGATGTCCCCTGTCCAGCAGTGCTCATGCTGGCCAGGAGGTCCAGGGGGTTGTGGGAGCCCCGAGGGGTGCCTGAGTGACGGGAAGGGGAGACCTGGAGGAGGAGGAGCTTGAAAGGACTTAGAGGTGGGAAGGGATGAGGAGTTCTGGGCGGGGCAGCCTGTACGGGACCTGGGGTGAGAGGAGACGGTGCATGTGGGGACTTGGAGGTCGGCCTGCTGGGCAGTGCTGGGCAAACAAAGGGGTTCTCATGAGCCAGGCCAGGTGGTGGCGTGGACTTTATCCCGGGGTGTGGACTCAACCTCTCCCTCCCGGGAAGGACTCCAGGGGACGTCTGGTTCTGCCTCCCTCCCGAGCCTTGCACCGCACCCATGCCCCAGGTGGAGCTGCCTGGCAGGGTGCCTTAGCCTGAGCCTGTCCAGACAGGGAGGAAGCCATCGCCAGCCGCAGCCAGCGTTCTGCCACTCGCCTGGTCTGCACAGCCATTCCCAGCATGGACGAGCCGCACTGACCCTCGGGTTAGCGAGTGAGCCTTTGCCAAGGCTTCTGGCTCACTCTGCCAGGCCTTCTAGGGGGCATCACCACCCCTCTCTGCCCCTCACCCCGCACAGGAGTTGTGGGGCCACTAATAACAGTGACAGTAACACAGATAACTACCTGAGGCTCAGGGGCGGGGGGAGTCACTTGCCCAGGGTCACACAGCAAGTGAGTGGCAGAGCAGGGATCAGAATCCAGCCCTCTGTGCTTCTGAGTTTGGAGGAGGCAGGATTGGAGGACGCCGGGGACAAGGTGGAGAGAAGGGAGGGGATGAGCTGGTGTGATCAGCACAGCAGCCTGGGAAAGGGGCCATAGGGAGCAGGGACGTTTACACAGGGTTGACCCCGGCCTGACGCAGCTGCACACACTGCAGTGTTCATTCATTCAGTCCTCACAGCAGCCCTCGGAGGCAGGGACTCCTACCACTCCCGTCTCAGAAAGGAAACAGCCACAGAGAGGCACCCAGCTGTCCAAGGTTGCTCCACTGATGATTGATGGGTGGAGCTGGGATTGGAACCCAGGTAGCCTGGGTCTGTGGCCCCTCCCTTCAGAAGAGGGAACTCATTTGCCCTGCATCTCCCAGCAGCCCAAGGAGCAGGTACCACTCAGTGCTGGCTGTGCGTGTGTCCCCACTCGTGCCCAGCACAGACAGTCCTCGGGTTACATAGGACTCGACGCACGTCGTTCCGTGGTTATGTCGCCGTCTCCCATATATTTATATTAAAAAAAAGTTCCGTCATTTCGACGCATGTACATAAAAGTCTCTGTCTGGTACTTTATGTTTTTTATTATTTATTTACCACAAGCAAAGGTTAGGAATTGTTATCTTTTAAATGTTTCTTACTGTGTCACTTCATTACTGCTGTGTGTGTGCTCCATGTGAGTGACGTAGGTGCTTATGTAGCTGGGTTCCGACGTACGGGGAAAATCGCGTTACGTCGCGCCGTAGGAACGGATCTCGGACGTAACCCGAGGGCCTACTGTAGCCTTGGCAGGTGTAGCCTGTTATCTCCTTCGTTTTATAGATGAAGGACCTGAGGTTCAGGGAATCTGGGTCACCCGTGATCATTGGCCCTTCGGATGGGTCTGGGCCATTAATCATGACTTTAGACCCAGCACATCCTTTCCTCTCGACCCCACCCACTTTGGTATTGACGGCGACAACAGCAGTAAAGTGCCTCGGCTGCTCTGGTTCTGACGGGGAACCAGAAGCTGAACACGTGCTCCTCGGATGGGGCCGTTTTATTTTCATGTTGGAGCTAAGATTTATTAACATCACCCATGTGGGTTACTGTTTACCCCTCACAACAGCCCCGTGTGGTCTAGTTTGGGGGTGCAGAAACCTAGGCCTGGAGGTGAGAGGTGTCCAGGGCTGCCCCAGTAGTGCATGACGGCCTGGGTGGTCTGGCTTCAGCATTCATGGCCGGGCAGACTGTGGGCAGCTGTGGCGTCCCCACCTCCTGACTGCTGTCTGCCCCCTCCTTGGTCTGAGCCTGATGCCTCCTCCCTTCCTCCCTCCCTTCCTCTCCCTTCCTTCCCCATCCTTCTTCCCTGTGGTCCTCCCTCTCCCTTATTTCCTTCCCTCCTCTACCCCCTGCCTGCCCAGGTGGTAAAGGTGAAGCCCCACGACAAAGATGCCAAAATGAAATACCAGGAGTGCAACAAGATCGTGAAGCAGAAGGCCTTCGAGCGGGCCATCGCGGGCGACGAGCACAAGCGCTCCGTTGTGGACTCGCTGGACATTGAGAGCATGAGTGAGTCAGGCCCAGGTTCAGCCACACCCAGTCCAGAACATTCCACATCCCTGCATGGGCTCTCCATTCCCTGCGCACACTGTGGGGTGGGGAGGTGGGGCTCAGGGGTGGCCTCCGGTCCCTGTCCCCAGGCTGCTGTCTGTTGCTTCCCTGCCTGCCTTCCTGGGGAATCCAGAGTCCGGATTTGGGCTTTGAGTTCCAGTTTGGGAGATGTGGCTGAGCACCTCCTCCTCCTGCCCACCCCTCACGGGCCTCCTGTGTCGGATTTGTCTCTAGGTCTCCTAGGCACTCAGATAATTCACTCATTCATGCCACAGATCATTGCTGAGCACCTATGTGCCAGACACTGTTCTAGACACTGCCCTCATGGAGCTGATGTTCTAGTGGGAGAGAGATGATTAGTCAACAAATGAATTAATAGTGTTAAGCGCTATAAAATCAAATAGGCAGAGGAGAGAGAGGCACAACAGGCAGGGAGGTCAGGGAGAGGGCCTCTGAGCTGACCAGATGGGAGGAGCAGGCCATGAGGGAACCTGCTGGGGAGTGGAATCCTCTCTCCTTCACATCTTAACCTCAGTGTCCAGAGCTGTGTCTGCCCCCTGCCTGGGAGCCAGCCCCCTCCCACCCTCACAGTGGCTGTGGCCACTGACTCATTCCTTCACTCACAATTAGCTATCGAGGATGAGTACAGCGGGCCCAAGCTTGAGGACGGCAAGGTGACAATCACCTTCATGAAGGAGCTCATGCAGTGGTACAAGGACCAGAAGAAATTGCACCGGAAATGCGCCTACCAGGTAATGCATCTGTGAGGTGCGGCACAAGGCTGTGCCCCAGGGTGCATCACAGTGCTGGCTGCTGAAACAGCCACAAAGAGCAGGGTGGCCACCGTAGCTTAACACTTGCTGAGCTGGGGTATGCTGGGCATTGCGAATTCTCTATTTCTGATATTGTTATTTTTTTATTTTTAGCATTTCCATTCAGTTCTTTTTTAATAGTTCCCATCCCTCTGCCCCATATGTTCATGCGTGTTGTCTCCCTTTTCCACTAGACCCTTTAAGATGTTTATCAGAGTTATTTTAAAGTCTCTATCTGGTAATTCCACCATCTGGGTCATCTCTGGGTCTGCTTCTGCTGCCTGTTCTTCACATGCCAGTTTTTATTGTGTGCCAGACATTCTGTGTAGAAGAGACTGAGATCAAACTTCTCAGCAGAAAATGGCAGGACTTCCTTCTGCCAGGCAGCTAGTGTGAGGGCTGTCCGTCTCACCTGCAGTCGGTCAGCTGTGGTTGGACTAAGTTCACCACTGGCTTTAAATGTTTCAGAGTGGAAGCAGGGTCTCCCTTCAGCAGGGCTTGGGATGCCAGCGAGCGATGTCTTCATGTTGTAAAGTCTCCAGCTTTGGCACTCTGAGAGCGCTGATTTCCAGGCGCACTGCCAGAGATTTGGGTGGCTGGGGCGTCCTCTGTTTCCAGTCCCGCCCCCCACTTTTGTGCCTCAGGAAGTCTGTCCCCACCATGCTGCCCTGCGCCTCGCCTCCTGTGACAGCCAGTGAGGGAGGCGGTGGGTGAGGGCAGAGGTGTTGTGGGGTTGGGGCTCCTTGGGGCTCTCAGCTGTCACACCAGCCCACACTGGGCATGGACTTCTGCTCCCTCCCCCAGCCGTGGCGGACTCGCCCTCCTGGAGGAGACCAGGATGAAAGCGGTCATGTCTTCTCCCCCAAGGAAGGGCCTGGCACTGTCTACAACTGGATTGATTTAGGTTTCTTTGCATCCTCAGCTCTTGGATCTTTTTGTGTGTGTGTGTTTGTTTTTTGTTTAATTTTGTTGGGATTTGGCTTGTTTTCATCATTAGGGCGAGAGTGACGATCTTTTATAATTTTACTAGAGGCCCGGTGCATGGGATTTGTGCACCTGTGGGGGGCATGGCCTGCAGGGATCGGCCCACAGCTCATCCTGGTCAGCCGAGCAGCTGTGGACCTGCCCTCTGAGCGGCTGCTCCCTGGTCCGGCATCTTCCATGGAGCTGAAGCACTGGCCTCTCCAGGGAACCCGGTCGGGGCCGGGCCCAGGGACAATAGCACTGAGAGCTGGTGGAGTAGGCTTCAGTCCCTTGGCGGCCATGAACCCGCCTCCCAGCCTCCCGGGTCGGCTCTGCGAGCCCAGCAGTGGTGCGGGCGGCCTGTGGGCGTCCAAAGGAGGTGGCAGGGAGTGAGGAGGAGGAGCCTGGGGCGAGGAGCAATGATTGCAACCCAGGTTCCTGCTCCTCAGCCAGAGGTTCGCAGCGGGAGCAGTTGCTCATCCGGTTAGCGAGCGGCAGTCCCACTGTGGTAGCGCACTGACCACCAGTGGGCAGCTCCTGCGTTGAGTGCCCCTAGTGGTCAGTGCACAGCACAGCAACTGGTCATCCTGGTCGTTCCACCGTTCGGTCGCTGGGCTTTTATTCTATAGGATATGTTCTGACCAGAGTGGACATCTACTTTTTTAAAAAATGTGTATTTTAATTGATTTCAGAGAGGAAGGGAGAGGAAGAGAAAGCTAGAAACATCAGTGATGAGAGAGAATCATTGATCGGCTGCCTCCTGCATGCCCTCTAATGGGGATCGAGCCCCCAACCCGTGCATGTGCCCTTGATCAGAATTGAACCTGGAACCTTTCAGCCTGCAGGCTGATGCTCTATCCACTGAGCCAAACTGGCTAGGGCTGGACACCTACTTTTAATGCTTAAATTTTTTCCACAACTTTTTATTTTGAAAAGTGTCAAACCTACAGAGAAGTCAAAAGAACAGTACAGGTAACACCCATGTTCCCTTCACATATATTCACCAACCGTTAACTTTTTGGTTTTTGTGTTTCTGGACCATTTGAGGACACATGGCGTCATAAGCTGTACCTCCCAGAAACAGGACCTCCTCCTGCGTGACCAGCTCAGTTGTCCGCCTTAGAAACTGAGCATTGACACGCTGCCCTGACTACTGCAGACAGTCACAGACCGCCAGTGAAGCCTGGAGACATGGTCAGATATACGTGACCTGTCAGGTCATCTCAGTTACTAAAAATTGGTGTCACCTGCATTTCCAGACAAATATTTAAATGTCCCCAGTGTCCCCCAGACATCCTTTTTAGCTACTTTTTTTTAAAATCCAGAATCCATTGAAAGACTGACTATTGTGTATGACCTGCCTTTTCGGGGAGGCTTAAGTGACACTGACATTAGATGTGTCCAGGCCAGTTGTTTTATAAAATGCTCCACGTCTGGATTCATCCACGTGTTTCACTTCTTTTTTCTTTTCTTTTAAATATATTTTTATTGATTTCAGAGAGGAAGGGAGAGGGGGGAGAGAAAGACAGAAACATCAATGATGAGAGAGAATCATTTGATCGACTGCCTCCTGCGCGCCCCCTACTGGGGATCGAGCTCACAACCCTGTCATGTGCCCTTGACTGGAATCGAACCCAGGACCCTTCAGTCCGCAGGCCAACGCTCTATCCACTGAGCCAAACCAGCCAGGGCTCTTCATGTGTTTCATGATGCTGATTATTTTAAGAGAAACCAAGACTCTCAATTTTCATGTGAAATAACTTTGATATTGAAATGCCATAGAGGTCACTTGGGTCACAGTTTGGGGGACACCTCTGGCCCCAGCAAGCACTCAGTTATCTGGGCCTCCCCCTACCCGTTCCTCCCCACTGCCCACCTCTCCCTCCCCTCAACCCAGCAGATTGAATCTAGTCCGTCCAGGCCCTCTGGGGGCCAGGGGGAAGGCGAGCCCTCCGCCAGTCCCACTCACAGCCTGCCCTGCCTTCCAGATCCTGGTACAGGTCAAAGAGGTCCTTTCCAAGCTGAGCACGCTCGTGGAGACCACGCTTAAAGAGGTGCGCGCTGTGGGGCGGTGTGTGGGTGGGCCAGGTGGGGCTCCCTGGCTGGGGAGGGGCCACGGAGCTCAGAAACTCACAGGCCCACCTGGCTTGGTCTGCCTTCCCTCTCCCCCCCCCCCCCCGTGTCTGTCTCCTTGGATGTCCCTCTTCTCCTGGCCTCTCGGCCTCTGTCCCACCCTCTCCATGTCTGTGTCCTCTGCCTGTGTCTTTGCATGGTTCTTCTCGGTCTGCCATGACCTCTTGCCTCTCCCCTCCCCTCTGCCCCCTCCCCACATCTCTCTCTGGGCCCCTCCCTCTCCGGTGGCCTCTTTTCTTCCAGACAGAGAAGATTACAGTGTGCGGGGACACCCATGGCCAGTTCTATGACCTCCTCAACATATTTGAACTCAACGGTTTACCCTCAGACACCAACCCCTATGTATCCTTCTCAGAAGAGCAAACCCCTCTCCCCGCAGCCTGGATGTGGGAGAGGAGCCCCAGCAGAGAAGCAGCCCCGGGAATGTGGGTGGACACAGCCAGCCAGTCCCGCCTGCCGTGTGACAGGGCAGGTGGCGCATCCTCGCTGGGCCCCAGCTTCTCTTTATCTTGAAAGGGGGCAGCTCCAAGATCCGGTACAGCACCTGGCACTGCCCACACCGGGCACCCTCTTGGCTTTGCTACTTGGCAGCTGTGGGACCATGGCCGTTAACTTCACCTGCTGGTGCCTCGGCTTCCTCATTGCACAATGGGGATGGAAGTAGGGCCTGCCTCCTGGGTCACTGAGGAGTCGAGGAGTTAATACACGTGAAGGGCTAAGGGGCCCAGGCAGTGCTGTCCCAGTGTTCATGGGTTATTGATGCTAATTGCTGGATAAATGGCCATGTTAGGCACACCAGGCCTGAGCAGTGTTGGGTGGGAGGGTCTGTGTCTCATTGCCCCTGGGGCTGGGGCTGTGTTTAGGGGAGAGCTGAGCAGGCTGAACACCTAGAGTCTGCCCCTCCACCATCAGGTTCCCTGAGAAACAGGTGAGGTTGGGGACCTCAGTACATCCTACTGAGGCTCAGAGAGGCCACACAGCGAGGAGAGACAAGCCAGATCCCCAGGCCCCGCTGACCTCCTTGCTCCTAGGGAGGCGCTGACAGGAGCCGTGGGTGTGGAGCGACTAGGGGAGGATCCCCCCCCCCCCCCCTGTTTTCCTTAGCAGGGCAGATATTTAATGGCGACTTTGTGGACCGAGGCTCTTTCTCCGTGGAGGTGATCCTCACCCTGTTTGGCTTTAAGCTCCTGTACCCAGATCACTTCCACCTGCTTCGAGGTGAGCGGGGCGGCAGCAGGAGCTGGGATCCGTGTGGGGCGCCGGCGGGGCACTGGCTCTCTCCTCTGGGAGCCTCCAGTGTCGCCACGTGAAGCAGGGAGACCAGTTGCCACTGAGTGTGTGTTGTGTGTTCAGGGAGGGCTGCCCTGTCAGGTCGGGCAGGTGTGCCCTGCACGTGTCCTTACACACATGGAGCCCTTGGGCCGTGAGGAGGAGTTGGGTCTCGGGAGGGCTTGGAGCAGAGGAGGGTCGGGGCTGACTTGGGTGTTAACAGGGTCCCTTGGGCCTCTGTGTGGTGAACAGACCAAGGGTGGGAGCAGGATGTGGCGTTGGCCCCAGGGGGTTTGGGGGGCAGTGATTTCGGCTGGAGCGCCTAGAGGCCTGTGGCTGCCACTGACAGACGGGGAAGAGCAGGGTGTGAGCCCGGAGACGCGGAGGTCGCCTCTGGACGTGGCTGTGGGACTGGAGAGACATCAGCCACTCCCAGGGCCATGACTCCAGCCCAGGCTTCGTAACCACATGCCCAGGTGTGCTCAGCCCGGCAAAGAGGCTGAGAACAGTGTCTACACCTCATCAGGGTCTGAGGGGCCAAGGAGCTGATGATGCATGAACGTCATTGGCTTGGAGCTGCCACAAAAGCCTCCCTGGGCCCCTGGCCCGAGTCTGAGGGCTCCTGGGGGGCGGCAGAGGCTGAGGTTTCTCTTTGTCCTGCTGTTGGCCAGGCAACCACGAAACGGACAACATGAACCAGATCTATGGCTTCGAGGGCGAGGTGAAGGCCAAGTACACAGCGCAGATGTACGAGCTCTTCAGTGAGGTGTTTGAGTGGCTCCCTCTGGCCCAGTGCATCAACGGCAAAGTGCTGGTGAGCACGGCAGCCGGCACCCCACGGGCCTCTTCCCTACCCGCCTCCCATAGGGCCACACGTGGGCAGATGTGCTGGTGAAGAAGTCGAAGGGATGGGGGTTGGAATATGTCTGGCGCCTCCCCTCACACAGCTGTCCCCACCCTAAACCCTAGATCATGCACGGGGGCTTGTTCAGTGAGGACGGCGTCACCCTGGACGATATCAGGAAGATCGAACGGAATCGGCAGCCCCCAGATTCAGGTGACCGGCGGGCCGGGTGACAGTCCCTTTCCTCCCTGGGCCTCGGGGTGTCCGGGCCTGGGCTCAGGTTGGAGCTGCTGTGACCAGGGCCCTGCCCTTGGCGAGGACAGCAAAACAGCCTCCGCTTCCTTACCCGCCGCGCGGGTCAGTGCATGACGGGGGAGCGTTCATGTCCTGGGCCCGGGGCACACTTAAGGCACGGATTTATTCACGAGTCGGCTCCTGGCCTCTGGGGTGATGTAGTGGGGCTTCCGTTCAAGTGACTGGGACAGACAGCTGAGGACTCACATGCGCGTGCACACACACACACACACACACACACACGGGAAGTGTGACGGAGGGCGCGGGCTGTGCCGTGGGGTGGGCTGGAAGGTGGTCTGAGAGCACCCACCCCAGGCAGGCTGGCCAGTCCCTGACGTTCCCCTCTGCCTCCCCTCCAGGTCCCATGTGCGACCTGCTCTGGTCAGACCCGCAGCCACAGGTCAGTTTGCCCAGGGGCCTTGGACGGTGGGTGTGGGCAGGGGCTTGGGGGTGGGCGGCACCTAAGCTCCCTGTGTCCCCAGAACGGGCGCTCGGTCAGTAAGCGGGGCGTGAGCTGCCAGTTCGGGCCCGATGTCACCAAGGCCTTCCTGGAGGAGAACCACCTGGACTACATCATCCGCAGCCACGAGGTCAAGGCCGAGGGCTACGAGGTGGCGCACGGCGGCCTCTGCGTCACCGTGTTCTCTGCCCCCAACTACTGGTGCGTCCGCCTCACCCCATCCGGGCCCCTCCCCCGCTCCCTTGGTTTCTACGTTTTATGATAGAAGGTTCTGAACACATAGGAGCAGATGAAATCGTATAATGAACGCCCACATACCCGTCACCCAGTTTCCACAGTACCAACTCCGGCCCCTCTCCCCTGCTCACCCCAACCCCACCCCACCACGGGTGGTCTTAAAGCAAACCCCAGGCATCTCTTCCATCCATGGATACCCCCATGTTGCATTTTGTGGTTGAAAATCAGGCCCCCTGTTCTGTCGAGTTGCCTGTGTTGGGGACCAGGCCGATTCCAGTCTCGGGGGGCCGCCCCCACGTCCCTCTGTCCCCTGTGTCTGCTGGGGCTGAGCCAGGCCTGGTCAGGTTAGAGCCTAGGACTTGGCAAGAGTCCTGCTTCCCTGGGGCTGCAGCTGCCCCCCCCCCCCAATCCTGTCTCCCTACTTCCCTCCCCCCCTCATGTCTCACCCTCATTCCCCTTCTCCCTCCTCCCTTGAGCCCCCTCTTCTGTCTGGATTCCTCTCTTTCTCACACCTGTCTCTGTCCTGTGACCTTGACTCAACATCTGTCTCAGTGTCTGCCATGACTGTCCCTCCATCTCCCTTTTCTCTCGGCCTTTCAGCCACTCGGGTTTTCTCTCTGTCGCCCCTCCTCTCGTTCCCTCTCTTCCCTTGCTGCCCGGCCCTTCTCTGTCCCTCAGCCCCGCCCAGCCCCTGACTGGCCACTCTGCCCCTGTCCCCACAGTGACCAGATGGGGAACAAAGCCTCCTACATCCACCTCCGGGGCTCCGACCTGCGGCCCCAGTTCCACCAGTTCACAGCAGTGGTGAGTCACCCCCGGCCCCGCTCTGCCTGGGCAGGAAGTGGCTGAGAGGCCTGGGAGTGGGGAGATGGCATAACAACTGGGGGGACCGGTGGGTGCCCGCATCTGGTGCTCAGAGACAGCCCTAAAGCTGCCCATCTGTGACTCTGTCTGTCCCCGTGTATCTGGTCCACAGCCTCATCCCGACGTCAAGCCCATGGCCTACGCCAGCACGCTGCTGCAGCTGGGGATGATGTGAGGCCGCAGCGGCCGCCCCGGCCACATTGGACCCCTTTACTTTGTAAAGTTTGTATTTATTCCCCTTTAGGTTTGCAGAGGGGGTGGGGGTCTGCCAGAGAGTCTGCTCCCTGGACAGAGGAGGAGGAGGTGGAGAGAGGCTGGGTTGGGGCGCTGTCCCGGGCATTTGGGAGGGAGGCCAGCTGTGGCGAGGGGCGGGGCCCAAGGCTTCCCCGCCCCCTTCGTTTGCATGGCCCCTCCCCTGCTAAAGCAATAGGGCCCCGCCATAGGAAGACCCTTGAAGGAGGGTCATCAGGGAGGCCTCGCCTGCACCCCCTCCGGGCAGCCCCAGGGAGGGGCTAGGCTGGGGCTCACCCCCTTCCCCAGCTATTTTATGTCTGTAATTAAATATGTTAAAATAAAGTCATTATTGTAAGTCAGCTTGTCTCCGTGGTAGAGCCACCAGAGCTGCTAGGATTACGGAGGGGCGGGGGAGCCGCAAGAGTCCAGCCCCTCCTCCCATTTCCCTGGAGCTGTCCAGCGGGGCTCGGAGCTGACCAGCCCTTGTGTCCACCTGACATGGCTCTTGAGGGAGAGGTGCACTGCCTGGGGTGGAGAACCCCCGTCAGAAACATCGTACACAGGGAGACGAAGTGAAGGCTGGGCCAGCAAGGCCGGGTCAGCGGAAGCTGGAGGAAACTTGTTCTCTGTGGTTGCCAAGTGCCTTCTGAGGCTGCTGGATGCCGCCCTGCCCCAGCCTCTCACAGCCCCGCCCTCAGCCTCACACAGCCCCGCCCTCAGCCTCTCACAGCCCCGCCCTCAGCCTCACACAGCCCCGCCCTCAGCCTCACACAGCCCCGCCCCCGGCCTCACACAGCCCCGCCCTCAGCCTCTCACAGCCCCACCCTCAGCCTCACACAGCCCCGCCCTCAGCCTCTCACAGCCCCGCCCCCGGCCTCACACAGCCCCGCCCTCAGCCTCTCACAGCCCCGCCCTCAGCCTCTCACAGCCCCGCCCTCAGCCTCACACAGCCCCGCCCCAGGCCTCGCAGTTCAAGGCAGACCCCCTTCACAGCGGCCCAACGTTGGTTCTGACAGCACACCACCAGGCAGACACCCACCACCCAGGAAGACCGAGGAATTCCCCCCTCTCCTCTCCTCCGTCGGAGGTTGATGCTCAGTCCCCTGCAGGCCACCTGCCTGGCCTGGGCCCCTGGAGAGACTCCTGGTGTCAGGTCTGAGCTCTCCAGGACCCGCCTTTCCCCGGGAGACATAGACCTGAGGATTGTCTCCAGGCAGATGACCCCGGATGGGGGGTGGAGACTGCTGAGTACTTTGTCGTCCTTGGCTGCCTCCCCAGGGACAGAAATGAGGGGATCACAGTCCTAATCCTCTGTTGGCGTTTCGGGGTGCTCTGTGGGCAGCTCCCCTCGGTAAAACAGGTCGGCATTGCGGGAAATGTGGGTGCGGGTTTGTGTCCTGAAGGAGAGGCGGGAGTCCCAGGTGGCCCGTTTCGTTCATTTCCCATGAGGAGAGTGTGGGAGAGTCCTTCCGGCCCGCAGAGCGCGTGCAGCCGTGCGGCAGCCGGTGTCCCAGGCACCAGGTGCTGGGCTGTCACCCGCTGCTGCACCGCCTCGCGCTCAGCCTTCTGCCGTGGTGTCCGGGTCAGCTCCATTCCTTATCAGGGTTTCCTCAAGATCCGCACTATCTCTGTCTGTCAACAGCCACAGCGATAACTGTCTATATATCTCTGTCCATATCTGCACAGGCAGCCACAGCCTGTCGGCAGCCGCAGCCACACCTACAGCTGTGTGTCTGTCTGTGTGTCCCTGTCTGTGTGTCTGTCTGTCTGTGTGTGTGTCCCTGTCTGTGTGTCTGTCTGTCTGTGTGTGTGTGTGTCTGTGTGTGTGTCTGTCTGTGTGTGTGTGTCTGTCTGTGTGTCTGTCTGTCTGTGTGTCCCTGTCTGTGTGTCTGTCTGTCTGTGTGTCCCTGTCTGTGTGTCTGTCTGTCTGTGCATCCCTGTCTGTGTGTCTGCAGTGCAGCCACGTCAGTGTCTAGGTTCAGATCTGTGCCCACATTTGTGTCGCCTCTGGGCTTTGCCGGAACAAACCCCCACAAACCGGATGCCAAAACAACAGAGATGTGTCTTGCGTAATCCCGGGGGCCGGGAGCCTCCCTCCAGGCGCCCGAGGGGAGAACTCTTCCTGCTGCTTCCAGCTTCTCGAGGTTCTTGGCTCCCAGTGCTCCGTCAGCTTTGCATGGCCGCCTCCCCTGTCTTCTCTTCTGTCTCGTAATGACACTTGTCATTGGATTTAGAGCCCAATTGGATTTCCTCATTTGAGATCCTTAATTATATTTCAAAGATCTTTTTTCCAAGTGAGGTCACAATTGCAGGTTCCAGGGATTGGGTTAGAATATGGACATATTTGGGGGCTAGCAGGCATCACCATTCAACCCACTGTAATATATAAATCTGTCTCCTTATCTATATCCCTATCTATATATATATATCTCTATCCTTATCTACAAATATTGTTATCTGTATCTATGGACTAGGTTATAAGTATACAGCCAGATAGCATTGGGAGTCATCTTGCTGATCAAAGAATCCTTGCTGACTTTAATGTTTTATGATTTTATATTTATCCAAGTTCAATGAATATGTATTACTTTTATAACAAAAAATAATTAGAAACCTATAGCTATATTGAGGAATATAGGGAAATCTTAATTATCCTCTCATTGCAAGCCTCCTCCTCCTGCCCATTTCAGGGGGGCTGCCCTATCCTCTCTGTCACCCAGAGTGTGGTCCCAGCTGTGTCCTGCCCCTGCCCCTGCCCCTGCCCCTGCCCCTGCCCCTGCCCCTGCCCCTATAGCTCTCTAGGCAGCGCCCTCCCATCTTCTTGTTGGCCCCCGTGGGGCTCAGCCTCTGTCACCCCGGCCGAGGATTCTTTCCCAGGTTGAGGGGTGATGGTGCTCTTTCCCTGTTCTAGACAGATCCATCCCTCTGTGTCCTCAGGATAAACCCCTCGCAGAGCCCACCGGCACAGGGTTGTAGCTGCCCACACAACAGGGCCTCACCTTGCCACGAACCCTTCACCCCAATTAAAGCTGAATTCAAGAATTGGGGTCTTATATACTATAGATTATTTTTAGGCTTCAGAAAACTCTGTGCTCTGTGTGTAAGTACGCATTTGGGTATAAATAATGAATATGGGGGAGGGAAATATGTGGGATCCATAAAATTAAAAATGCAACCAAACTGAACATTGAAAGTAGTACATTAGCCCTGGCAAGTGTGCTCAATGGTTAGAGCATTTGGCCTTCACACTGGAGGGTCACAGGTTCGATTCCTGATCAAGGGTAGGCACCTGGGTTGCAAGTTCACCCCAGCACCCTGGTTGGGGCACATTCAGGAGGCAACCAACCTGTGTGTCTCTCCCACATCAATGGTTCTCTCTGAAGAATCAATGGAAAAAATACCTGACTCCTTGGGTGAGGATAATAAGTTCAATAAATAAATAGCATGTGGTAGCTGTAGAGATGAGTGAGGGCAGAAATTTAGAGGCAACAATAGTGGCCCAACACCACCAATCTGAAGTACGTGGGAAAATTCAAATGAGTGTTTGGAGATTCAAGTGAAAAACCATCTTCTCCGACTTGGTCAGACCTCCCACCAGGAGCCAGCGCTCACAGCTCCTGCAAGTGCTCTCCTCCCTCGCTGGGCCACGCCTCCCGGGGAGCCCGGCCCGGGCAGGCGCTTACGGTCCTGCAGCACAGGCTCCAGCCACCGTCCCTTCTCTGTAGAGGAATACGCTCCATTTCCTCTGGCTCCAGTCAGCAAATACTTTATTATATTCTCTATACAAAACTTAACGATAAATGGCTTGGGAATCATAAAATGAAACAATTCTGTTAGAAGTGTCGCAGTAACGAGAGGCTGCGGGTATCTGGGTGAATGGAACCCACAGAGGACCGTTTTTAAACAAATCCACCTTCACTCCATGGCATCCGCTGGTTACCAGCTGTCTCTGGGAAAAGATGCCGAAGAAGCAAACATGGTCACAGAAGGATCGAAGATTTTCATTAGGACTACCTTACACCTGTGGCCTCTAGTCAGAACTCTTAAAATGTGTGTCTGTGTGTGTCCTATATAATAAAACCCTAATATGCAAATCGACCGGACAGCGGAAGGACCGGTCGACATTGAGCGCCTGCCCCCCATAGAGGAAGGCAAGCCAAGGTGGGTGCCAGCAGGAGCCCCCGATCACCCTGCCTGCTGGTCACCTTGCAGAGGGAGGCAACCAGTTGTGGGGCGGGGGGTGGGGGGGGTTGCGGGGCCAGCCAACAGGCGGCACCAGGCCGCCAGCCAAGGCAGATGCCAGCAGGGAGGCCCCCCAATCTCCGGTCACCCCACAGATGGTCCTGATTGCTGGCCAGGTCTAGGGATCCTACCCTATATATTGGGAACAGTCTCTTAGATTTAAAAATTGAAACTTGGCAAGGCTACTCTAACACTGAAAAACAGGATGATACAGTGATGACATGCATGGACTCTGACTTGCACATTTTGTGGTCAGCCCTGATTCTGACACATAACCATGTGACAAAGCCAATTACTTAACTTCTTTGTGCTTCAGTTTTTCCACTCATAAGATGGGGGAAATGGTACTACTGCCTCAAAAGGATCATGTTATGTACTACTTTTTATAATCAGAGCAAAAAAATGTAGCTGTCCGTACAACAGCAAGATGCCTTTCACCTGTATGAAAAGCATGGTCACTGGTGCATGCAGCGTCCTGGATTGCGAGAGGGATGTCAGACTGCTGGTTTAGGCCCCATCCCCAGAGACTGGTCCTAAACTGGCAGTCAGACATCCCCCAAGGGTGCAGGCCGGGCTGAGGGACCCCCTCTCATGCACAAATTTCATGCACTGGGCCTCTAGTATTCATATATTTATTTATGAGAGGAAGAGAGAGAGAAACATTAATGATGAGAGAGAATCATAAATTGGCTGTCTCCTGCACACCCCCTACTGGGGCCAAGCCGGAAATCTGGGCATGGGCCCTGACTGGGAATGAAACTGACCTCCTGGTTCATAGGTCGATGCTCAACCACTGAACCACCCTGGCAGGACTGAACTCATTTATTTATAGACTAGAGGCCCAGTGCACGAATTCGTGCACCAGTGGAGGTCCCTCTGCCTGGCTGGCGATTGAGGCTGTCTCACCCAGTCCCCACTGGGGCCGATGGCTGGCCAGCCAGGGAAGGACCGCAGGAGGGCTACAGGGTATGTCTGGCCCCTCTGGCCCAACCCTGATCAGCTGGACCCCAGCAGCAAGCTAACCTACCAGTCAGAGAGTCTGCCCCCTGGTGTTCAGTGCTCATCATAGCTACTGGTCGATTGGTCAACTGAACAGTTGGACACTTAGCATATTAGGCTTTTATTATATAGGACTAGAGGCCTGGTGCATAAAATTCATGCCCTCTTGCAGACCGGAACCCCTCAGGGGATGTCTACCTGCAGTTTTCTTCTGACTACTTTTAAGATGTCCTCTGCCCTTTTGTTACTGTTGTTTGTTTGTTTGTTTGTAGTTTCCCTCAAATGCACCCAGGTATTAATTTTCTTTCTCCTCACAGTCCGGGACCCCTTGCCCCTTACCACCTGCCTGCTCACTGCTCCTTAGTGCTGCCGCGGAGGCGGGAGAGGCTCCTGTCACTGCCACTGAGCTCACCGGCCATAAGCCTGGCTCTGGCTGAGCAGAGCTCCCCCTGTGGGAGCACACTGAACACCAGGGGGCAGCTCCTGCATCGAGCGTCTGCCCCCTGGTGGTCAGTGTGCGTCAGAGCAACTGGTTGTTCTGCCGTAAAGGTCGCTTAGGCTTTTTTTTTTTTTAAATATATTTTATTGATTTTTTTTTTTTAAGAGAGGAAGGGAGAGGGATAGAGAGTTAGAAACATCGATGAGAGAGAAACATCAATCAGCTGCCTGCTGCACACTCCCTACTGGGGATATGCCCGCAACCAAGGTACATGCCCTTGACTGGAATCAAACCTGGGACCCTTGAGTCCGCAGGCCGATGCTCTATCCACTGAGCCCAACCGGCCAGGGCTAGGCTCTTATTATATAGATTCTTATTCAAGTCAACATCTTCCCACTACTTATTATGCTATTTTAAAAATACCATTTCCATTATAAAATATACTTGACCAGTGCAGATGCCCTAGAACAGCGGTCACCAAACATTCAGACCTCATGGACCACCAGTGCCTAGAAAACAGAAAGACGCTGCTCGGACTGCCTCCCATGCCTGTACATGCTTGTCGCTCCTCCCACCACACGCAGCAGTCTACTTCCCCACCCTCATGGTTCTAGGCAGGCAGACCCTGTGACTTGTTTGTTTCAATATTTTTATTGATTTCAGAGAAGAAGAAAGAGAGAGAGAGACATCAGTGATGAGAGAATCATTGATCGGCTGAATGCCCCACACTGTGGATTGAGCCTGCAACCCAGGCATGTGCCCTGACTGGGAATCGAACCATGATCTCCCGGTTCATAGGTTGACACTCAACCACTGAGCCACACCTGCCGGCTTGTGACTTGTTTTGGCCAATAGAATGCAGTGGGAGGGATACTGTTGTCAATTTGGGGCCTAAGCCTGGCAGCTCCCATGTTTGCTCTCCCGGAAGCCAGCTGCCATTTTGCAAGGAAGCTCAAGATTCACTGCCTGATAGTGAAAGATCCCTTGGAGGGAGGGAGGGAGGCCACGTGGAGAACCAACGCAGCTGCCCTGGCCACAGCCCAGCGCGCCGCCAGAAGAGCCACTCAGCGGCCCCACGGGGTAGTAATCATGGCGCTTGGAGCCCATCCCTTGATCCTGGACTTCCAACTTCCAGAACTGTGAGCAAATTAATTTCAATTGTTTAAGCCACCCAGTCTGTGGTGTTTGTTGTGGCAGCCCCAGCTGACTAATACATCACGTGACACAGCAATTCTGCTCCTAGGTATCTACCCAAGAGAAATGAAAAACCCGCCTACACAAAAGCTAGTGCACAAATAGGCTTAACATTGTTCATCATAGTAAAAAAGCAGAAACAACTCAAATGTCCATCAATGATGAATGGGGTAGACAAAGTGTGGTCTATTCAGACAATGGAATATAATTTGGCCATAGAAGAAGGTCTGGCACATGCTACAATATGGATGAACCTTAAAACCTCATGTTAAGCCCAGCTGGCCTGGCTCAGTGGTTGAGCGTCAACCTATGAGTCAGGTCACAGTTTGATTCCTGGTCAGGGCACATGCCCGGGTTGCGGGCTGGGTCCCCAGAGTGGGGTGTGCAGGAAGCAGCTGATTGATGACTGTCTCATCATCATGGATGTTTCTTTATTTTTTAAAATATATTTGTATTGATTTCAGAGAGGGAGGGAGAGAGAGAAACATCACTAATGATAGGAAACCATCGATTGCTGCCTTCTGTACGTCCCCCACTGGGGATTGAGCCCACAACCCAGGCATGTGCCATGACCTCCTGCTTCATAGGTCGACGCTCAACCACTGGGCCACACCAGCTGGGCTCATCATTGATGTTTATTCCTCTCTGAAATCAATAAAAAAATATAGCCCTAACCGGTTTGGCTCAGTGGATAGAGCATCGGCCTGCGGACTCAAGGGTCCCGGGTTCGATTCTGGTCGGGGGCATGTGCCTTGGTTGCGGGCACTTCCCCGGTGGGGGGTGTGCAGGAGGCAGCTGATCGATGTTTCTCTCTCGTTGATGTTTGTAACTCTCTGTCCCTCTTCCTTCCTCTCTGTGGAAAATCAATAAAAATATATTTTTTAAAAAATATATATATATATATATTTTAAAAAGCAATAAAGCCATCATGTTAAGTGAAAGAAGCCAGACACAAATAGCCATAAAGTGTATGATTCCATCTCTATGAAATGTCCTGAATAGACAAATCCAAAGACAGGAAGTAGATTGATGGTTGCCAGAGGCTCGGGGGGGGGGGGCGGGGGGAGGAGGGAAGGGTGTGGATTGACTACTAAGGGGTATAGGATTTCTTTTGGGGGTCATAAAAATATTAAAAATTTGATTGTGGTAATATACAAGTCTGTGAATATCTCAAAGCCACTAAAATATACGCTTTACATGGGTGAATTGTATGTGAATTATATATCAGTAAAGCTGTTACCCACCGCAAAAAAGGGGAAAGGAAGAAGGAAGAAAGGAAGGGAAGGGGGAAATTTTATAAAAGTTACTTGTGGTCAAGACCCAACTCTAAATTCTTGATACGAAATCAACTCCAAGATGCTCTTAGGGCAGAATTTGAGGAGCAGGACGGTCTGTAGCATGTGATGCCACTGTATGGTGGAACGAATGTGGCTCATTGTACACATGTACACGGAAGGACACACAGCAAGAGATGGGGGGGGGGGGCGGTTCTTGCTCAGAAGGTGGAGACTGGCCCCGTCCCTCTCCTTGACCTTGGCTTAGTCATTACAGGCCTTTCCTCAGAACAAGCTTCTCTGCTGGGGCCGCCCGAGAATTCCTTTTTAATTCTCATCCACGGATACGTTTTTGTTGAGTTTAGAGAGAGGAGGGGCCAGAGAGAAACATCGATCGGTTGCCTCCCCTATGCACCCCGACTGGGGGTCAAACCTGCACTGTGCGTCCATTATAACAGGGAATCAAATCTGCAACCTTTTTATTTAAATTTATTCATTTGTTATATATTTTTATTGATTTCAGGGAGGAAGGGAGAGGGAGAGAGAGAGATAGAAACATCAATGATGAGAGAGAAGCATTGATCAGCTGCTTCCTGCACGCCCCCCACTGAGGAATCGAGCCCGCAACCCCGGCATGTGCCCTTGGCCAGAATCGAACCTGAGACCCTTTAGTCCGCAGGCCAATGCTCTATCCACTGAGCCAAACCGGCTAGGGCAGAATCTGCAACCTTTTTGGGTACAGACAACGCTCCAACCACCTGAGCCACCCAGCCAGTGCACAACTTCCTTTCTTTTCAAGGCTGTGTCCTGCGCTTCTCTCTCACTTCTTAATTAGAACATTTGTAGAAAAGGACAAGTCCCCTAAGAGGGTAGACTTCAAACTTTCTTTTGTTTTCATGCCCCTAAAAAAAGTGTTTTTTAAAAAAACCTATCTTGCCCACCATAGCCAAACATTTTTATTACATACATTGAGAAAATATTTTAAAAATAGAAAATAGAGAGATTTTCTAAAATACTTGACAATTAATGGACAGATGGTTGACCAGCTGATTTACATGAATGATCACACTAGAAGCGTTCTCCCCATAACTCATTTTTTCCCCGGTCAGTGCTTTGGGACCCAGCAGTCCATGGAGTTGACAGGTAGTAAACTGTCCTTAAACAGCTGTTTGTGTGATTAACGTTGTCAGAGGGAACCGAACTGAACCGATGGATCACAGCTGTATCTGTCGAGGATGGGTGCTCAGACGGATGGATGGACTGATGGAAGAATGAATGAATGAATGAGTGAGTGAATGAATGGCAGGGATGGCTCTGCCAAAAGCTGAAACTGAACCGATGGATCACAGCTGTATCCATCGAGGATGGGTGCTCGGATGGATGGATGGACTGATGGGAGAATGAATGAATGAATGAGTGAATGAATGAATGGCAGGGATGGCTCTGCCAAAGGCTGAAACTGAACCGATGGATCACAGCTGTATCCGTCGAGGATGGGTGCTCGGATGGATGGATGGACTGATGGAAGAATGAATGAATGAATGAGTGAGTGAATGAATGGCAGGGGTAGCTCTGCCAAAGGCTGAAACTGAACCGATGGATCACAGCTGTATCCGTCGAGGATGGGTGCTCGGATGGATGGATGGACTGATGGGAGAATGAATGAATGAATGAGTGAGTGAATGAATGGCAGGGATGGCTCTGCCAAAGGCTGCCTGATGGAGCTGTAGAGTCTGGGGCTTGAGATCTGAGAAAACCTGTGTTCACTTCCTGTCCTGCCACTTCCCCGCGATGTGGGCTGGGCAAGGCCCCTCTGCACGTCTCCCCACCAAGCCCCAGGTTTCTCATCTGGAAAATGGGTGTATTAATAGCATTGTCCAACGTTCTCATTTCTCCAGTCTCACGGGCATAAAACAATAACTCATTCCTTTGGCGTATTTCTTATTTTAATGACTCTGAGCACCTAATCATTGCAGATGAACCTTGGATGCATTCGCTCTTCAACATTGCCTGTGGGTGTTCTTGCCTGTTTTTCTACTGTTTTCACCTTGTTTCCTTCTCAGGTTGCATGAGTACCATTGTACCTTTCTCATCGTGTATTCCCAGCACTTAGAAATATTCAGCGACCTTCTTCCATTCTCTGTGTCTTCATCTATGCCAACCTGTGATTCGTGAACCATGAAAATACATCCTGCATATCAGATATTTACATTACATTCTCCCTCTCTAAAAAACAATAAAAAATTTTTTAAATGGCTAGGATGGTTAATTTTATTATGTGTATTTTAATTAAAAATTAAATTAAAGCCAAAACCAGTTTGGTTCGGTGGATAGCCTCGTCCTGCATACTGAAGGGTCCCAGGTTTGATTCCGGTCAAGGGCATGTACCTTGGTTGCGGGCACATCCCCAGTAGGAGGTGTGCAGGAGGCAGCTGGTCAATGTTTCTCTCTCATCGATGTTTCTAACTCTCTATCCCTCTCCCTTCCTCTCTGTAAAAAAATCAATAAAAATATATTTTAAAAAATTAAATTAAAAAAACAACCTGAGCCTGTCTGCATGGCTCAGTGGTTGAGCGTCTACCTATAACCAGGAAGTCACAGTTTGATTCCCGGTCAGGGCACATGCCAGGGGTTGCGGCCTTGACCCCCAGTAGGGGGCGTGCAGGATGCGCTGATCAATGATTCTCTCTCATCATTGATGTTTCTCTCTCTCTCTCCCACTCCCTTCCTCTCTGAAATCAATAAAAATATTAAAAACAACCAACCTGCGTTCTTCGGACAGCGCTGGAGTGTGGTAAGAACTGTAGGAACATGTTATTGTTATTTTTGGAATTAGTGATGCATCCCAGCTCCCCACTTGAGAGCGGAATCTGGGCAGGTTATTCAGCCCCACGCACCTGCCGCGGCGCAGCGCCTTCCTCCGCGCAGTCCGGCAGCGCCCCCTGGTGGGGACCCCGGGCGCTGCGACTTGAGTAGGCAGACCCCCCTACCATGATCTTGCCTGCGGGGGTGACAGGGAACCCTCATTCCTCCCTCCGACTGTTGTAAGACCTGGTCACACACGAGGGGGGAGTCAGGGGGCACCCCTGTCCATGCCTGAGCGGGCCCAGAGGCGGGGACAGGGTCAGCATGGGGGGGGGGGGGGCGGGGAGGAGGGGGGCGGGTCAGGGAGCGGGGAGGGCAGGTCCTGGTTTGGTAGTTCCACAGTGTGGAGTGGGCTCAGGTCAGCCTGCGTCACAGTCACACGAACGCACACTGACACCCAGACACACCACACACCCACACACCCACACACCCACACCCACCCACCCAGGTACACGCAGACTCAGACACACCCCCCACAACTGCTGACACCCTCTCACAATCCGCACGCCCCGTCGCCCACTCACACGCACAGCCCCAGCTTCCTCCCCACGCATCCCTGTCGCCCACGTGCCCACTCTCCCTTCCCAGGTTGGTGCCTTTTTTTTTTTTTTTTCTTGTCATTCTTGGCAGATCAAGGGCCGGGACTTGCGGGCATTGGGGGACCAGGACCCTCTGGGCTGAGGGGGGTACAGAAGGGAACCCCAGGTGGGAATGCGCCGCTGGAGGCCTGGGCCCGGCTCTGGGCGGGAGCGGGGGTGGCGTCAGGCTGGAGGCCACCCCATCCTCGCTCAGTCTGGGGGGCCGCGGGCTTCACCCTGAGACCTCCCCATCTCCAGGCCCCACCCTGCCCGGTGTCTCCCTGCTCAGCCCCAGTCTCCTTCCGGCCTCTGTTCCCCAGCCCCCCCGGCCCCCCCAGCCCCCCCAGCCCCGTCAAACTTCAGATCTGACATGGCCCCTCCTCCGCTCAGGGCTTCATGGCTCCCAGTGACCTCAAGACAAAGCCCAGTGTCCCCCAGGCCCAGGCGGTGGGAAGGCTCCACCCGCTGGGGAGGGAGCGGGAGGGGGAGGGAGGGGAGGGGGGAGGGGGGAGGGGGGACTTAGCCCTGTCCCCGCCGCGTCCCCAGCGCCCCCCCGGTGCCCACGCTCGGCGGCTGCGGTTCCCGCTGTCCAGTGACTAATGGGCGGAGGAGCCGCGCGGGCGAGGACGGTGCTGGGCCGCTCCGCCGGCGGGAGGGCCCGGGGCGCCGAGCCGCGTCTCGGGTCCACGGAGCAGCCGCGCCCCGGCCTGAGACCCCCCGGGAAGGCGGCGCGAGGAGCCCGCCAGGCCCCTGGGCGGCGGGTTTGTGCCCGCGGGGCGCCCCGAGGTGCCGAGGCCCCGGAGGTGGACGGAGTGGGGGGAGTCGCCTCTGGTGGGAGACGTCGGGGTCCCGGAGGAGACCGAGGGCGCCTGCGAGGCTGAGAGGACGTGGGTCCCGCCCGGCGCTGGGAATGGGGCCGCGGAAGCCGCGCGAATGCAGACGCGGGGGGGAGGGGGGGGGCGTCTGCGGGTGCTAATGCCGCCGGGGGAGCGGGGCCGCCTTAGACGCGGTGACTGCGGGGAAAGCCGGCGGGCGGGCGGAGGAGGCGGGCAGGAGGGGGTGCCGGCACCGCCGGTTTGAGGCTGCGGGGAAGCCTCGCTGAGGCGGTGACGGGCGAGCCAAAGCCCGGAGGAGGGGGCGGCGAGGCAGCGGATACCCGAGGGGAGCGCACGCAGGGGCAGGAGCAGCCGGTGCCAAAGCCCTGAGCCGGGGGGGCGGTGCTGGCGGGGGAGGGGGTTCACTTGTCACTGACCCCCGCAGGGCCAGGGCCGGTGCTGGGCTTGTGTCCTATCCAGTCTTTGGAGTGAGTAGATTGGGGGGGGGGGGCAGGGGGGGCGGGGATTCTTCATTTGATCCTGTGGTTGGAATAGTTTTGGGGAAATAGGTTGTTTTTTAAAAAATATATTTTATTGATTTTTTACAGAGAGGAAGGGAGAGGGATAGAGAGTTAGAAACATCGATGAGAGAGAAACATTGATCAGCTGCCTCCTGCACGCCCCCCACTGGGGATGTGGCCGCAACCAAGGTACATGCCCTTGACCGGAATCGAACCCAGGACCCTTCAGTCCCCAGGCCGACGCTCTATCCACTGAGCCACACCGGCCAGGGCTGGGGAAATAGGTTTTCACCCCCATTTCCCAGAGGAGGAAACTGAGGCTCTGAGAGCGGAGGAAGGGAGCTCAATCCCTGCCTTAACTTCAGGGCTCCCGCACATCCCCGCATAACTGTTCCAGAGCAAGGGGCAGAGGAGCCTTGGCTTGGACCCCCCCACACTTCCCCCACACCCCCGCCCCCGCCCCCGCTGCCCCCGTCCCGGCTTCTCCACCCGCTCAAGGCCCGAGGGTAGTTCGGTCCTAGAACTATGGGGAGGGAAGGCCGGGGCTCCGGGAGCAGCGAGCGAAGCCTGCTCCCCACTACCCGCCGCTGAGGACGTGGGCAGGTGGCCCGGCCAGCCGCGCTCCCCCGGTGCCACCAGAGGGCGCTCCAGGGCCGCTGAAGGTGCGTTGGGCGCCGGCCGGGCCAGGGGCGCCGCCTGGCCTTTGAAAGCCGGGCGAGGGGGAATGGACGCTCCTTCAGGTGAGGTCCTGGGATCAGCATCGTGAGCATCACCTGCGGGCTTGGTAGAAAGGCATATTCTTGGTAGAAACGTAAATGTACAGCCCTAGCCGGGTTGGCTCAGTGGATACAGCGCCGGCCTGTGGACCACTGGGTCCCGGGTTTGATTGCGGTCAAAGGCATGAACCCCGGTGGCAGGCTCCTCCCTGGCCTGGGCCCTGGACAGGGCTCCTGCAGGAGGCAACCAGTCGATGTGTTTCTCTCACATGGGTGTTTCTCTCTGTCTTTCCCTCTCTAAAAACAATGGAAAAATATCCTCAGGTGAGGATTTAAAAAAAAAAACACCAAAAAACAAAAAAACAACCAGAAATGTCCATGTATAGATCCCCCCACCCACCCCCCCGGACCTACAGAATCACTTGGGGTTGGGATCCAGCCATCTGTGTTTTAAAAGGCCCTTTAAGTGATGGTGATGCACAGCCAGTTTGAGGTCTGATTACCTTCCGGACCCTGGGACCATGGTTCCGCCCACCCCCCCACACACACACACACACATACCCCACACCCCGCACACCCCCTATCACCCCCCCACCCCCCATCCCTCACACCTGGGAATCACCTGGAAGCCTCAGGGCTCTGGGTGCCCCAGCCATACCCGAACCAGCTCCCTGGGAACCTCTGAGAGAGCAGGCTGGGCCCGAGTGTGTGAAAGCCCCCAGGTCATTCCACATGGCAGCCAGGATGGGAACCGCTACCTTGGGAGTCCCCGTCAGGGCTGAGATGTAAAGAACTGGCCGCCTCTGACATGTAACAGGAATAACACACCATGACATGTAACAGGAATAACACATCATGACATGTAACAGGAATAACACGTCATCACCTGAACAGGAATAACATGCTATCACATGTAACAGGAATAACACGCCATGACATGTAACAGGAATAACACGCCATGACATGTAACAGGAACAACACGTCATCACCTGTAACAGGAATAACACGCTATCACATGTAACAGGGATAACATGCCATCACATGTAACAGGAATAACACGCCACGACACCGGCTGAGGCTGATGTGAGCTCTGACACTTCAGGTCTTCGTTCCTCTCAGCAGCCCCACGTGGGGAGCTCTGATGATCACTCACTCAGGTGAGTAAGTGGAGGCTCAGAGACGTTAATGACCTGCCCAGGGCCACACAGCTGTGAGGGGCAGTGCAGCTGGAGGTGAGATGGGCAGCCTCGCTCCAAATCCCTCCTCACTCTGTCCCCCGACCTCGCACGGTTTCCTCGTTTCCTGTCACCCCACCTTGGGGCCTGGGAAGGGGGACCCAGAAAGCCCCTGTGTGGGGGGCATCTCTGTGTCTGATTTCCATTGATTTCTCTTTGGTTACAGTTCAGGGAGGCTGGCCAGTCCACATAAAGGCTGGTTTGGCAACAAAACTCCAGTTTTCGGGGGGGCTTCCTCCCAGAAACCCCCTTGGATTGAAAATAATATTGAAAGCCCTACCCTGACTGGTTTGGCTCAGTGGATAGAGCATCGGCCTGCGGACCAGAGGGTCCCGGGTTCGATTCCGGTCAAGGGCATGTACCTTGGTTGCGGGCATATCCCCAGTGGGAGGTGTGCGGGAGGCAGCTGATCGATGTTTCTAGCTCTCTATCCCTCTCCCTTCCTCTCTGTAAGAAATCAATAAAAATATTTTTTTTTAAAAAAAAAAAAAAAAAGAAAGCCCTGGTACCGTCTCAGGTTGCTCAAGGGTCCTCCCACCGCCATGGCCTCGCTGGAAGCTCATGCTGGGACGCTGGGGACAGGAGGGACAAACAGAATTAGCAGGCGGAGGGGGGACGGGTAGGTTTGCCTACAGCCTGAGTCCCCATCCCTGCTCCCAGCTCCGCTCCCCTTCCACCAACCCAATCAGCCCAGGGCCCGTGGTAAGGAGGCCCACATTCCCCAGATGGGCAGTAGCCACGGACAGACAGCCCCAGTGCCACCCCCAACCTGGCACCTGGAGTGCTCACCAGCTCTCCCCCTGCCACCTCCAAAGCCCAGCCCTCCACTGGCGTTCAAAGCCCATGGGGGCTCCTGCTTGCCAGGCTGTGAGCTCTGAACCACCAGGCAGAGGGGCTCTTAGCTTCACAGCCAGCGGCACCCACACGACCACTTCCGGGGCGGCTGGGAGAGGCTGTTTGGTTCTTCAGTTCCGAGGGGAAAAACTGAGCAACTCCTGCCAGGCTGCAGCCACAGGCAGGAGGCCAGAGCAGCCCTTCAGAGCCCCCCTCCGTGATTTCCTGTTCTCCTGCTTCAGTGAAGTGGGGGGAGTGGGGGTCGGGGTGGGAGGACACAAACAACACAGAGAGGTGTCCCCTTGCTCCCACGGACCTTAGCAGCCCCATCTCTCCCAACTGTAACTACAGGGCACCCCACACGACCACACACCCCGCCTTGCACCAGCCTGTTCCAATTGCCAGCTTCCCAGGTGTTCACGGGGCTTGATCAAAACAGATTCCTGTGCCCTGGCTGGTGCACTCAGTGGTTGGAGCCCTGGCCCGCCCACCAAAGGGTCATGGGTTTGATTCTTGGTCAAGGGCATGTACCTTGGTTGCGGGCACATCCCCAGTAGGGGGTGTGCAGGAGGCAGCTGATCGATGTTTCTCTCTCATTGATGTTTCTAACTCTCTATCCCTCTCTCTCCCTTCCTCTCTGTAAAAAAATCAATAAAAAATACTTTAAAAAAGAAAAAACACACATACAGTTCCTTGGCCTCATAGGCAGCCCTAGCAAGCACAGCATTTGGACACACTTCCCGGTGAGTCTCCCGTCCCTCGTAACGTGCATGAAGCGTGTAAAGTGCATGAAGCGTGTAAAGTGCATGAAGCGTGTAAAGTGCATGAAGCGTATATACGCTGCAGGCCCTGGACCGTGGAGCCGGCAGCACCCAGAGGTGCGGGGATGGCAAGCAAAGTGACATAAACGCAGGTCGCCATCCCGGAGGATGGACAAGGGCGTGACAAAATCACCCGGGGGGGTGGGGGGGCAGTCTTTAGCTGCCAAGTCCAAAGCCAGGCAACAAGTTTGTAAACATTTTTATTTACATGTTGTAGGTTCCAGGAGGCCGGCACCGTGAGGTGTGCAGCGGGAGGGAGCACGGAAAGTGAAGAGGAGGGAATTTCTCTCCGCCTGGCTCCCGGCTTCACGCTGAGCACCCAGGGTTGCATGTGAGGAAGTTAATGCAACCCCATTGCACCGGTTTCTTTCCTTACGTTCCCTGGGTTACTAGAGAGTCTGTATTTTTTTTAAAAAAAAATCAATGCATGAAAGTTAAAATTTTAACAAGAAAAGAAAAGGGGTGGTAGGTGCTTCCGGCCCTCGCTCCACCTCCAGCTCCACCTCCTTTTTCCCGTGTGGAGGCAGAAACAGCATCTCTGTCCAAGTGCGGGGGAGGGGGCGCCCTGAGTGGCCGGTAAGGTGGCCGGTGGCAGGGGCTCTCTGGCTTCCGTGCCCGCCTCACAGCAGGTCCTCTTGCTCTTCCGGCTCCGCTTCTGCTCTGGCCTCGGCCCTCAGCACCCTGAGGCCCCCGGCCTCGCCTGCCCTGGGGACTCTCTTGGGCAGGGTTGGCAACCTGGGAATGTGCCAGAAGGCTCTCCGGCGCTTGCGGAACCACGAAAAGCGCCCAGGGGTCTGGAACCTCACTGTCTTGACCTGTTTCCGGGCCCTAGCTCCTGGGGTCGCTCCTGTGGCTCCCGGGGCAGCTAAGGCGGCAGCTTCAGCGGAAGCCTCTGCTCTCTGACCAGCTCTGGCCTCGGCCCCATCAGATGCAGCCTCTGCTCCCTGGACAACTGGGGCCCCGGCCCTCTGATCACCCACAGCCTCTGCCCCCTGATCAGCTGCAGCCTCTGCCCTCTGATCACCCACAGCCTCTGCCCCCTGATCAGCTGCAGCCTCTGCCCTCTGATCACCCACAGCCTCTGCCCCCTGATCAGCTGCAGCCTCTGCCCTCTGATCAGCTGCAGCCTCTGCTCCCTGGACAACTGGGGCTCCGGCCCTCTGATTACCCACAGCCTCCACCCTCTGATCAGCTGCAGCCTCCACCCTCTGATTACCCACAGCCTCCGCCCCCTGATCAGCTGCAGCCTCCACCCTCTGATCAGCTGCAGCCTCCACCCTCTGATCAGCTGCAGCCTCCGCCCTCTGAGCGGCTGCAGCCTCCACTCTTTGATTACTCACAGCCTCCACCCTCTGATCAGCTGCAGCTTCCACCCTCTGATCAGCTGCAGCCTCCACCCTCTGATTACCCACAGCCTCCACCCTCTGATCAGCTGCAGCCTCTGCCCCCTGAGCTGTGGATGCTGCTTCCTCCCTCCTGAGCAGCCTAAACGAGGCCCACTTAATCTTGGGCCTCCATCGCCTTGGGGGAGCCTCGGGCACCAGCCCACCTCCTGCGCTCACCACGTGATCCCCCTGAGGGGCGCTACATGGCACCTCATCCCTCTCCACCCAGACAGAGGCCTGCTGGGCCTCACCCACTCCGGGGCCGGACCTGGGCGCCCAGCCCTTCACCCTGCGCTTCAGCTTCCCCCAGGACACCTGGCTGACGTACTCCCGCCACCTGTCCCCCTTGGGCGGCTGCAGCCCCGGGCCGTCCTCAAACATGGGCACCGGCAGGTTCCCGCGGCGGCGGGCGGGCTGGGCGCCCGGCTGCTTCTCCCCGCGCCGGAGGAAGGCCTCCACCAGCTCCTCGTCATCCTCGCTCTCCAGGTCGCTCCCCAGGAACTTGCTGCCCAGGTAACTGACCGGCATCTTGCGCGCCTTCCTGGCGCACGCGGGGCCCCTGCGGCCTTGGTCGCCCCGCTTTCGCGAGGCCTCGAAGTCGCTGAACTCGCTGTCGCTGGCGTTGCTGCTGTCATAGGTGCCCACGACCAGCCGGGGCGGCGGGGTCGCCATCTGCGGGACTCTCCTCCTCACTCGGGGCCCCTTGGGCTTTTGGGGGGGCTGGGGAGGGTGCGGGGTGCTCTTCTCAATGATGCGGGCCACGTCCTCCAGGGTGCGGCCCTCTTCCTCCAGAAACCGGGTCAGCCGCTCCCGGAATTCCGCCTCCTTGGTGGCGGGCTTGGAGATGACCCTCCAGACGCCCCCCGCCAGCCGGACCTCGCGCGGGATGAGCAGGTGGTCCACGTCCTCGCCGATCTGCAGCATCCCCACCGTGGAGTCCTCCTCCCGGCGGAACACCTTGCCGATCTTCTTAAAGGTCCCCACGGGCTTCAGGGCGTCCACGAGCACGTCCAGGTCCACATCTTTGCAGACGTCGGGCACGCTCCAGAGAATCAGGCCGTCGGGGGACGGGAGGAAGCCCCAGGGGAACCAGCCCCCCACGTGGCTTTTCTCGAGGGTCTTCAGGATCTCCAGCGTGAAATCTGGGTGGGGGCAACGAGCCTAAACTGCACGAGGCCCCTAGACTTGGGGTGGGGGCGGGGATGGGGTCCCGGCAATGCTGCGCGGAGAGTCTCCCCTCTCCAGGGTGGGGAATGCCTCCCAATTCCTCCGCCGGCAACTAGTCCTGCTGGACCCAGGCCGGCTCCCCGCAGCCCGCGGGGGGAATCCGTGTTCAGGACGCTCACGGGAGCCGGGTCGAGGCCCGTCCTGAGGCTCACCGCCCACCGCGAGCGGAAAACGTGGTGTCCCGGCTGCAAGTCGGAGCGCGCGGGCGGCCGTGGCTCCTCCCGGCCCGGGCACGGGGGCGCGCCTGGAACTTGGGCGAGGACTTCGCAGACAAAGACGGCTCCGCCGCGGCTATTCAATATGGCCGAGCGCTCGGGGGAGGCCGCCCAGCCCCCCGGGAGGGTCTCCCGCCCCTCGGCAGGCGGCCACCTGGTCCAGGCTGACCTTGACTCGCCTCCCGCCTCTGGGTTGGCGCGCGCTGTGCCCCGGAGCGAGCGCGCGGGCAGGAAGTTCCTCCTCGCCCTCCCCAGGGTGAGGCCCACCTTCCCCCGTCTCATCTTACACCCCCGGACAGGGGAAGACTGACAAGGGGGCTGTCCACTCCCTTCGGGGCGCCCTCACTCCCCTCCCGCCCGGGGGTGTGGCCGCGCCCCGGGCCTCGCTGGGGCCACCGCTTTCCAAGCGGAGCGCGCGGCGGCCCACGTCAGCACCTTCCCCGGGAAAGGCAGTTTCCAAACCAGCCATCCTGCACGTGCGGGTTCCAGCCGAGCCGGAGGTGGGTGGGCTAGTGAGGCCGTCCGTTCAGTGTCATTGCCCCTGAATCGCACCATTTTCAAAGGACAGGCCTTCTGGGACCAGCGATTCCCTCCTACCTACCCAGATACGGGGGTGGAGGAAGTGGCACCAGGGTGTTATTGCACCAGCTCCTAGCTTGGAGCACAGTAGGTGCTCAATAAATATTCTTGAGTGAAATGAAAGCATGAACCCAATTGTTCATCAGAAGAGACTCAATTTCATGATCTATTCCGACAGTAAGATGCTGAGCTGCTATGAATAAGGGCAGTCAAGTTTATGCAGCATTTCCTGAAGAGGAGGCATCCTTGTAAGCGCTTTCTACGAAACCAGCTCATATAATCCTCACCATAACATGATGAGACAGAGAATACATCATCAGTCCCACTTTTTAGCCAAAGAAATAAAATCACTTGTTCAGGATCAGAAAGTGATAGAACCTGGGTTTGAATCTGAAACAGCCTGGCGTGTGTGTGTGTGTGTGTGTGTGTGTGTGTGTGTGCGTGTGTGTGTGTAAGGGCCAAGGTCTACACACATGTTCTGCACACAGACAAGCACTGCCAGCAATGGCTGTTTCTGGGGAGGGGGCCTGGGGACATGTACTTTTCTATATCCTTTTGGATCGCTTGGATTTTTAGCAATCAGCAATGTTAATTAAAAAATTAAATTAGCCCTAGCTGGTTTGGCTCAGTGGATAGAGTGTTGGCCTGCCGACTGAAGGGTCCCGGGTTCGATTCAGGTCAAGGGCACATACCTCAGTTGCAGGCTCCTCCTCCCTGGCTTGGGGCCCTGGTTACGGCTCGTGCAGGAGGCAACCAATCGATGTGTTTCTCTCACATCGATGTTTCTCTCTGCCTTTCCCTCTCTCTAAAAATTAATGGAAAAATATCCTCGGGTGAGGATGAAAAAAAAATTAAACCAAAGGTCCTCATACTCAGCCACAGACATAGTGGGTTAGGACAGCTGGGATGTGGGGGTAGGATTTGTAGTTTCCCAGGTAACCCTGAGGCAGCCAGCTCAGCAGGGATATGCACAATAGCGATGGCATTAGTAATAATAATAGTTAACTTGCATGGAGGGTTTTCTTAAAACCAGATACCCTGCGCCGATGTGCTGACTAGGCCTGTTGCTAGGAATCCTCAGAGCTATCATCTTCTTACAAACGGGGAAACTGAGGCTGGTCTGAAGTTGTGCAGCTCTGAGTGAAGGTAGGCCCTGCAGTGACCATCCAGGCAGGCTCAGGAGGCGCGGCTGACCTTGATTGGTTGCCTGGATCCAAGAAAACGCCTCTCACACCTTCGCTGCCTGCAGTCTATCCCAGACCCAGCAGCTGGAGGGGCCTTTTAAAAACTTGTCAGCTGTCTCTACTCTTTTCAAAGTCTTCATCTCAGACAGAGTACAATCAAACCCCTCACCATCGCCCACAAAGCCCTACCAGGTCCCCCTCACTTCCCTCTCTTCCTCTCCTCACTCCAGTCACCCCTGCCTCTTCTTTACTGTTCCTCCAACACACTGTTCTCGCCCCCAACCCCAGGGCCTTTGCACTTGCCGTTGCCTCCACCCAGAATGCTCTGCCTCCACCTTCTTTGGCAATCTCCTCTATGCCACCACCCCTCCCCCCTCCGCCCTCTCCAGAGCCCTGTAGCCCAGGAATCCTTAACCCTTTTCCAAGCCATGAACCCTTTCCTGGATAAAGTGTTTCAATGACTAGAATCACATCGATTGGCTTACAAAGGAAACCAGTGATAATGAAATTCCAACAGAAAAAAACACAACCCCGTGAAATAATGACTTAGCCTTGGCTGGTGTGGCTCAGTTGGTTAAACATCGGCCGATGCACCATAAGGTCACCCGTTTGATTCTGGTCAGGGCGCATGTCCAGGTTGTGGGTTCGATCTCCGATCGGGGTGCATATGAGGGACAATGTTACTCTCTCACATTGATGTTTCCCTCTCTCCTCCCTCCCTTCCTCTCTCTCCAAAATCAATAAAAACATGTTAAAAATAATAACTTTTATGCACAATATAAAAACAAACACGTGTGATTTTATTTAACTCCTGGAGGAACCAGGCAGATGTTTAGAGAAAGAGGGAAGGGAGAGATTAAAGGAAGGAAAGGGAGAGGGGGAAAGAAGGAAGAAAGATGCTTGGAGGTTGCGGGGAGGTTAGAGGCTCCCCGAGGCCATAGCACAATTGTTGGCTCATGCTGATTGTTTTTCATATTGCACAGCCCGGCCATAGGCTTCCCTAGATTTTATCCTCCCCCCCCCCCTCCTCCTCCTCCTCCTCCTCCTCCTCCTCCTCCTCCTCCTCCTCCTCCTCACGGGGCCTCCAGCCACTATGCTCCTCCAGCTCAGTTTCTCGCCCCGCCTCCCAGTGGTCTCCACGGCAACGAAGACACGCGTTCCGAAGCGCCGGTCCTCTCTGTGGGTGAGATGGGCGCGCAGGCTTCCTCCCGGATTCTCATCCCTTCCTTGGGTCTGATGCCCTCATCATCTCCCCTGAGAAGCTGCCTCGTGGAGGCCCGAAGCCAAAACCCCTCGGACACCCTGTTCGAGGAATAATCGCTTAAGAATCCAACTGTGAGAAGGCAAGACAATGGCCCGTCAGATGAGACCTTTAGATCGTTTTATTTATTTATCCGTTGTGTTTTGGTGGAAGGAGGGGAAGATGACCCTCGACATGAAAACCTCCCATGTCCAACATCCTTACAAAAATTGCCAACCCAGAGCAGTTCCGCTGCGGGTGTTTGAAATGGCCCGGGTCTCTGGCAGGGAGCTCCTCCGCCAGCGCCCATGACAAATGGATAATTATAGCTTCCGCTTTATATTTCTTGAAAAGAAAAAAAAAATCAGTAAAGAATGAGGGAAGAAAACAAAGATGGCCCAAATCTCTCTATTCAGCTTCACTGGGTTGCCATTAAAAAAATAAAAAGTAATATTAAAAGTGGTACATACACACACACACACACACACACACACACACACAGACGCGCTGCACTAAGAAAATGCTGAAGTTTCAGAAAAGTGTAAAATGAAAAACAAGCCCTCCACCCCAAGCCTCCAGCCTCTCACCCCCACAGTTAAATAGCTGTACTTTTCCAGAAAAAAAAAAATGTTTAATATATGTGGAATTTTAGGATTCACCCCATAGGGAGTTTTCCCATTATCCTAAGTTATTTTCACCACAGCACTTGCCACTTCCTGGTATTATTTATTTACTAGAGGCCCCCCACCTGGGGGCCGCCCGCCCTCTGCACTTGCCTGCTCTGGGATCGCCATGGGGTCCCAGCTGGCAGCGGGGCTTAGGTGGCACACGGGGGCCCCTTTGGCATCTGGTGCTGTCCTGCCCTGCCTGCAGTATGCAAATTTGCCGCCATCTTTATTGGTGGTTAATTTGCATATCACCCAGATTAGCCAATGGGAAGCGTAGTGAAGGTATGGTCAATTACCCTTTTTGTCTTTTATTAGGATGTCACACCAATAAATTAAATTAATTAATTAATGCAAGCCATGGTTGTTAGAAGGGCAGTGTTGCCTAGTGGTTATGCATGCAGGCTCAAGTCTGGTTCAAACCCTGGCTCTGTTCGCACATTGTGTGACTCTGTCTCAGCCTCCAAATCTGGAAACTGGTGTTATTTTTTTAAAGATATGTTTTTATTTATTTGGAGAGAGAGAGAGGGAAACATCGATGTGAGAGAGAAAAGGTGATCAGCTGCCCTCTGCATACCCCCTCCTAGGGATCCAGCCTGCAACCCGGGCATGTGCCCCGACTGGGAATCGAACTGGTGACCTTTCAGTGCCTGGACGACAACCAGCCAGCTGAGCCACACTCACCAGGGCAAGACCAGGATTATTTTGTATCTGCCTGGTAGTGTTGAGTGATGCTGTGAGGATTCAATTAACTTTATGGGAAATGCTTAGAAGAGTGCCTGGTACATATTGAATATTCAATGAGCATGAGTATTACTTCCCATCTCCTGCTCCAAGCCTCCGTCAGAGCTAGAGCCTGCGTGTAGGCTTTGAGCAGACTTCCGCATGCTGCCCGCCTCTTGTTTGTTTCTCAGGGAATCCTGAAGAATTTCTTCCCAGCCACTTACAGACAACCACGCTGTGACTGCTCCCCAGCCCTAGAGAGACCAGCCCTGTTCCAGGAGCACAGACTGTGATCAGAAAGACCCGGGTTTCAATCCCTGGTGAGCTTTCCTGTGCGGCCTTAGGCAAGTCACTTAACCTCTCTGAGTGTCACTTTCCTCATCTGTAGAATGAGATGATCATGATCCTAGAACAGGTTCCTCATCACTTACCTCCTTTTCTGAAACCCCCTAAGCTTACCCTGACCAGTTTGGCTTAGTGGATAGAGCGTCGGCCTGCGGACTCAAGGGTCCCGGTTTCAATTCCGGTCAAGGGCATGTACCTTGGTTGCGGGCACATCCCCAGTGGGGAGTGTGCAGGAGGCAGCTGATGGATGTTTCTCTCTCATCGATGTTTCTAACTCTCTATCCCTCTCTCCTCCTCTCTGTAAAAAATCAATAAAATATATATATTTTTAGAAACTCCCTAAGTGGAAAGCTTTGCATCAAAACCCCCCCAAAAAAAATAAACAAACAGACAAACATTTGGAGGCAAGACGTAGACTGACGTGAAGCTGTGTCCAGTCCTCATTTATTTCACTGAAGGCCAATAGCCTACACTCCCCTCAGAACACTCTTGAGTTGGATTGTGGGAGCTGCCCCATCCTCCCTGGGGAGCGAGTCACACAGTACAGGGTGCAGGCACTGTATCATTTTTCTGGAGGGTGGGAAGACGTAATGAATGAATGGGTGTGAAGGACACGGCTCCCTGTCTGGAGCACGGGGCAGCTGCTCCTGTTTTTATTCCAGATAAAATGTTTCACCTTTCCTACCAGCTGCGGGAAGCCCTGGGCAGAGTGTGTTTTCTTGTTCTCTTGGCCGTAAGATCTGATAACACCCCTTTTGCAAATAACGACACCCACGGTTTTCAGAATGCTTCTTAGCAGCCAGATTGTTTTTCCAGATTAAATCCAGTATCAGCCGAAACCGGGTTGGCTCAGTGGATAGAGCGTCGGCCTGTGGACTGAAAGGTCCCGGGTTCGATTCCGGTCAAGGGCAGGTACCTTGGTTGCGGGCATATCCCCAGTGGGAGATGTGCAGGAGGCAGCTGATCGGTGTTTCTCTCTCATCGATGTTTCTAACTCTCTATCTCTCTCCCTTCCTCTCTGTAAAAAATCATTTAAATATATTTAAAAAATAAATAAATAAATAAATCCAATATCAAAGAGCAGACGGATTGCTTTGGCCCACATGGATTTTATATTTATTGGATGTTTGACCAACACAGCATCAACCACAAGGAACAATGAAAAGTTTTAACCGAACCCACTTTTGAAATCCGGGGCTTTTGAAGGCCAGCCGCAGCCTCCCTCCGCCAGCCAGCGTGGGAATTTTTGTTTGGGATCCGCTCTGCCGGCGGTCGTCTCCATTCACACAGACAGGCAGGGTGTAAACTGTCCACACCAGTTTTGCACAACAGCTTGCCTGGCAACCTCAGGAAACTCTTCACCTAGTCCAGAGAAGCTCCAAAGAGAAGTAAGTGGTAGGAGCCTTGGGTGTCGCAGGCAACACGAAACCCATTCCCTTTGTGTATGGGAAGCACGTGAAATCCACGACACGCACAAACGCGGTCTTAGCGCTGCAATAGGACGCTAAGAAACGTCACCCTGTCCCTTGCTCCTGGACAATGATTGTGCTTTGATGGGAGAACAGCATGCAGTGAGCAAATATGCCTGAGGTTTGTGTGGATGTTATTCAAGCTCAGATTCTGAGGAGAAAAGAAATACAATATTCTGTGAGTGGGCGTGACCAGGCCGGAAACTTACAAAGGATAACAGGACCAACAGGGAGCTATCGTCCTCTACACCAGGGATGCACTCGCAAGAAGTTCAAATATCGGTGAGGGGATGCAGGGAAAGCGCTATCCCAGCCACTGCGCCAAAGAGAAGGATATTGAGGGATAGTGAGGCTTGCGGTAGAGAGACAGTTTGGGGAGTGGACGGGAATCCGTCTTCTGGGTTTTAGGTTCTGTCAAGGCAAGTGAACTCTGAAAATTCCTCGGTGTCCTAACACCTGCTGGGAATGCAAGGACCTACCAGGAGTTTCTGACCGTCTGAAGGTGGGTCCCTTACCTGCACCCCGGCTGCCAAGGTGGGGGGGGCGGGGCGGAGAACAAGACCTCCACCTATTGGCTCTGCTAGGGGGGCAAAGTGGGGCAGCCTCTGAAATAAGAAAGGGGTTGGACGCTGGAATCCACAGGCTGATTGCCCACCGCAGGAATGCACTGGGGGTCTCCAGTGGCACAATGTGTATTTAATTTCACTTATTTTTAAAAATCTTTATTGTTGCCGAAACCGGTTTGGCTCAGTGGATAGAGCGTCGGCCTGCGGACTGAAAGGTCCCAGGTTCGATTCCGGTCAAGGGCATGTACCTGGGTTGCGGGCACATCCCCAGTAGGAGATATGCAGGAGGCAGCTGATCGATGTTTCTCTCTCATCGATGTTTCTAACTCTCTATCTCTCTCCCTTCCTCTCTGTAAAAAATCAATAAAATATATATATTTTTAAAAAATCTTTATTGTTGAGCAATTTGATGGGTAAGAATTGAGCATGCGCGCAGAAATTACATTTTTGGAAAGAAAATCAATTCAGACTTTTGCTGATCTCAGAACTAATGAAAGTCTGCAAATTCACAAGTCAGGCACCCCTGAGCAAGAGCCTGTCTACCCACAGACATTTAGATTTAACCTGATGGCCTTCCTTCCTTCCTTCCTTCCTTCCTTCTTTCCTCCCTCCCTTCCTTCCTTCCTTCCTTCCTTCCTTCCTTCCTTCCTTCCTTCCTTCCTTCCTGCCTTCCTTCCCTCTGTTCTTTATCATCACAGGGGACTTAGCAACTCAACCTGACTGTCGTTAATGGGTAACTCTTGAAGGTGACCTCTTAATTATTTACCGCCTTTTGGGCCATTCCCTTACGTGCCCCTCGCCCCACGTCAGAGCCTCTAGGATTTAATTTGGGGAGAACCCTACACTGACCTCTGGCGCCAATCAGAGCAGAAGGGTCCCTGGCTGACCATCCCGGCCAGGGACACGCAGCGTGTAGGGAACAGTGACCGCTTTTCAGAGCAGCGAGCCCCTCGGGCCTGGCGAGCAGGCAGCTCACTTCGTCAGGCTCGGTCCCTGCTGGTCGTGTGCAGACAGGGCGCGCACTCCGGACAGTCTGTGCCAGAGGTCCAGCCAAAGCACATCCTTCTAGGAGACAAAAAACGACTCTAGACTTCGCGGTGGCAGGATTTCCAGGCGGCCCGGAGGTAGGGGCGTCCGTGCTTCCTTCCCGCAGCACACACGCAGCAAGAGGGGCTGTCCTCACGGCGGCAGCGGCCGCGGGGGTGGCGAGGGGGCAGCAGCGGCCTTCCTCCCCGGCCCCGAGTCCCCACCACCTGCCATGCTCCTCAGCTCTATGGAAAGACCTCCCGTAAAACCTCGGAGTCCCGCACCGGGTTTCTCTCCTTCCGGTTCCCGCAAACACCTGCAGGCACGGAGTGGGTGGGGGAAGGGACGCGGTCTCCGTGGCAACGGCCCGACGCGCCGCTCAGCGCCGCCGACTGCGCCTGCGCGGCTGGTCCCGCGGCGTCTCCCGGGAGTCAGCCGCGTTTGCAGGATTTTGGGCGCTTCCTCACTCAGAAGTTGCCTCCCCCACTCACATAATACCCCCCCCCACACACACACACACGTCATCAGGTGCTACTCCCCAACCGCTCAAATATTACCCGCCCGGACTCACATGTTACACGTGCGCGGACGCTGCCCACACACTCACGTGGTACCCACGCTCACGCACGCAGCCAGGTAACTTCGATGCTACTCACACCCACTCCAACACTTAACACGAGTGCCGTGGGGGCAAGGCTGGGGGCTGTTTGTTCCCTGATGTACCCCCGGTGCCTGGAACAGTGCCTGGGACACCGTGGGTGCTCGGGGAATATTTGCTGAATGAATGAGCCACACGCAACCGGATATTACCCGTGTCTGCTCAGATGGTACCCTCCCCCGTTCAGATGTATCCAAGGAACTCAAATGTTACCAGTGAAGGCAGGATTTGTTCCTTCCGTATTCCCAGCTCCTAGGACAGTGCCTGGGGCATTGTCAATGTCTGCATTGACTATGAATGAATGAATGAATGAATGAATGAATGAATGAATGAATGAATGGTGGAATGAATGCATGCCCCACCCTCCCGCAGCTGTAACCCACACGTTAACTCAGATGCAAACGCCCACCCTCAGGCACAGTCAGATGTGACCAGGCCCACTCGGATGATACCATTCTTACTCAGTTACCCCCTCGCCAGACTGACCCACCTCACCCACAGGACCCACACTCACTCGCATCCCCCAACTCACTCAGGTGGTACCCACCTTCCCTCAGTGGCCACCCACACCCACTCAGCTGACGCCCACACTCCCTCGCTGCCCCTCGCCCACCCCACCCCACCTCACAGCTTCTTGTCCGAGGCATGGTGCCGCCGGCGGTTTTTCTTCGGCTTCCGCTTGCCCTTCCTGCCGTCCGCAGCCTTGCTGTCCTCGGCGGAGTCCAGAGGCGGCGCCCGGGCCAGCGCCGCGGAGGCCCCCGGCCCCGGTTTCGGCTTCTCCGGGGACCCGGGCGCACAGAGCTTCCTGGCCGGCGGCTCCCTGGGGCGCGTCGGCGTCGGCGTCGGGCACAGCTCCTGCCGCAGGACCCGGGCCACGTCCTCCACCGTCCGGCCCTCGCTGTGCAGAAAGAGGTTCAGCTTGGTCAGGAACTCGATGTCCTCCTTGCGGGGCATGTAGACCACCCTCCAGGCGCCGCCCTTGCCCTGGATCTCCCGAGGGATGGCGGCGTGGGTGACGTCCCCCAGCAGCCTGATGATGGCCGCCTTGGAGCGCTCCTCCTCCACGAAGGCCTTCCCCGCCACCTCGAACTCGCCCAGCGGTTTCAGCGGGGCCCGGATGATCTCCTCGAATTCCTCGTGGCCGCAGTCCTCGGGGATGCCCAGGATCATCAGGGACCGGGCACTGTCCACCTCCAGGGCCTGGCAGCCGTGCTCCAGCAGCGCGATGTCCTTCACCCCGAACAGCATCTTGCCCAGCTCTCGGAGGCAGCAATAAGCCCGCTGGCGCGCCCCCGCGCTGCCTCGGGACTCCGCGGGGGTATCCAGGATGCCACAGTCCCTTCCTTCCCCAAGGCTCTGAGAGAGAGAGAGAGAGAGAGAGAGAGAGAGAGAGAGAGGCCCCTGATCAGTCCACCTGCCGAGGCTGTCCGGGGTCCTGCCCTTGGGGGTCCCAGGGGCTCGCGCAGAGTGAAGCCAGGAGGGTGCCTGCCAGCCGGCTCGTGGCTCCCGGGCGAGGCCGCACCAGGGAGGCTCTGAAGATGGAAGATGCCGCTGCCCCTCGCTTGGCGGTGCCTCCGAAGGTCTCAGCAGATTTGGGGCTGCGGATCTCGCTGGGGCTGCTGCCACCCGGGTGCTGGGGGTGGAGGCCTGGCAGGCAGCGCGGCCGGTTCGGTGGTTCGGTGCCGCTGGCCCAGAGGCTGCCCTCGGTGCCCCGTGGCCGGGCTAAGACGAAGCTGCGGCCGCTGCACTTGCTCCCGCAATGACGTCACCGCCTCCTTCCTCTCCGCGGCCCAGCGGTCTCCATGGCGACCACTAGAGCATCGCCTCTGCCATTGGCCAGGCCCAGCCGCATTGAAATCGGAGTCTGAGGGGGTCATTCAGAGGTGAGGGGTCAGCCACCAGCTTTCGGAAGTCCCCTCCCCCTTGACCCTTTGGGGAAATGGCTGATTGGGGCGGGGGGGGGGGGGGGGGAGATACAAATGACCCCGGAACATCTTCTTGGGTCAGAAAGTCAGGAAATGCTCAAAGGATGGTGAGAACAGATGGAAACACACAGGGTTGGCTTGAAGGGCTCCTGCTGAACAATCTGGGACACTCTGGGCATCAACGTTAACACTGGGGGTTGTTTACAGCCCTGGCCGGTGTGGTCCAGTGGGTTGGGCATCCTCCCTTGCACCAAAGGGTTGCCTGCTGGATTCCCAGTCAGGGCAGGTGCCTGGACTGTGGGCCTGGGGTCCTGCAGTAGGCAACTGATGGGTGTTTCATTCTCAGGTGGATGTTTCTCTCCCTAAAAATCAATAAACTGTTTTTCTTTTCCCATTGTGGGTAACAGATCATAACGCTTCCAATAAAATAAGCATCCATGTGTCCATGTAGATGTAAGTAAGTGGACCGACGGAAAGTTTGGTGGAGGAATGTGTGTTTTTACGTTGTCTCGTATAAAACTTATGACTCCAAAGGAACAAAAAGGATCTTTGCCTTGGAATGCCCTTTTCTGTGGGACACGCCCACTACGATGACAGCCAGGGACAGTATTCAGGGGGACGCACCAGATTGGCAATTTACTCTCAAAATGGATTCAGAGGAAAAGTTCTTGGCACCTTACTTGCAACTCTCTTGTTTCAAAAAAATTTTTTAAATAAAAAAGAAACGTCGTGCATATGTGATCACCTTCACAACGTCCTCTCCTCTGCCCTCTACCCCAGTAATCAAAGCCATAAATTGTGGGTTGACTGACAGATTCCAAACTCCTAGCTCCAGCGGTGAATGGTTTAAATTAATTAACCCGCCCCTTTGCCGCAGTGATTGGCTCAGAATGGTCACCCAGGTAACCCGGGCCTAAGCCAATCAGTGCCTTCTATCTCCCTAGTCAAGAAAGTGGTTAACATAAAAATCCTAGAAACACACACACACATAGTTAGGCAGTAAAAATCTCAGACATTTCTTAGCAGCAATATATTTTTTTTTGATATATTGCCTTGGGCAAGGGAAACAAAAGAAAAAATAAACAAATGTGACTACATCAAACTAAACAGTTTTTGCACAGCAAAGGAAACCATCAACAAAATGAAAAGACGACCCACTGAATGGAAGAACATATTCGCCAATGATACATCTGATAAGGGCTTAATATCCAAAATGTATAAAGAACTTACAAGCCCTGACCGGTTTGGCTCAGTGGATAGAGCGTCGGCCTGCGGACTCAAGGGTCCTGGGTTCGATTCCGGTCAAGGGCATGTACTTTGGTTGCGGGCACATCCCCAGTGGGGAGTGTGCAGGAGGCAGCTGATCGATGTTTCTCTCTCATCAATGTTTCTAACGCTCTATCCCTCTCCCTTCCTCTCTGTAAAAAATCAATAAAATATATATTTTTTTTAAAAAAGAACTTACAAAACAACATCAAGAAAAACAATCCAATTAAAAAAAATGGGCAGAGGACCTGAATAGAGACTTCTCCACAGGAGACATATAGGTGGCCAATAGACATATGAAAAGATACTCAACGTTACTACTCATCAGAGAGATGCAAATGAAAACCACAATGAGGTGCCACATCACAGGTGTAGGAATGACTACCATCAATAAATCAACAAACAAGAGCTGGTGAAAATATGAAGAAAAGGGAACCCTCGTGCACGGCGGGCGGGAATGCAGACTGGTGCAGCCACTGTGGAAAGCAGTATGGAGGTTCCCCAAAAAGTTAAACATCAAACTCACATATGATTCAACAATTCCACTTTGGGGTATTTCTCTGAAGGAAATAAAACACTTAATTCGAAAAGATATATGTACCCCAGTGTTCATTGCAGCATTATTTACAACAGCCAAGACATGGATGAATGGATAAAGAAGCTGTGGTGTGTGTATACAATGGAATATTGTTCAGCCATAAAAAAGGAGACCCTGGCCAGAACCGGTTTGGCTCAGTGGATAGAGCGTCGGCCTGCGGACTCAAGGGTCCCGGGTTCGATTCCGGTCAAGGCCATGGACCTTGGTTGCCGGCACATCCTCAGTGGGGGGTGTGCAGGAGGCAGCTGATCGATGTTTCTCTCTCATCGATGTTTCTGGCTCTCTATCCCTCTCCCTTCCTCTCTGTAAAAAATCAATAAAATATATTTTAAAAAAAAAAAAGAGAGACCCTGCCATTTGAAACAACATGAACGGATCTGGAGGGCTTTATACTAAGTGAAATAAGATAGACAGAGGAAGACAAATATCATATGATCTCACTTGTATCTGTAATTTTAAAACAACAAAAACAAAAAAATCCCCTTGCCCTAACCAGTTTGGCTCAGTGGATAGAGCGCCAGCCTGTGGACTGAAGGGTCCCAGGTTCAATTCTGGTCAAGGGCATATACCCCGGTTTTAGGAATGTCCCCAGTAGGGGGGGTGCAGGAGGCAGCTGATCGATGTTTCTCACTCATCCATGTTTCTAACTCTCTATCCATTTCCCTTCCTCTGTAAAAAAATCAGGGGTAGATGCAGAGGCAGAGCAACATTGAACAGACTGTCAAACTACATGGGAAGCCTGGGGAGGGTTTGGGGGGTGGGATTAAGAGATCAACTGAAGGACTTATATTCATGCATATAAGATTAACCAATGGACACAAGACATGGGGGGGCGGGGAGTAGGGGCTGGGGGAATGTCAAGGGGGGGGGAGGAGAAATATGTAATACTCTTTGTAATACTTTAAGAAATAAAAATTATTTTAAAAATAAATAAATAAATAAATAAATAAATACATAGCTCTAATTGCCAACCTATTATCATGTCCATACCAATGGTGGGAAAATAGGAGAAAATGATTTAAAATGTTTACTAATTAAAATAAATAAATTAAAAAAAACAACAACAAAAAAAACCCCCCATAGTTACCGAGTACAGAGTGGTGGTTGCCAGGGGCAGGAGGAGTTGGGGGGGGGGGCGCAAAATGGGGGAAGGTGGTTAAAGGCACAGACTTGCAGGTGTGAGCCCTGGGGGTGCACAGCACCGCGACCGTACCTCCCGCTGCTGCACTGCGTGCTTGAAGGCTGCTAAGAGAGGAAATCTCAAAACGTTTTCATCACAAGGAAAAAATTCTGTGGCTCAGCGTGGTGACGAATGTTTTAAAAAGTTGCCGTGGGTTTGTGAGTCCCGGGGCTCCGTGGCACACCCCGGGGCGTGTGCGCATTCCGAACCGAGAAGCAGGGACAGACGGGTCCTTTGTGTGACCCCCCAGGATGGACTGAGACGCGCCTTGTGCCGGGCCCCGGGCGGGCCGTGCTGGGCGGACCTGAGTGAGCGAAGCAGGCTCCGTTTGGAGGCGCTCGGACCCGGGGCTGTGACGGGCTCGGCCAGCCTCGGCCTCCTTACAGTCAGGGAGGGAAGCCCCGTGGTTCCCACGAAGATGTGTTCTGGTCCTCGGTCCGGGGTGTAGACTGTAGAATATGCTAATTGGGACATGCTTTGCTAACGTTTGCAGCGGTTCTCAACCTGTGGGTCGCGACCCCTTTGGGGATCGAACGACCCTTTCACAGGGGTCGCCTAAGACCATCGGAGAACACATATATAATTATATACTGTTTTTGTGATGAATCACTATGCTTCAATTATGTTCCATTTGTAACAATAAAAATACATCCTGCCTATGAGATATTTACATGACGATTCATAACAGCAGCAACATTACAGTTATGAAGTAGCAACGAAAATAATGTTATGGTTGGGGGTCACCAAAACATGAGGAACTGTATGAAAGAGTCGCAGCATTAGGAAGGTTGAGAACCACTGGTTTAAAGAGAGGACTGCAAAATGGGGCTTTGGGGGCCCTGAGCAACTGATCCCACCTGGCCTTGTTTCAGAATTTACCAGGCGACCGAAAAATACGCAGGAGTACTGGAGGCACAGGGAAACCCCACTTATTTCCAGACATTTCACAGGTACCGGTACAAGGACTCAGGGGAGTTTGTTTCTCTCCAAACCCTGAGCAAACCAATATGGAGGAAGCTTTCCCTTTATAACACTTTGGTTTCTTTGTCCACCAAATATGGGTCATACTTCCAGACCTTTCACGGGCTTTGCAAAAAGCCCCATGTGCTGGGATGGGGGCAGTGAGACCACATCTCAAGGCCTGGCCTGGCACCAGCACTAATAACTCCATCTGGGGTTGTGTGTTGTTCATGGTGTGTGGCCTCTAGTACTTAGGTAAACAGGTCTTGCAGGACCAGATAATTAAAGAAGGAGCAGTGACTAGAGCCAGCTGTGGGCAAACTACGGCCCGCGGGCCGAATCCGGCTCGTTTGAAATGAATAAAACTAAAAAAAAAAAAAGACCGTACCCTTTTATGTAATGATGTTTACTTTGAATTTATATTAGTTCACACAAACACTCCATCCATGCTTTTGTTCCGGCCCTCCGGTCCAGTTTAAGAACCCATTGTGGCCCTCGAGTCAAAAAGTTTGCCCACCCCTGGACTAAACTATAGGCTAACAAGAATGTGCATTAGGTTACTGGCACAGATTCAGATGGCTAGCCCCAAGAAATGTCTCATTTTCCCTATCAGCCTCGCCAGGGAAGGCTCCCTGCAGGAGGCAACACTGGAAGGGATCTTGAAGGCTGCCTCTAGTAACCACGTTAGTAACATTTGTTGCTGTTGTTAATCCTCACCTGAGGATATTTTTTCCATTGCTTTTCAGAGAATGGAAGGGAGGGAGTGGGGAGAGAGAGAGAGACAGTGATGTGAGAGACAAACCCACTGGTTGCCTCCGGCATGTGGCCTGACTGGGGGCGGGGAGTGAACTGCAACCCAGGTACCTGCCCTTTATGGGGAATCAGACCTGAAACCCTTCCATGAGCAGGCCGACTATCTAACCACTGAGCACCACCGGCCAGGCAGTATTATTTTTTAAAGCAGGCATTGCTATCACTTACATAGGACATGCTATATGCCAGACAATATTTTAAGCCCTATCTCTGCACTGTCATTTAATTCTTATTCACAGTCCGTGAGTTAGATATTACTAGTATTTTATTGATTCTGTTGCTCCTTCATTCAACAAACATTTATTGAGCATCTCTTGGGTTTTACAGTCGGGAAAGCTGAGGACCAGAGAGGTTAAATCACTTACCTAAGGCCACACAGCTAGTGAGATTTTTAAATTTTTATTTCATTTTTCTGTGATTTTCTGTTCATATCTTTCACCCATTTTTTTAATTGGGAGTATTGGTCCTGGCCAGTCTGGCTCGGTTGGTTGGAGCAGCGTCCCGTCCACTGAAGGTCTCAGGTTTGATTCCAGATGAAGGCACAGGCCCGGGTTTCAGGCTCAATCCTCAGCAGCGGGTGTGCAGGCGGCAGGGGGTCCATGTGGATGCTTGTCTCTCATCAATGTTTCTGTCTCTTTCTCCCTCTTCCTTCCTCTCTCCCTAAAAATCAATTAAAAATTTTTACAAAATAATAAGCCCTAGCGGGTTTGGCTCAGTGGATAGAGCGTCGGCCTGCGGACTGAAGGGTCCCAGGTTCGATTCTGGTCAAGGGCACATGCCTGGATTGTGGGCTCGATCCCCAGTAGGGAGCGTGCAGGAGGCAGCCAATCAGTGATTCTCTCTGATCGTTGATGTTTCTCTCTCTCTCTCCCTCTCCCTTCCTCTCTGAAATTAATAAAAATATATTTAAATAATAATAATAATAATAAAAACATATCCTCAAGTGAGGATTTTTAAAAATTTGGGGTATTGTTTGTTTCTTTTTTGCTGAGAAGAAAGCTTTACCATGAAAAGAAATTAACATAATACCTGCATCAAGTGCCATGAATACATTGCTTGTTAGTTGGATTCTAAGTACGGGAGCTACATCATGAATATGACAGACAGAATTTGCCACCTCTCTGGGAGCTGACACTCCATTGGGTGGACTGAGAAGACCAATGAATAAGAAAGATATATAGTCCATCCCAGGTCGCTCAGTGGTTGAACATTGACCTATGAACCAGAAGGTCACGGTTTGATGCCAGGTCAGGGAGCATGCCTAGGTTGCGGGCTTGATCCCCAGTGGGGGGGGGGGCATGCAGGAGGCAGCCAAGCGATGATTCTCACTCATCATTGATGTTTCTCTCTCTCCCCCCCTCTCCCTTCCTATCTGAAATCAATAAAAATATATTATTTTAAAAAGAAAGCTATATATTACATGGTGATAGTAAGTGGTTATAGGGATAATAAAGCAGGAAAGGAGGATAAAGAGAAAAAGTGTGCCTGGAGGTAGAGGGTGTGCTAATTTTTTGGAGCCTGCGGAGAAAGAACTCTATGGAGGTGACATTTGAGTGAAGACTTGAAGAAGAGGAGGGAGCGACCACGTGCATATTCAAAACAGCTTCCCAGGAAGAAGAACAGCCAGTGCAAAGGCCCTGAGGCTGCAGCCCGCCTGGTGTGTTTGAGGAACTGCAAAGGCGTTGGTGTGACTGGGCAGAGGGGACAAGGGAGAGTTAAGAAGAAAGTTGGAGAAAGAGGGGGTGGGGCAGGGGAGGTTATTGCCAGGTCTTGAAGCACCTTGTAGCCCCTGGTGGGGACGTGGGACTTCTTTGAGTGAGCCGGGGCCGCAGGGTGGGGAGGTTTAATGAGGTAACTGAAGGCCAGCCTTTATAGGAGTTTGCCAGTCATATAGCAGTGCTGGAGACGGAGAACAGGGATTTCTGAGTATATATATATTTGTGGACCCTGAGCAACTATACCTGTCTTAATATCTATTTAATAAAAGCCTAAGCGACCGTTACAGAGGAACGACCAGAACGATTGGTCACTATGATATGCACTGACCACCAGGGGGCAGACGCTCAATGCAGGAGCTGCCCCCTGGTGGTCAGTGCACTCCCACAGGGGGAGCGCTGCTCAGCCAGAAGTTGGGCTCATGGTTGGCGAGTGCAGCAGCTGTGGCAGGAGCCTCTCCTACCTTCGTGGCAGCGCTAAGGAGCAGTGAGCCGAGCGGTAAGGAGCGAGGGATCCTGGATTGTGAAAGGGATGTCCACCCGCCGGCTGGTGGACATCCCCTGAGTGGTCCCGGACTGCAAGAGGGTGCATGCCAGGCTGAGGGACACCCCCCCCCCCGCCCCTAGTGCACGAATTTTGTGCACTGCGCCTTTAGTATGTTTATATTTATGTTCCAAGCTCTGCTCCAAGTCCTATGCTAACACTGGGAGCACATCCAATAGTCCAGCAGACAGCAATGCAAATAAAAGCAGTGCCAGGGGCTCTGAGAGTGGGTAAGGGGGGCCGAGACCACACTGGGCAGTCTGTCCTGTTGGAGGCTGTGTCTCAGGGGTCTAGAACAAGATCCTGCTCATAGTACATGCCCAGAAACACCATTTGGCTGAATATGCAACTGAATTCACTACCCCCCCCCCCCCATTTTCACAGCCCTTACTTCATTCAGGGTCTCAGGCCCTTTAACTATTATCTCATTTAATCCTCACAATAAGCCTTCAGGAAGGTTCTAGTATTATCCCCATTTTTCAGATGAGGAAACTGAGGCACATAGGAACAGTTAACTTACTCAAGGCCCATCGCTAATAAGAGCCAACCCAAACCTCAAACCCAGGCAGCCAGGTCCAGAGCCTCCACACAGAACTGCTCTGGCTAATGGTCCTCCTGAAAGGTTGTATCATATATACCAAGGACAGACGGGGAGAGCTGCAGAGTGAAGGAGGGAGAAAGTTGTGCCGACTGAGTGACACTCACGATTCTGCATTGAATCCCGAAAAAAGACAGCAGCTCCGAAGGACACGACTAGGACTATGGACCATATTGAGCATGGACTGCGGATCAGACACCCACCCGGTGGCGCTCAGGCTGAATTCCCTGATTTCCGCAACTACCTTGGTGTTGTGAGAGAACCTCCCTCTTCTATTTAGGAAGTGAATGCCAACGTGTCTGTGGGTCGAGGAGCAACATGTGCACAACTTATTCTCTCTCTCTATATATATATATACACTAGAGGCCCAGTGCATGAAATTTATGCACAGGTAGGGTCCCTTGCAGCTGCCGGCTGCTGGCCAGGGCCTGCCTTCATTCCACGCTGCCCCCTGGTGGTCAGTGCACGTCATAGCACGTCATAGCAAGTGATCGAACTGGTCGGTCAAACTCCCGAGGGGACACTTTGCATATTAGACTTTTATATATATACTAGATGCCCAGTGCACAAAATTTGTGCACGGGGGGGGGGGAATGTGGCCCTCAGCCCAGCCTGCACACTTCAATCTGGGACTCCTCAAGGGATGTCCAACTGCCGGCGGGATTGGTCTTAAACCAGCAGTCGGACATTCCTCTAGCAATCCGGGACCGCTGACTCCTAACTACTCACCTGCCTGCCTGCCTGATCATCCCTAACCACTCTGCATGCATGCCTGATGCCCCTAATGCCCTTCCCTGCCAGCCGGGTTGCCCCTAACTGCCCTCCCCTGCTGGCCTGGTCGCCCCTAACCACCTCTGCCTCGGCCCCTGCCACCATGGCTTTGTCTGGAAGGATGTCCAATCTAATTAGCATATTACCCTTTTATTAGTATAGACTAGTAGCACCACACACAAATCCGTAGTAGCTTGCTGCTGCTTGCCTCAGCTGGCCACCCACCCACCACTGCTGGTCGCTCTCTGCTGCTCATAGCTCGATGCCCTGCCTTCCTGTAGCTCTCCGCCACTTGTAGATTGGTCGTGACATCATGGCATCACAGATAATTAGCATATTCCTCTCTTATTATATAGGATATATATATATGTATATATATATATATATATATATATATAGAGAGAGAGAGAGAGAGAGAGAGAGAGAGAGAGAGAGAGAGAGGAGATGGGGGAGGGTGTATTGGTCTCCTGGGGCTCCCATATCAAAGTGCCATAACTGGGTAGTTTAAACCAACAGAAATGCATGCCCTGGCACAGGGTGGCTTAGTTGGTTGGAGCATCATCTGGTGCACCAGAGGGTTGCAGGTTCGATTCCCAGTCAGGGCACATACCTACGTTGTGGGTTTGATCCACAGTTGGGGCATGTTCAGGAGGCAACTGATCACTGTATCTCTCTCTCTCTCTCTCTCTCTCTCTCTCTTCCCCTTCCTCTCCAAAAGTAAATAACTAAAAATGTTTTTATAAAAATCATACATTTCTTCTCCGTTGGCCCCAGAGACCTGCAGGGGGGTCCTCCCTTGCCTCTTCCAGCTTCAGGTACTTCCCTGGTGCTCCTGGGCCTGTGGCCACATCAGCCCAATCCCTGCCTCTGCCTTCACATGGCTTTCCCCTGCTCTCTCACCACAAGGTCCTCTTATAAGGTCACCAGTCACGGATTTAGGGCCCACCCTATTCCGGTATGACCTCATCACAACTAGTTACATCTGCAATAACCCCATTTCCAAAGAATGTCACATGTTGAGGGTTAGAGCATCCATAGATCTTTTAGGCCAGTGGTTCTCAACCTTGGCTGCCCATTAGAATCACCTGGGAATCTTTTTAAAATCCTGACTTCTGGGCCTCATCCTCTGGAAATTCTGTTTCTTTGTGATGGGGTGGGGCCACAACATTAGTAACAAAGAAACAGAATTTCCGGAGGATGAGGCCCAGAAATCAGGATTTTAAGAAGATTCCCAGGTGATTCTCATGTGCAGCCAAGGCTGAGAACCGCTGGACTAGAGCCTTCATCCGCTTTCCAGGTGAGCGCTTCCCGGGTCACGGTCTCTGCTGATTGGTCCGCGCCAGGGCGGCGGCGGGGGGGGGGGTCATCAGTCAACGCAGCTGGCCCCGAGGCAGCCCCGTGTCACTTGCCGGGTGTGGCTGCTTTTCTGGGCCCGGAGCTGAGATACAACTGAGGCCCAGATGTTACCTCCAGGGAGGAAAGGCCAGGGGCCCAATCGCTGGATGTGCTGGGGGAGGACCGGTTACCCGGGGGGCGAGGTTCTGCCCTGGGGAGTCTCTGTACCCGGCCCGTCGTCCTGCCTCTGCTCACGTCTAACAGGCACCATTGTTGTTATCATCTCCACCCGACAGATTTGGAAACTGAGGCACAGAGAGGGAAGCGCCTTCCTCGGGGTCACACAGCTGGTAAGAGCAAGGACTCCTGCCCTGGCCAGTGTGGCTCAGTTGGTTGAGCATCCTCCTTGCACCCAAAGGCTGCGGGTTGTATTCCCCGTCAGGGCACATGTCAGGGATTCCGGCTCAATCCGGGTGGGGAGCGTGCAGGAGGCAGCTGGTTCGTGTTCCTCTCTCATCCATGTTTCTATCTCCCTCTCCCTCTCCCTTCCTATCTGTCTAAAAATCAATTTTAAAATCTTAAAAAAAAAAAAGAGCAAGGCCTCTTAAACTGGGCAGCGGCTGCAGAACCCACACTCTGAACTCTCCCCTCACTACTCGCCTGTGCTCACATTCTGTTCTTAACACGGAGAGATGGTTCCAGCCCCGCGGGGAGGGACTGGGGCTGGTGAGATGGTTCCAGCCCCGCGGGGAGGGACCGGGGCTGGTGAGATGGTTCCAGCCCAGCGGGGAGGGACCGGGGCTGGTGAGATGGTTCCAGCCCCGCGGGGAGGGACCGGGACTGGTGAGATGGTTCCAGCCCAGCGGGGAGGGACCGGGGCTGGTGAGATGGTTCCAGCCCCGCGGGGAGGGACCGGGGCTGGTGAGATGGTTCCAGCCCAGCGGGGAGGGGCCGGGGCTGGTGAGATGGTTCCAGCCCCGCGGGGAGGGACCGGGGCTGGTGAGATGGTTCCAGCCCCGCGGGGAGGGACTGGGGCTGGTGAGATGGTTCCAGCCCCGCGGGGAGGGACTGGGGCTGGTGAGATGGTTCCAGCCCCGCGGGGAGGGACCGGGGCTGGTGAGATGGTTCCAGCCCCGCGGGGAGGGACTGGGGCTGGTGAGATGGTTCCAGCCCCGCGGGGAGGGACCGGGGCTGGTGAGATGGTTCCAGCCCAGCGGGGAGGGACCGGGGCTGGTGAGATGGTTCCAGCCCCGCGGGGAGGGACTGGGGCTGGTGAGATGGTTCCAGCCCCGCGGGGAGGGACCGGGGCTGGTGAGATGGTTCCAGCCCAGCGGGGAGGGACTGGGGCTGGGCGCGGGCGCTCGCGGTCTGAGGAGAGCAGACAGAGCCGCCGCCCGGGAGAGGAAACGCTACTGGAAAAGCAGGAGGGTTGTGCACCTGCGGCTCGGCTCGCGGTACTGGGTTTCCGTGAACTCCAGGAGGCTGAGTTCGTCCCTCATTGCGGCGGGAATGGCGTTTCCAGGAGGAGGAGGGAGATCGCAGCGCATCTGCAATCCTGCGCGCGCGGAGCCCGCACCTGGCGCATCTGGCGCACCTGGCGCATCTGGCGCATCTGCGCATCTGGCGCATCTGGCGCGGGCTGGCCTCCCACCCCACCTGGCGCCCTGGCGGCCAGGCTCTGGGAACCCAGACGGTCCCAGGCCGAGGGGGAGGGAAGGCCTGAAAGGAGCGGTGTTCGCTGACCCAGATCCGAAGGACAGAGTTCCGTCCCAGGAACGGGAGCCCAGGGGCGGGGGTGGGGAATGGGGTGCGGGGAGGGGAGGGGTTGTGGGGACCGTGCGCGCCCTGGGGCTGGAGGGAAGCAGCGCCCAGGACCTGGATGGCCTGGGAGGCAGCGCAGGGAATTCCTGTGAACAACACGGAAAGCAAGGCCCGTGGCGGCCCCTCCCCGCGTGGGGAGGTGAGGGATAGGCTGGAGGCTCCTGAGGCTGGGACTGGGTTTGAATCTCAGCGCTCTGGGTTATTTGCTGATGTGACCTTAGCAGCGGGGAAAGGCTGAGTAACGACCCGGAAGACCTGCAGGTACTAATCCTCCGAACCTGTGATCCCTGGGATCGCGGCCTCGCGTGGCAAAGGGGACTTCAAAGATGGGCTCAAGTTCAGGACCTTGAGCTGGGCGGGGGGCGGGGGGGGGGGACTGGCCTAGAATAGATGATCCAGGTGCACCCGATGCCCTCACCCGGGTCCTCATGAAGAAAAGAGGAAGGCGGGGGGGGGGGGGGGGGGCCGAGCGCTTGGGATGTGACTGTAGCAGCAGAGGTTGGCCCGGTGCAAGAGAGGGCCGCGGGCCAAGGACCGCAGGCGGCCCCAGCCCCTGACAACCAGTTTCCCGAGGTATTGGACACTCACAATTTTGAGTCAACAGTCGAGGGACACAGTCACGGCTCTGACCAGTATCAGGCGGAAGGAGGCCAGGGGTGCGGGTGACAGTTGTGATCCTCGGCGTTCAATTAATTTCAGGGTCTTATGTCATGTGTCTAAGCTGAAGGGAAACTGGCTTCCAAGATACATAAGCAAAAGGTTTTTTAAATACTAGTTTCAGTTCAATATAGAAAAAAAGGATACAGAAGGGAAAATATTTGGTAAATTCTCCCACAGCCCAATCATGCCTTTTGGTGTTTCTTTTGGAAATTATAATAGTCCTTGAACATGGCGAGAAGGTGCATTTAGTACACTGCTCACGTGAAAAATATGCATGCTTAGTATATAATAGGAGAGAGAGAGAGAGAGAGAGAGAGAGAGAGCGAGAGCTCTCAAGGTCGGCAGCTCAGGGCTGCTGGTGGCCACACAGTCCTGAGGAACTCAGGCTCCCTTGAACCTGCGGCTCTGCTGTTTTCTGTTGGCGCCTTCCACCTCATGGCCCAAGATGGCTGCGGGAGCTCCAGCCATCGCGTCTGAATTCCAATCACGACGAAAGAGGAAGCGACAAAGAAAGTCACTTCCTTCCCTTTCACAATACTTTCCAGAATTGGAAATTAATAAGTGAGATTTCCGCACAGCAACAGGGACAGAGGTCAGAGACAAGACACGAAGGGAAAAGGGTAGGAAACAAGGAGATTTGCGGCAGAAAGGAAGGTCTATTTCAGAAATATGTGAGAGTTTGGCCTCAGCTTTTGGGTTCAGTGATTAGAGAGCCAGGCAGCCATCTCTGCCTCCCTGAACCAGTGGCGTTAGAGATGCTGTGGTTGCCTAGGTAACCATCTGCCTAATCCCTCAGTGGTGGGGACCAGGCAGGTCATTTCCATCTCCCATGCACATGTCCAGTTTATAATTGTATTCTTGCTGTACCTAGGAGCAAAAATCTCCTTAGTTCTTTAAATGTTGAAATTTTTTTCAATTGACATAGAGAAGAATTTATATTTCAAGAGTAAAATGCTGAAATAATAAAAGATTATCGTCAGAATGGCTGATTGATGTAGATGCAAATATTAGATAATTAATATTGATATTAAGAAGGACATTATACACTTTTGAGCCAAAAAAGCTGAAATTAGTTTTTTTAAATAATAAAAGAACAAATAATAGAGATTAGATTTTATTGTGATTTATTATGATTCCAATCTCTTAGAATTGAGTGTGTGCTGACATTTATAACATCACATAGAATAACCATTAAGAACTGTATTTAAAAGAAAGAACTGTATTTACTATTTAGTCATTTCACTGCATTTAAGCCACGAGCTATTCAAGACAAATAATTAGAGCCCTGGCTGGTTTGGCTCAGTGGATAGAGCATCGGACCTCGGACTGAAGGGTCTCAGGTTTGGTTCCGGTCAAGGGCATGTACCTCAGTTGCAGACTCAGTTCCTGGCCTGGGTCGTGGCAGGTGTGGGAGGCAACCAATCGATGTTTATCTCTCACACTGATGCTTCTCTCTGTGTGTCTCCCTCCCTTTTGCTTCTGTTTTATGTGGGCACTTGATCTATGTGTCTCGTTTACAGCCAACACTCCCTCTGTTACCAACTTGTAAGGCCCTGACGGTGCCGTCGTATAACTTCAGAGGTTAGGTCTCAAGGGACCTGCTGCTTCTGCTCCTGTCACACACACATCTATCCTTACACACACACATATACACAATCATATGCACACATGTGCAAAACACATACATACTTACATAAACACATGTACATGCACGCACATATACATGCACATATATATGTGTACATGACTGCCCACGTATATACACAAATGAACACATATGCATATATATGCACACATAGACATGCACATATGTACATATAGAGCTATGTGCTGATGTATACAGCAGCGTTTTTTCTCTTTTGGAAGCAAAAATGAGAAGCTGTCCTGGTTGCTGGCCGTGGAGGCAGGGAGAGGAGAAGGGAGTGGGTGGCATTTGCTATTTTCAGTTCTGCCCCGTTTGAATGTCTAACACTGTGCGGACCGTCTTTGAAAATGTCCGCAGGGGCTATTTTGGCCATGGGATTACGGGTCATTTCTCGTTTTTATACGGAGCCTGATTAAATAAAACCAACCACCGCCACCTAAAAATAAAACGTGTTAGAAGCCAAGACCACAGCGCTGGGCGCAGCCACAATGACCCCTCTTTCCTCAACCCTTTCCCTGCAGGTCTGATGGCTCTTGTCATCTGTCGCTGCCTAAGGCGACACTTACAGCCCCGTCTGAATAGCCGGCCCAGGCACGTCCTTGCATGTGAGCCTGGCCAACCCCGCAGCTGCCACTGCTCGCATTCCTCGGCTCCAAGAACTGACAGAGCATCTGTCCAGGCTTAGCTCGGCCTTGGTGACCGGAGCTGTGTAACAACAAACGGCTGTGTAACGGGGTTGAACACCAAAGTTTGCTATTCTAGATGGTTCCATGCTGCCGGATTCTGGGTATTTCCCTCGTGCTTTCTCATGTGGTGAGACATGAGGAGAGCGTCACATTTCCATTCAGATATTTTTTCACATCCCCCACTGCCCCACTCTGAATTATTCTGGGCCTGTAAAACCAAATTAGAACAGGCAGCTGTTTAAAAACTAGAACCAAGTCACACACACCAGGGCATTGTTGAAAATAAAGTGAGCCCTGGCCGGTGAGCTCAGTGGTTAGAATGTTGGCCTGAGTACTGAAGGGTCTCGGGTTCAATTCCTGGTCAAGGGCACATACCTAGGTTGCAGGTTCGATCCCGTCCCTGGTCGGGGCACATGCAGGAGGAAATGTGGCTTTTTACATTTCTCTCTCTCTCTCTCTCTCTCTCTCTCTCTCTCTCTCTCTTCCTCCCCCCTTCCACACTCTCTAAAAATCAATGGGTTAACAACAACAAAAAAGAGACCAACACATTTAAGAAACCTTAAAATAAGAAAAATACAATAAGTCAAAGGTTTTGGGAATAGAGAAAAAAAGGGAATATATCAGTGGAATGACTTCAAATATATGCATTCACAGTTTGGCAGTTTTTAAGCTTTTTCAATGTTTCTTTGATCACATACAGGCTTTAAAATTCAAATGACTCAAACTGCCCCTCATAGCTTCTGAGTTTTTTCTGCTTAGAAAAACATTCCCTCCACGTCCAAGAGCAGATATTAACTCACCCAGGATGTGTTGCACGTGATGGCTGCATGGTGTGCATTTAAATTGTTGACCCATCTGGAATTTATTTCAGTGGAAGGAGCAGAGGCGTCCAGCTTTTAGCCCCCTCGCTGTCCAGGGAAAGGTTTGACCACTTGGTCCCGCTGACTCACAACACTGCCTTCATGGAAACCGAAAATCGTGGGGTAGTCAGGGAGACCAAACTGTTAGGCATTTACAGGGTGGGGCAAAAGTAGGTTTATAGTTGTTCATATGGAAAATAATACAATAATTAATAAATAATAATACAATAAACTGTTTGGTACTGTAAACCTACTTCTACCCCACCCTGTATACATTTATAATGCACTAGAGGCCCGGTGCACAAAATTCGTGCACCGGGGGAGTGGGGGAAGGGTGTCCTCTCAGCCCAGCCTGCACCCTCTCCAATCTGGGACCCCCTCAGGGGATGTCTGACTGCCAGTTTAGGCCCAATCTATCCACTGAGGGAAACCACAGAGGGTTACTGAGATTATGGACACTGTTCGCCTTGCTTAGCCTGAATATCAAAGTCAGGGAGGCCCAGCCCGTGCCCCACGGCACAGGGTCGCGCCCGGGGTTGGCGTTTCACTGCTTTTATGGAGCGCAGGGTCAGGCAGGGCTGGAGCTTCTCCAGGCGGCCGGCCCGAGCATCACTTGAGCTGAGCGTGACAAGGCATGTGCTTTGCAGAAATAGCTGGTAGAGCTTTTCAAGCGTGGACAGGCCCGTACCAAAACCTTTAACCAGCCTCCACGGGGAGGGATACACCTTCCAAAACAAAGATGCTTTATAAAAAAGGGCAAATATTTATTCAGAAATGGCAAGAAATACTTTCGAGGACTGCAAAAAAAACACCACCCTGGTTACCTGAGCAGGACACGTGGATGCGTTGGGGGTAATGTGAGTTTCTTTGAAAGTACAGCGCTGTTCTGTAATGCAAAGAAGTCGAGAGAAAATGAACAATGGCCTGCTGTCTCCTTATGCCGGCTTTCTAAAAACTAATGTGTCATCGGCTGTGAGAACTGCAGGGGGGAGTGGTAAAGCCCCTCCCCCATCCCCACACGCAGCTCTCCAACTCAGGAGCGATTCTTTTCCACAGTTTATTGTTTTTGCTTCCAGGAAAAAGAACTGCTATTTATCCGACTGTTTGTAACCAGACATGCTGTTCCTCCTTCCCAAGCTGGCCCCATGTGTCCTGCTGCACGATGGTGCTTTTCACTTAAAGTATTTGCCAAGCCCTGGCTGGTTTGGCTCAGTGGATAGAGCGTTGATCTGCAGACTGAAGGGTCCCGGGTTCGAGTCCAGTCAAGGGCACATGCCTGGGTTGCCGCTTGATCCCCAGTATGGGGTGTGCAGGAGACAGCCCATCAATGATTCTCTCTCATCATTGATGTTTCTATCTTTCTCTTCCTTTCCCTTCCTCTCTGAAATCAATAAAAAAATATTTTAAAAAAATTTTTCCAAGTTGTTCCACATCAGTGATAGACATCTGAACCTTTTTTTATTTTTATTTTTTTTAAATATATTTTATTGATTTTTTACAGAGAGGAAGGGAGAGAGATAGAGAGTTAGAAACATCGATGGGAGAGAAACATCGATCAGCCGCCTCCTGCACATCTCCCACTGGGGATGTGCCCACAACCCAGGTACATGCCCTTGACCGGAATCGAACCTGGGACCCTTCAGTCCGCAGGCCGATGCTCTATCCACTGAGCCAAACCGGTTTCGGCTGAACCTTTAAAAAAATATATATTTCTTTATTGATTTCAGAGAGGAAGGGAGAGGGAGAGAGAGATAGGAACATCAATGATGAGAGAGAATCACTGATTGGCTGCCTCCTGCACGCCCCCTACTGGGGATTGAGCCCCAAACCCGGGCATGCTGCCTGATGGGGAATCGAACCAGCGAACTCTTGGTGCATGGAATGACACTCAACCACTGAGCCACACCAGCCAGGGTTGCACCTTCCTTTTTTTTTTTTTTTTTTTATCAGGGAAAGGACAATCTCAATGTCAACTTGTCACCTAATCATAAACTTGAACTTACAGGATTCACTGCCCTAAAGACACCACACCTATTGACTGACAACATAACTTAAAATGAAAATATCCCGAAAAAACAACAATCAGCCCAGGAGAACCAAGATGGCGACATAGGTTAACGCCGGAGTTTGCTGCTTTGAACAACTACTTCAAAAGTGAAACCAGAAAACGGAAGGGACATCACCCAGAACCACAGGAACGCTGGCTGAGTGGAAGTCCTACAACTAGGAGGAAAGAGAAACGCATACGGACACTCAGAGGAGGCGCAGTGCTGAAGTCAAATTCTGAGGTGCAGAGTGCGCGGTTGGCGTTTTCAATCGGGAGGGAGTCGCAGACTCTGAGCTCCAGATACAGGCGAGTCTTTAGGGACCCAGACTCAAACGGGAGAAGCGGGACTGTCTGGCTTCGGTCAGAGCGAGTGCAGCTTTCTCTCCGAGGATTGCAGCCGTTGCTGGGACTCAGAGAGGCAGAGCCCCTGGGGACAGGACTGAGAGTCGCCATAACTGCTCTCTCCGGCCCACCCTGTTGATCCTGTGCGACCCGCCCCGCCCAAGCCCTGCACAGAGGCATTTGCCGGATAGCCTCAGGCAAAGGCTAGATTAGCACCTCCCTAGAGGACAGAAGTTCTCTCACTGCAGACACAGCTGATTCTCATAGCCACTTGGCCTGGAGGTCAAACCCTCCCTGGTATTAGCTACAGCAATCAAGGTTTAACTATAAGACCGCGCACAAAGACCACTAGGGGGTGCACCAAGGAAGCATAACAAAATGCGGAGACAAAGAAACAGGACAAAATTGTCAATGGAAGATATAGAGTTCAGAACCACACTTTTAAGGTCTCTCAAGAACTGTTTAGAAGCTGCCGATAAACTTAATGAGATCTACAAGAAAACTAATGAGACCCTCGATCTTATATTGGGGAATCACCTAGAAATTAAGCATACACGGACTGAAATAACGAATATTATACAGACTCCCGACAGCAGACCAGAGGAGCGCAAGAATCAAGTCAATGATTTGAAATGCGAGGAAGCAAAAAACACCCAACCAGAAAAGCAAAATGAAAAAAGAATCCAAAAATGCGAGGACAGCGTAAGGAGCCTCTGGGACAGCTTCAAGCGTACCAACATCAGAATTATAGGGGTGCCAGAAGATGAGAGAGAGCAAGATATTGAAAACCTATTTGAAGAAATAATGACAGAAAACTTCCCCCACCTGGCGAAAGAAATGGACTTACAGGTCCAAGAAGCGCGGAGAACCCCAAACAAAAGGAATCCAAAGAGGACCACACCAAGACACATCATAATTAAAATGCCAAGAGCAAAAGATAAAGAGAGAATCTTAAAAACAGCAAGAGAAAGAAACTCAGTTACCTACAAGGGAATACCCATACGTCTGTCAGCTGATTTCTCAACAGAAACTTTGCAGGCCAGAAGGGAGTGGCAAGAAATATTCAAAGTGATAAATACCAAGAACCTACAACCAAGATTACTTTATCCAGCAAAGCTATCATTCAGAATTGAAGGTCAGATAAAGTGCTTCACAGATAAGGAAAAGCTAAAGGAGTTCATCACCACCAAACCAGGATTATATGAAATGCTGAAAGGTATCCTTTAAGAAGAGGAAGAGGAAGAAAAAGGTAAAGATACAAATTATGAACAACAAATATGCATCTATCAACAAGTGAATCTAAGAATCAAGTGAATAAATAATCTGATGAACAGAATGAACTGTTGATTATAATAGAATCAGGGACATAGAAAGGGGATGGACTGACTATTCTTGGGGGGGAAAGGGGTGTGGGAGATGCGGGAAGAGACTGGACAAAAATCGTGCACCTATGGATGAGGACAGTGGGTGGGGAGTGAGGGCGGAGGGTGGGGCGGGAACTGGGAGGAGGGGAGTTATGGGGGGAAAAAAGAGGAACAAATGTAATAATCTGAACAATAAAGATTTAATTAAAAGAAAAGAAAAAAAAGAGAGATAAAACAACAATCAACCACCATTTTCTCAGCATCAAATTGCTGCTGTCTAGTACTGATAAGGACGTAAGGAAATAGCTAATTTGGCAGAAGTATCTATTGGTACAATCTTTAGAGGAGGCAACTTGGTGACAACTTTTATTTTTTATTTTTTTATTTTATTTTTTTTTGGTGACAACTTTTAAAATAAAAATGCAGCCGAAACCGGTTTGGCTCAGTGGATGGAGCGTCGGCCTGCGGACTGAAGGGTCCCAGGTTCGATTCCGGTCAAGGGCATGTACCTGGGTTGCAGGCATATCCCCAGTGGGAGATGTGCAGGAGGCGGCTGATCGATGTTTCTCTCTCATCGATGTTTCTAACTCTCTATCTCTCTCCCTTCCTCTCTGTAAAAAATCAATAAAATATATTAAAAAAAAAAGAAAAAGAAAATATCCCTTCTGTTCCCTAGGGGTATATGTTTAAACAGAATCCCTTGCAATAGCCAACACTGGTACTTAGCCTAGGTGTAAGGTCAAAATAGGAAAACAGGAGCAAAACAAGGCCAAAAGTTCTGCAACTTGATAGCCCAGCAAATACAAACATCATATGAACAAAGTTGCAGGCACCAAATAAAAAATGGCAGGTTCATCAATGTAAGTTTATACTTTAAGGTGAGGTCAACTATTCCACATACGAACATATCTCAATCCCCAATGGCTAACATGGAATCATAAAAACAAAATTTAAAAAACCTTAAGTCCAATAACTATACTTAATATAAAATTCAAAGCTTGGATTTACCCAGGAAATCCTCCCAAAATCTAGAGCTAAAGCTTTTTAATAATGCACCAAGATTGTTCTAATGACATGACTTGGTCACACTTAAGATTTGCATTAAAGTAACACTCAAGCAGTTTCCCTATTTCTTCCTGTCTGAATATGGATATGCGTAGCTACTTGGCCCATGCACTAATTGCATTAAAAATGAGCTACTAACATGGCTTTTACTAAGAGTTCACACATTAACAGTTAACACCCAATATAGCTTCCTAAGAATGCCCCAAAACAGCTGTTTGCTGCTTACTGTGACATACCAACTAAAACTAATTCAGTCACTACCTTTAAATACCTTAACTTTTGCTCTAGTTCTAATAACCTCAAACTTATCTGCCAAAATCTTTGTAATAATTTAACTATTTTTGATAGCCTCAAACTATAACTCCCACTAGTTCAACAGTGCTTTATTCCTGGGTACATCTGGACTTTTTATTGAGAACAATTAAAGTCATGGTATTATGATTACTCAAAGGTCTTTCTAACAAACCACTTAAGTTAAAATATTTAACAAATCACGACAAATGGCTTTCCAGAGACAGGAACAAAGCAAAATCTTTCCCATTCATAAAAGGAGCAACCAACATGCTTTGTGCCATTAAAGGGGTACTTTTCTTCAGAGTATAATCATTGGAAGATTCATGGTCTACTAGAAAGCTTCCACTAATTACAACACTATGACTATGACATGGATACTTCCATGACAAGGTCTCCAGATACACACAGAGGAAACATTTTGAAATGTGGTGAAAGCCTCAGTTAACAGGGAAATGAAGAGTGGGAGCATAGAATACAGCTAACAAAAATGGGAACAGGGTGACACTGTAAGCTGGCTGTTCAAAAGGGCCAGTTTCTCCTTACAGACCAATACTCCTTACAAAATAAACTGTGCCTTAATTATTGCTTATTTAAAATCACCCTTTTTTACAGAGCTATTTAGTACCTGACGCAGAAAAACAATCACATAAGGAAGCATTTATTTGAGGTTTAGCATGAAATCATACAAATAAAATTTGTATAAACACAAATCCACATTGAATCATAACACAGATAGCAAAAGGCAAAGTAAAAACAAAGAAAACTAATTGGCGGCTATATACAGTTGGACACAGTTGTGTCTTATACACTAGAAAGTCTTTTACAAAATAATCATCTTAGAGCAAGAGAAGATCAATCTTCAATGGCGTCCTGACAGATGGGTTACTTTAGCAATCTCCTCCTGTTTTCTCCAATGTCCTCCTTTAGTATGGCTGATAATTATTTTGGTGATTGCCTCCCCCTCGAGACGCCTTGCCATAAGTGCTCTGTTGGCCACTGTAGTCTGCATATCCCTGTCCATATCCATAGTTCCCATAGTTATACCCAGTATAATCATAGCCGCCATAGCCACTATAGTTTTGATCACCACCATCGGCACTATTGTAATTTCCATATCCTTGATCATAATAGTTATTAAATCCCTGGTTCCAGTTTTGGCCCTGACCCGTCATCCTGCTGATTCTTGCTCGCGTTGATCTTGGATCCCTCTGCGAACTCCTCCGTATTGCTGTACTCGTTCACGTCCTCCATGGCGGCGGCGTTGTCAGCCGGCGGGTGCTGGCGCGCAGTTCGAGTCGCGGCCGCGGCGGCGGAGCGTTGTATGGAGCCGGATTTAAAATGGCGGCGGAAGAGCGCACCTTCCTTTTTAATGTCTGCAGTGTGTTCACAGGGGGCACCACAGTTCATCTAACCCAGCGGCTCTCAACCTGTGGGTCGCGACCCCTTTGGCGGTGGAACGACCCTTTCCCAGGGGTCGCCTAAGACCATCCTGCAGATCAGATATTTACATGACGATTCATCACAGCAGCAACATGACAGTGATGAAGTAGCAACGGAAATAATTGTATGGTTGGGTCACAACATGAGGAGCTGTATTTAAAGGGCCAGAAGGCTGAGAACCACTGAAACCAATTCCATACGGACGCACCTTGGATTACTTCATTTTTCACTGTTACAAGCACTCACTTATAACCTCTCTGGAATGTCAGCATGGCATGTATTTGAGGGGAATATGTCACTAGAGAAAAATGTTAGGAGCAGGTTCCCTGGACACAACACAAAAGTCATTTTGAAAATTTGACAGCTGTTGCCAAACTGCCCTGGGACCAGGTCACACTCGCAACCATAGTGAGCGGGTTGCTTCATGTGGTCTCGCCAGCACTGGGCGTTAACAACCTTTTGCCAAGAAGACAGGGAGAGAATGGTATTCTGGGGTTGGTTTTAGAATCTCAGCTCCATTCCACTGCTCGATATGTGCCTCCTTCTCTTGTGACTGTTTTTTTAATATATATTTTTATTGATTTCAGACAGGAAGGGAGAGAGAGAGAGAAACATCAATGATGAGAGAGAATCATTGACCGGCTGCTTCCTGCACGCCCCACACTGGGAACTGAGCCCGAAACCCAGGCATGTGCCCTTGATCGGATCCGAACCTGTGACCCTTCAGCCCACAGACCGACAGTCTATCCACTGAGCAACACTGGCTAGGGCTCTTGTGACTGTTTTTCCTGTGCAGTTTTTTTTAAATCTTCACCCGAGGACATGTTTATTGATTTGAAAGAGAGAGAAAGGGAGAGAGAAACATCGATCGGTTGCCTCCTGTATGCACCCGACCAGGGATCAAACCCACAACCAAGGTATGCTCCCTGACTGGGGATCGAACCTGCAACCTTTGGTGTATGGGACAAGCTCCAACCGAGCCACCTGACCAAGGGTGTGCATTTGTTTATTAAGTGCGAAGTTGCGCATCTTTTTAGGTGTTTATTGGCTGTTGATACTTGTTTTTCTGTTAACTTCCGATTCATGTCGCTTAACCAACTTTTTTCGGGAGCTGTTCCTTTTTCTTGAACATTTATATGAGCTTTCCTTTTTTTAAAAAAAAAATATTTTTATTGATTTCACAGGGAAGGGAGAGGGAGATAGAAACATCAATGATGAGAATCATTGATCAGCTGCCCCCTGCACACCCCCCACACTGGGGATTGAGCCGACAACCAGGACATGAGCCCTGACCAGGAATCAAACCGTAACTCCTGGTTCATAGGTCAACGCTCAACCATTGAGCCATGCTGGTTGGGCTATATGAGCTTTCTATTAAAAAGGGGATGAGCACTGGCTGGTTTGGCTCAGTGGATAGACTGTTGGCCTGTGGACGGAAGGCTCCCGGGTTCAATTCCAGTCAAGGGCACATGCCCAGGTTGCGGGCTCAATCCCCAATAGGGGGCGTGCAGGAGGCAGCCGATCAATGATTCTCTCTCATCATTGAAGTTTCTGTCTCTCTCTCCCTCTCCTTTCCTCTCTGAAATCAACAGAAATATATATTTTTAAAAATCAATGGAAAAAATATCCTCGGGCTAGGATTTAAAAAAAAAAAAAAGATCTGAAACCTTTGTTTTTCCCCAGTGTGTCACTATCTTTTAACTTATTTTCCCTCAGATTAAAAAGTTAAATTTTCTGTGGTCACAGTGGCTAAGTAGCGGTTTTCTTGGATGGTTTCGGGTTACATGAGGCTGGAAGCCTGCCTGGGCCCCAGCTTTGGCTACATTCTTGTGAGGTGACCAGACTTTTGCACTCAGCTTTGAAAGCTCCCTCCCCTCCAAGATGATCAGTTATCCACCCAGCTTTCCTCTGCAACCCTTACAACTTCATCTTACAAATATCTGGCCTTTCTGGAATTGATTTTGATGTAAGGAGTGGCTTCTGTTTTCCAAAATACTTAGCTTGTTGTCCCAACAGCGTTTTCTGAATAATTCCTCTTCCTCACGCCCATTCGAAGCCTCATCTAGAGCACAGACTGTAATTGTGTGTTTAGGGAACTCCGTTTCCAGACCCTTCAGTCAGGACCGAGCTGTTTGGATGATGGAGGTTCACAGTAGGACGTTTTCACATGTTCCAGAACCAACCCTTTGTTACTGACCCAGCTCCCCTTTTTCTGGTTCCTATTTCCCTCCCTATTCTCTCATGTTGACAGGTTTTTTGGGGGGTTTTGTATTTTTATTGATTTTTTACAGAGAGGAAGGGAGAAGAACAGAGAGTCAGAAACATCAATGAGAGAGAAACATCGATCAGCTGCCTCCTGCACACTCCCTACTGGGGATGTGCCCACAACCCAGGTACATGCCCTTGACCCGAATCGAACCTGCGACCCTGGAGTCCGCAGGCCGACGCTCTATCCACTGAGCCAAACCGGTTAGGGCAACATGTTGTCAGCTTTTAAAACAGCTTACCTTTTACTGGCAGAAAACATCTCCGTTAAGCACATACAGAATCTTTTTTTTTTTTTTAATCCTCATCTGAGGATATGCTTTCAGAGAGAGAGGGAGGGAGGAAGAACGAAAGAAAGAGAGAGAGAGAAAGAGAAAAAGGCCAGTTCTGAACATGCCCGGACTGGGAGGTCGAATGTGCCCAGACTGGGAATGGGACCCTGGACCCTTTAGTGCACGGAGGGGGGGCGGGGGCCGCTCGACCAGCTGAGCCCCCCGGGCCAGGGCCGCGGGCAGCACCTGGAAGGCAGGGGCAGCGGGAGGAAATTCCCGCTCGGGGGGCCTGACCTTGAACATTGTGTGAGCGCTCACATTCTCACCCAGCGTGAGCGCCGGCGGAGAACGCTCCGAGCCTGGCTCCAGTGAGAAAAGCAGCTCCATTAGCAACAGTGTCGGCTGCAGCTACACATTCGCTGTCGCCGCAGAACATTCCCGGGGCAGGCGAACCCCGGGCGGGGCTTTACTGAGCGCCCGGACGTGACCGGGTGCATGCACTGCGGCCTCTCGCTTCCTGGATCTGCAAGAATAGGTGGCCCCGGCTGCAATGTTAAAAACCAAAGGACTTGTGTGCATGCATATAAGCCACACCAATGGACATGGACAACGGGGGGATGAGAACATGAGTGGGGGGTGGGTGGGGGTTCATATGGGGGGGGGGATAAGGACACACTTGTAATACCTTAACTAATAAAGAATTAAAACAAACAAAACAAAAAAATACCGGCTCCTGGGAAGCTGAAACGTCTCCTAACCAGGAACAGGGGGGTGAAAGGATTCACATGCGCAGACAGGGGGCGCCTTGTCCCCCCGCCTGCAGCGCTCACACACCCGGCAGCGGGGGGACGTGGCTTCCACATCGAACACGTGTGTTTGGTTGGTGACTTTTTCAATGCAGGGAGAGCATTAGAAAACCCTCACCTACCTCCCCGCAGACGCGGTCCATGATGCCGCTGGCAGACTTTTCAAAAAATGGAGTTGAAATTCACGTAAAGTTAACTGACGTGTACAACTCAGTGATACTTAGTCCATGCATGGCGTTGTGCAAGGACCACCTCCATCTAGTTCCAGGACATTTTCATCCCCCCCCCCCCCAAAGGAAACCCGTACCCATGAGCGGTCACTCCGCATTTCCCCGCCCCCAGCCCCTGGCGACCACCAACCTACTTCCTGTCGCTATGGGTTTGCTGACTGTGGGCAGTTCTTGTAAGCAGGATCATACCGCACACAGCTCTTTGTGCCCGGTTTCTTTCACCTATGCTTCGCGCTTTGCAGGGTCAGCCACATCAGGGCAGGTATCAGTACTTCATTGCTTTTTATGGCTGAATATCTACTACTTAAAAAAATAAAAATGAGCCCTGACCAGTTTGGCTCAGTGGATAGAGCGTCGGCCTGCGGATTCAGGGGTCCCAGGTTCGATTCCGGTCAAGGGCATGTACCTTGGTTGCGGGCACATCCCCAGTGGGGGACGTGCAGGAGGCAGCTGATCGATGTTTCTCTCTCATCGATGTTTCTGACTCTCTATCCCTCTCCCTTCCTCTCTGTAAAAGAATCAATAAAATATATTTTTAAAAAATAAAATAAAAATGAGTGTATAGTTAGAAATTGACAAAGTACAGGAAACCAAAATAAATCCTTAAAGGCCCCCCCACACTCCTCCTCCGACCTCTATCCCACTCATCATTCCAAGGGCAATCGCTGTAAAAAATTAATTAATTAAAAATATATAAATACTAGAAGCCCAATGCACAGACTTGTGCACCAGTGGGGTCCCTCGGTCTGGCCTGCACGCTCTCGCAACCCGGGACCCACGGGGGATGTGGGAGAGTCGGTTTTGGCCTGATCCCTGCAGGTCAGGCTGAGGGACCCCATGCACCGGGCTTCCTGTCCTATATAATAAAGAGGCAATATGCAAATTGACCATCACATCCTCACACAAGATGGCCACCCCCATGTGGTCAAAATATGGCCGCCACAAGATGGCCAGCAGGGAAGGGCAGTTGTGGGTGATCAGGCCTGCAGGGGAGGGCAGTTGGGAGAGGACCAGGCCTGCAGGGGAGGGCAGTTGGGGGCAACTGGGCTGGCAGGGGAGCAGTTAGGTGTCGATCAGGCTGCAGGGGAGTGGTTAGGGGGTGATCAGGCTGGCAGGCAGAAGCAGTTAGGGGCAGACAGGCAGGAGAGTGGTTGGGAGCCAGCAGTCCTGGATTGGGTCCCAGATTGGAGAGGGTGCAGGCTGGGCTGAGGGACACCCCCTCCAGTGCATGAATTTCGTGCACCGGGCCTCTAGTATGCATATAAGATCTTTGGTTAATCTCTTCCCCTGCCCGCCCTCCCCCCGCCCTGCCCACCTGAGATTCATCAGTCTGTTGCATGTTTTCATCCCTGTGCGTTGAGCCCCCTGGTGGTCAGTGTGCGTCATAGCTAACAGTCGAATGGTTGGATGGTCACTTGGGCTTTTATATATATAGATACCTTCCTGAAACAAATATATCTATATGCACTTACTAACAGATATTACTGTATTATTTCATTTAAAAATATTCAACAGAAGGGACCATCACACATCCTTTTTTGCAGGACAGTTTGTTCATTAACAAAGTATGGCTTGGAGAGAACTGTGCCTAACCTGGTCCCATCCCCGGATCTCCCCCCACCTGGGCCCATGGGAGCCTTTCCACTTTACTGATGGACTGGGTGTAACTAGGGAGAGACTACCTCTGGGAGGGACCTACAGACCATGGCCAAATATGGCTTTGCCCACCGAGAGGGCGGGTCAGGGCCCACTGCATCTCCAGGTGTGGGCACTCCGGTGCCAATCAGCTGGCAGTCCTCCGAGCCCAGCGTCCCCGTGTCGCATGCATCTTCCCCCCGACAACCTCTATGCTCCTTTCCCAAAACGCCAACCTTGACCCCGAAGGATCTGTCCCTTTCCTCAAGTGGGAATTATTCCACCTGGGCTATCCTGCCAAGTGTATAGAATTCTCAGGAGAAATTAAGATACAGATACATCCCCCAAGGGGTCCCAAGACTCAGAAGGGCCCATTTAACAAAGACCCTAGTGACTCTGAGAAGAGGCCACCCTGGTTCAGGAGTCCCTAGCAGGGGCAGGATAACGCAGGAGTAAATGAAGTTTTTAGCTGAAGACCTCAGCTTCTGAGGGGGGGCAAGGATTTCCATCACCCAGCTGCTTTTAAAAACAAACTCAGCCCACCCAGTGTGGCTCAGTGGTTGATCATCGACCCAGGAACCAGGAGATCACAGTTAGATTCCTGGTCAGGGCACATGCGCAGGTTGCGGGCTCGATCCCCAGTAGAGGGCGTGCAGGAGGCAGCTGATCAATGATTCTCTCTCATCATTGATGTTTCTACCCCCCTCTCCCTCTCTCTGAAATCAATTAGAAAAACATTTTTTAAAAGATAAACAAATAAATTTTTAAAAAATAAACTCACATTTTCAGATAATTCACATCACCAGTTACCTGGCCTAGAAACTTCTAGAACCCCGCGATCTGCTGGAGATCCTTTCTCATTGGCGGAAGGACATACAGCAAAGAGGAGAGACATCTCAACGGCTTCCTCTTTCGGAAAATGGAAGCTCGAAGGCAGGTCTGACAATAGCGCAACAGGCCGTGTGCATTGTTCGGCAGTTTCTCAAATTAAATAGCCCAGGCCACCGCCTCCGACAAAAGGCTCAGTATTTGAACTGCTAAACTTTATTTTGTAACATTTACACTGACAATTCCTAATCGTGGTGTCTACATGGTGACACGATGACGCTCCAGAGGACCCGACTTTGAAATCAGCTGCTGGAGAGCTGCAGGCTTCCCTCAGCCTGAGTCCACCCCGCCCGTGTTTTGCACACAGGGGAGCAGCTGCGGCGGAAACCGCCTTCTTTTGTTCTGCATCTTCATCCAGGAATTTGCAAGGACTTGTCACAAGAGTTTGTTTTCCAAGTTGAATTATGACATCTAACAACTGTTCACATTCTTTATCACAAGAACTGAAGTCAGAAGAGACTCTGAAAACGTCAAAGGGCTCGACTCTCTCTGACAGAACATTATTACTGTGGACCACGGTAGAGCACCGACTGCTATCACACGACTGAGGACCGAGCGTGGCAGAGCACGTGAATTACAAAGCAACATTACGGGCATGCACGGGGCGGAGCTGCTCCCACTGAGTGACGTTTACAAGGCGGTATCAGTCACACGTACAGGAAATGCACTTATATGCAAATAAGCGGCAGAAACAACTATCTCGAGACCTGCACAAGAACAAGCTAACGCATGAACTCAAGGTAATACTTTGAGTCTCCAATGTGATGGGTTTGGCCGATGACACTCGAGTACCCATTTCTCAGTGGGTTTTTAAATGAAAAAACAGGAGGTTCGGATTACATCTTTGAGCACATCTTGGGCCTCATCAGGACAGTTTAGAAACCAATGATCTCAGGTAGCCGCTCCCCTCACCCCAGGCCCCCATACACAGGAGACATGCTATTCTGGTCGATTCAGAAGCCAGAAATTGACAGCCAGATTTTTAGACTATTTTCCCTTTTACTACAACGTGAGAAGTGTCTTCAGCCCCAAAGGTGTTGAGTTTGGTGGCATCAGATGGACTCAGCGCAGGGAAGCCGGGACAGCCCGGGTCCCTCCCTACCAATCACCCCTCTTCCCTGTGGGTTCCTGACAGGGTTTCATCCCAAGGGCCATTTTTACTAACACAAATTAAAACTCAAAGACTTCAGGGCCATTCTTTTTCCCCAAAACTAAGTCTTGGGACCTAAACACCCTCAGGTCAGATAACTGGAGGATGGAAGTTGAAGGCTGGGAGGAGCAAGGAAGGCGGGTCTGCATCAGAGATCCTGGCTTCACTTACCCGCCATCAAAGCTCAGAGAAGGCAAAGGGAGAGCGCCAGGCCCTGTAGAGGTCAGCCGACCACTCAGAAGAAGCAGGGAAGGGGGAGAAAGGTCACACATGGATAAGCATAACGGTGACCTTGCCCATGTGTCAAGGTGAATATTCTAGAATCTTCCCAACCTGCTTATTGGCTCACCAACCTTGAAGGTGAGCCTAGAGGAGGTGGGAAAGTGGGCCTGGCAGAGAAAAAAGCTTAGGGTTTCAGACACCTCCCTCCCTTCTTCTTTCCACCTAAGGTCTCAGGTGCATTTACTTCTGAGAACTGATTTCTACCAAGTGGGCCACAAGTCTTGGTTCATTCAGTAACAAGAGAAAGCTTTGGTCCCAGCTTGGAACCTCTTCCTTGGTCTTCTTTCAGCTCTCAGGTCCCATCTCAACGTTTCCTGGGTTCTGCGGATAAATTACAACAGAGTCAAAGCAGGGAGAGGTGTCAAATGAAATTTTTTTGTTTTACTTTCTGGGGCTTTCTAGTCCTTGAACATTTCTAACCCCCTCTCCCCCCCAACCAGGCCTCCAGAACACTCCACCTCAAAGCCACCTGCCCTAGCAAACACTATACCCCCAAACCATTCAACTCTATGGAGGGAGGTGGTCAGACGGAGCAGCAGAATCACCTGAGAATACCACGGGGATACTCACCAACAGAAGACGGCTGGGGGGTGGGGGGGGTTGCTTTGCCACCTCCTGCCCCCACAGCACCCCCATGTTGACCTTCAGAGGCTCCCCGGAGGGAGGTCAGGGCTTCTGCCCTCTAAAGCCTCAGGTGGTGTGTCGCCCACCGTCTCGACCGCACTGGGGCCCTCCTTGGGCTCATCAGCCCCCACCTGCCACTGCTGCTCCTCCCCCTCACCTGCTGCTAGCACAGCCCCAATGACTCCCGCGGTCACACTCACCTGGCGCAGGGCCTCCCGGGTTGGCCTGTGTGCCCTGTGAGCTGGGGCAGGTGGCTCCGCCCGCTGGGAGCCTCCAAGGGCCCTCTGGCCTGACGCACCCCGTCGCAGGCCCGGCCCTTTCTTTGGAATCGATGGCTTCCTCTTGGCTCTTTCCACATCGACAAGGACATAAGAGACGGGGCCCAGGCTCACCTTCCTCTTCCTCCTCCTCCTCCCGCAGCCGGGGCTCTTTGCCGAGGCCCAGCCCACGGCCTTCTTCCTTGGCGGTTCCCCGGGACCATCGTCCTGGTCTGACGTGGAGGCAGCTTCGGGGCCCGCAGCGTCCGCCCGGGCACCCTGGGGGGCGTGCCGGGGAGCCTCCCGGGGGCATCTCTCCGCAGGCTTCTCCCCGGCCGCCGCCTCCTGCTTCACCCCGGGCCTGCTGCTGCTCCTGGGGTCCTCGGGGCCTGCCCGGCTGTCCCCGTCCTCGGCCTCGGGGCCCTCGGAGGAGGCCGGGCCGTGGGCATGGGGGCCTTTGGGTTTCTTCCAGGGCGCCGGCTCCTGCCCGGGGCTTTTCTTCTGCTTCCTTCTCCTGGAGCGAGTCTTGGCTCTAGCCTTACGAACCAAAGGTTCGGGCGGGTCGCCTTCATCTCCCACGTCATCCCAGCTGCCTGGGCCCCCCCTCGTCAGGACAGAGCGCGCCCTGGCGGCCCTGCCCGGCTCCTCCTGGCCCTTCCTCCCGGCGGCTGCCGCTGCCATGGCCACGGCGTGGGCCTCCGCGGCCTCCTGGGCCCTGGCTTCCTCCTGGCTGCGGAGCTCTGAGTCCAGGTGGACGATGACTTGCATCACGGTCCCCAGGAGCGCCCCCAAAGCTTCTACCCAGTTCCCCGGGGGCGGGTTCCGGTTCCGGTTCCGGGGCGCGGGGGCGTCGTTGAGATGGAGCAGGCGGACCACGTCCTCCCAGGTGCGCCCCTCGGCATCCAGGAACTCGTTCAGGTTCTTTAAAAACTCGGCATCCTGGGTGGGGTTCCTGCAGACCACCCTCCAGGCACCTCCTCTCCCCGGGAACTCCCGGGGCACGGCCCTCAGGCTCACCGCCTCGCCCACCTGGAGGAGGGCGGCCTTGGCGTTCGCCTCCCTCACAAAGATCCTGTTGAGCACGCGGTACGGGCCCAGCGGGGAGAGGACCCTGCTCAGGGTCTCCTCCATCTCCTCCGGGCCGCAGTCCTGCGGGATGCCCGTGACCAGGAGGGCCCGGCGGATGTCCACGTCCATCCCGCGGCACCAGTCCTCCAAGAGGGTCATCGTCATGGTCGCAACCCCCTGCGAGCTCTAAGCCCGCGTGCAGTGGAGAGTCCGCCGCCGGGTGGGGTCCCCGGGAACGAACCCTGCACGGAGACAAGAAGGGGAGGTGGGATTCCCGGGCTCAGAGGTCTGCGCGCCGGCCCCTCCGCGGCCGGCCCGCAGGCCTCGCGCTTCCCCGGGGCCGCCTCCTGCCACACCGGCCCGGGGGCTCACACGTGACCCGGGATCCGCCAAAAACCGCGCCGGCCTGGCCCGCCGCCCGCCGGCAGGGACCGGGCTCTCCGCCCCAATGGCTCCGCAGGGCCCAGGAGACGAAGCCGCTCGCCCGGCGCCGCCTCAGACCACCGCCCGCGGCGGCCCGGAGCGGAAGGGGAAGGGAAGCCGGCGTCGGTCCTCGCTCCGGCCCCCGCGGGTCACGCGACGTCCCGGCCGGATCCCCGCGGCTGCGCGGAGAAGACCCCGGCGTCGCAGCGCGCGCTTGCGCACTGGCTCCCGCGCAGCCCGCTGGGCCGCGCAGCGCAGCGAACGCGGTCTCCATGGCAACCGTCCGACGCCCGGGTCGCGCGCAAGGGCACAGCCGTTGGGCCTGGGGAGCCCGGCGCGGTTCAGCGGGTCTTCGCACTCTCGGGTTGCCCCTCCCGCCCGCTCTGCGCACCCTCCTCCACTCGGGGTGAGCCTCGGGGACGCGGTACGGGCCGACTAGCCCTCCCGCCCTCTGCCTTCCTGTGGGGTCCAGTCGGCGTGACCCCTGGGAGACACCGGAAATCAGACGGCAAACGGAAAGCTCAGCCTGAGCCCCCCTGCGCTCCTCTAACAACAGCCTCAGCTCCTGGCGGAGCCCCCTTCAGCTGCACTGCCTGAGGCTCCAGAAACTTCCAGAAACGACTTGCTTCCGCCCCCAGCCCAGCCACCCCAAAGCCTGGGGACATCGGCTCGCTTTTCCCTGCAGGTTTCCGCCGCTGGCTGCCCGCAGGCGACAGCTTAGCGAAGAGTCAAACCCTCCGTGACTCCGTTCTGAGCTGCTTCCTGCCAGGCCCGCGCCTAACAGTGCCGCTTCCTGGCTGTGCAGCCTCCACCAGCGCTCCTGCCTCGTCTCCACAGGAGGAAGACCAGCAACACCCTTCCCGTCCTGGACACTGTGAAGATCCGGGGAGACCACACCTGGAAAGGGGCCTGGGTCTCCGGCCCGGGCTGCAGCCAAAACCCGTTCTTTGGGTTCCGTTTTGGGAACGGGCCTTGGCAAGGCCGGAGAGCCTCCCGCCGCTCCCACCGCCGTCTCTGCATCTCTGAACGTGGGCTTGATGGACATTTGTGTGATTTTCCAAGTTCCATTACATTTCACGCAAAAAAAAAAAAAAAGAAAAGAAAAAGAAATGTTAAATACTTTAGTTATAACCAGAATTTTAAAATCTCACGTTCTTTTACATGTTGAAATTCTACGAAGCCGCTGAAGAAGGAATGTGTACCGTTAGGCAGTGGTTTTAAAACAAGGCCATGTTTTGTTTTTTTAAAATTGATTTCGAAGAGGGAGGGGGAGAGAGAGAGAGAGAGACTGAAACATCAACCATGAGAGAGAATCATTGGTCATCAGCTGCCTCCTGCACGCCCCCACCGGGACCACGCCCCCCACCGGGGACCACGCCCGCCACCTGGGCATGCGCCCCGACTGGGAATCCGACCGTGACCTTCTGGTTCGTAGGTGGATGCGCAACCACGGAGCCACACCGGCCGGGCCATTTGTGACCCTCCTGTGCTTGAGAAGTGGACATCTCTTTTTTAAAAAAATATATTTTCTTGATTTTTTTTGCAGAGAGGAAGGGAGAGGGATAGAGAGAAACATCGATGAGAGAGAAACATCGATCAGCTGCCTCCTGCACATCTCCTACTGGGAATATGCCGGCAACCGAGGTACATGCCCTTGACTGGAATGGAACCTGGGGCCCTTCAGTCCGCAGGCCGACGCTCTATCCACTGAGCCAAACCAGTTAGGGCGAGAAGTGGACATCTTGGTCCCCTCCCCTCGAATCTGAGCGGAGGTGGAACTGCTGTAACCAATAGGGAGGTGGCAGAAGGGAAACGGCCGAACCAAGAGCGTCTTGTGGAGGGAGCCCGGTGGTGGTACAGGCGAGGCCGTACAAAACCACGCCACTTCCTCCTGTTCATTGGGACACACTCGTTCTTGGATCCGGAGCTTCCAAGGGAGGAGCTCGGCGGTGCCCTGGCGCCCTGCTGTGGGGAAGCCCACGCCGCCTGCCTGTGCTCCAGCCATAGCTCCCAGCTGAGCCCAGCCGTCAGCTCAGGCACCAGAGATGTGATTAGAGAAACGTCTAGACCAGGGGTCCTCAAACTACGGCCCGCGGGCCACATGCAAATACAAATATTGTATTTGTTCCCGTTTTGTTTTGTTTTTACTTCAAAATAAGATATGTGCCGTGTGCATAGGAATTTGTTCATCGTTTTTTTTTAAACTATAGTCCGGCCCTCCAACGGTCTGAGGGACAGTGAACTGGCCCCCTGTTGAAAAAGTTTGAGGACCCCTGGGCTAGATCATTGTAGCCCCCAACCATGGAGTCCCTCTCCACCCGTTTACAGCTTCCTAGTTGGGGCCCAGACACGGTGTGGCAGAAACAACCCATCACCGCTTTCCCCTGCGGGCATTCCTGGCCCACAGATCAGAGAGCGTCACAAAACAATTCTTCGGGCTACATTCGGGGATGGCTTATTATGGAGCAGGAGATAACGGGAAGACATCGCAAGTGCAGCAGCAATCGAGGATGATTGGCAAAGCATTTAATACCAAGGAAAAATGAGAACGACCTTCTTAACCCCTGAAGAGATGCCCCCAGGCCGCTTTTTCTAGCAGTGCACGAAGTTTCCGTTCACGGATTTTTTTTTTTTTCAATGAAGCTGCATCATCACCAGCTCTTCCGACTGGTGAGTTGAAGAGGAGATAAATCTGTTTCAGCCACGTACATTCAGAGGAAGGAAAGCTTGATCGTTTAATGACATGTCCCCAGCAGCAGGGCTAGTCAAATGGCTTGTTCCTTCGTCATCCATTTAGCATCATAAATGGGCAGTGGGGTGGCCAGGGGAGCACGCTAGTAGCTGACTGTGCCATGAAATTTACTCGCGACGACATTTTTTTTTAAATCCTCACCCGAGGATATTTTTCCATTGATTTTTAGAGAGAGGAGGAGAGAGGGAAAGACGGAGAAACATCGATGTGAGAGAAACACATGGATTGGTTGCCGCCCATACATGCCCCGACCAGGGCCCAGGCCAGGGAGGAGCCTGCAACCGAGGTACATGCCCTTGACTGGAATCGAACCCAGGACCCTTCAGTCCCCAGGCCGACGCTCTATCCACTGAGCCAAACTGGCTAGGGCACGACTACATTTTTAAAATTGATTTTAGAGAAAGAGGAAGGGAGAGGGAGAGAGAAAAACTCCGATCTGAGAGAGAAACATCCATCGGTTGCCTTTTGTGCGCACCCCGACCAGGGATCGAGCCCACACCCCCGTATGTGTCCTGACTGGGAATTGAACCTGTAACCTTTCGGTGCACAGGGAGCTCTGAGCCTGAGCGTGCGGGGTTTTTATCCTGGTTGCTCACGTGGGCCTGGAGCACCGACCTGCGTGGCTGCCTTAGTGACTCAGCCTCCAGCCCCTCCAGAGGTCAGAGGGTACTGTGTGGCCCAAGGCCCCCACCGTCAATCCCATTGTTGGTCCAGGATCTCCAGGGCCTTGGAGGTTGTCCAGGAGCCAGTCAAGGGCCAGCCGTGCCTTGGGGATGTGCAGGGTTTGGGTAGCCCCGGCCTGCTGAGGTCACACTTTGCTGCGTGGATGCTTATTATCAGTCAGGGTTCAATCAGAGAGCAGGTTACTCTGCATTAGGAAGCATTCCAAAATCCGTAAGAGAGAAATACTTTTATTTGCTAATCCTCACCTGAGAGTATGTTTTTGTTATGCCCAGATTTCAAGATCCCCCAAGACAGACCACTAGGGAGCCGAGTCCGATGCAAAAGCATAGAGTCATTTATTCAAGCCCGGGACTTGGTCCCCCCGCTGCCTCCATTACTGGATGCAAGAGAGAGCCCCGAGATCCAAGGGAACAAAGAATTTATAGGGCTTGGGGTCGGGGGGTGGGGGCACACTCTGATCACTGATTTGGCCGATTCCGGTTGGTTGAGTGAGGGCCGGGGGCTAGTGACGCAAGGGCAGGGTGCAGCTAGGGTCTGGTTACACAAAGACAGGGGGGTGGCTAGCATACTCTTGGCCTTGGGCTAGTTTCCCCCACTTTCCCATTGGCTGAGATAAGGGCAGGCTGAGTAACTGATACATTCTGTGGCTTTTTCTTGGAAGAGGGGTTAAGGACACAGCTATCAGGCCTGTTCTGTCCTTTCAGTTTTTATGAATTTGAGAGAGAGAGAGAGATTGATGTGAGAAACATCGATCAGTTGCCTCCTGGCCGTACCCCGACCAGGGGTCGAACCCATAACTTGGGTGTGTGCCCTGACCAGAATCCAACTCTCAACCTTTTGATGTACGGACGACGCTCCAATCAACTGAGCCACCTGGCTAGGGCTTAAGGGAGCTTTTAAAAACATTTATTTGTTTATACATGAAAAGAATATATAGCTACACACTTATAAACATGCCCTTATATGTGTATATGTCTGTGTATATACATATATATGTTCATATATACGTGCGTGTATATATATGTGTGTGTGTGTCTGTGTGTGTGTGTGTGTGTGTGAGAAGTGAAGGCAGCCGCCTGTTCCCTCTCCCCTCAAGGCTCCACGTGTCTAGCAGCAGATCTGAAAATAGTGCTGCAGCATCCCTGATAGGAGTAGCTGTGGTGTTTCCATGACAATGAACGGCTTTATGGTTTCCATGACAACACACCCTGCAGCCCCAACCCTTCCACTCATCTCTGCACTTCGGGTTTGGGGCTGACTCTCCATCCTCTTCCTCTCCGCCTTACTTTTGGGTTTTTATCTTGTCTTCCTGCGTGTTTTTTCAATCCTTGAAACTGTTTTCAATTTGTATTTTTCAATTCCTGTGTATTTTATGCGAGAACCCACAGAGGTTCTGTAAATGCTAAACACGGAGACGGTCTGGGAGTCTGCCTGAGTAAGTGGTACAAACCCACTCGGTGTGTTTTTGGGTTTTGTTTTGTTTTTTTAACATTTTTATTTATTTCAGAGAGGAAAGGGGAGAGGGAAAGAGAGAGAGAGAGAGAGAGAGAGAGAGATACATCAATGATGAGAGAGAATCATTGATCGGCTGCCTCCTGCACACCCCCTATTGGGGATCAAGCCCGCAACCCAGGCATGTGTCCTTGACTGGAATCGAACCTGGGACCCTTCGGTCCACAAGCTGACGCTCTATCCACTGAGCCACACCAGCTCGGGTGCCCCCGGGTGGTTCTGTGACTCCTTTGGCACGTTCTATTCCGTTAGTGCTGTGGGGGCTCCTCCTCGCTTCAGTTTCTTCAGTTGTACTCCCTAAAGGTCCTCTCTCCCGCCCCTCACCCCCCAAATACACTGCTTCCCCCCACCTCTAACCCCAGGTGGCCAACCTCAGCATCTGGTGTGAGCCCACACATACACTTCTCCATCTCTATAACCATTTAAAACCACATAGACTGTTTTATTTTTATTTATTTATTTTTAGAGAGAGAGTGGGAGGGAGAGGAAGAGACAGAGAGAAAGAAACATCTATGAGAGAGAGACACATCGATTGGCTGCCTCCTGCATGTGCCCCGACCAGGGCCAGGGACCGAGCCTGCAGCCGAGGCACATGCCCTTGACTGGGGATCAAACACAGGACCCTTCAGTCCGCAGGCTGATGCTCTATCCACTGAGCCAAACTGGCTAGTGCTAGACTATTTTAAATAGCCACACTTTATCTCTTCTTTGAAAAGTGACTGTTAAAATACTCCAGGAAAAAAAAAAAAAAAGAGTGTGAGGATAAATGAAACAAGGCTCACCATGAGTGGATAATTATTATAGCTGGAGATCATTGTAATATTCTCTCTACTTTTGTCTGTGTTGTTAAATATTCATAATGAAATTTTTTTAAAGGAAAGAAAGAAAATGCCTCTGTCTTTGGTGTTTTTTGGTTTTGGTTGTTTGGTTTTTTTGCTAACGTGGCTTACGGAAAGAGTAAAATCCCCACAGGATGTTGTTGTTTGAATCTTAGTTGTTCTCATAAAATATCCCATTCTCCACCTTTTAAAAGGTAAAATTCGTATTGTTAACTGGGAAGAAAGAGGATCCCTGTCCATCCATATTTCGTTGACATATTTAACCAAAGGAATATCCTCTATGTTCTCTATTTAAATAATTATCCTATAATTTTGGAAAACTGTCATTATTAAACATTTTAGATATATGGAAAAAGGCATGGGCATACCTCATTTTATTGTGTTTCTCAGATACTGCATTTTTTTTTACAAACTGAAGGTAAGACCCTCCACCAGCAAAAAGATTATGACTTGCTGAAGGCTAGGTGACAGCATTGTTTAGCAATAAAGTATTTTATTTTATTTTATTTTATTTAAGTTTTATTGCTTAAGGTATTACAAAGGGTATTACATATGTGTCCTTTTTTTCCCCCCGCCCTTGACAATCCCCCAGCAATAAAGTATTTTAAATTAATGTATATAAACATTGTTTTTTTAGACATAGTATCATTGCACACTTACTAGATAACAGTATAAACATAACTTTTATATGCACTGGGAAACCCAAAAGTCATGTGACTCACTGTATTGTGATATTTGCTTTCTTATGTTAGTCTGGAACCAAACCCTCAGTATCTCTAAGGTATCTATATATATAAAAAGCTGATATGCAAAGTGTCCCCTCAGGAGTTCGACCAGGAGACCAGGAGTTCGATCGCTCGCTGTGACGTGTGCTGACCACCAGGGGGCAGCGCGGAATGAAGGAAGGCCCCAGCCGGCAGCCAGAAGGCCCCAATGGGCCCTGATCACTGGCCAGGCCTAGGGACCCTACCCGTGCATGAATTTTGTGCACCAGGCCTCTAATATTACACATTTAAGTCTAGAAGCTGATCAAGAAATGCACAGCTACATTTAACTGGCTTTGAGGGTTTGACTAGTGTCTACATAAAGAGCAATAGAATAAGCATCTGTGTATCAGTTTACCTTCCCACCCCACCCCCAGCTTAAAAAGTGAGCATTTCCCTGGCTGGTTTGGCTCAGTGGATAGAGTGTCGGCCTGCAGACTGAAGGGTTCCAGGTTCAATTCCGGTCAAGGGCACATGCCTGGGTTGCAGGCTCAATCCCCAGTAGGGGGCGTGCAGGAGGCAGCCGATCAATGATTCTCTCTCATCATTGATGTTTCTAACTCTCCCTCTCCCTTCCTCTCCGAAATCAAGAAAAATATGTTTAAAAAAATAAAAATAAAAAGTGAAGCGTTTTCCTGTTCATTTAGGTCTTTTCCAGCTCTTATCTCCCATGGTTTTCACGGGATGTTTGCACTTGCTGTTCTCTGTGCCCTTTGCATCGTTTCCTCCTTATCTCTCGGGCTTTGGTCCAAATGTCACCTCCTCTAAGAAGCGTTACCAGACCCCACCTATGTAAGCAAGCCGTTCCCCTTTCACAGAAGTCACTATCGCATCACATTGGTGTATTAACGTACCCATTAGCATTCACTGCGCAACAGACAGCCCCCAAACCACGTGGTTGAAAGATAGTGCTCACACGATCTGAAGTTGTCTTCCCACGACAGTGGAAGCCCCCCAAGGTCGGCACCTTCTCTGCTTTGTTCACCATCACATCCCCAGAACCTAGACAGTGTTTGCCGCACAGAGACATGGGATAATTATTTGTTGAATGAATCAGTGAATGTACCTCCTGCCTGACCTGGGCTGGAAATGGGGAAGGCCATGGGACAACCACTGTAACTCTAACTAGAGCCAGAGTGAGAGACGGAGGAGGAGGAGGAGGAGGAGGAGGAGGAGGAGGAGGAGGAGGAGAAGGAGGAGGAGGAGGGAAAAAGAAGGTTGTTTCTGTCTGCAGCGCTGGGGAGGAAGCCAGAACAAAGGCGCCCTTGTCCGTCAGTGCACACAGTCAACAGTAACGGCCACAGGAGAAACTCCCACCCACCCCCTGCCTCGAGGGAGGTTCCCCGACACTCAGCGAGGCGTCACTCCGGGCGGCTGTAGTCCTGTGGGTGGCCATTCCAGGGAGACGTTCCAACATGAGCTCTCCGCTTCCTCTCTCAACTCAGGTCCCTCTAGTCAAGTCAACATTGGAGTATTCACAGCTCACGTCTCCTTCTCCATGCCCCCACCCTCACCCCACACAGACATTTCAAAAACCTCCATTGCTTGTATCAAGCCTTACCACAAACATGTATATTTTAGCTTGGCCAGCTTTCCCAGCGGATCCTTGAGAGGAAGGCAGAGGGAGATAGATATGCTATGACAGATATGCTATATATATGATATGCTATATATATATGCTATGACACACACTAACCACCAGGGGACAGATGCTTAATGCACAGGATCGAGCTCCCTCCTGTCTAGATCAGGGCTGCAGGGATCCGGCCGAAACCGGCTATCCAACAAAGGCCAGGCCGAGGGACCCCACTGGTGCACAAATCTGTGCACCGGGCCTCTAGTCCATGACAAGAGAACCATTGATTGGCTGCCTCCTGCACACCCCCTACTGGGGACCGAGGCAACCTGGGCATGTGCCCTTGACCGGAATCAAACCTGGGACCCTATCGTCCACAGGTCGATTCTCTATCCACTGAGCCAAACCGACTGGGGCCATGTTATCATTTTTTAAAGGTAAAATCAGGGCTATCCTACGACTATAAAATGGACACATGTCAAGCACCCTATTGGACTCATCAAATAATAAGTTAGTACAACACTTCAAAGGAAAAATCCACAGGCAGATGGACGTGCCACTGAGAATGCTAAACCAAGAGTTTTCTTCTCTCTAGAAAACTGGCTTCCCCGGGGGCAGGGAAATCACAGCCCAGCAGACAGCACACAGACAGGTCTGGACAAAGCTCGTCTGCTTTGTCATCTACAACTTACAGGGAGGAAAGAGCTCAGAGACTCAGACGCACAGAATCAGGAAATCGGGAAAGGGGCTGGACAACGCCTGACTCCAGCAAAGACACGTCGTCTTGTTGGCACATGCCAAGGTCTTTCACAATTTCCACTACAGAAACAGCAGAACACAAAGTATCTGAATTCATCTCATGTATGTGTGTTTTGTGAAGCTTTATTTTTTTATGGTGTGTGTGTGTGTGTGTGTGTGTGTGTGTCCTAGGTCACAGTAAAATGTGTGTGTTTTTTAAAATATTTTTATTGATTTCAGAGAGGGAGAGAGAGATAGAAACATCAATGGTGAGAGAGAATCATTGATGGGCTGCCTCCTGCACGCCCCCTACTGGGGATCGAGCCCGCAACCCGGGCATGTGCCCTTGACCGGAATCGAACCCAGGACCCTTCAGTCCGCAGGCTGACACTCTATCCACTGAGCCAGACCGGCCAGGGCTGATGATTCTCTTTAAGGCACGGTGCCTGGTCCGTCCATTTTCATGGCCCAGAACGGGAATCTAAAATTCAGCCTCTGCTCCCGCACCGCAGACCTGGCGGCCATTGCACTTTCTCTGTGAAAATAACCGACAGAACCTGGGGATTGTAGGCGGGGAGGAGGGCTGTGTTCTCCGCTGAGCGGCTCGGGTTACAGCCGCCAGCTGCTGGCCCGGACTCCCCCCCAACCCCCTGCAGACAGGAGGCCGGCAGCTGTCTCCACGCTCTGCAGCGAGAGAACAGGGTTCCCAGTGAGCAGACGTGGCCAGGAAATTGGGAGGCCCCACATTCTCTCTCTCTCTCTCTCTCTCTCTCTCTCTCTCTCTCTCTCTCTTTCTTTCTTTTTTTTTTTTTTTTTTTGCCTATTTTCCCTAAAAACAGGCACACAGCACAGATAATCCAGACAGTAAGGTTGCATTCATAGAAGGTTAAAAAACAGTCTAATCTACAGTGTTGAGGGATTACATAGGTTTATTACCTAACTACCACGTGGAGAATAATAAACATATGTATCTCTAGAGAAGCGAGGAAGTGTTGATCACAGAACAGAACATGATTTGCTCAGGGGAGGGAGGAGTTCATGACCAGGGGCTTCTCAGCCGACCTGTTCTTGATGGGCCCCAGCAGCCTGGGTTTTGCTGCGTGATTATTTGTTACGCTCTATGTTTGTGTTTGGGGCACATTTCTGTATGCACATGACCTATTTTAGGATCTTTAAAAATGTTTTTTTTAAATGGTCACACATGCAGGGTATAGCAGTGAAATAAATGTTAGACCTATTTCCTAGAATATCCTGCAGATGAAAATCTGACCCCCGAGGGAAAGGGGCATTTGAAAAAGACTCGTGAACTAAATGCACAAATCAGCCAGGCGGCGTTTTGCTCGTGTAAGCCACGGGAGGTGAGCGTCCAAGCCACGGGAGGTGAGCGTCCAAGCCACGGGAGGTGAGCGTCCAAGCCACGGGAGGTGAGCGTCCGTCCTGGTGGCCGGGAAATGTCACGTGGTCGGAATAATAGTCTTGGCTGGTGACTAATCCTGCTTTTTGTCTGAAGCCCTTAACCAATGAAAGAGAATGTACTATTTTATTTTTCAAAAAAAAAAGAAGAAGAAGAAGAAGATGCAAATTAGTCTTTCAATTCTAAATGTATTTTCAGGTGTTTTTTAAAAAATATATTTTATTGATTTTTTTTACAGAGAGGAAAGGAGAGGGATAGATAGTTAGAAACATCAATGAGAGAAACATCGATCAGCTGCCTCCTGCACGCCCGCTATTGGGGATGTGCCTGCAACCAAGGTACATGCCCTTGACCGGAATCAAACCTGGGACCTTTCAGTCTGCAGGCCGACGCTCTATCCACTGAGCCAAACCGGTTAGGGCTGTATTCAGGTTTTGACAAGAGTTACAAATGCCTTCGTGAAGATGGAAGCAGGGCAGAGAAACACATGGTAAACCACATCCAGTCACCTCAGTGAGGGGAGGTCTCTCCCCCCTCCGTGTGGAGGGAGATGGGGTTGTTTGTGGGCCTGGAAGGCATCGTGTGGAAAGGACAAAAATCACTTATATTTCAGCCCAAATGTAAGGACATGGGGTGTGGAGGACATGAGGGCAGAGGGCTCATCCTAATACAGAAGCAGACGCATGACCCCGGAGTAGAAGGATTTTATTCCGCCTGAAAGAGGGTTTATGCAAAAATAAGGCTGCCTCTGGGGCCACCTCCTCACATTCCAGGAAGGATTTTAGCTTAGAGGTTGAAGGGGAAAATGAATCACTTGTGTATTTTTTTTTCTGGCTACAGCTAGCATTTCCATTAAATATTCCATGTCCCCTGCACTCCACTGAGTCCGCTTGTCTTCATTTTTCTCAGTGCTGTTTATACAGACTTTTAAGATACATATATATATATTATTGATTTCAGAGAGGAAGGGAGAGGGCGAGAGAAACATCAATGATGGGAGAGAACCATCTATCGCCTGCCTCCTGCACGCCCCCTACTGGGGAACGAGCCTGAAAAAAAAAAAAACCCAGGCATGTGCCCTGACTGGGAATCAAACCGTGACCTCCCGGGTTCATAGGATGATGCTCAACCCCTGAGCCACACCGGCCGGGCTATACAGACATTTTTTTTATCAGATTATAAAAGCAATGCGTGATCACGATAGAAAAACCTCAGTAACTATGGAGTAAAAAAATCACACGTCGTTTCGCCACATATATTCAGTTAACATTTTACCGTAGAACATTTTGCTTCATAAAGTTAGATTGTTGGTTTTCATTCAAAGAAAAGGGAAACCTTTAAAGTCAGTCATATCAGTCCTCCCAGGGCCACCCGTTATGATCGTGGTTATCACTGCTGCTGCAGAGCCAGGCCGCCCTCCATGGACAATGAAGCTTTGAAAGGACTCCTGGGTTGTATTCTGCTCAGTCACCAACCTGCCCTGTGACCTTAGGAACTTCCCTCCCCAATCGGGCCTCAGCTTCTTGCCTGTGAAATGGGAGGATTAGAATAGACATGGGAGCGCCCCCTGGCTGCTTGTCCGAGTCAACTGAGAGCCTTTAAAATGATTGATGCCTGGGCCCTCCTCAGACCCCCAGCTTCAAACTCCGAGGGTGGGTCCAGGGCATCCCGAAGTGTTAAATGGGGCCAGGGGATTCGAACCCGTAGCCAAGGTTAAGAACCAGCGTCCTTTCCTGGGGCTCTGAGTCAGTAGTCTCTAGGAAAGGGGGACCCCGTAGGTGGTAGTGCTGCGGAGGGAACACACTTTGAGAAACGCAGCGTTCTCAGTTAACTCTGCCCCCGCTGTGACTTCCTGTGAGTTTGTGAGTCTCTGGTTGGTACCAACAGGACCGGATTCCTGGATGAGTGCTCATTGTCAGTAGAGAGGCCGTTTGGGGTTGGGTGGTCCACGCTCGCCCAGAATCGGTTGAGATGTCGAGACTAATGACACCCCGAGCACCAAGAAGGAATCAAAAGGTTTACTCTCGTGCTGGGATTTTTCTGGGGAGACCAGGGCAGGCACACGCCGGTCCCCGGGGCTTGAACAAAACCAGAGCGAGCGTGTTGGGCCTTTCTGGGGGCTGGGGCTGGAGGTTTGCAAGGCTTGATCTTCATGCCCGCTCAAGGGCGGGAGCAGGCCAGCTCTTTCGTGGCCTTTCCCAGATGCGGGGTGGGCGAGCCGAGGCTGTCCATGGCCAGACCTCAAAGAAGAGGAGAGCCCGCCTCTGTACGGTTTCACTTTTTGGAAAACTATTTGCACGTGATTGCAAAATGCACGCGGCACGAGAAATGGGTGCTGCACTTCGCCCCTGCCCAGTGCTGGGTACTGTTCCCAGTCCTTTGTGCTCAGTATCTCAAGGAAACCCAACAGCGGCCCTGCGAGGAAGGGGCTACTCCCAGCACCCGGCCCCCCCACCCCCCGCCCCCGTTTTCAGATGCGGAAGCCGCACACAGAGGCGATGTGAGACAGGGCCGGTCACACAGCCAGCGAGTGGGAAGGTGAGGACCTGAACCCAGGTCCCGTCCAGAGGTTAGACTCTTGGCCACTACGCTGTGCTCTCTCTTTGCAGGAACACCATGCAAACGAGATCTTTTTTTTTCTTTTCTTTTTTTTTAATATATTGATTTTTTACAGAGAGGAAGGGAGAGGGATAGAGAGTTAGAAACATCCACGAGAGAGAAATATCGATCAGCTGCCTCCTGCACGCCCCCCACTGGGGATGTGCCCGCAACCAAGGTACATGCCCTTGATCGGAATCGAACCTGGGACCCCTCAGTCCGCAGGCCGACGCTCTATCCACTGAGCCAAACCGGTTAGGGCCAAACTAGATCTTTTGTTCGTCTACACATATATTTTCTCTTCTGTCGGTAACTCACATGGTCATGAACAAAGGGCGATGCGTCTCCAGATCACCCAGAACCTTGTAAAATGCAGGTCCTGCGGCAATGGGTCTGAGTGGCGCCTACCGAATTTCCAGGTGCTGATGCAGTCGGTCTCCCTCTGAGAGGCCGCTGCCCTGCAGGAAGTCACTTTCCGCAGCCTGGCGTTCAAGGACAGGCGGCGCTTATGAGCTTCCAGGCGGTGGGCTGATGGGCCAGAGTCTCAGCACCTTGGAATGCGCGGACTTTACACCTTCGCTCCCGAGCGCCTCCTGGTGGGGACCGTGGGCGCACCCTGAGAGCGGTCTTGGCGCGCCCCCTGGTGGGAATATAGGGCGATGCAACTCGCGTAAGTGGACACACCTAGAAGTAAGGGGGCGGAGCGTCCTATGTGATGGGGCGGAGCCTGAGCTGAGGGAGTCGGGGGTCCTTGCGAGCCTCAGGCTTTACGGAACCCGATGGAGGGGAAGGGGTGTCGTTTCTGTTCCAGGAGCCCTGACTTCTCCCTCGGGGCCATTCTAGGACCTGGTCACATCCTCGAGATCTCGGGGCGCCCCGTCTCCGCTTGAGCCGGCAGAGGTGCCCTGACAGGTTCATCCTCGACACACCCCTACTTCTCTGCACGCCCCGAGCCCTATCCGGACCCGAGAGACTCTGGACATTCATTTCAAGCCTGGCTCACATCTAAACACCAGTCACGAGGATCTAATTACACAGCCACGCCATGCAGGCTGGGGGCCTGCTCTGCAAAACTGTCTCCCCCAAGCCCAGCACCGGCCCTGGCCCTGCGGGGGTCAGTGACAAGTGAACCCCCTCCCCCGCCAGCACCGCCCCCCGGCTCAGGGCTTTGGCACCGGCTGCTCCTGCCCCTGCGTGCGCTCCCCTCGGGTACCCGCTGCCTCGCCGCCCCCTCCTCCGGGCTTTGGCTCGCCCGTCACCTCCTCCGCGAGGCTTCCCCGCAGCCTCAAACCGGCGGTGCCTGCACCCCCTCCTGCCCGCCTCCTCCGCCCGCCCGCCGGCTTTCCCCGCAGTCACCGCGTCTAAGGCGGCCCCGCTCCCCCGGCGGCATTAGCACCCGCCGCCGCCCCCCCTCCCCCCCGCGTCTGCATTCGCGCGGCTTCCCGCGGCCCCATTCCCAGCGCCGGGCGGGACCCACGTCCTCTCAGCCTCGCAGGCGCCCTCGGTCTCCTCCCGGGACCCCGACGTCTCCCACCAGAGGCGACTCCCCCCACTCCGTCCACCTCCGGGGCCTCGGCACCTCGGGGCGCCCCGCGGGCACAAACCCGCCGCCAAGGGGCCTGGCGGGCCCCTCCCGCCGGCGGAGCGGCCCAGCACCGTCCTCGCCCGCGCGGCTCCTCCGTCCATTGGTCACTGGACAACGGGAACCGCAGCCGCCGAGCGTGGGCACCGGGCTGGCGCTGGGGACGCGGCGGGGACAGGGCGGACCACACGCAAGGCCCTACTCCGCTGCCCCAACTCCTACCCCCTCATCCCCACCCCTACCCCCCAGCGGGTGGATCGTCCTCAGCCGCGTCCTGATCCTCCGCCAGCTGCGCTGCGGGCGCACGGGCACGGGTGGCAGTTGGAGGCGGGAGTGGGGCGCCGTCTGGAGGCTGCTGGGCTGCCGGGGCAGCAGCAGCGCCGTGACCCAGGGCCCCTGGGTCCCTCCTCGGGCCAACGGGCTCTGCTCTTGAACCTCCGCGCCCAGCGGCCTGGGCTCCGGCAGCAGCATCCCCTGGGCCTGGCGGCGCTCGCTGCGTTTCCAACCTTTGGGCACCCGCCCTCCCCCTTTCTGCACTTTGCCTGCAAAAGCCTGTCAATTCCCTCTCCTACCCCCTTGACAAATACATTCAGTGGCTACTTAGAAAGAAACAAGTGTATCGGGTGGCCATCAGAGCTCCGAAAACAAGGTGGGGATGGGCGGGAAGGTGAGCTTTTTAACAGGGTGTCAGGGAGGCCCCCTGGGAAGGTGACCTGCAGAGACCCTGGGAGGGCACTCCTGGGGCCTGTGGGTATGGAGGAAGCCTTTAGAGCAGTGGTTCTCAACCTTCCTAATGCCGCGACCCTTTAATACCGTTCCTCATGTTGTGGTGACCCCCAATGTCATTGTTACAAACTGAACATAATGAAAGCATAGTGATTAATCACAAAAACAATATGTAATTATATATGTTTTCCGATGGTCTTAGGCGATCCCTGTGAAAGGGTCGTTGGACCCCCAAAGGGGTTGCGACCCACAGGTTGAGAACCGCTGCTTGAAAGGGTTTGGAAAGGGGAGTGACTCCATCAGGCATCAGACCAGTCCTAACCGGACCCGCTGGCAGCCCTGTGGCTGTGTGCGGGTTGGGGCAGGGACCCAGGTAGGAGGGCAGGCCTTTTGGTCTGGGGTCCAGGACAGAGCCTTGAAGATCAGCACGGGAGCTGGGAGCTGGGCAGAGGTTACAGGGTACGGAGCGTGGAGGACCCAGCTGAGCGCCAGGGTGGGCACCAAGGAGGGTGGCGTGGGCCCCGGGTGAGGGAGGGGAGGGCAGGGAGCTGGGCTGGGTGCGGGTGTGAACAGGCCGGGTCCGGTCAGGTGTACTGGGGTGGAGACTGACTGAAAGCTAGTGAATGGGGCAGGGACACAGCAAGTTGTGGGGAGGGAGGAGGTCTCGGGGCCTGGATTAGGGGTGAGGGCTGGGGCCCCAGAACCTGTAGTTGGGTGGGGCCAGCCAAGGGGGTCTGGTGGCAGGGACCTAAAGATGAGGGAGGCCTGGGACCTGGCAAGGCAAGACAGGGCAGGAGGAGCTGGGGGAGGGGGCAGAGCAGGTGGAAGCTGAGCCCTGACAGAATTCAAGGGGGTGGGTCAGGGCAGGGGGCTGCTGGGGGCACATCACTGAGGCAGAAGGGACACTGGGTGTAAGTCAGTGACAGGGCGGTCCCAGGGTGTTCTGGCTGGACGGCAGCCATGGCAGGCGGGGCCTCTGTTGCCCAACCTCATACGCTCCCCTCCCCCACTGCCCAGAGCACAGAGACCAGCCAGCACACTCAGCTCACTTTACTGGGGTCCCAGGTGACAGCGCACAGGAGAGGGGCCTGAACCACAGGGAGGAGTCAGTGACACGGGGCCTCCCAGCCCAGGCACCTCCGGAAGCCGCTCAGCCCGGCCAGGCCCCGGAGCCCAGGGGACCCCAGGGAGGACAGGCCGCCTCTCCCGCTCCGTGCCCACCCTGACCCCATCCCAGGTGAGCTTGTCTGTCCCAGGGAGGTCCCCGCAGCCCAAGGGGCCACCTGCACGCTGCTCCGAGTCTGTGTCCCGAGTGGGGCTGGGACAGTCCAGTCGGGCTGTGAGGACACGCCCAGGTGCCATGCCTTCCTCCAGGTGGGCGGGGAGGACCCTGCTGGCATGATGGGCTGGGCACCTCCTGGGCACAGGAACTGGGCCACAGACAGACACAGCCCAGGAGGAGGGCTTGGAGGGGCGGCCAGGGGAGATCGCTGCTGAGGGAAACACCGAGATGGGCAGGGGGCCGGTGCACAGGTCACCCCGTGGACAGGACACGACAGCACTTGGGGCGGCAGGTGCTGACCTGCCAGCGCAGGCCGGGCTGCTGGAGGGGGCAAATCGAGGGACAGGTCCTCCCCTCTAAGCACAGGACCCTGGTCACCTCGCACACAGGCAGGACAGGCCCCTGCCCCTGGGTGTCCCTCACGTTCCTCTCTGGCATTAAATTCACTCAGATGGTCACCTGGGCGCCCCTATCACCTGGGTCAGGGGCTGCAAAGCCACGTGTGGAGAGACTGGTCAGCCCAGGGGAGGGGACGGGCAGCTGGTGGGAATAGGGAGGGAAGGAGGGGGGCCACAGGCCTGGGGAGGGCGCTGCCTGGCACAGCAGAGAGAAGCCAGTAACCTGGATGGGAATTGCTGCCACTGAAGAGGTTGGCAAATAATTAGGGCTTTTGGAAATCACTGTGAGTCTGCGTGCAGCCTGTGGGCACCAGCAGGCGACCTTGGCCTTATTGCTGATTCATCTGCATCAGCGGCTCCAGAGGTGGGCAGGGCTGGTGTCCCTCCTGATTATTCCTCCTCCTCCTCCTCCTCCTCCTCCTCCTCCTCCTCCTCCTCCTCCTCCTCCTCCTCCCCAGCTTGGGGTAACACGTGGCCACTCCTCCCCTGGTCCCCTTCCAGGGGAGCCACCATAGGCCTCTAATCCTCCCCTTCCAGGCAGGGAGCTCAGCTTCCCCCTGACAGCACTGGCGAGCTGGTGGCCAAGCCTCCATCACAGACCCAGGCCCCATCAGATTGGGGGGGGGGGGGGGCGGTGCCACAGACGCTGGCCAGAAGCACGTGTCTGGAACCTTCAGGGCACCACGAAGAGCCAGAAAGAACTCACTGGCACCGCTGGCCTTCCCAGGTGCCCGCGTCCAGGGCCACACTCACCCCCATGCTAACAGGGGTCCCCCAAAGCCACGCCCACCGGTGCCCTTGGAGACACGGTCCCATCACCTGGGGCTGCTGCCTGGGATGCCCGTTTTTTTCTCCTTCTTCCATCAGGATCACTCGCGCCACCTGCAAAGGAGGGACTGGGAGGTAAAGGTGAGGCCGGGGGCAGGCGCCTGGCGCACAGCAGGGCGCAGGGCAGAGCGCGCGGCTAAGCGGGAGTCCAGCCTCTGCCCCCGGGAGGGGGGAGGCGGAGGAGACGCGGAGGGAGAGGCCTCCTGGCCGGCCGCGCCTCGCTGTCTCTGGGCGCCACTAGCGGCACTTGGGGGCCAGCCTCCCGCCCCGGCGAGCCTTCCTCCCGCGGGCCGGCTTGGAGCCGGTGGAAGGCTGCCCCCTGGCCTGGCCGGCCTTGGCGCGGGCGCCCGCACGTCCCGTCTTCTTCTTGTCGCCCGCCGCCTCCTCCTTGGCTTTCTTCTCGGGAGTGTTGCCGCGATCGCCGCGGCCTCGGCCACCCCGTCGGGTTTTGCGGGATCCCGAGGGGGCGCCGGCCGGACCCAGGACCTTGGAGGCCGTGCGGGCTCGCTTGGCCCGGGGCTTCCTGGAAGCCCGGTCCTCCGGCTCGGACGCCTCGCTCTCCGTGTCCTCCGACGTCTCCTCCGAGCCGCCCTCCGAAGTCCCCTCCGACTCCGACTCCGAGTCCCCGTCCTCACGCGGCGCCAGGAGCGCCAGGAGCTCCCCGAGGCCGCCCTTGTGGTATCTACACTTCCCACCCTCCCAGGCCCCTTCCTTCCCTTCCTTCATCCCCTCGGCCATGTCCCGGGCAGCCAGGAGCGCCACCAGCTCCAGGAGGCCCACCTCGCCTTCCTCCTCGTCGCCCCAGCCCCCGAGGAGGCGGCGCGGGGCCGGCTTCCCCCGGGGGAGGGGCCCCGGCTCGGCCAGGGTGGAGATGCATTCCAGGAGGTTCCCGTCGTCCTTGGCCTTCCTCAGGACCAGCGCGTCCACCTGGCGGCCGGCCTCCTGCACCTGCACGCGGGCCCCGCGCACGTCCTTGGACATGACGGACAGGACCTCGGGGAGCGCGTCGCCCTGCTCCTTCCTGTCGCTCCAGCCCAGCGACTCGATCACGGAGGCGATCTTCAGCATCTCCTCCCGGGCAGAGGGGTCCACGGGATCTGTGTAGGCCACGATGGCCACGAACTCAGGGTGGCCCCCCTCCGGCCCGTGGTCCCCGCTGGCCTGCGACTCGCTTTCCCAAGCGTCGCTGCCCACGGGCTCCTCGTCCCACGTGTCTCTCACGGCCAGGAGGGCCACCAGGTCGGGGACCCCGCTCAGGTCTTCGATGTTCAGGCTAATGGACTCGGCCCCCGGGGTTTCCTTCTCCAGCTCCTCCTTCTTGGCCTTGTCCGTCACGGTCACCAGGGCCAGGAACTCCCGGGGGCCGCCTGCGCCCTCGGGGTCCCCCTGCAGGGCCCACTTCCGCACCAGCTCCCTGGCGGCCACCTGCAGCGTGGTGTACAGCGCTCTCTGGGCGTCCAGCCCGCCCAGGGCCTCCTCGTCCAGCTCCTCCACCACGAGGCCCAGGCTGTCGGAGGAGGAGTCCTCGGACCCGCGCCTGGCGCTGGGGAACGGCCGCCCGCCTCGGCCTCGCTTCTTGCCCCTCTGGGCCAGCCTGCGGCCTCTGGCTCTGCTTCGGCGACTCCGCCGGCCCTTCCTCGCCCTGCTGGCTGCGCCCGGAGGAGGGGGGCCAGCCTCCCGGGCCTCGGCCTCCGCTGCGGGAGCGGTGGGCGTGGCCCCGGGGACCCGTTCATCCCGCAGCAAGCGCTTCATCTGCCGCAGGACTCGGGTGTCCTCCGCGCGGTCCCTGCACAGGACCCTCCAGGCGCCGTCCCCGCCGGGGATCTCGCTGGGGATGGCGGCGGGATCCATGTCCTCCAGGAACTCCACCAGGGCGGCCCGGGCCTTCCCGCCCCGCATGGCCCTCGTGCTCCGCAGCCTGAACGTGCCCAGGGGCCGGAAGGCGGGCTGCAGGACCGCCTCGATGGCCGCCGGCTCCAGGCCCTCGGGGATGCCGGTGACCAGCAGGGCCCGGTGCACGTCCACGTCCAGCCCCCTGCACCAGTCCTGCAAAAGGCTCTGGGCCATGGTGCCGCCCGAGAGCGCCGACCGCCCGGTGCAAATCCCTCCCGGAAAGCGCCGCGGGGCTTGGGGTGCAGGTTCGTGAACGTGGCAGGGCCGAGGGCTCGGGCTCGGGGATCCCGCAGCCACCGGCCGGCTGACGCAGCGGCCGGGCCGAGGTCCCCTCCCCAGGCTGGCGGGCCACCTGCAGGGGGCTTACGTCTCCGGCCGGGCGCTGCCGCCGGCCCCTCCGCTCCGCCCTTCGTCCCCGGCCTGGGAGACGCGGCGCCGGGCGAGGCGCAGGGCGGGTGGCGCTGTGGCCCGGGAGCCGCGCGGGGAGGGCAGCCGCCGGGGCCCGGCTCCCGCTGCGTCTGGACGCGCACCCTCCGCTCCGAGCTCAGCAGTTCCGCTGCATCGCGGCGGCTCTGTCCTGCGCCTGCGCACACGGGCTCGCCCCTCGGTGAGCTGGGCCTGGTCTCCATGGCAACGCGGCTGGCCCGAGCTGGGTTCTGGGGACCGGCTCTTAAAGGGCCGGACCAAAGGAGGAAAGGAGGATGGGGGCGCTGGCAGCACCACCTGCGGGGATGAGCCCCCAACAGGCCAGATCCACAGGGGGAGGATGTGGAGACCTAGACCAAGGGGCTCTGGCCATGGGACCCGGACTCACGCTTGGGTGCAGAGTTGACGGGTGTCACCCCGTGGAAACGGGCTTCAGTAGGGCACACTGGCCACATCTGTGGGGTGCAGGCACCATTCGGGTGCACAGGCCTCGTGATGGGGTGCAGGCCTCATTCTACGAGAGCAGGCCTCACTCTTGCCTGCGTTCCTGTACTCGAAAGGATGCCCGTGCAATCCGTCCTGGTTCTGCATGTGGTTTGGATAGGGGTGTGGTCACCAGCGAGGTCAGCCATGAATTCTGCAAGAAAGCATTTCCCTCACCGGGTCCGACGACTGGGGCAGGGGAATATCATAGCCGCTTTAAACACCTCTGCTTCCCCAGCCTTTGCCTCCATCACCACCCCCTCAGGCGGGCGCTGTCCTCCAGCTGTGGGGTTTCTCTCTCTCCTGCATCTCCGGCTGCAACTCTGGAAGGTTCCAGAGCGTCTGTGTCCTCTGTGAAATGGCCGTAACCGCTAACCCTACCTCATAGGCTTCTTACGGGGAGTAAGGGGTGGGGGTGATGTATGAAGGCACTTGGAAGAGAGGGTGGCCCACAGCTGTGCTCCATCGAAGGGGGCCATGGGATGATTTATTGGGATCTTACCATTATATAAGCGTTTGTTAGATAGATAACCCAAACACTTCGAGCTTTTTTTTTTTTTTTAATGTCAGAAGAGTTTATTGCAAGGTTACCATGGCAACTGGGCCTACAGGCAAACCAAAGGCTTTCTCACTCTCCTACCAACCCCCCTGCAGCTCCTGTTTCCCTGCTTCTCTCTTCTCCGTTCACCCTCCTGATCCCCAAATGGCTGTTACCTTCTCTGTAGAGCCACGCCCAACAGAAATAGAACACAGCCCCAAGCACAAGCCACAGGCAGGGTGTTACATTGGCTCTGGCCGCCTTCGGTCAATACACAGACACAGGAGAGATAAATTTTAGGAATAAATTTCATTTATCCCCAAATAGACAAAATAGCATTTGTGCTTTTCATCAATATAAAACAATTACTAATGAGATAGTGAACATTCTCTTTTGAATTTTTTATTTATTGATTTTAGAGAGAGAGAGAGGGAAGGAGAGAAAGGGAAGCATAGACTTATTGTTCCACCATTGATGCATTCATTGGTTCCTGTATGTGCCCAGACGGGGCCTGAAACCTTGGCGTATCAGGACACGATGCTCTAACCAACTGAGCTATCCTGCCAGGGCATAATAAGCATCCTCTTTAAAAAAAAAATCATATATATATATATATATATATATATATATACATATATATATATATATATATATATATATATATATATGATTTCAGAGAGGAAGGGAGAGAGACAGAGAGAGAAGGAGAGAAACATCAATGATGAGAAAGAATCATTGATCAGCTGCCTCCTGGATGCCGCCCACTGGGGATTGAGCCCACAACCTGGGCATGTGCCCCTGATCGAAATGGAGCCCAGGACCCTTCAGTCTACAGGCCGATGCTCTATCCACTGAGCCAAACCGGCCAGGGCATGAGCATCCTCTTTCATAACCAGTCCCTCTGGAGCAGCCACATTCAAGGGCTCGGCAGCCACTCACGGCCACTGGGAATTTATTAGGGGTATGTGTGTGTGTGTGTGTGTGTGTGTGTGTGTGTGTGTGTGTACACGCATGTTCAGCTCTATTGTGTTCATCCCTGTGCTACTTATAACCCTGCAAGCCTGGGAAACACAACAAGAACAGCCAGAGCTGGCATTGTTCAGGTGTGGATGACCCCCGGCGAGGTGCTGTGAGAGTCACATACCATACAATTCACCATCGAAAGTGTGACTTTGGTATGTCCATAGAGTTGTGCAGCCATCAGCACACCCAATTTTAGAACATTTCCCTCTCCCCAAAGAAACCCCACCCCCTTAGCAACCACCCTCCGACTCTCCCCCAGCCTCTGCAGCCACTAATCTCCTTTCCGACTCTACGGATGTGCCTGTTCTGGAGATTTCATACAAATGGGGTCATACGATGCGTCCTTGGTTCTTGCCCAGCTGCTTTCACTCCGTATGTTTTCAAGGGTCATCCATGCCGTGCATGTGTCAATGCTTCCTTCTTTTTAAAAAAAATTTTTTTTTATCGATTTCAGAGAGGAAGGGAGAGGGAGAGAGAGATAGAAACATCAATGATGAGAGAGAATCACCAATCGGCCGCCTCCTGCATGCCCCACACTGGGGACCAAGCCCACAACCCGGGCATATGCCCTTGACTGGAGTTGAACCTGGGACCCTTCAGTCCACAGGCCGATGCTCCATCCACTGAGTCAGACCAGCCAGGGCGGTATGTGGGAAGCCACCCATTGTCTTCACTGTCAGAGAAGTGTAAACAAGGAGCCCAGAATGGAACGCTGGTGAACCTTGAGCCCTGGCAAGGGCCAGAGCTATGCACTGGTTGTTTAGTTGAGACAACGGTAGCTCAAGCAATTTCCTGACCAAATAGTCTCAGAATTAATCTTTACTAATATTTACTGACCTCTAAGATTGTCTGTTACCAGAATTGCCTGCCTAAGGGCTATATGTGTATCCAAAATTGAATAAAAGGTTGGCAAGGCCTGGGCACCAGTGAAGTCCTTCCCCTTGCATTGGGCTTTCCGCCTGGCCCCCAATATTTCCAAATTATTATTTCTTGTCTTGTCTTTGTCATTTGCGTGCAGCCCTTCTCCAGATCCCGAACCCTAAGCCACGCAGGACGTGGCTCACACAGCAGTGCTTCCTTCATTTTTATGGCTGAACAGTATGTCATTGTGTGAATAGTATTTCATGGTGTGAATAGCATTGCATTGTGTGAACAGTATTTCATAGTGTGAACAGTATTTCATGGTGTGAATAGTATTTCATGGTGTGAACAGTATGTCATTGTGTGAATAGTATTTCATGGTGTGAATAGCATTGCATTGTGTGAACAGTATTTCATAGTGTGAACAGTATTTCATGGTGTGAATAGTATTTCATGGTGTGGATAGTATTTCACGGTGTGAACAGTATTTCATTGTGTGAACAGCATTTCATGGTGTGAACAGTATTTCATGGTGTGAACAGTATTTCATTGTGTGAACAGTATTTCAATAGTATTTCATGCAAGCACCACATTTCCTTTATCCGCTCATCAGGAGGTGGGCACTTGGGTGGTTTCTGTATGTGGCTGTTGTGAGTGCTGCTATTGTCAACACGTTTCTGTGTGAACGTGTGTTTCATTTCTCGTGGGAAATTCCTGGAGTGGAATTGCTGGGTCACACGCTCACTCTGTAACCATTTGAGGAACCGAGAGGCGTCGTTACGGCAGTTGGTTTGAGCAGAGCCCTTTCTCCACTTCCCACAAAAGTGCTGCAATGCTGCCTGGCAGCCCTGTGTCTGACCAGCAGCCACTCACCAGGCAAGTCACGTGTCTCTTCTGCCTCAGTGTCCCCACTTTACTGTGAGATGCTGAGGACTCAGGAGGCGGCGTGTGTGGGTGTTGGAACAATGCCCTGCCCTGAGTCACTGGCCTAAGGTTTCATGCTCACGGGCAGGACAGGGCGACACATTGGGCTGCAGATTGTGGTGGGGACACCCCAGGAGAGCAACTGGCACCTACAGTACAGAGGCAAGTCCCTCCCCTGAAGTTTGGCCTCTTGGGGGCTGTTGGCACCACGGGCACCAGGGGGCGCTCCAGGTGTGCCAGCGTGTGGGAGGCCGGGAATGGTCAGGGTCTGTGGGTTGTTGCACATCTTCCATGCCCCTGGGAACACCCCCCCCCCAGCCCTTCACGTCTGTGAAAAAAATCCGTTTACAGTGATCTGAGCTCAGAACCTAACTCCACTTTGCATGCAAACACAACCCTGCTTTTTTATACGTGGCTATTTGTTTTATTTTTTATTGATTTTTAGAGAGAGGAGAAGGGAAAGGGAGAGATAGAAACATCTACATGAAAACAAAGCATCCATCAGCTGCTTCCGGCACGCCCCACACTGGGGAATCAGACTGGGAACATTTTAGCGCCCGGGACGATGCCCAACCCACTGAGCCACACGGCCAGGGCTTATATGTGGATTTGATTGACACAGACTATGCCAGCTTTTATTCTAGGGCCCCACCATGCTTCCGGTGTAACTCCATCCACTTCTCTTGCTTCTCTTAGGTCCACGTTTATTCAGGAAGAGCAGGTGTGACAATCTGTCCACCTTTTCTGGCTGCCCTGTCCCCGGAGGGAGCCCCCATTCGTTTCTCTCCTAGTGGGTGGGCGTGCGGCAGAGTGGGTGCGGGTGTGGTCCCAGAAGCTGAGAAAAGAATTAGAGACTCAGAAACTTCTGGAAGAAGGAGGCATCCAGGAAGTTAAGGGTCCCCGTGGCATTGCAGAAGCGCCAGGGCAGGGGTCCGGGACCCCTAGGGGTCCCCAGGGACAAGCCCACTTTCATCATGATGCCAAGATACTATTTGCCTCTTTCGCGCTCATGAGCGTTCAGTGGAATTTTCCAGAGGCTGCATAGCCAGCGATACCACAACGGACTGATACAGAGGCAGGCACGGGGGTCCAGCGCCTTCTGCCGAGTCATTCATGAAAAAGATTTGCAAAAAAACATAAAGCAAGGCCACTCTTCTCAGTTTGTTTTGGTTTTGAAAATTATAGCAATTGAAATATATGTGTTACTTGTGTGACATGCTTGTTGTTGCTATTTTTAAAGAGTTCATAAATAAGCACTTTTCATGTCTCAGTTGAAATTCCTAATACAGATGGAACCCTCCTACACACACGCCCTTTGGGGCCCTGGATCATCTATAATAATAAAAGGCCAGGCGTCAGGACTGGAACAACCAACCAGTCGCTATGAGGTGCATTGACCACCTCTTGGTCCCTCCCCCCAGTCCATAGGCTCCATCGCTGGATGGCCAATGGGGAACCATGGAACCGGGCTGAGTGGCAGTGTCGCGGGACTGGGGACTGGACTCATGAGGCAGCAGCAGTGTTGTGGAGGGTTGCGGAGCAGTGCTGGTCTGCATGTGCACAATTTCATGCACTGGGCCCCTAGTCCTATATAATTAAAAAGCCTAATATGCTAAGTGTCTGGCTGACCAGTCGGCCATTCAACCAATCAAAGGGTAATATGCTAATGATATGCTAAGGCAGCTCAACTGCTTGCTATGACATGCACTGACCACCAGGGGGCAGACCCTCTGACCGGTAGGGTTGGCAGGTGGGGACTGAGCAAGGAGGGCCAGACACACCTTGGAGCCCTCGCAGTCCCTGCCTGGCTAGCCAACCTCCCATGTCCCTCCCAGGCCCCGATTGTGCACCGGTGGGGTCCCTCAGCCTGGCCTGTGCCCTCTCACAATCCAGGGCCCCTTGAGGGAGGTAGGAGAGCCTGTTTCAGCCTGATCCCGCAGGCCAGGCTGAGGAACCCCACTGGTGCATGAATTTGTGCACCGGGCCTCTAGCTGTTAATAATGTAAGAGGTCCTGAGACCAATAGTTGGAGAACAGCCATAGTAGAGATTACACAATGTTCCCAGCCCACCACCCCAAAAAGATTATTGGGGGGCTGTCCTCCAGCAGGCAGTAATTGAAAGGTGGGAGGTAAGTGCACAGTAGATTGTCGGGGAGCTCAGACGCCCTGGGTTGAAGGGATGCCACCAGGAACAGGAGCTCTGTGTGGGGACCCCGGCTGGCAGCTTGGGCCAGGTCGGTGGGTGTCAGTCCCTAACAGACTACAGACTGGGGACACCCCCGAGGGCGGGAGGGGCACACCCCCTCCAACTAGGAACCCAATGGGGCCCTGGGCCTCCCTCCTGCTCCCTCTCCCTCCTGCCTCCCCATCCATCTTCCTACCTGGGCTCAGCTGGCTCAGCCCTTCCCATTCACCCTCATCAGCACGTCCTGAGCCTGACCTGGCCTCTCCCCTATTCCAACCCTTTCTGTGGCTCCCGGGGCCCCGGGAGGAAGCAGCTACTCCTCACCTTGGCCTACTAGGCCCGCACACTGAGACACACCCTCCTCCCGGGTACCTTTCCCTCCTAAAAGGGCCAAGCGGCTCCTCTACTCAGTTAAACTCTACCCAGGAGCGTGTCTGTGTACCCCACCCCCGCCTGGGCTGTGAGCCCCAGGAGGGCGGGGTGGATTGTCTTGGTCACCTCTGGTCTCTAGCCAGGTGGGAGCAGGTCCCTGAGACTGCGCGTGGGAGCAAGGAAGGCGGCTGGGAGTGAGGGAGGAACAGAGGGAGGGAGGACCTAAGAGAGTAGCCAGAGAACATATACAGGGAGTCCCCCCAAAAATGTATGCACACTTTAACAGCTGATGGCTCAATTGATGTTTCTTTCTTTTCCGATTTAACCCACCGGAATTATTATTCAACGTGTGTATACATTTTGGGGGGACACCCTGTATACATAGCCCATAGACACAGAGCGGTGCAGGCCAGGGGCTGAGTGCGGGGCTGGGGAGGGGTGGGCAAACGCGGGGGCGGGGTGGGGAGGGGAGAGGGGTGTTAACAATAGAAAGAAAATCCTCGTTCCAACCCCCACGCCCTGGGCGGAGTCTCCCTATGCCCACCAGAGGGCGCACCGACCCAGCAAGTCCCTAACGCCATGCTGCAGCGGGCTCCGCACACAGAAAGGAATTACAATGGGATGACACATCAATAGCCCTGCTTAACGCCCTACTGAGCGGCCCGGCCAGGGTAGGAGGTGACAGGGCCCTCCGTGGAGGGGAGGACATGTCCCCGGGAGGGAGCTGCAGTCAGCCCTTGAGTCGTCCCCCAGCAGCTGGGCCTGGCGCTGGCAGATCAACACCTGCTACCCCAAGTGCTGTGTCCTGTCCACGGGGTGACCTGTGCATCGGCCCCTCTGCCCATCTCGGTGTTTCCCTCAGCAGCGATCTCCACTGGCCGCCCCTCCAAGCCCTCCGGTCCTGGTCCTGGGCTGTGTGTCTGTGTCCCAGTTCCCATGCCCAGGAGGTGCCAAGCCCATCATGCCAGCAGGGTCCTCCCAGCCCACCTGGAGGAAGGCATGGCGCCTGGGCGTGTCCTCACAGCCCGAACGGACTGTCCCAGCCCCACTCGGGACACAGACTCGGAGTGGCGTGCAGGTGGCCCCTTGGGCTGCGGGGACCTCCCTGAGACAGACAAGCTCACCTGGGATGGGGTCAGGGTGGGCACGGAGCGGGAGAGGCGGCCTGTCCTCCCTGGGGTCCCCTGGGCTCTGGGGCCTGGCCGGGCTGAGCGGCTTCCGCAGGTGCCTGGGCTGGGAGGCCCCGTGTCACTGACTCCTCCCTGTGTTCAGGCCCCTCTCCTGTGCACTGTCACCTGGGACCCTAGTAAAGTGAGCTGAGTGTGCTGGCTGGTCTCTGTGCTCTGGGCAGTGGGGGAGGGGAGCGTATGAGCCAGCCAGAACACCCTGGGACCACCCTGCCACTGACCTACACCCAGCGTCCCAGTGACTGTGCCCCCGCCTGGCCTGCAGACCCCACCCCATGGATCATCTCCCGCAGCCCAGCCCCAGAAGGCCCGGAGCAGGGGGTTTTGCAATTTGGAGTCTAAGAAGCCCAGAGTCCCGGCTGTAGTCCACTGGGCCCCTGGGCCCTGCGCTGGTCCCGAAGTCAGCCAGCACTGCTCCGATGGCTGGATCCTGGGTTACTCCTTTAAATGTGTTTCATGTTCCCCCTCCGGCTGTCTCCTCCAGAAGAAGCGGAATTAGCAGAAGGGGCCAGTCCCCTACCCATCAATTTCCTGGGCAGTGAGATCCAATCGCATACGGTTCCCATCTGCGGGGCATGCGCACTGACACGGGGACATAACTAATGCAGAGGTCTGAAATTGGGTGGGTGCAGGGGATGGGGAGACATGAATCAACTTATTTTATTTTATTTATTTTTAATCCTCACCCAAGGATATGCTTATGGATTGTAGAGGGGAAAGAAAAGAAAGAAACATCAATCGGTTGCCACCTGTCCATGCCCCGAATGGGGATAGAACCTGAAACCTAGGTATGTGCCCTGACCTGGAATCGAACCCCCAACCTTTTGGGATGATGTTTCAACCAGCTGAGACGCAGCCGCCAGGGCAATCATTTCAGTTTTACTCCAGTCACTGTGCCTACATGGACCACTTAGAATCTTCCTTCCCTCAGTGGCATCCAGGGCCCAGCCCAACCACATTTGGTGAGAAAACAGGAGTTCATCTCTTCTGTTTAAAGGTCTGTCCCCCTTTCTTCCCCTCCCTCAGCTCTGGCCCCAGCATTTGCCATGGGCTGGGGCACAGCCTCATTTCCTCCTCACCCCTCTCTTTCAGGTGTTGCCCCTGATCCAATGGGGAGAATAAAGGTACAGGGAGACACATCTCTGGCTTGTCTGGCCAATGTTATGGTCCTTCAGCCATCACGGACCAACTGGGCATCCAGTTGCCGATGGTCTCATGAAGTGCAGCTGTGGATTCTTGGGGAATGATGAGGGATGAGGGAAAAAATAATTAAGCTAACAGACTGAGAATGACAGATCACCTGTTCCCCTAGGACAGTGATGGCGAACCTTTTGAGCTTGGCGTCAGCATTTTGAAAAACCCTAACTTAACTCTGGTGCCGTGTCACATATAGAAATTTTTTTATATTTTCAACCATAGTAAAACAAAGACTTATATTTTTGATATTTATTTTATATATTTAAATGCCATTTAACAAAGAAAAATCAACCAAAAAAAAATGAGTTCACGTGTCACATCTGACACACGTGTCATAGGTTTGCCATCACTGCCCTAAGAGGACAATCAACCTACCCCTTTGCTCTTAAGACAGGAAATCATCTGGCAGCCATATCTGAGTCTCTATCAGCCTGGAGCACACTGTTTGCTCCACCCTGAGACCCTGCCCTATCCAATTTCCAGCCTCACCCAAGATGTTTGCAATCGCTTTTCCATATAAATGACCTGTCCTAGTTGAGGCCTTGGACTTTGCTAAAATCTCTCAAACAAGCTGCAGCTGGTGACAATGTGCCTCAGACCTATCAATAAAAGTCACGAGACATGCCTCAGGTGACTGGGGAGGCTGAGCTACTGGGCACTACAGGATACCCAGTACACAAGGCCACTCTATCAATTCCAGGAGATATACCAGCTCTACCTAATACATAGAAACAAACACAGGGAAGCAGCCAATATGCGGAGACAAAGAAACATGTCACAAATGAAAGAAATGGAAGCAAGAAAACTACTGGATAATGAGTTAAAAACTATGGTTAAAAGGGTACTCAAGGATCTTCATGAGATATTCAAGGATCTTAGTGAGAATGTCAAAGACATGAAAAGGACCAGTCAGAAATTAAGCATACACTAACTGATATAAAGAATAATTTACAGGGATTCAACAGTAGATTAGAGAATTCTGAGAATCAAATCAACATTTTGGAATATGAGGAAGCAAAGAAAAACAAAAAACAAACAAACAAACCCACAAAACACCCAAGCAAAAGAACAAAAAGAAAAAAGAATCCAAAAATATGAAGATAGTGGTCTGAGTGGTGCAAAGCCCAAGCAGCAGAGACAGAGGATTCCCTATGCTCATAAAATGGTGAAGAGTAAACTAAGTCCCCAAATGGCAAGAACGCAAGCAAAGAACATTTGTATCAAGGTTGCATTACAGAGGGACAAGAACTCTCACTAGCTAAGCATTTCCGGTGGCTGATGCCTTGAGAGGGAGAGCAGGGAGGGTCCCCAAGATGAAGAAGTCTCGGCAGCTGCTGGGAAGTTCCTGCAATCCCTGCCATGGGTTTAGCCTGCCACAAGCAGCTGCCCCCACCCCCACCCCAGCAAAGTGGGATGTGCTCCATCTTTATTTTTTTATTTTTTAAAATATATTTTTATTGATTTCAGAGAGGAAGGGAGAGGGAGAGAGAGGTGGAAACATCAATGATGAGAGAGAATCATTGATCAGCTGCCCCCTGCACGTCCTCCATTGGGGATGGAGCCCACAACCCAGGCATGTGCCCCCGACCGGAATCTAACCCAGGACCCTTCAGTCCACAGGCCGACACTATCCACTGAGCCAAACCAGCCAGGGCTGTGCTCCATCTTTAAACAAATTAAACCAAAGAACAGAGGGACACAAAACAATAATCAACAGAGACACTCTTCTTTTTGTTAATTAAATGTATTGGGTTGACATTGAGCAACATGAACATATTGGTTTCGGGTGTGGGTTTCTATGTTACAAGATCTGTATATTGCACCATGTGCTCACCTCACCACTCAAAGTCAAATCTTCTCCTGTCACCCTATATTAGGACCCCCTCCCTCCCACCCCTTTCCTTTTTGGCAACCACCACACTACTGTTTGTGTTCACAGTTTCAGTTTTATAGGCCACACTAGAGGCCTGGTGCACGAAATTCATGCAGGGGGATGTGTCTCTCAGCCCAGCCTGTACCCTCTCCAATCCAGGACCTCACAGAGATTGGGCCTAAACCGGCAGTCAGACATCCCTCTCACAATCTGGGACTGCTGGCTCCTCGCCACTTGCCTGCCTTATTGCCCCTAACCGCTTCTGCCTGCCAGCCTGATCACCCCTAACCACTCCCCTGCCAGCCTGATTGACATCTAACTGCTCCCCTGCCAGCCCAGTTACAGAGTTACAGAACGCTCAATTCAATTTAGGTTTTAGGTGAGATTACAGGGATTGTTGAGGCTGCGGCTGGGACTCAAAACAGGAAAATTCCTGGAAATGCTGCAAATAAAGGAGTCCAGGCCTCAGCCCCAGAAACCCCCAGCCCAGGCAGCAAGCAGATCTCTGGTAGTCACCCCAGAGGAGTCCCCTGCTTGTCATCCCACCAGAGTTGCCAGAAAGTGAAACCAGACAATCAATAGGTCCAGGCTGCCTGTCACTACCTGAGCCAATTAAGCTGAGACAGGGATGAAGCATACATGAGCATTTACTCCAATAATGCTGGCAGTATGAGGAAGTAGCGGTTCATCCCCCAAAATCTGCCTTACCTCCCCTCCCCATAAGCCAGCTGCTTATATTGGGTAGAAAGACAAAGATTGCATGGGGAAGTAGGAATTATTGGAGAAGTAGGTGAGGTATAATGGTTAGAGGTTGCAGGCAATTCGGGCTGAGGGGGTTGCAAAGAGCGGGTGCCCCTGGGATCAGAATGTGTCAAACAAGAAGTTCTCAGGAAAGGAGAGTGGACTGCATTCCAGGTCAACTCCCATGCCCCAGGGCGTACAACTCTCAGCCAGGGTAGAATGTGCTCTCTCTAATCAGAACAGAACAATCACAGTCAACAGAACATGATTAATATGTCTTATAATTATAGCTAGTTGTTGTAAATGTTTCCCTCCACATCCCGCGTGGTTCAGGTTCTAGAAGAGGAGCCGCACACAAATGAAAGAGAAAAGACAAGAGATAATTTGGGAATATTGGGGGGCCAGGCGGGTAAGTCCAACTCAAGAGGAAGGACTTCCACCGGTGTTCAGGCCGCATCAACCTTTTATAGTCAGAGGTAAACAAGGCAGTGGTCACCATAGTTACACAGTTCTTGTGAGTTTCACCTGTTTTGACCATAGTTACACTTCCTGCACTTCCCTCAGCCCATTAGCTTCCCAGATAAGATCCAGGGAGCATTATAAGATCAAGCCTAATTATGCTAAGAGGACTGAGCCCTCTAAGCTGGGACTTGTTTGTGACTTCGCCAGCAGGTCAGTCTGAGGCTCAACCCTATATCGGTTCCCCACATCTCCCCCTTTTTTTATTATTAAACTACTACAATGAAAATAAAACTTAAACATCAAGAACAAAAAGCTACCATAATAAAAGTAAAACTTAAGCATCAAGAACAAAAATGTTTAAGTTGCAATTTCAATGTCCAACAGTTCTGAGTCCAAGTTTCAATGTCCGACAGTTCCTTATGTGTACATGTCAGCAATGATATTTCAGTTCTGGATGGTGGACAAATTGTGACAATGCAGATCCGACCCTCTCTGGTTTGATCCTGGGCAACCTGCAGCAGCGACACACAGTTGCTGACTGCTAGTATGGCAAAGCGTCGTCAGCGACTTCCATCTCTGGATTGTTTTTCCTCTTGTCTTCATGGTTAGAGCATTCCTGATAATTCCTCTCTGTTGCAGGAATCCACATGGTCTTGGAGTTGTTTTCTGAAAATATACAAACATATTCTCAACCAAAAGTTAATAAAGGAAATTTTACTTGGGATCCTTTTTATATTTGCCCAAATGATTTTCCTTTGGCTTATTTTGACACCATGTATGTTTTTCATGAGTGTCTTGCTGTTAGCATTACAAATGAAAAAATTTTTCTAGATGTAAATTAGTTACAGGATATTTTCCCTTACATGGTATTTTTCCACTATCCCCCTTTTTTTATTTAATTATTCGGAGGATTTTGGAAAATTTTTATAATGCAGTCTAGATAACTTTAAATTTTAATTTTTTTTGCACAAAAATATGACTGCTTTAGGTTCATTGCATGTTAAGCAATTTTACCATGAAATGAAAATTTTGGTTAATACTACTTATTTCAATTAAACTCGTTGCTGTCAAATTTAATACTCTAACAACAATCTTAGTTTACACTGTAAATATTAATGGAAAGGATTATTTTGCATCCTTGGGAAGGCCCTGAGCATTCCCGGTATTAGGCTGGATTTAGATATAGGGTAGCTGCTGTCAGCCAAGTCTCTGTTTTCTGGGTACCGATCTCAGCCGGGCCAAGTCTCTTTCTGTTATCTGGGTCCCGATCTGAGCTGGGCATGGGAAGCAGGAAGCAGCCATGGGGGCAGGAGACCTCCCTCAGAAGGGGCGAGTGTTCAAGCCCCTGCATAATTGGGGGGGGTGAGGATCTGTGCCCCACCTCTGTTGACCTCCAAGTTCTCTCCTGATGGCCCCTCTGCAACTGTGCCTGTCTTAGGTTGTTCCTTCCCTGAGGAATCTTACCCGTCTCTGGCTAACCAGCCATCCTCCGGGGCCAAGCAGGGTGATGTGAGGTTCAGTTCTGTCTCCTTGGTAGCCTATGCCCCTGTGGCCTCCCTCCCAGCAACTGCCTTGGGATCCCCTCACCTGCTGATGGGGCCCCGGCATTGATCACATATCTTGGGGAACTCAGGTTTCTTCTCCAGAGAGGGCCCAGCTCACACCATTGGGCGAGAGACAGATCCATGGTACCAGCCACCATGAAGCTTCAACCTCAGCATGAACAGAGAGCTCAGGCAACAGCTGTGGGCAATTGGATTGTAAGAAGAGGGACTCTCTTGGCAAAAAGGGCAAGAGAGGTCAATACAGAATGCTCAAGTGCCTTCCAAGGGGGCCTTCCACACAGTGGAAGGGATTAAATCCTTTCATTTCCTTATTAAATTGCTGCCAAACATTCAAAGAATTAGTTTTTAAGGTTGTTTGGGATAAATGCACAATATGCTGTTGTGAAATATCAAAAATTATTAATGACATTGTAGAATAATATCATGTAAGGATATTCTTTGCTCTAGGCCATGGCAATTCAATTTTAAACTGGAAATGACATTAATTAAATTTCTTCAATTAGTCTTTCAGTAACTTTACACTAGCTATATTCAGGAAGGCAAAACCCCAAATTATTTACCTTTCTATATTCATTAAATTTGGTTGAATTAAAAAAATCCTCTAAAAAGAGAGAATAAACTGTTGAAAACATTTCAGGGCCCGTGAAATGTCCCAAAGTCATTCCTTGGTTATAGTTTTGAAATCCAACTTGAAAGACCATCAAATATATATGTGTATATAAGATTTAAAGATTATATTCAATTCTGTCCTCTAAATTTAGTACGAGGCACACTCAGATCAATATTTCAGCATTATTTCACTTCAAAATACCTAGGTATAAGTTTTTATCATTTGATTCCGTAAACTCCAAGGTCCCAAGTTCCCAGCGGCTCTGGAAAACCACGCTTGAGGCTGACAAACAGGCCTGGCCCAGCCCTGGACTTTAAAACGACCATAATTTTTTTCTGGGGAAAGTCAAGAAGCAAACCTATAGCTACATTGTTTCCTGCCGGTTGCTTGCCGGCGAGAAATTTCAAAATTGGCCACGTGATCGCAGCTGCGGGGAAACTGTTTTCCGCTGGTGAAACAAGTTTGGTCTAACCTGGTCCATTTACATGTCAAAGAGCTAAGCTAGTTTCTCCCTGAGCTACTGGACCTTCATAATTAATATATTTCAATAATTCTTGAGATTCAAATCCATTTATTATTTTAAGGCATTTACTTTGGCAAATTTTCTGTAACAGACAATTTTACTGAATTTCTTTGAGGCCTTAAGATTAACTGTGGAACAGGCTTCATTAACATTTCAAAAATGACTTTATTACAGAAAAATACCAATCTTGTTGCTAGAACCAGCCTGCATTATTTCCCTGGGTCAAATTCGTCATTTTTCTTAGGAAATAATCAGTCTTGGGTTTTATTTTGTACATTTGCAAAGAGATCCCAGCTCAAAACTCTATCTAAATGTCCAAAAACAGGACAGTTGTGCACATTGGTTTTAAGCCAGCTTTTCTCTTTACACGTGCACAAAAATCCCAGACGCATTTTTAAATTTTGTAAAACTTTTCAATTACAAGAAGGACTTTAAATTAGAATACTTGGGGAGGGGGCGTCCATATTGGATCACCATGTGCTCCCTTCTTCCCTCCCCCACATCCTGCTTTAGGGGAAGTTTCAGCAAATGACTCAGATGGCACATTTTTTTTCCCCCAAAATCATGCTTAATAGAAAAAGACATTTTAAATTTTGTCCTGTTTCGCTTTCTGAAGCAATGGCTAGCAGCCAAGGTTATCTTAGCCAAAGTTTGGCTATCATAAGATGTTCTTCGGTAATTTTTAAATAAAGCTAGTCTTTTTGCAGGCGAGCCGATAGCTCTGCCCTCTCCTGCCACCTTTGAATCTCTCCGCACCAGAGGCGGATTTGGCAGCGGGGTTTCATTTCTTATTACAGATTTTAGATTCCAAGTACAAATTAAGATTTTAATTTGGATAAGAATCCACATTAAGATGACCATGGCACTCTTTTTTTTTTTCAGCCTGATATAAAAGAGTACCCTTCAATATTCCAATTTCTTTTTTTTTTAATATATTTTTTATTTTTTATTTATTTATTTATTTTAAATATACTTTATTGATTTTTTACAGAGAGGAAGGGAGAGAGATAGAGAGTTAGAAACATCGATGAGAGAGAAACATCAATCAGCCACCTCCTGCACATCCCCCACCGGGGAAGTGCCCGCAACCCAGGTACATACCCTTGACCGGAATCGAACCCGGGACCCTTCAGTCCACAGGCCGACGCACTATCCACTGAGCCAAACTGGTTTCGGCCCAATTTCTTTATAAGTTGGCCTTTTTGCACAGGTGATTCTATTCACGGAGAATTAAACATTTCAGGATTAGGACATGCAGGTGGAGGGAGCCATGAAGGCCATTCCTCCCATTTTTTCTTTTCTTTCTCCTCCTTTTAAGGAGCAGAGGGTGCAAGGGGAGCGATTTCTCCTCCTTGGCCTCTCTTACAGGCTCTAGCAAATGAAATACCGTGTTTCACAAGGGAAAACAGTTTTTGGAGGCAAGTTTTTCCTGCTGCTGACCTTTTTCCAAGTTCTGACTAATTTTTTGGCAAGCATTCAAGATCGAATGTGCCTTTTTCAAGAACAAAGGGTTATGTTCTATAACATCAAGCAAAAATTATAAGAGATTGCCTTCTGAAACTTTAACTCCTTAAGTATGCAACTCAAAAGTCTATAATAAAGTTTCTTACTTTTTAAGAGCCGAATCCTGCCCCATTAGCCTGACTAAAGAAAACGTCCCCACCCCACTTACAGATCGCGACTTCTGCAGCTGATCGTGGGCTTTGCGTGTGGTGAAATATCTCCCCACCTTTACGGTGAATTAATGTTTCCCCACCTTTACGGTGAATTCTTTCTTCCCCACCTTGCCGGTGAAACTTCGTTTTTGCGCTCTAGGCAAAGCCTTCACTTCCAGAGTTCCCGTCAGGCGCCAGATGTTGTAAATGTTTCCCTCCACGTCCCACGTGGTTCAGGGTTCAGGATCTGGAAGAGGAGCTGCACACAAATGAAAGAGAAAAGACAAGAGATAATTTGGGAATATTGGGGGGCCAGGCGGGTAAGTCCAACCCAAGAGGAAGGACTGCCACCGGTGCTCAGGCCACATCAACCTTTTATAGTCAGAGGTAAACAAGGCAGTGGTCACCATAGTTACACAGTTCTTGTGAGTTTCACCTGTTTTGACCATGGTTACACTTCCTGCACTTCCCTCAGCCCATTAGCTTCCCAGATAAGATCCAGGGGACGTTATAAGGTCAAGCCTAATTATGCTAAGAGGACTGAGCCCTCTAAGCTGGGACTTGTTTGTGGCTTTGCCAGCAGGTCAGTCTGAGGCTCAACCCTGTATCGGTTCCCCATCCCTAGTTCCCACTATTCTGTTTCTACCCCTAACAGAAGCACAGGGCCTGCAAGGGAGATGTTGTCGGGCCCTTTAAGAGGATGGAGGGTGTACCTGGGGCCTTAGGCAGTGTAGCCCCGGCAGTCCTCAGCCTCAGGCTTCTCTGGGTTCTTGTGGATGACAAAGAAGCCCATCTTCGCAAAGCAGCACCGCTGGGTGGGTCTGTGGAAGACCAGCTGGGACCCACAGCAGTTTAGATCAGAGTTGCTGGTGTCCAGGGCCACCATTCCACAGACTCGCATCGGCTGGTATATGACGGTTAGCACCGAACCTGGAAATGGGAACCCCCAGCCAGTGAGACCCCAGGGGCAACACTGACCCTGGACAATCATGAGTCTTTCCTCACGCCCACTTCTTCCCTCGCTCAAAGCCACACTCGTTACAGGTCACGTATGTCTAGCGTCTACATAGCAATCCCAACTGGTGACAGAAACTGCTTTCTGTTCATTAAAATCCATCCTCTCTCCCTTCCTTAGAAATAAGATGCTCATGGTCGCCCAGTGAGAAACATCTGCCAGCCATGCCCTGGCCAGCAGCTCAGTTGGTCGGAACACCATTCCACACACCAAAAGGCTGCAGCTTCCATCCCAGGTCAGGGTGTGTATGGGAGGTAACCAATTGATGCTTCTCTCTCACATCAGTGTTTCTTTTTCTCTCTCTCTCTCCCTTCCTCTATCTAAAATCAATAAAAACACATCCTCGGGTGAGTATTTTAAAAAACAGAAAGCCCTGGCCGGTGTGGCTCCATGGTTAGAGTATCGACCCTCGCACTGAAGGGTCGTGGGCTCAATTCCCAGTCAAGGGCATGTACCTGGGTTGCAGGTTTGATCCCTGGCCCTGGGAGGGAGGAAAGGAAAGGAGGAGAGAAAGAGAGAAAGGGAGAAAGGGAGAAAGAGAGAGAGAGAGAGAGAGAGAGAGAGAGAGAGAGAGAGAGAGAGAGAGAAGGAAGGAAGGAAGGAAGGAAGGAAGGAAGGAAGGAAGGAAGGAAGGAAAGAAAGAAAGAAAGAAAGAAAGAAAGAAAGAAAGAAAGAAAGAAAGAAAGAAAGAAAGAAAGAAAGAAAGAAAGGGAGAAAGAAACTCCTGCCTCCCTTCCAGAGCCATGAGGTGTGGTTGTGTGCCTAAGTCAGGCCCTCATCAACTCAAGTGATGTGTACAGCTTCTTTTAAATGAAGATGCTGGTCCTTGATTCCTTCCTTCTTCCTTTCTCCTGGCTGATGAACAATGACAACAGGAGCATATCTGAAGATAGAAGCCATGCCCGGCTGTCCTGGCTCAGTGGTTGAGCATCGACCTGAGAACCAGGAGGTCGTGGTTCGATTCCTGGTCAGGGCACATGCCCAGGTTGCTGGCTCATTCTCCAATATGGGTCATGCAGGAGGCAGCTAATCAATGACTCTCTTTCATCACTACTGTTTCTAACTCTCTATCCCTCTTCCTTCCTCTCTGAAATCAATTAAAAAAAAAAAAGAAGCCATTTGTTGAAGCTATCAAAACCAATTCAGTAAATGAGCCCACAAAGAAAGGAGTCTACCCACTCCAGACCAGCCACCTACTTTTGGATAAAGAGAAGGTGGGGGTTGGGAGAGCTTATCTTAGTTAAGCCACAACATTATTTTTTCTCTCCCGTCCGCCCCCCACCTCCCACCTCAGGCCTTCACCACCCTGTTGTCTGTGTCCAGGGTTATGCATATATGCTTACAAGATCTTTGGTTTATCTTTTCCCATCCACCCACCCTCCCCCGTGTTCCCTCTGAGATTCAACAGTCTGCTGTATATAATAAATGTGCGGCACTAGTTATGGGTCACTGTCTCTCGATCCGAGGGCAGTGCCCCACCTGGCCCCAGCTTTACTTAAAGTCTTTGTGTCTGTCTCTTTTTTTTTCCTTTTCTCAATCCCCAGCCACCCCTACTCAGGACTCATCCACTCTCTAGCCGTGCTGGTCATGGTCCAAGAGAGAAAAACTTATAGTCTGGGGCTCTCACAGTCCGGGATTCCTCACTCCTTATTGCCCGCCTGCAGTGGAGGGGGGAGAGGTTCCCACCACCGCTGCTGCACTCGCCAGCCGTGAGCCTGGCTTCCCGCTGAGTGGCACTCCCCCTGTGGGAGCGCACTGACCACCAGGGAGCAGCTCCTGCGTTAAGCATCTGCCCCCTGGTAGTCAGTGCGCATCATAGTGACTGGTTGTTCCGCTGTTCGGCCGATTTGCATATTAGGGTTTTATTATATAGGATATCTGGGAGTAAATCCCTCTCGTTGATGTGTCAACATCAAGGTTCAACTACAACAAGAGGTTGTACACAGCCTGCGGGGGGTGGGAGGGGAGGGCACACCTGGAGTGCACAGCTTGGGTAATCTAAGAGGCTGTGCCACTGGGCCCCCACCAAGACACATCATACTCAAAATGCAAAATGTTAAAGACAAAGAGAAAGCCCTAGCCGGCTTGGCTCAGTGGATAGAGCATCAGCCTGCGGACTGAAGAGTCCCAGGTTCGATCCCAGCCAAGGACACATGCCTGGGTTGCGGGCTCGATCCCCAGTAGGGGGTGTGCAGGAGGCAGCCGATCAATGATTCTCTCTTATCATTGATGTTTCTATCTCTCTCTCCTTCTCCCTCCCTCTCTGAAATCAATAAAGAAATATATTTTTTTTTAAAAAAAAAGACAAAGAGAGAATCTTAAAAGCAGCAAGAGAAAATCAGTTAATTACCTACATGGGAGCTCCCATAAGAATGTCAGGTGATTTCTCAACAGAAACGTTGCTAGCCCAAAGGCGTTGGTTGGCAAGAAATATTCAAAGTGATAAAAAGCAAGGACCTACAACCAAGATTGCTCTACCTGGCAAAGCTATCGTTTAGAATGAAAGGACAGATAAAGAGCTTCTCAGATAAGAAAAAGTTCATGGAGTTCATCACCACCAAATGAGTATTATATGAAATTTTAAAGGGTCTTCTTTAAGAAGAAGAAGCAGGGGAAAATAAAAGTATGAACAATACAATGGCAATAAATACATTATCAACAATTGAATCTAAAAAACAAAATCAGGGGACAAGCAGAACAGAAACAGACTCATAGATACAGAGAACATTTTGACAGTTGCCAGATGAGAGGGATTTGGGGGGGGGGGGATGGGTGAAAAGGGTAGAGATTAAGAGGTACAAATTGGCCCTGGCCAGTTTGCCCCAGTGGATAGAGTGTCGGCCTGCGGAGTGAAGGGTCCCAGGCTCGATTTTGGCCAAGGGCATTGATTCCAATCAAGGGCATGTACCTCGGTTGCGGGTTTGATCCCCGGCCCTGGTTGGGTCTTGTGTGGGAGGCAACCAATTGATGTTTCTCTCCCTGTGTGTCTCTCCCTGTCCCTTCCACTCTCTAAAAATCAATGGGAAAATATCCTCATGTGAGGATTAACAAAAACAGAAGAGGTACAAATTAGTTGTTACTGAATAGTCATGGGGATGTAAAGTACAGCTTAGAGAATATAGCCAAAAATATTCTAATAATTATGTATGGTGTCAGATGGATACAAGATATTTCGGGATGATCATTTGTAAGTGATATAATGTCTAATCACTGGGGTGTACACCTGAAAATAATATATTGTATGTCACTGTAATTGAAAAGTAAAAAATGATTTAAAAATTTAAAAAATATATATCCTAAAGGCAGAAAAAATTACCTAGAAAAAAAATATCGTTTTGTCTCCTACTTACCAATCTTATTTCACCATCATTTCCCATTGACTATATAAATGTCAGTCTCTCATATCCCCTTTGCATCAGCTTATCATTATTCTCAGTCCTTCATGAATAAGTTCAATAAAATTTTAAATGGACTCATGACTCATTTGCATAATAAATATGCTCCCCCTTCCCCCACATACACACACACACACTTTTTAAAATTGGTCTGAGAGAGAGAGGGAGAGAAACACTGGTTTTGTTGCTCCACTCATACGCACTCATTGGTTGTTTCTTGTTTGTGCCCTCACCAGGGAACCCACAAACTTGGCATATCCGGACGATGCTCTGACCAACTGAGCTCCCTGGTCAGGACCTTAGAACTATGCTTTTAAAAAAATATATAATATATATATATATATATATATATATATATATATATATATATATTATTGATTTTTTACAGAGAGGAAGGGAGAGGGAGAGAGAGTTAGAAACATCGATGAGAGAGAAACATTGATCAGCTTCCTCCTGCACGCCCCCCACTGGGGATGTGCCAGCAACCAAGGTACATGCCCTTGACCAGAATCGAACCTGGGACCCTTCAGTCCGCAGGCCGATGCTCCATCCACTGAGCCAAACCGGTCAGGGCAGAACTATGCTTTTTAACAATTTGAAGATTATGCTTGGAAAGCCATGGAGGTGGATGAGTTTGCATAGGGAAGAGGGTAGCTAATAATACCAGAGACTCAAGGACCGCACCTGGAAACCACCCACCTCAGGTGAGGCAAGTGGGGTGTGGAACTCAAGAACGGTAGAAAACAGGATTATTTTTTAAAATCCAACAGACATCAAGTGCCTAGAAACTAGAAAAATCATGAGAAACGAGCAAAATCCTTATCCTCATGGAGTTACATTCCAGTAGATTATGAAAATCTCTCACTCAACTTTCACAGCCCCTGGATCCTCACTCAACTCTTTGCCATCCATCATCCATCATCCCCAGAAAACCACCAGTACCTTACCTGTCTCCTTCTGGCTCTCGGAGTAGACATGAATTCGCTCAGAGAGTGGGCAAAACAGGAGGCAGAAGCCAACTGGAGGAGAGAAAGATGAAGACCTGAAGTCTGAGGCTGGGGTGAGGACAGGACGAAAGAAGGGCAAGTTAAGGACACATCAGGGTCTGAGAATTGGGTTAGTGATGGGGATGAGCTGGGGCTGGAGAAGGAGAAAGAGAGGAAGAGGATGCTAAGTTTCGGATGGGGTTGGAGATACAGTTGGGTTGGCAATGGGGCTGGGTTTGGGGTTTGGGTTAGGGAGGGGGTTGGAAGAATAGATGAGCTGGGTTGGTGGAGATGGAGTGGAATGGGAGTTGGAAATGGGTTTAGGTTTAGGGTTTAGTGGTAGGTGCTGGGCCTGGGATGGGGAAGATTGGGACACGGACAACATACCCAGAAGGAGCAGGACTTCGGCCATGAGGTGTGAGCTGGGATTGTGCAGGGCCCGGGTTTCTTGAGAGTCTGGCCGTAGGAAGCACAGATCAGTATCATTTAATACTATTCCGAAATGACACACCCTGAAACAATTAATCAATGAGTCACTACATAATCACAACCAGATGGTCGAAGTTCCATTTTTTGTCTCAGTGGATAGAGTGTGCACTAAAATGTCAGATGCTCAATTCAGGGCAAGGGCATGTAGGGGGTGTGCAGGAGGCAGCCGATCGATGTTTCTAACTCTCTATCCCTCTCCCTCCTTTCTGTAAAAAATCAATAAAATTTATTTTTTTTAAAAAAGAGAGAAAATAATTTTTTATAAACAAGGCTGACCCTCCCTCCACAGGAAAGAATGCACTTAGCATTCTTCATTCTTGGCCAGAGTGTCCCCAACCTGGGTATAGTGGCTGAATAGTGTCCCCCCAAAATGCATGCCTACCTGGAACCCAATAATGTGATCTGGTTTGGGATCACGGTGTTTAAAGATGTAACTGGGTCCTGGTCAGGTAGCTCAGTTGTTTAGAGCATCATCCTGATACCCCAAGGTTGTGGGGTTGATCCCCAGTCAGGGCACATACAAGAATCAACCAATGAATGCATAAATATGTGGAACAATAAATCAATCTCTCTCTCTCTCTCTCTCTCTCTCTCTCTCTCAAATTAATTTAAATTTTTTAAAATAAAGATGTAACTAGTTAAGACTCTCAAGATGAAGTATTTCTAGACTTAGGGTAGACCCAAACCCAATGGAGATTTGAAAGCACATATGATCAGGACCCTTTTTTACTCAAAAAAATCATTGAGTACCCCTAAAACCTTTGCTTATGTGCATTATATTTATGTTCTTCTTTACATTGACCTATATACAAATATTTTATTTATATATTTGTTTGTCATATATTTACCATAATAGAAATTAAAATTGAGAAATTAGAAAAATATGATAATTCTCTTAAATGACAATGATAAATCTACTATATATTCAACACAAATTAGCGATTTTCTTTTTCTTTTTTAGGCTTATAAATGCTTGTTTAACAACTAAATGATATGGATTATAATAATAGTCATGATGAAGGTGATGTGGGGGCAACGGCGCAAGGATGGCAAGAAATTAACTGTTATTTGGAAGAAACTGCCTCTGGAATCTCTTCTTCCTTCAACTCAGGCACCTTTAGTATTTCCAAATTCCATTCCAAGGTTAGATTCCAGAAGTCCAATCCTGAAATTCTGGTTTTGGCAGATTTTTCAGATATAGTATGACTCAGTGCCACTGCTGGAGGGCCCCGGCTGTTCCTCTGGAGGCTTCTTATTCCCTTTCTAACTTTTCCTCCTCCTGATAGGATTTAGACTCAGGCTCAGACTCCCCTACAGACTCATTCTGTATCCATCTCCTTCATCCACACTTCCTCTATATTATGTGTCTTCCTTCTCTTCAACTCCTTTATTTTGAAGGTGCTCTTGCACCTTTTTAAAGGTTTACAACAATTTATCAAAACCTTTTTAAAAAGCCAATTTCAATCCAGGAAAGGATCCATATTAATTGCAGTATCAATGAAGACTTAGACAGAGTGTAAGACAGTATTCAATTTCCTTAGGCTCATCTTTACCTCTAATTCTGGAGATTTGTCTTCTTCCTTATCTATACTCTTATCACCAAAACTTGAAACTAGAGTGACTTCCTAATTTCATTTTCATCGATATTGATGAATTTAAAGCCCATCCATTTTTGCGGACTCTGATTTTCCCCCCCAATGTCTTCTAGGGAAACATGCATAATCATTCACATCATCATCCCAAAGCTGCCATCAGATTTTCGTAAGAGCAGCTGGTTTTATATCACCCATTGGCTCTTTCATCGCCACCAAAGTATGGTGTACTTGTTGCAATGTTGTACTTGTTGCACTGTTTCTTTCCAATCAACATGTGTGTTTTTTTTTTCAATACAGTCAGCAAAGTGGTGAAACATATGCTTGGTGTAAGACTTCCTGAATGCTTCAGTTATTCCCTGATCCAAGGGCTGATGATAGCCAGTGCCTCCCAGAGGGAGAAACACACAGTATCATACTAGGATAAACAAAAAATATTAAGTCCGGGAATGGGACCTCTGCCCAAAATTGAATTCAACACTCTGAATTCAAGAATTCTGGTCTTAATGGGTAAAAATTATGAAACCAATGCAAAAAGAGGCAGTAGTTACTGATAGTCCGGTGACTGTCAGGAAACAGGAAGAGTTTCTGTTGTTTTTTCATCTTTTTCCAAAAGACAAGTGGGCCCTAATTGTTCTCAAAACTGCCTGGTACTGGCACAAAAACAGGCATATAGATCAATGGACTAGAATAGAGAGCCCAGAAATTGGCCCGAACCAATATACTCAATTAATGTTTGACAAAGGAGGCAAGAACATACAATGGAGTCAAGACAGTCTCTTCAATAAATGGTGTTGGGAAAATTGGACAGATATATGCAAGAAAATGAAACTAGACCACCAACTTACACCATACACAAAAATAAACTCAAAATGGATAAAGGACTTAAATGTACAACGGGAAACCATAAAAATACTAGAAGAATCCAAAGGCAACAAAATCTCAGACATATGCCGAAGCAATTTCTTCACCGATACAGCTCGTAGGGCATTGGAAACTAAAGAGAAAAGGAACAAATGGGACTACATCAAAATAAAAAGCTTCTGCACAGCAAAAGAAACCATCAACAAAACAACAAGAAAGCCCCCTGTGTGGGAGAACATATTTGCCAATGTCATATCTGATAAGGGCCTAATCTCCAAAATTTATAGGGAACTCATACAACTTAACAAAAGGAAGATAAACAATCCAATCAAAAAATGGGCAAAGGATCTAAATACACACCTTTCAAAAGAGGACATTCAGAAAGCCAAGAGACATATGAAAACATGCTCAAAGTCACTAATCATCCGAGAGATGCAAATCAAAACAACAATGAGGTACCATCTCACACCTGTCAGACTGGCTATCATCAACAAATCAACAAACGACCAGTGCTGGAGAGGATGTGAAGAAAAAGGAACCCTTCTGCACTGCTGGTGGGAATGCAGACTGGTGCAGCCACTATGGAGGACAGTATGGAGTTTCCTCCAAAAACTAAAAATGGAACTCCCATTTGACCCTGTGATCCCACTTCTAGGAATATATCCCAAGAAACAAAACACCAATCAGAAAGGATATATGCACCCATATGTTCATAGCAGCACAATTTGCCATAGCTAAGATCTGGAAACAGCCTAAGTGCCCATCAGTAGATGAATGGATTAGAAAACCGTGGTACATCTACACGATGGAATACTATGCTGCTGTAAAAAAGAAGGAACTCTTACCATTTGCAACAGCATGGATGGAACTGGAGAGCATTATGCTAAGTGAAATAAGCCAGTCAATGAAGGAAAAATACCACATGATCTCACTCATTCATGGATAATAAAGAATTATAAACTTATGAACAAAAATAGATACAGAGGCAGAGCTGCCTCGAACAGACTGTCAGCAGGAAGGCCGGGAGGGTTGGGGGGCAGGAGGGGGGTGGTAAGAGATCAATCGAAGGACTTGTATGCATGCATATAAGCATAACCAATGGACATAAGACACTCGGGGGTAGGGGAGGCCAGGGGATTGTTAAGGGCAGGAAAAAAAAGGAGACATATGTAATACTCTTTGTAATACTGTAAGCAATAAAACAATTTAAAAAAAAAAAAAAGACAAGTGGGCCCTAACCGGTTTGACTCAATGGATAGAGCCTCAGCCTGAGAACTGAAAGGTCCCAGGTTCGATTCCGGTCAAGGGCATGTACCTTGGTTGCCGGCACATCCCCAGTAGGGGGTGTGCCGGAGGCAGCTGGTTGATGTTTCTCTCTATCCCTCTCCCTTCCTCTCTGTAAAAAATCAATAGAATACATTTTTTTTAAGAAGGCAAGTGGGATTATGGTCTTTATAAAGCAGCAGTTATTTTATCTTTTTGTCACTTGCAGCATTGGCACAAAATGAGGAAAATCCTGTTATTAACTTCTTCTAAGACTTCTAGATTGTATTTTCCCCCTGAAAGTACACTAAGGGTGCACTTCCAAAATAAGCTCCTGCCCTTGGCACGGAAGACCCGGTGAGGCACACAATTTCTGGAGTTGCCTGCAGTACTTAGGTGTCCACTGGGCATTTAATTTCGCAAACCATAAAGATTTCCCAAGCCACCCCTTTTCCCCATGAAATTTATCTGGGTTTCCCTTCCTAGTGGTTTCCACTAGACGTTTGTAATGCATTTGGGATGGTTACAGATGGCCTTCAGCTTCAGAACTGTCTCTCTCCTTCCCCTCTCCCTCTCCCCCCGCCCGTTCCCACCCTCTACCTTCTGATCCCGTCCTTGACCTAAAAGGTTAACTCGTCTCCATCTTCTTGATGTTTACACCCTGGGGAGTGCAGTAGAGAGAGGGGCGAAACACTCCGTGACGGCCTTCTTGTTTTTCTCAATAGTGAGTGAGCATCGTTGACTCATTGATGCCCAAAAGCGCCTCACGTCGGCGTTACCCCTTCTTTCACCCAGTCCCGATTGGCCGGACCCCAGCTTCAAGCTAACCTACTGGTTGGAGCATCTGCCCCCTGGTGGTCAGTGCTCATCATAGCGACTGGTGGAACAGTCAAATGAATGGTTAAATGAATGGTCGGACACTTTATTACATAGGACTAGAGGCCCAGTGCACAAAAATTTGTGCACTGGGGGGGTCCCTCAGCCTGGCCTGTGCCCTCCCGCAGTCTGGGACCCCTTGGGGGATGACCAACTGCTGGTTTAGGCCCACTCCCTGGGGAATTGGGCCTAAGCTGGCAGTCAGACATCACTCTGGCAGCCTGGGAGCCCTCGGGGGATGTCCACCTGCCAGCGGGGAGCAGACCTAAGCTGCAGTCGGACATCCTTAGCGCTGCTGAGGAGGCAGGAGAGGCTCCCACCACCACCGCTGTTCTGGCAGCTGGCAGCCTGGCTTGTGGCTGACCAGAGCTCCCCCTGTGGGAGCGCACTGACCACCAGGGGGCAGCTCCTGCATTGAGCGTCTGCCCCCTGGTGGTCAGTGTGTGTCATAGTGACCAGTCATTCCCAGTCGTTCTGCTATTAGGGTCAATTTACATATTACCCTTTTATTATATAAGATAGAGGCCTGGTGCACGGGTGGGGGCCAGCTGGTTTGCCCTGAAGGATCAGGGTGGGGGTCCCGCTGGGGTGCTTGGCCAGCCTGGGTGAGGGGCTGATGGGTGTTTGCAGGCTGGTCACACACCCTTCAGGGTGGGAGTCCCCACTGGGGTGCCTGGCCAGCCTGGGTGAGGGGCTGATGGCTGTTTGCAGGCTGGTCACACACCCTTCAGGGTGGGGTCCCCACTGGGGTGCCTGGCCAACCAGGGTGAGGGGCTGATGGCTGTTTGCAGGCTGGCAACACCCCCTTTAGGGTGGGGGGTCCGCACTGGGGTGCCTGGCCAGTCTGGGTGAGGGGCTGAGGGCCATTTTCAGGCTGACCAAGCCTCCCCGGCGACGGAAGCTCCCAGCCTCTCCTTTTTTTCTTTTTTTTTAATTCTGGGATTTATTTACCTTCTATAATTAAAACTTTGTTGCTTTGAGTGGAGCTCATAGCCACCCGCAGCAGGCGGGAGGGAAGCCTCCTGCTCGCTCCAGCTCCATGGCCATGGCCGGCTGAAAGCAGGTATCTGGGGTTTATTTACCTTCTATAATTAAAACTTTGTTGCTTTGAGTGGAGCTCAGAGCCGGCCACTTCAGACAGGAAGTTGGCTTCCTCCATCATTGGGGCAACCAAGCCTCCTGCTTTCTCCAGGCCCGTGGCTGCCAGCCGCCATGTTGGTTGGGTTAATTTTCATATAGTTGCTCTGATTGGCTGGTGGGCGTGGCTTAAGGTGTAGCAAAGGTATGGTCAATTTGCATGTTTGTATTTTATTAGTGTAGATGGTTTTGAGATGTGAATTAAAAAGTCCTTCTCATTTCAAAGGCAAAAATATTTCTTCTATTCCTTTCAGTGTATTGCCTGTTACATTGGTCTTTAATGTATTAAGAATAACCTCTGATGATGTCAGGGAGGGAGCCACCTCTCTCATCTCTTACCAGAGACCAGTGTTTCACTTTAGAATTGTGACACCATTTCCTTGCTGTATAAAATCCCCGTGTACACACGGATCTGTCCCCGAGTGTGTTTTCCCAACAACTGCAATAGCAACATGATTTTTCCTCTTTACTAATGTGAGGAATTATACTGCCAGGTGTTCTGACATGAGGCCATTCTGGCATTTCCTGTCATAACCCAGCTGGATCCTAATACGGCTCTTCTGGTTGATAAAACATTAGGTTCCATCACCTAACGCTTTCCTTTGGACACTTGCCTCTCTGGTGTGATGGCTTATTCTATGTGCCACTTTGACTGAGTAACGGTGCCCGGTTGTCTGGTCAAACCCCAGGCTAGTATGTGTGACTCATGCTAGTGGGGGCCCCGGGAAGCATCGCGCAGGGGTTGGGGAGGCAGAAGCCACAGTTTCAGCTCCGCGTGCTGCTGGGGGCTGGTCCCGCCTCCTTCCTGAGGGGCAGCTGCAGGCCCACAGCTTCTCCAACTCCTGAGCCAGGAGCACAGTTAACCTCATCGCCAAGGCTCCCCTGCTTTCTTCTGAGAAGGAGTTCCGGAGGCCAGCAGCCGCCAAGGCCTGGGGCTTCCCCTGCAGGATGCTCTCTTCCAAGAAGGAGTCCCAGAGGCCAGCAGCTGCCAAGCAGGGCCCAGGCTTCCTTCCCAGGGCAGCCGGTTCTCACGGATCGGATCGCAGTCCGTCCTGCCTCAGCTCCATCTTCCCTCCCGACAGCCTGCCCCACTGATTCGGGCTCTACGGCAGGTGCAGGGGAGCCTCACCGGGGACTGTCCGCTGGCTCTTGCAACCAGAAGGGTCGGACCCCCACAACATGGACTGTCCCCCAGATCCTGCAACTGGGAGGGTCAGGTCCCCACAACGAACCCTGTCTTGTCCTCAGGGAAACGAAAGCTGAAGCAAGCTCATTGGTTGCCTAGGAAACCAGAGGCCGTGAAAATAACATCCCAAGCTGAAGGAGCTGTGTATATGCAGGATCTGAAGAGAGCTTTCATTTGCCAATGAAATATTTTCCTACGTGCTCATGAGTGTCTGCATGTTTGAAAAGCAAATACTAGAACTAACGAGTGTGTCCTTCACCCCCTCATTGTTCCACAAGCTCCTGAGCACCCGGCCCCGCGGGCCCTTGCTGGGCTGTGTCTGAGGACACGGAGGTGACACGACTGAGCTGTCCCTGCCCTCACGCGTCCTAGTCCAGTGTCGGGGGAGGAGACGTTAAACACGTGTATTGGTTACCTACTGCCACGTAACAAACAGCCCCAAAGCCGAGCAGCACAGAACAACCAACACGGATTACTCTCCAGCGCCAATGTCAGCTGCCGCACGTCCTAGCAGGGGGCCCTGGCTCTGGGCCCCCCGGGGGGCTGCCATTAGGGGGTCGCTGGCTGGGCTGCGGTCTTCTCAAGGCGGCAGATCCGCTTCCAAACCCACTCTCCTCGCTGTGGACAGGCGGCTGGCTGTGGGCGGGACACCAGTCCTTGGCTGTGGCCCCTCCGTCCAGCAGCTCACAACAGGGCAGCGGCCCCCACAGAGCAAGGAGGGAGTGAGGGCGGGCAGGGGAGACAGGGATGGGATTGTAACCTAATCCCACCCCTTCTGCTATGGAATTGTTAGAAGCAGCCACTGGGTGCTGGTTTTCTAATGAGTTTGGGTTCCTTTCCTCTGAGTTGTGTCGTCTGATGTCCCGGAAGAGCTCTTTGGTGGACCTTGGCGAGGTCATCATGCCCTCTGGGAAGGGAGCCTGAGAGAGGCATCACGACCTCACCCTCCTGCCACATCTTTCGGTTCAATATCATCAGAAGGACATGCCCGTCACGTTTGGTGGCCTGGGCTGTGACTCATCCCACCCCATGGGTGCTCAGAGGCTAAGGATGCAGCTCCCACATGGCCACCTCCTCCTCCGCGGGCTCATGGGCATTCTGCCCCCTCGTGGAGTCACGTCTCTAAGATATTTCCATCTGATGACTCCTGGTCATCCCAATGTCTCCATGGCCCAGCAGGGGTTTCCTTACGCGCTCCACCAGTGGCTGTCAAATGCATCACCAAACCCATGAATGAAGGCAGGGCAAACATCTCAGAGATACCAGAAATAGGTGAGGACTGCCCTCCAGGTAAGACTCCGAACTGCAAAGCTCGAAGAAATCTCCCATTTGTACATTGATGGGTTTCATCTCTTCCTTGAGACACTGTGGCCAGATGACCCATTTCCCAGGCAACCCCCTGACTTAGGCGTCATCCTCCACTCCGTCCGTCATATCCGTCCTGACTCTCTGAGATGAGCAAAACTGTATGAAGGACCTATAGTTTATTTCTCTATTAAATACTAAAGTGTTGCCCTAGCCGGTTTGGCTCAGTGGATAGAGCGTCAGCCTGCGGACTGAAGGGTCCCGGGTTTGATCCCAGTCAGGGGCACATGCCCAGGTTTCAGGCTCAATCCCCAGTGGGCATCTGATCAGTGATTCACTCTCATCATTGATGTTTCGATCTCTCTCTCTCCCTCTCCCTTCCTCTCTGAAATCAATAAAAATATATATTTAAAAAATATATATTAAAGTGTTAAAACAATACATGCTCATCGTAAACATTTAAATAATTCGGAATCAAAAAGGAGAATTGCTTCATCTTCCAGAAACCTCAGTGTTTGCTCTGAAGGCCTTCACCTGATTGGATGAGGCCCACCCATCTTATGGAGGGTTATGTGCGTGACTCCCAGTCACCTGACTTCAGCGCTGTCACACGTACAATACCTCCACAGCAATCGCCAGACTGGGGTTTGACCAGGCAACTGGGCACCATGAGTTTGCTATGGTGGCACATAAAGTGAGCCATCACACCAGGCAAATGTCCAAAGGAAAGCGTTAGGCGATGGGACCTGAAGGTTTATCAACCAGAAGAACCGTATTATGATCCAGGTGGGTTATGGCAGGAAATGCCAGCACGGCCTCACGGCAGAAAATCTGCCTCATAAGATTCTGAACTGCAAAGCTCGTAGACATTCGTCAAGAGGAAAAATCATGTTATTTCAACTGATGCCAAAATCGCACTCAGGGACAGATTCGGGTGTGTGAGCATTATATACACACAGGGAGGGGTGTCACGATTTAGAGTGATCACAGGGATATTTGCCTTGAAATGAGAAGGACTTTTAAATGCACATCTCAAAGCCGTAATCGACAAGACAAAATGCTGTTGAACTGGATTCTATCTGAGTTCGGGATTTTTGTCTAATGAAGGAGCCAGCAGATGTGACGGAGTGCGACAAGTCACGGCTGCCTGAGGAGTGCAATGGAGGAGAGTGGTTCTCAAACTGTGCTCTGAGGAACCCTGGGTGTTCTCAAGACTTGCTGATGCTCTTCAACATCAAAACCATTTCCTGCTGAAACCGGTTTGGCTCAGTGGATAGAGCGTCGGCCTGCGGACTGAAAGGTCCCAGGTTCGATTCCGGTCAAGGGCATGTACCTGGGTTGTGGGCACATCCCCAGTAGGAGATGTGCAGGAGGCAGCTGATCGATGTTTCTCTCTCACTGATGTTTCTAACTCTCTATCTCTCTCCCTTCCTCTCTGTAAAAAAAATCAATAAAATATATTTTAAAAAAACAACAAAACAAAACAAAACAAAAACAAAAAACCATTTCCTGCCCGGCCTGTGTGGCTCAGTGGTTGAGCGTTGTTCCATGCACCAGTAGGTTCCAGTTCAAATCTGGGTCAGGCCACATGCCCAGGTGGTGGGCTTGAGCCCCAGTAGGGGGCGTGCAGATGGCAGCCAATCAATGTTTCTCTCTCATCGATGTTTCTCTTTCTCCCTCTCCCTTCCTCTCTCTGAAATCAATAAAAACATATTTTGAAAAAACACACATTTTCTAATGACATCTAGATGTTATGTGTCTTTTTCTCTCTCATTTATGTTACAGAATGAATGCAGAAACAGATGTGAGAAACTATCTTCTATTAAGCCGGACGTTTTTGCAAAAATGTGAAAAAGTGCCACTCCTCTCACAGTTGTTGTTTTTTTGAAGTCTATTATTTATGCTAATATCTACTGACTTATCATTCTTATACTTAGGACAATCAATAAGCGTATTTTACAAATTTCTGAGTTATAGTCTCTAGCATGGTAAGTACAAAATGAATAAATACATAAATAAAACATTTCTCTAGGTTCTAGGTAAGCATAATGTGTAGAAGCAAAAGCTCTTTGGGTCTCCAATGATTTCTCAGAGCATAAGGGGCTCCTGCATATATGTGTGTCCACACCTCCTCCCTTCTCTCACAGACAGCAGTGGTTGGGTTTGGGCCTGCCCTGAAGCCAGATGATCCCATGTAGGACCATGAGCTAATCACATCCTCAAATGCCTTCTTGCTGAACAAGCTTATGTGCTGAGGTCCCGGGTGGACGTGAACTTGGGAGAACACTGCTGCGCCCGGTGTACCCAAGGTCAGACACGCTGGCCAAGGATGATGAAGAGGTCCTCGGTCCTTCCTGTGGCGGGGGAGGGAGGGCTCGAGGCGGGGGAGGGGGCGGGGGGGGGGCGCTGTGTGTATACAAAACTCGTCTAATAATGAGGACTTTGATTTCCTGGGTTCAACTCAACAACTCACCGGTTTTGTGGTTTTCGTGTGAGATCATAGAGTGCGTGTGACTGCATACTCTGTGTGTGCCCGTCCTCTGAAGGCCTCAATAGCAGCAGAGCTGAGGTGTCCCCGAGAAAGAAGAAACTTGGCCCTTGAACAACCTCAGCTCCTGCCTGGGGGTTTCCAGTTGGCTCTGTGAACTTGGGACGTGCCAGCCTGCCCCCGAATGGCAGCAGCCAACGCTTTGTGATAAATAAATACGCACACATACACGCATACGTACATACATGCATGTTTATGTGTATACGTGTGTGTGTGTGTCCTATAGGCTCTGCTCCCTGGTGTGCCCCTGGCTGAGCAGATCTCTCGCTCCTGGCTGCTTGGTGGCCCTGACTGAGATGACCGGACCTCCGGGAAACTGAAATGGAGCTAAGCCCAGTGGCCTCCCGGAAACCCAGGGTGATGAGCACCACTTTTCCACATGAACGGTCGCTGCCTGTGCGCAGAACTGAAATCAAACCAGATGCAGCTCCTGTCACAGTGAAAACCCCGCTTGTGAGGCAGAGGCATCTGGAGAAGACGGGGGCCTGTCCCAGTCCTCCACCCCCACCCCCGTTTCAGTGCAGGCAGAGGTCTGCGTGAGGAGGGAGGGGAAGCAGAACGGGACGGAGAGATGGGGGAGGGGGGCTGTGCACATGCAGTGTCCTTGGGGAGCCGGGTATGGATTGTCATGGTCAGTGTCGAGTGGGCCATCTGGTTTTTTGTTTTTTATCTTTTTTTTTCAGAGAGGAAAGGAGAGAGAGAGAGAGAGAGAGGAACATCAATGATGAGAGAGAACCATTGATTATAGCGATCAAGCCCCCAACCTGGACTTGTGCCCTGACCAGGAATCGAACCGTGACCTCTTGATTCATAGGTCGGCGCTCAACCACTGAGCCTCACTGGCTGGGCCATCTGTGCGGGGGTTTTTGTAATCAGCAAATTCCTGTGTGTGGGTGGTTGTCTTAGCCAGGGCCTAGAAAGTCAGGCTGCTCCTTGGGCTCCCACGGGGACTGGAAGTGCTGGTCTGTGAAGTATACTGAAGTGCTTTCCCTGGCCCGTGTGGCTCAGATGGTTGAACATCGTCCCATGCACCTAAAGGTCGCCAGTTCGATTCCTGATCAGGGCACACACCCAGGTAGCAAGTTGGATACCTGGTTGGGGTGCATACAGGAGGCAGCTGATTGAAGTTTCTCTCTCATGTCAACGTTTCTCTCCCTCTCCCTTCCTCGCTCTCTAAAATCAATCCTATCTAATAATAGACAAACATGGTAATTGACCGTGCCTTCACTACGCCTCCCACTGGCTAATCAGCACGATATGCAAATTAACTGCCGACAAAGATGGCAGCTAATTTGCATACCGCAGGCAGGGTGGGACAGTGCCATCCCACCTGCCCTGCCGCCATCCGGGCCTGCTATTTTCGACCCAGGGCGGCAGGCGTCCTGTGTGTGACCCTGCCCGGGGTGGCCAGGCGGGGCAGTGAAGGCTTGAAGGCGGCTCTGGCCTGGGTCCCGGGTGCTGGAGGGAAACCGGTGCCGGCTGCCAGGGGAAGGGGAAGCCTATTGCACAAATCTTCTCATGCAACAGGCCTCTAGTAACAACATTTTTAAAAAAAAACCTTTCACATGTAAGCTCTAGTTTTAAGAGAAAAATCAGGTTCGAGTGACGAGCTGAGTTTAACGTTTGCTGAGATTAATGTGGGGAGCTTTGTGTAGAGCATTTTCAGTCCCCCGTTACAGAACCAGGGGATTTTATTTGCCAATAAATTATTTTCCCATGCGCTCTTGAGTGTCTAGCACAGGGGTTCTCAACCTGTGGGTCACGACCCCTTTGGGGGTCGAACGACCCTTTCACAGGGGTCGCCTAAGACCATCAGAAAACACATATATAATTACATATTGTTTTTGTGATGAGTCACGATGCTTTCATGATGTTCAATTTGTAACAATGAAATTGGGGGTCACCACCACATGAGGAACTGTATGAAAGGGTCACGGCATTAGGAAGGTTGGGAACCACTGGATACGAGAACTAACGACTGTGTCCCTCACCCCTTCGTTGTTCCACAGGCTCCTGAGCACCCGGCCCCGCGGGCCCTTGCTGGGCTGTGTCTGAGGACACGGAGGTGACACGACTGAGCTGTCCCTGCCCTCACAGGCGTCCTAGTCCAGTGTCGGGGGAGGAGACGTTAAACACGTGTATTGGTTACCTACTGCCACGTAACAAGCAGCCCCAAAGCCGAGCAGCACAGAACAACCAACACGGATTACTCTCCAGCGCCAATGTCAGCTACCGCACGTCCCAGCTGGGGGCCCTGGCTCTGGGCCCCTCGGGGGGGCTGCCGTCAGGGGGGCGCTGGCTGGGCTGCAGTCTTCTCAAGGCGGCAGATCCGCATCCAAACCCACTCTCCTCGCTGTGGACAGGAGGCTGGCTGTGGGCGGGACACCAGTCCTTGGCTGTGGCCCCTCCGTCCAGCAGCTCACAACACAGAGCGAGGAGGGAGCGAGGGCGGGCCGGGGAGACACAGAGTCTTTTGTAACCTCATCCTAGAAGCAAGCCCTCAACCCTTTGGCTGTCCTTTATTTGTTCTAAGTCCCAGGTCCCCCAAGGCTGTGACTGCCAGGAGGGGCCCCCGGAGGCTGTCCTGGAGGTGGCCTTCGGGTTCCCACGAGGTGAAGTGATGATGAATGTGACCACGGCTCCCTCTGGTGGGAAAGCGTGGCAAACAGTGGGGAGTCTGACAAGGTGGGAGTTTCCCTTGTAATAATGTTTTTTAAATATATTTTTACTGATTTCAGAGAGGAAGGAAGAGGGAGAGAGAGAGAAAAAAACATCAATGATGAGAGAGGATCATTGATTGGCTGCCTCCTGCACACCCCACTCTGGGGAACGAGCCCCAAACCCCTTGGACAGAATCGAACCCAGAACCCTTCAGTCCTCAGGCCAACGCTCTCTCCACTGAGCCAAACCGGCTGGGACTCACTTGTAATAGTTCTGACTCCACGGTGTGTGGCCAGAAAACAACACAGGACACCCAGTTAAATGTGAAAACTTGAATTTCAGAAAAACAACAAGTACTTTTTTAGTATAAGGACGACATGCAACATTTCGGATATACTTATACTAAAATTCACTCGTTGAACGCCTGGAAGGGACCACCCAGGAGGCCTGTGGTCCCAGGCCTGGGCTCTCAGAGGGCTGGGGTGCCGGTGAGTAATGGGCCCCCGGGACACCCCGGTCCCCGAGCCTGTGGGCATGTGGCGCTGCCTGGCGAACAGGAATGGACTCCTGTGACTGTGTTAGGGCTGCTGGGATGGAGCGTGCTCTGGATGAGCAGGTGGCCTGTGCACACCATGGCCTTTATATCGGAATGGGTAGAACTGTGCTTCCCAAAAAGATATGTTGAAGTCTTTTCCCCCAGACCTCAGAATGTGGCCTGATTTGGAAAAAGGGTTGTTGCAGATTTAATTAGTTAAAGTAAAATGAGGTTCTTGTCCTGGCTGCTTGCTCAGTGGTTAGAGCGTCGGCCCGAGGACTGAAGGGTCTCGGGTTCGATCCCCAGCCCTGGTCAGGGCCTGTGCAGGAGGCAAGCAATCGATGTGTTTCTCTCACATTGATGTTTCTCTCTCTCTCTCTCTCTCTCTCTCTCTCTCTCTCTCTCTCTCTCTCTCCTTTCCTCCCTTCCATTCTCACTAAAAAAAAAAAGCAATGGAAAAAGTATCCTCGGGTGAGGATTAACCAAAAACAAATAAAGTAAAACGAGGTTCTACTGGAGCAGGGCGGGTTCTTAATCCGAGAACTGGTGTCCTTATAAGATACCAGGGCAGGACATCATAGGAGGCGGCGGACAGTGCAGTCCCGCAGCTGTGAGCCACGCAAGGCCACGACCACGGCCAGAGCTGGAGGAGGCCTGCAAGGTGCCTGCGGGTTCAGGCCGAGCGCGGGCCTCTCAGCACCATGATGGTGGACTTCTCTCTCCTGCGCCGTGAGACCAGGCATTTTTTTAAAATATATTTTATTGATATTTACAGAGAGGAAGGGAGAGGGATAGAGAGTTAGAAACATCGATGAGAGAGAAACATCGATCAGCTGCCTCCTGCACACCCCCCACTGGGAATGTGCCCGCAACCAAGGTACATGCCCTTGACCAGAATCGAACCCAGGACCCTTCAGTCCGTAGGCCGATGCTCTATCCACTGAGCCAAACCGGTTAGGGCAGACCAGGCGTTTCTGTTGTTACGAGCCACCCAGTTGTGTTGCTTTGTTACAGCCACTCCAGCAACTCTAGAAAATGAATACAGTCAGACAAAGAGAGAGGTCAGAGAGAGAGAAAGTGAGAGCGAGAGCAGGAGAGAGAGAGAGAGAGAGAGAGAGAGAGAGAGAGAGAGAGAGAGAGGTGGAGATGCCACTCTGCTGGCTCTGCAGATGAAGGGGAGTGCACAGCCCCGAAAGGCAGGCGGCCCCTGGGAGCTGGAAAAGGTTGGGAAATGCATTAGCCCCATGGGACCAGGGCAGACTCCTTGCTCTAGAACTGGGAGATCATACACACCTGTTATTTTTTAAAATATATTTGTATTGATTTCAGAGAGGAAGGGAGAGTAAGAGAGAGAGAGAAACATCAATGATGAGAGAGAATCATTGATCAGCCGCCTCCTGCACACCCCACCCTGGGGATGGAGCCCACAACCCGGGCATGTGCCCTTGACCAGGAACCAAACCCTGACCTCCTGGTTCATAAGTCGATGCTCAACCACTGAGCCACGCCGGCTGAGCCACACGTGTTAATTTAAGCCACTGAGCCTGCGGCGATTTGTTACAGCAGCAACCGGAAATGAACACAGTGGGCTGAGGACAAAAGTGCAGACAAGGAGGGGAAGGGATCAGAGACAGAAGCGTGGAAGGAATGCGATGCGGGCGGAAGGGTGATGATGTCGTCAGGGCCTGGCCCCAGGGCAGCTGCGCGCCATGCGCAGACGGTGAGAGAGGAGGTCCTAGGGGAGGCTGGGAAGAAGCAGCGAGATGACAGGAGCTGACAGCTGTCACTCATGCAGGCAGTGTGGCGCCCCCACTTCCCGGGGAAAGTCCCAATGTCACCTCTGGGCTGATGGCTTCCCCTGCCCTGGGTGACTGTCCTGCCCTGACGCCAGAGTCCCATTTGGCCTTGGTTGCAATTCTGTAAAGATCATAGGCTGCAACTTGCAAAGGTATAAATGCGGAGCTTGAATGGGGAGCCCGGGGGCAGCGTTTCGCAGGGAGGTGTGCTCAGTGGGCTGGCTCGGTTGTAAAAATGGAGGCGAATACCTCCCTTTCCTGCAGCTACACACAGAGATACTGTTTTGCACACTCAAGCCCATCTAAACAACCGACCCATCACAAACAAAACGTGGTCAAGAACCCCGAACCCCGTCGTATTTTCCTGGGCGGCTCGAGACCCTGTCACCAACTGCTCTGTCCGTGTCCGATGGCCCTTGGCAGGATAATTTAAACAGAAGAGCTCTGTGAGAGCCCCCCCCACCCCCGAAACTGTCGCCATAGCTTGAGAAAAATAACCTCCCGGAGAAGCCTGCCATTCTGATTGGTTGTCTTTCTGGATCATGTGTTGCCATGGTGATAACATCATCTCTCTCTTATTAAAAGGAATGAATGCTTGTCGGTTTTCTCGCCCTCTCTTCATCGGAAGAGGATCGTTGGCACTCTTCTCCCACAAACATAATCGAAATAAAAGCCTGTGGCTGCTAGATTTCTTATTTTAACAAGGACACGGAAAGTCCTGTCTCATTTAAGTGAACCAGAGCGCTCAGCCGGGCGGACGGATGGTCACTGTAATGACGGTGATGTGCAATCTTAACTCCACCGGCGCGCCCTCTGGTGGGAAAGGGGAGAACAGCAGGCCTGTAGCAGCCGGAGTCCCTCTCCCCTCCCCTCCTCTCCGGAGCGCTCACCACCACCGCCCGCCCGCCTAGGCTTGCGGTGGAGGGCGGAGCCAGGACAGAGATCCCCAGAGATTCTGCAGAGGGTGGGGGAGTACACCCTCCCTCTCTCAGCACACGCTGTGCACACCTACTGTGTGCCAGGCACTGGGTGCTATGCCCTGTCCACTGTCCACCCTCACTGCAACTCTTACAGAGGGACTTAAGCCTTCTCCCACTTCCTGCAGATGAAGACTCCGAAAACAGAGAGGTGAAGGCTCTTTCCCCAGGCCACACAGCCAGAAACTGGAGGAGCCGTGAATTATTTTTTTAAAATATATTTTTATTGATTTCAGAGAGGAAGGGAGAGGGATAGAGAGTTAGAAACACCGATGAGAGAGAAACATCGATCAGCTGCCTCCTGCACACCTCCACTGAGGAAGTGCCCGCAACCCAGGTACATGCCCTTGACCGGAATCGAACCCGGGACCTTTCAGTCCGCAAGCCGATGCTGCATCCACTGAGCCAAACCGGTTTCGGCTATTTTTAAGAAAATTCTTTCTCTTGCTCACAAATCCACACCGTGGAGAAGGCTCCGCGTGGTGCCTGCCAGACGACACCCAATTCCGCTTGCAGGACGGCCACCCCGCAGGCTGTGTTCCCGGGGCTCCGCTGGCGCTGCAGCTTGAGGCCTCATGTCCCCTCCACGCGGGCCTTTCCTCCGGCCGCTGACCTTCCTCACAGCATGGCGGCGGGCGGCTCAGAGCAAGCAAAGCATCCGGGAGAGCAGCACAGCAGAGGGCGTGGCACTGTTCACGGCCGCTCTGTTCACCGAGGCTGTCACCACGGCCCCCCACTCAGGTTCCGGAGAAGGGGGCGCAGACCCACCCCCGGGTGCAGGAGCGGCGAGGCTCCGGAAGGCCACGTGGGGTGCGAGACAGTGCGTGGCCTGTGGGGAAATGAAACCTGCCGTCCTCCTAAAGGCGGGGGGGGGGGGATGTCGCCCTGGCCCGCTCTCTGGGAGGAGGGGGTGTCCCTGGGGGGCGACGGGAGGTAGAAGACCCTGCATAGCCTTGGCCTTGCAGCTGTAAGAAGCCAAGGATCTAAGAATTGTTTTGGAGACAAAAAGTGTCATTTGGGCAAAGAGTCTCCCTTTGGGGGGACGTTCAAGGATCCAGGGGGCCTGGATCTGCGTTTTGTTGAATGATTTGCCAAAGTCCCCGTCCCCCCCCCACACACACACACAGATAACTCAGGGGGTGATGCTGGAGGCAAATAGCGTCAAGGCCAAGATCCCCGCCTGTGGGGCCGGCAGGGAGGTGCCGAGTCCCAGCTTGCCCACTCTGTGCACCCCTGTCCATTGCAACCTCAGTTTCCTCGCATTTGTTTTGTTTTGTTTGTTTGTTAACATATTTTTACTGATTTCAGAGAGGAAGGGAGAAGGAGAGAGAGAGAGAAACATCCATGATGAGAGAGAATCATGGATCGGCTGCCTCCTGCACGCCCCACATTGGAGATGGAGCCCACAACCTGGGCATGTGCCCTGACCTGAATCGAACCCTGACCTCCCGGTTCATAGGCCGACGCTCAACCACTGAGCCACCGCAGCTGTTTCCTCATTTGTAAAACAGGAATCAGTGGGGGTCAGGTGAGGCCTCAGGCGCCAGGGGATGCCAGAGCAGGACCCAGAGCAAGAACCAGCACCGCTGTTGCTGGTGGGCGCCTCGGGCCGCTGTGGCCGGCACCCATTTCCATCCGCGCGGAGCTTCCACCTGCCCCTGTGGGGACGCGAGCCGCTACTGGCTCAGACAGGCTCACGGTCCCTGTCCCCATCACCGCCATCCACAAGCAGGGGTGTCACCAGGCGAGTAGAATAAACCACATCAGCGCACCCCAGCACGACCCCCGCAAGGAGCCCACTGAGCACAAAGCCACCCCCTCTGGGGGGCTGGCTCCGGGACCCCCTTTCCAGGAGGGAGAAGCAGCAGCAGACACCTGTGCGGAGCCCCAGGCACCGCGGCCTCATGGCCACAGACGCGAATGGGGACCCGCGGAAGCGTCTTCGCTAAATGTAGTCCCTGCCCTTGCTGTGGGGGGACAGGGCCAGTGGCAGGCTTGAGGTTAGGCCGTCCTCCATTTCCGGGGGGAAAGATAAGGTGAGGGTTATGATTTGTATAAAGACAGATCGCCCCCTCCTCTGAAGAGCTCGTGCCCCTGCCCGGCTGGCGTGGCTGGGTGGGTGAGCATCAGCCTGAGATGCAGGAGGTCACGGTAAGGGTCACGGGTAGGTTCCCGGTCAGGGCACAGGCCCAGGCCGCGGGCTCCATCCCCAGGAGGGGGCATGCAGGAGACGACAGAGCAATGCTTCTCTCTCATCATTGATGTTTCTCTCTCTCCCCCTCTCCCTTCCTCTCTGAAATCAATCAATCAATAAATATATATATTTTAAAAACACACACACACACACACACAACACACAAATCTGCTCATTAAAAAAAAGAGAGAGAGAGTTCCGTGCCTCTGACGACACCGGAGGGTTCTGGCGGCAATCTGTGCGAAAATGAAGTCACCCGAAGCAAGCGGGCGAAGGTCTGGTGAGAACTGACCTGGTGCTGGAGTGTCTTCCCGCCGATGACTTATTGTCACAAAATGAAAAAGTCATGTCACAGCGCGAAGCCCCGCCATCGCCAGGAATGGGACAAACTGCAGGTCTGCCTTCTGAGGAGACGCAGGAAGACACGGGATTCCTGCTGTGACATCACCTTTTTAAAGTTAAAAAGGTATCACCCGAACCTAGTCACGAGAAAACGTCAGACAAACCCAACTTGACAGACATTGTACAAATAACCGACATGAAATTTCCCAAAATGTCCATGTGGTCGACAGAAGAAAGACGGAACTAAAGCAATAGGACCGCAGACATGTGATCCCGGCTGGGTGGCCAAACAAACATAAAACTCTTTTTTTAAAAAAATATATTTTATACAGAGAGGAAGGGAGAGGGATAGAGAGCTAGAAACATCGATGAGAGAGAAACATCGATCAGCTGCCTCCTGCACACCCCCTACTGGGGATGTGCCCGCAATGAAGGTACATGCCCTTGACTGGAATCGAACCTGGGACCCTTCAGTCCCCAGGCCGATGTGCTATCCAGTGAGCCAAACCAGCTAAGGCAAACATAAAACTCTTTTGCTGTTGTTTTCTGTAAAGGACATGATTGGGACAATGGGCAAACTTTGATGACGTCCATAGATTAAATAATTGTATCAGCACTAAATGTCCTGATAGTGATCACTGTATTGTGGTTTCCTAGATGAGCGCCTTTGTTCTAGGAAATTCACATTGAAGTCTAGAGGTGGAGTGGCATTTGGTCTGCGGCTGATTCTCAAGAGCTTCAGAAAAGAATTATATATAAACACTAGAGGCCTGGTGCATGAAATTTGTGCACTCAGGGGGGGTCCCTCAGCCTGGCCTGCGTCCTCTTGCAGTCCAGGAGCCTTCGGGGGATGTCCAACTGCTGGCTTAGGCCTGCTCCCCATGGAGCCCAGCTTCTGGCTGAGCAGCGCTCCCCCTGTGGGAGCGCACTGACCACCAGGGGGCAGCTCCTGCATTGAGCGTCTGCCCCCTTGTGGTCAGTGTGTGTCACAGCGACCGGTCATTCTGCTGTTCAGTCGATTTGCATATTGGCATTTTATTATATTGGATATGGGAAGTAATGTATAGTCAGTCTGTTCTCAGCTCCTCCTTTCAGCGTATCTGAATGCAGACTTCCTCTTCGACCACTGCCGGGCAACCCGGACGTGCCATTGGCCGGCCAAGTACCTTAAGACGTGTGCAGAGGGTGAGGACAGCTCGAAAGAAAATCCTGGAGACAGAAACAGAAAACTTTTAAGAAATGCTGCATCACGACAGCACAAAGAATGATATCTTGAAAAGCAACAACTCAGCCTGGCCAGATGGCTCTGCTGGTTGGCTCATCATCCTATACACCAAAAGGTAGCAGGTTCAATCTCCGGTTGGAGGCAACCAATCAATGTTTCTCTCTCACATCATTGTTTCTTTCTCTCTCTCTCTCTCTCTCTCTCTCTCTCTCTCTCTCTTTCCCCCTCCCTCTCTCTAAATAGCAATTTTAAATGTTTTATTTATTTTTTTAAAATATATTTTATTGATTTTTTACAGAGAAGAAGGGAGAGGGATAGAAAGTCAGAAACATCGATGAGAGAGATCGATCAGCTGCCTCCTGCACGCCCCACAGTGGGGACGTGCTTGCAACCAAGGTACATGCCCTTGACCGGAATCGAACCCAGGACCCTTGAATCCACAGGCCAACGCTCTATCCACTGAGCCAAACCGGTTCGGCAAAATATTTTAATAAAATAAAGGTACATAGAGAAATCACTAAAATACTAGTATAATGCAAAGTAGAGAGCCCAGGACTTAGTTTCTTTTAAAAAAAATACTTTTATTGATTTCAGAGAGGAAGGGAGAGGGAGAGGGAGAGGGAGATAGAAACATCCATGATGAGAGAGGATCATTTGATCGACTGACTCCTGCACACCCCCTCCTGGGGATCAAGCCCACAACCCGGGCATGTGCCCTTGACCAGAATCAAACCTGGGACTCCCCAGTCCACAGGCCAACGCTCTATCCACTGAGCCAAACCAGCTGGGCTCAGTGCTTCGTTTCTAACATCATTCTCCAACAAATGGAGCCAGGGCTCCTTGGAGAAATGATTGATTCTAGGAATGGAGCAGGAAATGTACAAGATGTGTCTGGAACATCTTATAGCGCTGGAAAAATAAGAAAGTGCTAAACCACGCGCGCGCACACGCGTGCACACACACGATGAGGGGGTGTCCAACGATACAGAAGCCAACCGAAAGAGTATCCCACGGTCAAAGCTGGAACAATTTGAGCAACAAAATAAACACTGTGCACTGGATTATAACCCATAGCGTAAAATAAACATCCACAAGCCCACACTGATTGAAAAAAAAAATTGGAGTGATTGAATAAGTAAACAAATGGGGGAGAACAGACAGATTTCCTGTGCTGAGGATTTCCAAATAATTGATGCAGACAGCACTCTCTCCACTTTAAAGTGTGGACTGTGCGGAGTAGTACAGTGGGCGGAGCAGTACAGTGGGGGGGAGTAGTACAGGGAGAAGAGTGGTACAGTGGGGGGAGTAGTACAGTGAGGGGAGTAGCACAGTGGGGGAGTAGTACAGTGGGGGGAGTAGCACAGTGGGGGAGTAGTACAGTGAGGGGAGTAGCACAGTGGGGGAGTAGTACAGTGAGGGGAGTAGTACAGTGAGGGGAGTAGTACAGTGGGGGGAGTAGTACAGTGAGGGGAGTAGCACAGTGGGGGGAGTAGTACAGTGGGGGGAGTAGTACAGTGGGGGAGTAGCACAGTGGGGGGAGTAGCACAGTGGGGGAGTAGCACAGTGTGGGGAGTAGCACAGTGGGAGAGTAGCACAGTGGTGGGAGTAGCACAGTGGGGGAGTAGTACAGTGGTGGGAGTAGTACAGTGGTGGGAGTAGTACAGTGGGGGAGTAGTACAGTGAGGGGAGTAGCACAGTGGGGGAGTAGTACAGTGAGGGGAGTAGCACAGTGGGGGAGTAGTACAGTGAGGGGAGTAGCACAGTGGGGGGGAGTAGCACAGTGGGGGGAGTAGTACAGTGGGGGGAGTAGCACAGTGGGGGAGTAGCACAGTGTGGGGAGTAGCACAGTGGTGGGAGTAGCACAGTGGGGGAGTAGTACAGTGGTGGGAGTAGTACAGTGTGGGGAGTAGCACAGTGTGGGGAGTAGCACAGTGGGGGAGTAGTACAGAGGGGGGAGTAGTACAGTGGGGGGAGTAGTACAGTGGGGGGAGTAGTACAGTGAGGGCGGAGTAGCCTTACACTGAAGAAGTCTGATAAATACAATGATCACGGTGAACACTATGGGGATAAGTCACGTTGATGGGCTGTACCCTTCATATCCCAATGAGGACGACACCTTATCTCTGTCTTCCCCTGAAAACTATGATCCCAGTCTAATCAGGAGAAAAGCATCAGACAAACACCACATGGGAGACATTCTACAACACGCGTGTCTAACTCAAAGACTAACAGGCCAAATAAACAAGGTGTAAGTGTCTGTGGGGCCGCAAAAAAACAAAAGCTTCAATCTTCATGGAAACGTAGGTTTATTTCGATAGAGGCGTGCTGAAGATAAAGGTCTGAAACAAATGAGTCATCGTTAACCTAAAATAATAGAATGTTGTAATAAAAATTAATATTTGTTCTTGAACATGAACTTACCAGACACTGAATCACTGTACACATTAATAAGTGTAATGCAAATAAACCTATTTCTCTTGTTCTCCGAAAGCGAAATATTTCCTGCTGCGCACACCAAACAAGTCAGTCCAAGACAAATGACGTGGCCATCGGCTGCTGACATATTCGCTGCTGGTATTAGTGAGAGAAATGGTGCGCCTGCGCGTAAGGCACGTAAGGGAAATGAATGCAACACGATTGTAGTGATCAGTCATCAGCGAACGTTGTCATTCGCTATTAATAATTATGTATAACAAGATATTGTAAAAATGAAGTTACAAAATTTTTATTAAAACATTTCTTACCGTTTTATTGGCTGGGCCGCAAAAATATTCGTTGTGGGTGCCCTAACCAGTTTGGCTCAGTGGATAGAGCGTCAGCCTGTGGACTCAAGGGTCCCAGGTTTGATTCTGGTCAAGGGCATGTACCTTGGTTGCGGGCACATCCCCAGTAGGGAGTGTGCAGGAGGCAGCTGATTGATGTTTCTCTCTCATCAATGTTTCTAACTCTCTATCCCTCTCCCTACCTCTCTGTAAAAAATCAATAAAATATTTTTAAAAAAAATATTCGTTGTGGGCCGAGAGTTTGACATGCTTGCTCTACAAAGCACTTGACCAGCTCTCCTCAGAACCGCCAAGGTCGTCAGAACAAGAAAGCCTGAGAAACTGTCAGAGTCCACGGGCGACCAGGTGACGTGGTAACGAGGTGTCAGGTGACATCCCGGATGTAACCCTGGAACAGAAAAAGGACGTTGGACAAAAACTAAAAAATGGGTGTCGGTTAACAATAATGTCTCAATCGCGGTTCACTGGTGGTAACAAATGTGCCGTATTCATGTAAAAAGTCAAGAACAGAGGGAGCGGGTGTGGGGTATGTGGAAACTCTCTGTTCTATGTTTGCAACTGTTCTGTAACCTAAAGCTATTCTCAAATACGAAGCTTATTTTTAAACACAGAGGAAAATGGAATGCTAAGAACAACACTCACAAGAAATTCGAAAGAAGAGGCTTGAGGCGAAGGAGGGAAAGGCCAGGTGGCTATTGTGGAGAGAGGATCCGAAGAAGAGGAGGTAAGACAAAGGCCCCGAGGCAGGAACCAGCCACAGCGGCCAAGGAACAGCAAAGAGGCAGGTGTAGCCGGAACAGAGAGAGCAGGGGGGAGAGCGTTAGGAGGTCAGGTTAGAGGAGTAGCGCCCTCGCCAGACGGTGGGGTCTCAACAGGTCGGAGTGTTGGCAATGCTGTCTGTCCAGCTGATAGATATGAAATGGTATGTTGTCGTTTTAACTGGAACTTCCCTGATGATCATGGGGTTGAGCATGCGTTTATGGGTCATTCCTAAAGCTCAGAAGATTTGAAGTCACTACCAAGACTTTTGCTGGGCTGCAGCGTGGGACAACCAGAGGCCCAGGGAGTCCCCTGTAAGGTCACGAAGAGCATCTGACTCGGAAAAGAAGCGTCTTTGGGACGAGCGTCACCGGATTGAGCAGATTGAAATACAGGACTTCAGTTAAATTTGAATTTCAGATGAACAGCAAAAATAGGTATTTCAGGATAAGTGTGTCCCATGCAACTTTTTAAAAAATATATTTTATTGATTTTTTACAGAGAGGAAGGGAGAGGGATAGAGAGTTAGAAACATCGATGAGAGAGAAACATCGATCAGCTGCCTCCTGCACAACCCCCCCCCCCTTACTGGGGATGTGCCCGCAACCAAGGTACATGCCCTTGACCAGAATCGAACCTGGGACCTTTCAGTCCGCAGGCGGACGCCCTATCCACTGAGCCAAACCAGTTAGGGCCCATGCAACTTTTGCTCAAAAATATTACAATGAGTGAAAGAAGATTTTTAAAAATGCATGCTATATGACTCCATCCCTGTGATACTCTAGAGGAGGCTAAACTATCCTTTAATGATGGAGGCCAGAACAGTGTTGCTTGAAAGGGACAGGAATTGACTGAAAAGGGCCCCACGGGCTCACGGGTGATGGACCTGTCCTACAGCTTGTCCTGGGGGATGGGTACACGGCTGTATGCCACTGTCAAACTCATTGAACTGAACACGGAAGACGTGCGGAGTGGTACTAAATGTAGATGATGCACTGTTTCATCAGGTGGAAAATGGAAGTAACAAGCCCACAGGAGGTCGTGAGAATTAAATGAGCTAATGTGTGCAAAGTGCTTGAAACAGAGGAAGTGCTCAAAGGCCTTAGGAGCCGGGGGAGTGAACAGCAACGGGACTTTCTCTCGCCATTCCTTCTTTTTTCTTTTTCTTTTTTAAATATATTTTATTGATTTTTTACAGAGAGGAAGGGAGAGGGATAGAGAGCCAGAAACATCCATGAGAGAGAAACATCGATCAGCTGCCTCTCGCACACCCGCCACTGGGGATGTGCCCGCAACCAAGGTACATGCCCTTGACCGGAATCGAACCCGGGACCCTTCAGTCCGCAGGCCGACGCTCTACCCACTGAGCTAAACCGGTCAGGGCACGCCATTCCTTCTTTGCTTCTCCCCGGGTCCGCTTCATGCCCCCCTCCCGGGTGGGACCGTGGCCACAGGGAGCTCTGGGCTTGCTCCTCCGCAGCCTCGCCACCAGCCACAGGCAACAGGACTCCTGCGCCCAAAATCCAGATGCAAACACTGAGGGAACGGCTCTCACGGACTCTGAGTGGGACACAATGATTGGCCCCGCCTGACTCACTAGCCCACCCCTCAGCCAATCACGGCGAGGAGAGGAGGGGCACGTCAGCGAATGGCAGCTCCTGTTCTAAATAAGGGGCGTTTCTGAGCTCCAATAAACAAATAGTCTTCGCTAACCTTATCATTAGTTATTTTTCCTCTTATTGCTGGAACCTTGGAAGAAGGAATGAGAGATTCAGGTTGGTCTAGATGACAGGAAAGTGGTTGGAAAGTGTGGTCCCCAAAGCCCAGCTAAGCGCAAGCCCCTGCATACAGCAGGCGCCCAATTCATGCTTATTGCATGATCGGCTGAATTAAACCCCTGTTCCTAAAGGCTGTTCTGGGACAGCCCCAGTTTCGTAGATCAGGAGCGAAGCGGGGAAAGGGGTCCCGCACACCCGTGGAGGGCAACTCGGGGCGCAGACACCTGCCCGCGGAGTGGGACGGGGAGGGGAAGACAAAACCTCGAAGCCCCCGGCACCTCCCAGGGCCCAGTTGGGGGCGGGGTTTAAGGCCACAGCATTTTGGATTGCACCATCTCCCACCTGCTAGAGGGGGGATCCGAGAAGGTCCCAGCACCTTCCACCGGTAGTTTACCACTCTAGCCACAAAGACGATGTATTTGTCTCCCTAGCAGCCACGCAGCTTCTCCCTTCACCTCGTGCCGCCTCACCCTCTCCACGCGGCCACACATTGCAGGTTCCATCCCCCCCGCCACCACGCAGTGGCTCTTCCCAGTTTGACGCATTGCAGGGAAGGTCGGACCAATCGCCGCTACGCTCTCATTTCCGCCGTGGCCCGGGCCCAATAGCGGCGCGGCTCTCACAGGGACGCCGAACGCGCAGCCCACCGTGCCCCTCCGCCGGGAAGCAGTGGGGAGGGGAACAGGGGGCGGGGCGCGCGGCGACGGAAAGTAGTCCCCCGGCGGGTGCGCGCGCGCGCGGCTGGTGGCAAACCCGGGCCTGTGAGGGGCAGAAGCGGGAGATTCGCGGGGACCCGCGGCGCGGAGCGGAGCGGGGCGCGGAGGGATCTGCGGGAGTCGCAGTGCGGCAGCACGTGGGCCGGGCGGGGCGGGGCCGGGCGAGGCGGGGCGCGCGCGGCGGCCGTTGGGGGACCGTTGGGGCGGGCGGCGGCGCGCGCTGCGGGCAGTGAGTGTGGAGGCGCGGACGCGCGGTGGAGCTCGAGCTGCTGCAGCTGCCGCCGCCGCCGGAGGAACCTTGATCCCCGCGCTCCGGACACCCCGGCCTCGCCATGGTGAGTGAGGAGAGGGCGCTGCGCGGGCAGGGGGCTCTGAGGCGACCCCCGCGGAGCAGGACCCCCGAGGAGGGCGACTGGACCTGGAATGGGGGACCCCCGGACCCCGCGGTCGCCTCCGATCCGCTTTATGCCTCCCCATCGGGGGCGCTGGAACCCTGAGCGGTATGTTGGGGTTGTCGAGACCCCAAGATGGGCACCTGAGCCCCCCGTCGGAGCATTTGAACCCCGGATGGACCGTTTAGACCCCCCAAAGGGCTTTTGAGCCCAGGATGAGGCGTTCGGCCTCTGAGATAGGGGTGTTGGACCCCAGGGGGTCGCGATGAGAATCACTGTCCGGGAAGGCGGTTAGGGGGGCCCGGAGAGGGTGCAGGGAGAGGCTGGGCGCCTGGGGAGCTCCCCCAGAAGGCGCGGGGGGAAAGCCGGGCCTGGGTGGGGATGGGGGTGACTTCAGCAGATCAAACCCTGGAGGACGGAGTGGGGGTTCTCCGAGGACCGGCCTTGCGGAGGATGGAGGAGGGGGTACAGCTTAGGGAGGCAGGGCCGGGGGTGGGTGGCAGTGGAGGCTGAAAGATGCTCTTGGGCCCGCGGGGACCGAAAGGGATTGCGGTTGGGGGGAGGGGGGTGGTTAAAGGGGGTGATGGCAAGACCTGCTTGCAGGGCTGGGGCGGCGGGGGGCGGCCAGAAAGGGTTCTGGGGTTACTAGTGGGTTGAGGCTGTTGATCCGGGAAGGGGGTGGCGGGGGGGAGGGGGGGGAGGCGTTGGGCTTGGGTCCCAGGAGTCGGAGCTTTCCACGTGAGGGTGGGGGGCGGGGAGAGGAGATGCATGACGGCCAAGGTGGGTCTGGGTTTGCAGGCAGATGTGGCGGCTCCCGGAAGTCTCCCGGGAAAAGCTGGGACAAAGGCGATGGGGTCTGGGTGGGGAGTGGGCTGCACCGTCGGTGGGGAGGGGGGATCGCAGAGCCCCTCCCCAGGAAGTGGGGGCTGGCGACGGTCCCCACTGCGCACTGAAGCCACATGGAGTGGGGGGAGGGGTCAGAGTTGAAGGTGCATCACGTGAACCAGCTTCGGGAGCCAGGGACCTCGCCCCTCGCTCGCCGCCCCTTGCAGACCAGGGGAGCTGCTTGTCCCCGCAGGAGGCTGGTTTCTCGGCTCCAGCTCCGCACCCCTCGCTGGTACCAAATGGCAGCGCAGCGCAGTGCAGTGCGGCGTCGCCCGTTCCTGGAGCCCGCGGGCGGGGGGACCTGCAGAGGCGCCCCTACCTCCGCCCGCGGCCCCCACGGGCGCTTCTGTTCATTCACACAGCTGGGCCCGGAGAGCCAGCGGGCTGGTTCTTCCCGCTCCCTGCCGCCCCCAGCACCCAGCCTCCCCGGGCTCAGCCTCGCTCCCCGGCCAGGCCGGAGGCCGGCAGCCGGCCCTGTATCAGATCTCACAGTTGCTGACACAGGCTGGACGGCTCCTGTGGCTGCTCCCCACTTTCCCAGCAGAACCTGCCGAAGGGGCGTGGAAGCCCTGGCAGGTGCCAAGAGGCCCCCCACCTCCCAAGCTTTGGCCCCAAGAGTTTCTCTTTCCCTTTGTAATCAGCAAGGTTTGGGTGGGACGGTCACCAAGCGGGCCTGGGGCGGACTTTGGCCTGAGAGCGGTGGCTCCTCCTTGGCCTGGCTCCTCCTTGGCCGGGTGAGGGGCCCTGGCCTTGGTTTCTGATCTCATCTCACGCTGCCCTCCGGCCCTGCCTGGGGGCTGGGCCAGGCAGCGATGCAATACCCGCTTCCCTCCCCCGCCCCACGGTTTTTTTCTTGTCCAGCCTCTTGCTGGAGCCCAAGATGAGGACTAAGGAAGCAGTGACCAGCTGGGTTATTTTGGAGGCAGTTTTGGTAAAAGCTTAAAATCTTCAGTTCTGGGAAGGGAAGCAGCCCCCAGAACGGTCCCCCCAGCGATGGTCACTTCTCAGGTGATCGGATCGGTTTTCTGGGCAGCAGCCAGGCCTCGTGGTCCAGAGCTCTGACCTGGGACCCTTCCTGCACCCGGCAGGGGAGGTCTCCTGGCCTGGAGGGAGCGGCCTGACAGCCACCAGGCAGAGCCACGCCTATTTGCAGCAACCCCGGAGCAGGGTGGCAGTGCCTCCTCTGTGGTGGGGAGTCGCGGCCGGACGCCGGCCTTCTCTTCTATAACCTGCCCCAGCCCCAGCCCCTGACAGCACTTCCCAGAGAGGGGGGATTTGGCTTCCTGCGGCGTGGGGAGTGGTGCGAGGGGCTGCCCCTGGGTCGGGCTAGCCTTCCCATCCAGGCCAGGGGAGAGGATGGAAGCAGGTGGCATGGCGGCCTCTTCCCCAGGCTGCCGCGCTGTTCTCTTCTCCAGCCTTCCTCTCCCCCTCCCCCGGCATTGCCTGGCCTTGGTAACCAGAGCCCATCCTCCCTTCTCACTTTCCCCAGCAGCTTCCTCAGGTGGCAGGATCTGGGGGATCAGCCGGGCTTCTTTCCCCTTCGGAGCCAGGGGAAGAGGGTAGAGCAGGGGCCCGTGGGCCGGGCCGGGGCAGTTAGAACCCAGCAGCCTGAGCCTTTTTTGTTAGTCCTCACCTGAGGGTATTTTTTCCATTGCTCTTTCAGAGAGAGTGAAGGGGGGGCGGGTACTAGGGGGAGAGAGAGAAACATCCATGTGAGAGCCCCATCGACTGGTGGCCTCCCTCATGTGCCCCAACTGGGGGTGTGGAGCGAACCCACAACCCAGGTATGTGCCCTTGACAGGAACTGAACCCGAGACCCTTTGGTCCAAGGGCTGATGCTCTAACCACTAAACAACACTAGCCAGGGCCCAAGTTTTTTATGTGTATTTGAGGGGTTAATCCTCACCCAAAGGTATTTTCCCAATGATTTTTAGGGAGAGTGGAAGAGAGGGAAGGACAGAGAAACATCGATTGGTTGCCTCGAACCCCAACCAGGGCCCGGGCGAGGAGGAACCTGCAACTGAGGTACATGCCCTTGACCGGAATTGAACCTGGGACCCTTTGGTCCGCAGGCCAACGCTCTATCCACTAAACCAAACCGGCAAGGGCAAGTGTCTTTTTTAAGGCAATGCAGAAGTGTCTCCATTTGGCCTCTGAACCTTCCGTTTAGACTTTGGCTTTTTCTCGAATGTGCATGTGTGGTACTTTTCCTTCTTCCCCCTCCCTGAGCCATCTTCCCGCTGTCACCATCTCTTTGATTTCCTCTCCTATTCTGTCTATTTGGGGCTTGGCCTCAAATCCTCTTCCCTTAGATTTAAAAAAAAAAAAAAAGAACATTTAGACCAGTTTAATGGGACCATTTCTTAATGTTTAGGACGGGTCGGGGTGTGGGGTAGCTTCTAGCTGCCGTGGACGCCTGGGCCCTGCAGCCTAATGCAAATGCAGTAGTTTGCATCAGTTTGGGGGCCCTCGGGAGAGTCCAGCTGTAGACTTGGAGCCACTTGCTCCTAATTGTGAACGGGAGCGGCCCGGTCTGGACCCCCAGTGGTCTGGGGAAGGTGGTGCCTTCTTGGCAGCATTCACAGAAGCCAAGGAAAATGTATCTTTTTGCTGCCTGAATAAAGCTAAATGCTGGGCTCAGCCCCCCACCTGAGTCCTCCCACAGGACCCTGTGCCTGGCTGGCTCCCAGCACACCAGCGCAGGCAGAGCTCGGCTTGGCCTCTCCTCTCCCCGCCCCCAACCCCATGCAGCAGGAGCTGCCTGCCACCCACTGGCCGCTTCCCAGAGCAGCCAGGCCTGGGAAGGGTTAAAAACTGCAGCGCAGCTGGGGAAGCCGACCTGAGTCCTGCCGCCTCTGCTGCTGCAGTCCCATCCCCGACATCGGCCCCTCCTCCCCAAAAGGAGCAGGGCAGCGCAATGCCCGGTGCCACCCTGTGTGCCAGGGAGTGGAGCAGCTGCCTCCAGCCTGACCAGGGTTCTTGCAGGTGCTCAGAGCAACTCAGAGCCCCGCTCAGGAGAATGTCTGCCATTGGGTGCACTGTGCTTGACTTAGCACCTCCGATAGCTGACACAGAAACTAGCCTAGAGCCCACACCGTCTCGCTGCCCTGGCCAGGGACTGGCCTGTTTCCGTTTGGAGCCTTTAGTTGATTAAGCCTCTAGGGCCGTGGTCGGCAAACTGTGGCTCACGAGCCACATGCAGCTCTTTGGCCCCTTGAGTGTGGCTCTTCCTAAGCCTTAGGAGTACCCTAATTAAGTTAATAACAATGTACCTACCTATATAGTTTGTTTAAAAAATTTGGCTCTCAAAAGAAATTTCAGTGGTTGTACTGTTGATGTTTGGCTCTGTGGACCAATGAGTTTGCCGACCACTGGCCTAGGGCCACTGCTCCCTTCACTCAGCCGGGGCTCCCGGCGGCGGTGGCGTTGACACAGAGCAGACCTGTGCTGTGCCAGTGAGGAGCGGCACTTCTCCCGCCCACTGGGTCAAAATCCGAAACCCTTGCATCTGGCATCTTATCGGGCCCTGTGTTGGGCCAGCCTGGGTGCCCTGCCCACCTGAATCCCCAGGCCCTGGCTCTGCCTCAGCCCCTAACTCTGACGTGCCCCTCCCGTGCCCAGGTGCTCTCATGCCACGTAGAGGTGGCCTCAGGGGGTGGGGGGGGCGGGGGGAGCTGAGCGAAGGGGCAGCTGTGATGGCCACCAGCCTGGCGGCTGACTTTCTCCTGCTTTTCCAGGCTGACCAGCTGACTGAGGAGCAGATCGCAGGTGAGCGTGCCCCCACCCCGCTTCCTGCCTCAGGACGGCCTCTGCATCCCCAGCCACATCTTCCTCCGCCAGGAGTGTCCCCTCACCTGGTGCCGTGCTGCAAAGCACCGTAGCTAACGTGTAGAAGACCCCGCCCCCCATGTGCCAAGACCCCGCCCCCCATGTGCCGGCAGCACCATACCCCACGGCCCTGAGACGGGCACTAACCAGACAACAAAAGCTGCGCCCCCTCCTGGCTGCGGGTCATCCGGGCCTTTAATCGGTGCTTGCAGGGTGGGCCCAGCTGTCTGTCCCGGCTCCTGCCTCCCTGTCCCTCCCACCTCTGCACTCCCCTGCATGCAGCGCTCACCAGAAACGCGGTCCCCAGTTCTCTGCCTGGGCAGCAGCTTCTCCTCCATCTCCGGTCTCCATTCACAAGTCACCTCGGAAACAGCCTTCCTTTCCTCCTGTCATGTCACTGGTTACTTCCTCGTAGCCTCTCTCGCTGTCGGCCATTATTTTATGATGCTCTTACCTGCTGTGCCTCCGGCGCTGGGTGTGCGTTCCTGGAGCGGGCTTTGCTTCTGTTGGTCCCTGTAGGACCTTCAGTGCCTAGAACCTACAGGTGCTCCGTACGTGTTTGTAGGCCAAACAAGTGAGCAAAGGCCCGTCACGATCTCCCAGGAACCGAACAAATCCCTGGGTCCCACCTAACTTCTTTGTGTGTGTTCCACCTCCCCACCCCCCCCCCCGCCCCCCGCCCCCCAAAAGGCCAGAAGGGTCACAGCTGCAGGAACTGTGGTGTGACTCAGTGGGTTTCCGGGTCCTGCTCGACCCGGGCTGAGCTGCCTGAGGACAGAGACCAGCTCCGGGCTTATCTCCGTAGCCATGGGCCAGCACAGAGGCAGCAGAGGGTTCAGAGAATGGGCCCTCGGGCTGCAGCTACCCGAACCGCAGCCCGCTCTGTTCCCTGGGCGGGGACAGGTACTGGCCGCCCTGCTTCTGAGGTGGGAGAGGTGCACTCCTACCCCTTCCCCAGCTTCTGCACTTTAGCCCCCGTGGCTGCGGAGACCCACTGAGGCAAGCCAGAGAACTACCTTCTTTAGTGATCATGAGTTTGGGGTGCACACTGACCCACTCGAACAACGAGGGAGGTGCAGCATCCCCAAGGAGACTTACCGGCTCCCCAGGGCCCAGAGGCTCCCACTGCACCTGACACCCACGCCCCAACTCTCTGACCTTGAGCAGCACAAACACCCCACTCCGCACCCTGTTCCCATTAGCACACTGTCCCCCGCCTCACCCCAGCCCACACCCTCTGGGAATAGGCTGCTGGGCATCTGCTCTCTGAGGTTTGGGGGTAGAGAGTGCCAGGTGCCAAAACGGGCCCAGTGGGAGGGCCGGCGCCACGTGCTCCTCCCGCTCCTGACGCGTCCCCAGCTGTGGCCTTCCCACTCAGTGCCACTCGCTCCTCATCCTCCTGACTTGGCAGCCGTCCCCTTCCTCCCATCCCCCCACCCACCCCACGCACCGTCCCTCAGCTGAGCTCTGCTGCCGGGCACCCCGCACTCCAGCATGCAGCCACTCACTCGCTCCCCCGGAAGCTGGTAGCACCGGCCCCAGGGAACGGGTTGCCAGTACCAGGCGAGGGACACAGTGCCAACCAAAGGCGTTCCGCAGCTTCCCCTCCCCTGCTGCCCCCTCCCTTCCCCAGCCCGTTGACTCTGGCTGGCAGACTTTAGATGGAGACTTCTCCTGGCTCCCATCCACTCCATGACATTGGTCCATCTCATCATTTGAGGGAGGGGCCGAATCCAAAGGCCATGAAGAAATGTGGAATCATCTGAGGACAGTCAGCCTCTTCCCTCTGTCCTCGCTGAGCCAGGTTGGCACAGAGGTCCCTGTGCCTGCGGCGGCGAGGGGCTCAGTGAGAGTTGACGGAAGGAAGGAGGGGGCTTGGGCTGGGACTGAAGCCCGTTCTGGTGTCTTTAGGAGGGACGCGACCTCAGCCTCCTCCAGGGGGTCAGCATCCCAACGCCAGGGCTTCCCCGTGGCCCTCCAGCTCTGACTCGTTTCCTTTCGTCCCCCAGAGTTCAAGGAGGCCTTCTCCCTTTTTGACAAGGATGGAGATGGCACTATCACCACCAAGGAGCTGGGGACAGTGATGAGGTCCCTGGGACAGAACCCCACTGAAGCAGAGCTACAGGACATGATCAATGAGGTGGACGCGGATGGTGAGCCCCACTCCTGACCCGCCCCCCTCCCCACGAGCACAGGGCCCTTCCTCAGGGCAGGGGGGGCTGTCGTCTCCCAGGGCCCAGGCCAAGGGTGTTCCCAACGCCTTTCCCTCCTTCCAGGGAACGGGACCATTGACTTCCCGGAGTTCCTGACCATGATGGCCAGAAAGATGAAGGACACCGACAGCGAGGAGGAGATCCGAGAGGCCTTCCGTGTCTTTGACAAGGTGAGAGTGGCTCCGGGCCCCGGGCTGCACAGCACAGCTAGAGCCACTGAGTCACCGCCTCCAGGAAGCCCGGGGCGCTCTGTAGTCCCACCCCTGCTGCCCCCTCACTGCCCCCGGGGAAGACCAGGTGCCAGCCTCACGCTCAAAGCCTTTACCTGTGCCCAACGCCAGGATGGCAACGGCTATATTAGCGCGGCAGAGCTGCGTCACGTGATGACGAACCTGGGTGAGAAGCTGACCGATGAGGAAGTGGATGAGATGATCAGAGAGGCTGACATCGACGGAGACGGCCAGGTCAATTATGAAGGTGAGCGGTCGCTGGGCTCCGTCTCCCGGGTCCCTCCTGTCAGGGAGGGCCGCTCGGCTTGTCCCCACTCCCCTGCTGACCTCTCCCTCCCGCTTTCCTTGCAGAGTTTGTACAGATGATGACCGCAAAGTGAAGGCCCGGGCAGCTGGCAATGCCCGTTCTCTTGATCTCTCTTCTCGCGCTCTCTCTTCAACACTCCCCTGCGTTCCAGTTTAGCAAACACCAACCGATTGACTGAGAATCTGATAAAGCAACAAAAGATTTGTCCCAAGCTGCATGACTGCTCTTTCTCCTTCCTCCCTGAGTCTCCTTCCCTGCCCCTCATCTCTTCCTTTGCCCTCCCTCTTCCATCGACCTCTGCCAGGGCCTGATGCATTTATAAGATGAACTCCCCGTCCTCCTGGGGGAGCCTCCGCCCTCCTCCTCCTCCAGCCCGGGTGGCTCTCCTCTGTTTCGGTTTGTTTCCTTCTGTTTGTCATCTTATTTTGGGTGCTGGGGTGGCTTCCAGTCCTGTCCTGGGACCTGCTAGGGAGGGGACGAGGCCCTCACCCAGGCAGAAGAGCACGCCTTTGTCTGTTGCATGCAACCAGCCCTGTGATCCGTGTGCAAATCCCAGCAGCCTTTGGGACAGTGGTGCTGAGAGAGGCGTCCAGGGGGACTGAGGGGCTGTGATGTGGATGTGGCTCCGGAGGGGGTTGCGGGGAAGGGAGACTTGGACGCTGGGTTTCTTTACCACTTGAGGGGCCAACTCAGAAAGGGACGGACGGGGGACAGCACTCAGACCCACTGGCTGGTATCCCGAAACCATCGGATTGGCTTTGGGGCGCTGGACTGGGTGGGACCGCTCAATTGGCCACTCTACAAACCGTACCTGCCCAGACCTGCCCGTGTTCCCACCGCGATCGCCAGCTGCTCTGTAAATACCTGGTGCTAACACCCCACGCCCTCCCTCCTGCCGCACCCGCCCGCCCACATTGAGGTCCCCTCGTGGGAACCGAGGTGGGGATGGTCGCTTTGTAATGTGCTGGTTATACTGTTGTTTTTTCCTTTATGCCCCTGAAAACTTTAAATTTTGTCAGAAACCATGCCGGGCTAGCTGAAGGGTGGGGAGAGGGAAGATGCACCCCACCACACTCTCAAGAAAAAAATACCTGCAATAAACAAACCAGTGGGCCAGCTGCCGGGAGGACCAGCAGCCCGGCCAGGGCTCTGCTTCCTGGTCTGCGGCCCCTCCCGCTTCTCCGTGGTGACGTGGCTGCTCCCTCACATCTGCGCTGCCTCTGCCCTTTCCTGCCTCCCCTGCCCACCCGCCTGCCCCCACACGCCCTCAGCGGAGAGCATGATCCGTGACCTTGCTTCTGACTTTCGCCTCTGGGACAAGTAAGTCAATGTGGGCAGTTAGGTCGTCTGGGTTGTTTTTGTTTGTTTTCCCTTTTTCTGTTCGTTTCATCTGCCCCTGCCCCCAGGTCGATCACGTGGCTTTTTCTGGGACCTGCCCAGCTTTGAGAATCTTCTCATCCACCCCTGACACCCAGCCTCGGGGGGACGGGACGGGAGGGACGGGGCATAGCGGGAGACCCGGCCAAGAGCTGAGGGGAAGGGCAGGTAGGCGTGAAGCTGTGGACATTTCGGAGTGTTTGGGTTTTGGTTTTGTTTTGTTTTTTTAAACCGGGCAATATTGTGTTCAGTTCAAGCTGTGAAGAAAAATATATATCAATGTTTTCCAATAAAATACAGTGACTACCTGATTGGCTCTGGCCCTCATCTTGGTTTCTGGGCCTGGGGCCCCGCAGCCCTGGCCTGGTCCCTGCAGCCAAGGAGGGACCTCCGAGTCGGAGCTCGGCTCCCAGCTAGATCGATGGCAAGTCGCTGAAGGCTGGCCAGCCTTGGGTGAGCGCCACAGGCCAGCACCGGGTGGACACCTGGGCCAGAGACCAGCCCCGCCCTTGGAGCGGGGGACATGGGACATCGGACTGCAAGACAAGAACTGAGGAGGAGTGTCGGGCCCTGACGGGGGCGGTCCTCTGGTCCTCGGGGGAAGGGGTGGCATCACTGAGGGAGCCGATGGCGGGCAGGAGCCTGAGTGTGCTCAGTGGTCCTGAGCTGGAGAGGGCACGGAGCAACTGCAAACTACAGGTGGCTCCTCAGCATCCCTGAGGTAAGCAGGACGGAGAAAGAGCTGCGCCCCAGCCAGTGTGGCTCAGTGGGTAGGGCGGACTAAAGGGTCCCAGGTTCAATTCCTGGTCAGGACACATGCCCAGGTTGCGAGCTCAATCCCCAGTGAGGGGCATGCAGGAGGCAGCCGATCCATGATTCTCTCATCATTGATGTTTTCATCTCCCTTTCTCTCTGAAATCAAAAATATTTTTTACCCAAAAAAAGGCCTGCAGTCCAGCCATGCTCTCGGGGAGGGATGTAACGGAACCTCCGGGGCTTTTCCCAAATGCATGCACCCTGCCTCCTGCTGCAAATCCTGCCGCTCCTGCTCACACTTGACCACAGGCTGGGCAGGAGGCAAGCGGAGGCGGAGTTGAGTGGTTAAGGGACTCCCTTCTGCTCATCTCCGCCTGGCCTTGGGAGAATGGGGAAGCCTGCAGGGGCCTTCCTGGTGTGGGCCAGACACCAGGGCCCCAGCTGCTTAAACCCTTTTTAAGTGTTTTTTAATATATTTTTATTCGTTTCAGAGAGGAAGGGGGAGAGAAACATCAATGATGAGAATTATTGATCAGCCACCTCCTGCACGCCCCACACTGGGGATCGAGCCCACAACCCGTGCATGTGCCCCGATCGGGAACCGAAACCTGACCTCCTGGTTCATAGGTCGATGTTCAAACACTGAACCACACTGGCTGGGCAGCTGGCCGGTTTTAGAGTAAATGGTCATTTAAAACAAAGATGGCTCAGGCAGGCCAGCGACAGCCAGTGGGAAGGTGGGGTCGCCGTGTGGGTCTGAGATGGGAGCTGCCTTCGCAGCCAGACCTGTGGGAAGGCTGGCCTAGTCGGTGAGAGAGGGTAGGCTTTGGTGACCCACAGAGTGGGCTCGAGGCCCGTGAGTGTGTGCTCACCAGCCTTGGGCCACTTCTGCGCCTCCTACTGATAACCTCGGGGCAGTGGCTTCACTTCTCTGGCCTCAGTTTACAAAATGAAGAATAGCCCTGGCTGGTTTGGCTCAGTGGATAGAGCATCAGCCTTCGGGTCCTGCGTTCAATTCTGGTCAAAGGCATGTGACCGGGTTGTGGGTTCAATCCCCAGTAGGGGGTGTGCAGGAGGCAACCAATCAATGATTCTCATCATTGACAGCTCTCTCTCTCTCTCCCTCTCCCTTCCTCTCTGAAATCAATAGAAATATATTTTTAAAATATCCACCTAAAAAAACACAAAAATCCACCTCAGGCCTAGACAGTTTGGCTCAGTGGACAGAGTCAGCCCTCAGACTGAGGGGTTGGGTTCGATTGTGCTCAAGGGCACGTACCTTGGTTGCAGGCTCGATTCCTTTCCCTGGTTGGGGCTCCTGTGGGAGGCAACCAATCAATGTGTCTTTCACATCAGTGTTTCTCTGTCTCTCCCCCTCCTACTTTCTAAAAATCAGTGGGAAAATATACTCTGCTGAGGATTAACAAAAAATATATATATACACACACACACACCACAGAGGGTGTGCAAACACTTTCTAGATATCTCATGTCTCACCCAGGCCAGATTGAATCCCAATAAAACAATGCAGTGGGTATATAGGCCTGAGGTAGTCATGCAGATCTGACAGCGCAGGAGTGAGGGCCCAGGCAGGTGAAGGCTCTTGCACCGCACTTCTTGGGAACGGCTGAGCTGGGTCTCAAAACCCCAGATCCTTCAGATCCCAATGCCCACGCTCCCACCCGCCGCCTCCCGATGCCCACACATCTCTACTGCCTATCATTTCCCCCCTTGGGTCCTGTGTTTTGAAAAACTTTTACTTCCAGGCAGGCCATGCTATTAAATAATCATGACTTCCCTCTCCCATTCTTTACTAATCAAAGGCAGGCAGCACTCGGAGCTTCTAATGGGCTCAGGGCGCTGACTCGAGCCCAAAGCAGAGATGCAGGGGGAACCGTTTCCAGTTCAGGCCCCCAGACCCGCGGGACCAGCCCACAGCCTGTCCTGACGATGTCACCAGACGAGGGGACACACCAGGAGGTGCCTAAGCAGTGCCCACGGGAGGGAAGGCAGGTTTCGCTCACCCTGAGGGTAGTGGCCTGCCTCTAGAGCAGTGGCTCTGGGGCCACTTCTAAATGTCATTCCCAGTATGGCCAGCAGGTGGGGCAATGACTGCAGGGTCCCCCTGAGCTGCAACTCCAGGGGAGCAGGCAGGGGCCAGGGTGTGTTGCGTGTTGTGCTTAAGTCCCATCTGTGGCCCAGGCCCCATCACTGGGGCCCTGTCTGTGGGCTAAGAAGACAATGACTAAAGAAATGACCTTAAAAATGAATGGAGTCCCCAAGGGAGAGGGATCTATTCCTGGTGTGTCACTTCCTGACCTCCCAGCCCAGACGAGGCACCTCGAATATGTTCTCAGGGATCCATGCACTGTGCTCTCTCAGTACATGTCTCAGCTTGTACTTTTGTATTTTTGCTGCTTGTGAGTATTAAATGGTCACCCCACTGATCGTGAGCGAGGGAGGACCAAGGCCGTGTCAGCCACCGCTGCATTCCCAGCAAGCACATCAGCCTCGGGGGATTTCTATTGAGTCAGTGCATGAATGGAGGCATTAGCCCGCCGATGCGGCTCCGTGGCCTGGCATTGCTCCATGAACCAAGAGGTCACTGCTTTGATTCCCAGTCGGGGTACATGACCAGGCTGCAGGCTTGATTCCCAGTAGGGGGCTTGCAAGAAGCAGTCAGTCCATGTTTCTATCTCCCTCTCCCTTCATCTCTCTAAAAAAAAATCATTAACACATTTTTTTAAAAAAGAAGGAAGGCCAATGTCAGAGCCGTGATCACAACAGAAACCCTCCTCTCACTTTCTTCCAATCCTTGTGTCTGCTCAGCCATCCCCTCTGAGAAGCCCTCCCTGATGTCCCCCAGGAGGGCAGGGCAGGGCAGGGCAGGGCCGTCTATCACTGCCATGTCCCCAGCATCGGGGAAGTCGGCCTCCATGAGAGCCTGTGAGTGAGCAAGTGTCTGGCCAGGCAGGCTGCAGCGAGAGCCACCCTGGAGCCCAAAAGTGCCTGAGAGCCCCGGGGAAGCCTTCAGGAGGAGGGAGGAGTGTTAGCAGGACCTTGAAGGGCCTGGTGCTTTCAACGGATGGAGAAGGGGAAACACTGTTCCAGGAAGGATGAGCTCAATACGCGAAGAGCTGGAGGCCCGAAAGGTCATGGGCTCTTTGGGGAAACCTCGGCTGTCTGCTGTGGCTGAGCAGAGTGAGTGGGAGTTGGCCCTTGGCCTCCAGGCCGTGGGAGCCCTTGAACCTGGCAAGCAGGGGGGTGACCGCTCAGACAGGACTTCTGGACGGGACCTTGGCAGCCAGCAGAGGCTCCGCGGACAGTGAGGTCAGGACGCCAGCTGAGGGACAAACCATCCCTGAGGGCCAGCGGTGGCCGGGGTGGGAGTTGTTTGAAACCCCTGACCTGGCAGACAGTGTAAGCATCCAGTGTAGACATCTAGGCCAGAGGCGGTGGGTGGAGTGGAGGAGGGGAGGGAGGACTCTGATGTTAGGCCGGTGCTAAGAGCCAGCAGGAAACTGCCTTCAGAGCTTCATCCTCCCCTCTCCTTAAACCGCATCTGAAAACGGCGTGGTGATAGCGTCCGCATCCGGCCAGGAGGCTGTGGGTCCCAGGCCCAGCCCTACTCTGGCCTTTTTTTTTTTTTTTTTTCAGCATTTATTTGACTTTTTTATTTTTTTAATTTTATTTTTTTAATTACATCTTTATTGTTCAGATTATTAGAGTTGTTTCTCTTTTTTCCCCCATAGCTCCCCTCCACCCGTTTCCCACCCCACCCTCCGCCCTCACCCCCCACCCATTGTCCTCATCCATAGGTGCACGATTTTTGTCCAGTCTCTTCCCGCACCCCTTTCCCCCCCAAGAATACTCAGTCCATTTCCTTTCTATGCCCCTGATTCTATTATAATCACCAGTTTATTTTGTTCATCAGATTATTTATTCACTTGATTTTTAGATTTACTTGTTGATAGATGTGTATTTGTTGTTCATAGTTTGTATCTTTACCTTTTTCTTCTTCCTCTTCTGAAAGGATACCTTTCAGCATTTCATATAATACTGGTTTAGGGGTGATGAACTTTAGATTTTTCTTATCTGTGAAGCTCTTTATCTGACCTTCAATTCTGAATGATAGCTTTGCTGGATAAAGTAATCTTGGTTGTAGGTTCTTGGTATTCATCACTTTGAATATTTCTTGCCACTCCCTTCTGGCCTGCAAAGTTTCTGTTGAGAAATCAGCTGACAGTCGTATGGGTATTCCCTTGTAGGTAACTGAGTTTCTTTTTCTTGCTGCTTTTAAGATTCTCTCTTTGTCTTTTGCTCTTGGCATTTTAATTATGATGTGTCTTGGTGTGGTCCTCTTTGGATTCTTTTGTTCGGGGTTCTCTGTGCTTCCTGGACTTGTAAGTCTATTTCTTTCACCAGATAGGGGAAGTTTTCTGTCATTATTTCTTCAAATAGGTTTTCAATATCTTGCTCTCTCTCTTCTTCTGGCACCCCTATAATTCGGATGTTGGTACACTTGAAGCTGTCCCAGAGGCTCCTTACACTATCTTCGTATTTTTGGATTCTTTTTTCATTTTGCTTTTCCGGTTGGGTGTTTTTTGCTTCTTCATATTTCAAATCTTTGACTTGATTCTTGCGATCCTCTAGTCTGCTGTTGGGAGTCTGTATAATATTCTTTATTTCAGTCAGTATATGCTTAATTTCTAGTTGGTCCTTTATCACAACCTCGAGGGTCTCATTAGATTTCTTGAGGATCTCATTAAGTTTATCAGCAGTTTCTAGAAAATTCTTGAAAAACCTTAAAAGTGAGGTTTTGAACTCTATATCCAGTAGTTTGCTTTCCTCCATTTCTGTCATTTGTGTCCTGTTTCTTTGTCTCCACATTTTTTTATCCTTCCCTGTGTTGATAGAGTGGCTTTCTGTGTTAGGTGTCCTATAGGGTCCAGTGGCTCAGCCTCCCCAATTACCTGAGGTGGACACTCTTAGTGCACCCCCTTGTGGGCTTTGTGCACAGTCTTGTTGTAGTTAAGCCTTGATTGTTGTAGGTATCACTGGGAGGGATTGACCTCCCGGCCAATTGGCTGTGAGAATCAGCTGTGTCTGCAGTGGGAGAACTTCTGTGCTGAAGACACCCCTCCGGGACAAGACTTGCTTCAGTGGGGCTTTGGTGCTCACTGAGTCTGCCCCCTGAGTGTCCTTTATGGATCCAAGGAGCTGCAATCTGGATGGTCCCACTCTGACCACCAGGCACACTGGCTCCTTGATCTCTAAGGAGGTGCTAATCTAGCCTTTGCCTGAGGCTACCCAGCAGGAGCCAACTGTGACTCAATGCAAATTGCCCTGGGGCCTTGGGCCAGCTGCAGTTTGTTAGGTAATTATCAGATTGCAAAGGGCCAGGCCTTTCATATGCAAAAGCCTCTGTGCAGGGCTTGGGCAGGGTGGGGTCCCAGGGGATCAACAGGGCGGAGCAAGCAGTTATGGCTGCTCTCAGTCCTGCCCTCAGAGGCCCTGCTTCTCAGTGTCCTAGCAATCCCTGCAAGCACCTCTGAGAGAAAGCTGCCCTCGTGTTCCGACCGATGCCAGACAGCCCAGTTCCTCCCGTATGAGTCTGGGTCCCCAGAGACTCGCCCGGAACTGGAGCTCAGAGCTTGAGACTCCCTCCCAATTGAAAAAGACAACTGTGTCCTCAGCTGCCAGCCCACTCCACATGCGCCTCTGTACCTCTGTATTTTACTTCCGCACCACACCTCCTCTGAGTCTCGGTATGCTTTTCTCTTTCCTTCTAGTTGTAGAATTTCCCCTCAGCCAGCCTTCCTGTGGTTCTGGATGATGTCCGTTCCGTCTTTTAGTTGTATTTTTGAAGTGGTTGTGCGAGGCAGCAATCTCTGGTGTTTACTTATGCTGCCATCTAGGTTTTCCCACCTGGCCTTTATTTTTATTAAATGTACTAGAGGCCTGATGCACGAAATTTGTGCATGGGTAGGGTCCCTAGGCCTGGCCGGCTATCAGGGCCAATCTGCAGGGCTACCGGCTCCCCGCTGGCACCCGCCTTGGCTGGCCTGGGGCCTGCAGGCTGGGTGCAACTTCTGCATTGAGCATCTGCCCCTGGTGATCAGTGCATGTCATAGCAATCGGTCGTTCCACCCATCATTCTGCCATTCGGTCTATTTGCATATTAGGCTTTTATTATATAGGACTAGCGGCTCAGTGCACAAATTCGTGCACCTTGAAAGGAACTGTTGGCTGTGAGGCTGCAGTGGGCACAGGGGCGGGTCTCGGCCCATCCTCCGCAACCCCGCCCAGCCCCTACCACCACGACCCTGGTCCGCTGTCTGCCAGCAGCTCTGCTCCTGGCTCCACTGCTCCTACACGCTCAAGCACTGGCCCCAATCCCTGGGCACCATCAATGGATGCAAGTGGGGCTGGTGCCCTCAGTGGGTGCGAGCAGCGGCTGCTGCCCTGATCACCCCTCAGGAGCAGGGGTAGGTGGAGAAGCCCTCAGGGGCAATCGGGGCCTGCAGCCACCACTCACACCCGCTGATGGTGCCACACAATCGGGACTGGCACTAGATACTGGCAGCGGGTGCAAGCAGCGGCTCCCGTGCCAGCTGCAGGTTCAAGCACTGGCTGTTAGCCCCAACCACCCCTCAGGAGCAGGGAGAGGTGGAGAAGCCCTGAGGGGTGATTGGGGCTGGCAGCCACCACTTGCACCCGCTGACAGTGCTGAGTGATTGGGGGCAGTGCCGGGCACCAGCAGTGGGTGCAAGGGCCAGGCAGGATCACGGTGCATGGGAGCAAAGAATTTTCAGTAACCACCAGAGGCTCACCCCAATGACAGTGACGGGCGCCCCGCCTTGGTCTGGTGCCCTCGCTCACCTGCTCCATCCCACCGTGGCCGACACTCGCCATGTTCCGTGCACGCCCCCTGGTGGTCAGCACACATCATAGCAACCGGTTGTTCGGTTATTCAGTTGTTCCGCTGTTCGTTCTATTTGCATATTAGCCTTTTATTATATAGGATTTTATTTGATTTCAGACAGGAAGGGAGAGGGAGAGAGAGATAGAAACATCAATGATGAGAGAGAATCATTGATCGGCTGCCTCCTGCACACCCCACACTAGGGATCAAACCTGCAATCTGGGCATGTGCCCTGACCAGGAATTGAACTGTGACCTCCAGGTTCATAGGTCGATGCTCAACCACTGAGCCACACCAGCCACCCTAAGGCCAGGTGGAAAGCACTGACACACCTTCAGGGTGGCACAGAGACTGGAGGGACCCAGGATGGCAGGCCCCTCTCTCCACTCCCGCCCTCTTCAGCCCCTCCACCCTACCCCTTCTCCACCCTCCAGGGGTCCCTGTGGGTGAGTCCCCACTGAGTCTGAGCCATGTTTGGTGACCAAGACTGCACCCCACCAGAAGTTTCTTCACCTGTTTTTTGTACAATTCAACTTTATTATGAAATTCAACATCCTATATAATAAAAGGCTAATATGCAAATTAACCGAACAGCAGAGCGACCGGTTGCTATTATGTGCACTGACCACCAGGGGGCACTCAACTCAGGAGCTGCCCCCTGGTGGTCAGTGTGCCCCCACAGGGGGAGTGCCGCTCAGCCAGAAGCTGGGCTCATGGCTGGCAAGTGCAGCAGGGGTGGCGGGAGCCTCTCCTGCCTCCGTGGCAGCGCTAAGGATGTCCAACTGCCGGCTTAGGCCCGCTCCCCACGCCTGGGGATCAGACTTCCCCTGAGGGCTTCCAGAGTGCGAGAGGGCACAGGCCGGGCTGAAGGACCGCCCCCCAAGTGCACAAATTTTGTGCACCAGGCCTCTAGCATATTATATATATTACTTTGTCGAGACTGCTATAAAAATTTCTACACACTCAATTTTTTCATTACATGTTTTTTTTTTTTATTGTGGTAAAGTATCCATAACAGAAAACTTATCATTTTTACCATTTTAAAGTGTACAGTTCAGACATTTGGTACATTCACCGTGTTATGCAACCACAACTCTCTAGTTCCAGAACATTTTCATCACCCCAAAAGGAAACTCCAAACCCGTTAGGCAGCCATCGTGACCGATGTTTAACTCTCCCAGACACCCTTGTTCTTCTTCAATATGATTAGAAACATAGTGACGGAAGAAAAATGTCAAAACAAGGGAGCAAGCATTGCTTTGCTGTCAAACCACATTTGCCCAGAGAGCCAAAGCCCACACCCGCAATGCCAACAGCAACAACGGGAACACTTCCTGTCGCTCCATTCCAGGCCCTGTGCGCACGGCTTCTCGGGGGGACCGATTCGTCCTCAGCACAACCCTTACGCAAAGTGCTGGGTTACGATCACCTTCTACGCAAAAGGAAGCCAAGCTACCGAGAGGCACAGTCACCGCGACCAGGGAGCTGGGCCCCAGAGATAGACCAGCTCCGCCCTCCGCGCAGGCTGGGCTTCTTGCTGTGTGGGCTGCGGCTGCTTAACTGCCCCTCTGGGCCTGGATTCTGGCCCCTGTGAAAGGCTCTAATAGCGGGCGGGAGTGAGAGGGTGCCGCTCACACAGAGGAGGACTCGCTGAGGTTAGCTGCTATCGAAGGCTCTTGCCTTGCCTACCCCACCCTTCCCCAGGTTCGGAGGAAGTGAGAAAGGGGGACTGAAGGGGGCCGGGATCAGGGAGTGGGGAGGCACTTTTCCATTAACCCCACCACCACCCTAAGCACACGTCCTTTCAACTTTTCAGCCCACTGGCTCACTCCCGGCCACCCGTGGTTCTGGGCCGCTCTGAGGGCAGGGGTTGGCAACGAGAAGGGGCAGGAGTGGGAGTCTGGAGATCTCCCCGCAGAGTCCAGGGTGGGGCAGAGCCTGTCCGTGTCCCCAGCACCCGGCAGAGTCAGCGCCCACTATTTGTTGAATGAAGAATGAATGAATGAATGAATGACATTTTTGTGAGGCTCTAAGGACACATCAGGCTCTGTCTAGAGAGGCAGCTATTTAGTTGGGGGCAGGCACAGGACTTAGGTCTGCGTTCTTGGGCCGTCCTTGGGATTCACACCCCACACCCGTGTCCCCACAGTCCAAGTCTTATAGCTACGAAGCCACACCAAGGTTCCCGGGCACGCGCCCAGCAGTGTCACCCACATCAGCATCTCCCCTCCCTCCTGCCTCTCCTGGGGGTGGCGGAGCTCCGAGTTAGGTGGGGAACGAGAGTCAGAAGTGAGGGGAGGCGGAGAGGGTGTGTCTCTGGGTGGGGAGGGCAGGACCACCCCCGGGGTTGGGGCACCCTGAATGGATGGGGATCGGCAGGAGCACTGACCCTAACAGACTCGGTGCACAGGAGCGCTGGGAACTTTTCCGCCTTCTAAATATTTAGACAGTGAGATGGATGGGCGGCCGGGACCAAACCCGGCCAGCCAAGCGGTCATTCTGAGAGAACGGCTCCTGTGCTCCCTCTCTCCCTCCCCCTCCTCCCAGAGCTGGTGTGGCCACCCTGGAGGAAAGTAGCAGCTGATCGCCCCCCCCTGCCCTCCCCCTCGCCCCCCCCCCCCCGATTCAGGTCAAGGCCCTGGTAGGCCAGGGCTCCAGGGTTCATCGCTCGGCTGGTCCACCAGCCGTGGGCCTTCCCCTGACTGTCCGGCTCCTGTCCCAGGAGACGGGGCAGGAGATCACCGGATGCCCGAGATGTCAGCAGAGCGAGCAGGCTGCCGTGGACTCCACTTTGGACAGCGTTCCCACGGCGCTGCCCGGCCGCTGGGCCGGAGGCAGGCGTGCCCCCTGCGCCTCGCCCCAGGCTGGCAAAGGCACCCAGTTCCCCTCCTTCCCCCCGAGACTGGCGGGGGCCCTGGGGTCCTTCCCCCCGGAGGCCGGCTGGGAGAGGGGGCGCTGCGAGTGGCCGCGGGCAGGCCAGGGGCAGAGGCAGCAGAGCCAGAGCTTGAGACGCTGGAAGACGGCCTTTCGGAATAGGATGAAGACCCAGGGGTCCAGGATGGGGTTGAAGGCATTGAAACGGAAGGCGAGGAGGTCCCCCATCTCGCTGCTGTCCGGGGCGATGGCCTGGGTGAAGCCGCGGATCTGAGGGCGGGCGAGGGTATCAGAAAGTGCCCACCTGCCACCCAGCCAGCCTCCCCCGCCTCCACCCACTTGCTCGCCCAGGGAGTAGGAGGGAGGAGGGGCCTGGCAGAGGGGAAGGAAATAAGATAAAAACTAAGAAATGGACGCATCCGGGGAGCCGAGAGATAGAGAGCCCCAGGAAACAGCCAGCAGCAGCCTAGAGGGAGAGAGATGGGCTGTGTGGGCGGCCGGGCCCGCCTGTGTGTGTGTGTGTGTGTGTGTGTGTGTGTGTGTGTGTCCCTGCGTCATCCGTAAACCCCCTAAAGTTCTGATGATTCTCCAATTTAGCTCAGCCTTGAATTCTACAGAAAGAGCAGGAGGCCCAGAGTACAGATGGGGTGCCCAGGTGCCACAGGACGGGGTCTGTCCTGCTTCCATCCGGGAGAGGATGGGCGGGCATGGAGGAAGGGGGTGGGGGGGAGTCCACGGCAGATAGAGGGTGGCACCGGGGGGGCGGGAGCCTGGGTGTCAGGGGGGTGGGGGGGCCTCACACTCTGGAACCAAAGGAGCCTGGGGTCCAGACCCGACTCTGTCGTCGTGGGCGAGAGCCATTGCCCCTCACGTGTAAAATGGTGACAAGCGGGAACTCCTGCCTGTTTCGTGTAAATACTTGGGGAGTTGTCAACCCCAGAGCAAAGGCTCCATGAATGGGGGTCTTATCTTCACTAGGGGCCGGGGGAGGTCGGGGAGCCTCTGTGTGGGGACAGGAGAACTGGAAGGGGGGGGGCAGGGGTCAGGAGGAGGCCAGTGGAGCAGCAGCAGGCGGGAGAGACTTCTCCAGGGAGCCGGGGGTTGACAGATGCCAAAGTGTCCCCATCCGTGAAATGGGCACAAACAACGAGGCCAGAGCTGGGCGCTGCCCCCCCTCCCCGCCCCCCACACCCGCCCCGGCTGCCCAGGGACTCACCGTGAGAGGCAGGGAGCACACGGCCATGATGCCCGTCATGAGGCCCAGCAGGATCAGGTGGTCCACCTCGTCCTCGCGCGCCCGCGCCCCGGAGCCCGGGGCCAGCGCGCCCTGGTGGCGCCTCTGCTGGCGGTACATGCGGCAGAGGCTGAGGGTGACCGAGCCGTTGCACAGGACGATGGCGGCCACCAGCAGGGCCACGAGGCTGGCGTAGGCCAGGGAGTAGGCGCAGCCGCCCGGCTCGGGGGCGCGCAGGCGGATGAAGCACCAGCTGCCCGGGCAGTACTGCTGGTGCTGGCCCAGGCCCAGCAGGGGCAGCGAGCAGAAGAGGGTGCAGAAGGCGTAGACGGCGGGCAGCGCCAGGCGCGCGCAGCGGGGCCCGTCCAGCTGGGCGTACAGGTAGGGGTGGCTGAGCGCCAGGCAGCGCTCCACGGCCATGGCGCAGAGGATGAGCGTGGAGGCCAGGCCGAAGAAGGTCATGGCGAAGGCGAAGGCGTCGCACAGCACCGGCTGGCCGCGGGCCAGGCCCAGCAGCGAGCTGTTGCGGGCGTAGGCCACGAACACCGCGGGGCTCAGGAAACAGGTGCCCAGCAGGTCGGTGACCGCCAGCCCGGTGACCAGCACGGCGAAGGCCGAAGGGCGTGACCGTGACCGCCGCCGCGCCCCCAGGATGCCCAGCGCCAGCCCGTTGCCCACCACGCCGGCCACGAACATGAGGGTGCTGGTGGCCGGGCCCACCGAGTCCCGCACGTAAGTGAGGTTCCGGCAGGAGTCTGCCATCCTGGCCAGCGCCGGCCGCCGGGGCTGCGGGCCCCCGAGGGAGGGAGGCGGCGGGCGGAGCCGGAGCAGCCACTCAGCAGCCCTCCGCCTGCCTCCCCATGGGCCTCCCCGCAGCGGGGTCTCCCAGTCACCCCCAGGCCTCCTTGTGGGTCCGGCTGTCTTTGCTCTCTCTTCTCTCTTCTCTCTCTCTCTCTCTCTCCCCCCCGCCCCCCTTCTGTCTCTTTCCTTCTCTATCCCTGTTTCCTCTTTTCCTCTCCTCCTTCCCTCTGTCTCTCTGTCCCTCTGTGTCCTACTGTCTGTCTCTGTCCCCTCCCTTGCCCACACCCTCTGCCTCTCCCTCCGGCTCTCTCTCCCCCCACTGCTCCCTACCCCCTTCTCTGCATTTCTGCTCCCACCGCCCTCCTCACCGCACCTCTGCCGGCTCTCTCTGTCCCTCTGTCCCCTCGCTCGGGCCTGGGATCGCTGTCCGTGAGGTCTCTGTGTGTCAGCTTCTCCCTCCTGCCCTCCCTCCGCCCTCCCTCCTCGTGGTGCCTGCTCGGCCCCAGCTTTTTCATTTCCTCTCGCTGCCCCGCCTTCCCTCCCCCTGCTTTCTCCAGAGGCCCCCTGGGCTCCCTCCCTCCCGCCCTGGCTTGCTCCCTCTGTCCCATCTGCCCAGCACATCCATCTCCCGCCCTGCCCCCTCCCTGGGTCCTCTCCTGGTCCCATCGCCGAGCCACCTGCCACCGCTGCCCCAGGTCGCTGCCCGCCTCCCTTCCCCAGCACCTCCCAGGGGCCTGGGCGGGGATCCCTGAGTCGTGACACAGGCAGTTTGGACTCACCCGGGACCAGGACGGGCCCTGAGGAGCACAGCTGGCCAGTGCGCAAGGCTGACTGAGGTGGCCCCTGGGATCTATTCTGGGCTCCGGGGTTAGGACGCTGCCCAGGATTGAGAAATGACCAGGAAATTCCTCCCCGATGCAGTGTTTTCCAGGCACTTCTGAGATCTCTGTTCCCTGGACACAACGCATTTGCTCCCTCCAGAAGGAGCCCAGGAAAAACGCAGGTCGCGTAGCCGGTCCTCAGGCTGGGCTTGGACCCCGCCTGGAGCCCGGGAAGTGGAGACGAGACGCCTGCTTCTCACCTGGGTGCTGCCGGGCCCCAGGCCGAGGCGACCTTGACCTCCAGGGACAACATTTTGGCCACAGACAGCCGCCCAAGGCTCCACCTTCGCTGTCACACCGAGCTCCGCCCCTCCACAGACTCAGCCCAGCGGCGCCACTGCCACCGGGGGCCAGGTGCTCCCCCTCCTGTGTCCCAGCGGCTCAGCAGCCACCTGTCCCGCTCCCACTGAGCCCGCGCTCCCAGGCCGCCTCCCGCCCCCAGGGCCAGACGGGACCTGGGAGACCCTCTCAGACACCCCTCATCGTTCAGGGGGCAGTTTCAGGACAGAGATTACTAACTCGGGGTCTCACTTCCATTTGTCTTGAGTTTCTGTCCCAATGTGACCACCTCCGTGCTTTGTGATGGTCTGGGGCAAGGATGGGAGCCGGTGTACCTCAGTTTCCCCATCTGTACAATGGGTGACAGCAGCTTCTTGGGCCCATCCCAGAGCCTCTGTAACAAGGAGGGAGCCTGTGCGGTGTGTCCATCCCAGGCCAGGAGCGACGCCCCTGGCTTCGGGGCTGCGGGCTTCCCCTCTGGTCCATGTCCCCCGATAACCGTGCTCCCTATCACCGTGCCCAGCTGGCACCCCCAGCTTCCTGCAGGATGGGTGCCCCAACCCCAGCCACACCAGGGCCTGCAGGAGCGACCACACAGCCCTGCCCTTGGGGTGCCTGTGTGTGCGGAATCAGACCTCCGGGCCATGTGGTCCCTCCGGCGTATGCCCTGCAGCTGCCAGGCAGAGCAGAGGGCGCTCAGGAAGTTCTATCTTATTAATGCAGGAGGACGCCTGGCAGGCTAGCGCCATGCCCGGCATCTGGGCAGAGTGGGGGGGCGGGGGGAGCTCCGGTTCCGGCAGCCTCCCTCTCGCTGGCTTCCTGCCCCCGCCAGGGACCCCTGAGCACTCAGGGGCGCCCCGTGGGGCCTCAGACAAGCCCCTGCCCTCCTCGAGGCCTCAGTTTCCCCCTCTGCGCCAAGGGGGCTGGAACCCTTGCAACTGGCATCAGTTCTGTGCTTGGGGAGCAGGTGGGCGGCCATGGCTGGAACTCATTCCTCGTGAGAGTCCCTAAGGTCTGTGCCCTGCCCAGCGGGACACACCTTCTGGGGGCCCAGGGCCTCCTGCCCAGCTGTGGCCACAGGCCGCCCACAACAAGGGCAATAAGGGTTCCCCTTTCCTCCAGGTGCCTGTGGGTGAGAGGTCACCCCGCTGGGCAGGGTGGGGGAGGGGGAGGGGATGGTTTCCGGGGCAGGGAGGGGCCAACTCTGGAAGGAACTGCTCTGGTGGGTGAGTCAGCAGCTCTCCTCACCCCCCACACTGCTAGGAGCAGGGGCCGCCCCAGGCACCCAGGACAGGAGGACAGCAGGGGCCACTGGGAATGGACACACAGCGTGGGGAGGGAGGGATGGGCCCCAGAGGCGTGTGCCAGGGACCGTGCCTGTGATGGCAGGTGTGGGAGGGCATTCTTTGATGTCATCATCAAATGGCAGCCTTGCCCTTGTCGGGCTGCTGTGTGAAGACTAGAGACGGGCCCTAACCGGTTGGGCTCAGTGGATAGAGCGTCGGCCTGTGGACTCAAGGGTCCCAGGTTCGATTCCGGTCAAGGGCGTGTACCTTGGTTGCGGGCACATTCCCAGTAGGGAGTGTGCAGGGCTGATCGATGTTTCTCACTCTCTATCCCTCTCCCTTCCTCTCTGTAAAAAATCAATAAAAATATATTTTTAAAAAAAGACTAGAGACGGAAACCCCCTCTCCCCGCCTCCAGGAAGGCCCCCAATGCCACTGGTGTTACTATTCACTCAACACATGCTAACCTGCCTCCGTGTGCCGAGGGCTGGGACGCAGAGGCTCAGAGGACCTCCTCTGATGGGGGCCTGCTGGCCGGCCCGCAGCTGCGTCCCCCCACACCCAGCCGGGACTCACATCTGGACCAGCGGCCTTGAGGGCAAGTGCCAAGCCGGCCCCACCCAGCCAGCGGGCCAGGCGGCCTCTGATGTGCTGCCTGGAGAAGCTGCTTGCCCGCCCTGACCGTCCCTCCTCGGCAGGTCCCAGCACCCACAGCCGGGGCTTTGTCAGCCCCCCACCCTTTTCTCCACCCCAAACGGGTCCTTGCGCATCTGTCTGCTTCTGTTCCAGGGGCTTCGGCTCTCTGTGTCCTGGGCCGTGCCCCTCACCTGGGACCCCCTCCCTTCTGTCCCTCAGGCTCCCCACAACCCCTCCAGCCCCTCCCGGGCACATGCCTGGGTCCCGCTGCAGCTCAAGCCCCAACTGGCCAGGTGACGTCACCTCTGCGGGCCTGCTGTTGGCCGGATGCAAAATAAGGATGAACAGTCCCTTTGGGAGCATTCGGAGAATTGAGATGGAGCCTTGAAACAGGACTCCCAGGAGGCGATGGCCACTGGGGTGGCTCTCCTGGGGGTGCAGGGGTCTGAGCACTGGGGTGCAGGTGCAGGGCGGGAGGAGAGGCCGCCTGAGAGGGGCAGCCCGCAGCCCTGAGGGTCTGGAGCGCGTGGGAGGGTCCTTCTGAGAGCAGGTACTTCCCCAGGCGATCACCTCTCTGCCCTTGGCCAGGCCCTGACCCCGGAGCTGGCCTCCCAGCTGGGGTGTCAGGAAAGAGCAGCGGCGGCCAGAAGCGGCTGTCGCAGCGTCATACCCGCTAACAAGATTATCCATGTTTGCGCACATGCAGGCTGGTCACCAGGAGCTACCCTGTCCCTCTGGCTTCTTCCGCCAGCCTCAGTCCCGACGGGCTTCCGGGGCCAGACTCACCGACCCCTCCCTCCCCGCTCCAGCGGACCTCTCCTCCCTCCCCCACCCCAGGCCAGCCAGCCCTGCTCGCTCCTCCTCAGCCTCCCTTTCCCAACACCCGGAATTTGAAACAAGAAGCTCCCAGATCCCAGGGCCGAGAAGGTTAAATCACAACAGTCTAGGTGCAAAGAATGCTTACACTCCTGAAGTGCTGGGCAGGGGGCAGGACCCGGAATCCTGACGCCACGGGATGGGGAGACAGGAATTCCAGCCCTCCAGGGTCCTGGGATTACAGATTCCCGTGCATCTCGGGTTCTAAGATGCAAGGATGCAGGACCTGAGAAATTCCGGAATCCTTCTGGGGACTTCCGTCCCAGCATCCCTCCCAGCCCCACCCCACCCCACCCCCAGCTCATCCTTGGCTCTCCGGTCCCCTGCGTCCCCCGGGGCCCCCACAGACATGATGCAACCAGCTAAGAGGTGGGAGGCAGCAGGAGATGTAATTACAGCCTCTCCTGCCTCCATTCAACAGGAAGCTCAGAGTTGGGGCCCAGGGGACCCTAATCCGATGTGAATAATGAAACACTTGCTAGGCACATGCCCGCCCCGCCCCCCTCTGGGGAGTGGAGGCCCAGAGAGCTATCCAACTCCCTCCATCCAGATTCAGGGGTTCAGCCTCACTCTGGGGAGCAGAGGGTGCAGGGGGGCCAATGGATGTGTTCAGGAGGGGCTGGAGGGGTTGTGGGGGAGCCTGCAGGACAGAAGGGAGGGGATCCCAGGTGAGGGGCACCGCCCAGGTAAAGGCAGGGGAGGGACACCGAGCAGGAGCAGAAGCCCCTGGGACAGTGGCAAGAAGCAGGTAGATGCCCAAAGACCCATTTGGGGTGGCGGAGCGGAGGTGGGTGAAGAGAGGGGAGGAGGTCCTGGGCCAACCAGGTAAGATAATTAACCAAACCCACAGCTCATCTGCATCTCCTCATTTTCAACAGACATTTCCGCTTTCTCTCTTTTTTTAAAAAGATATTTCTTTATTGATTTCAGAGAGGAAGGGAGAGGGAGATAGAAACATCAATGATGAGAGAGAATCATTGATGGGCTGCCTCCTGCACGCCCCCTACTGGGGATCGAGCCTGGGCATGTGCCCTTGGCCGGAATCGAACCTGGGACCCTTTAGTCCGCAGGCCGTCGCTCTATCCACTGAGCCAAACTGGCTAGGGCTCCGCCTTCTCTTCATCCCACGGTAAGAAGCCCCTGACACAGGCTCCATGTCAAATAGCAACTGGACCTTGACCTCCTCGACTGAGAGGCAAAAGGGCAGGGTGGGGACTTCATGAGCCGGAAAGCCCCGGTCTCAGCTCACAGCCTGTGGTCCCCTGGGGGGGGGGGGGGGTAGGTCTGAGGTCACCAGATCTTCCAGCTCCGAAGAAGCCAGAAATACGGAGTCTGAGGCGAGTACTCTATTTTTCAATTTGGCAATCAAGTCAAGAACATTTTATAGATTTTTTTTTGAGAGAGAAGAAGGAAAAGGGAGACAAAACATCGATGTGAGAGCCAAGCATTGATCAGCTGCCTCCTGTATGCCTCCTACTGAGGATCAAGCCCCAAACCCGGGCATGTGCCATAACTGGGAATTGAACCTGCAACCTTTGGTGCACTGGACAAGGCCCAACCAATGGAGCCACACAGGCCAGGGCAAGAACATATATTATTGATTTTTACAGAGAGGAAGGGAGAGAGAGAGAGAGAGAGAGAGAGAGAGAGAGAGAGAGAGAGAGAAACTTCGATGAGAGAGAAACATTGATCAGCTGCACACCTCCTACTGGGGATGTGCCTGCAACCAAGGTACTCGCCCTTGACTGGAATCGAACCTGGGACCCTTCAGTCCGCAGGCCGACGCTCTATCCACTCAGCCAAACCGGTCAGGGCAGGGCAAGAACATTTAAAACATTATGTAGGCCAGCCCTAGCCTGTTTGGCTCAGTGGATAGAGCATCGACCTGCAGACTGACTGGTCCCAGGTTTGATTCTGGTCAAGGGCACATGCCCTCGTTGGGGGCTCGATTCCTCCGTGCGGGGCGTGCAGGAGGCAGCCGATCAATGATTCTCTCTCACCATTCATTGATGTTTCCATCTCTCTCTCGCCCTCTCCTTTCCTCTCTGAAATCAATAAAAAGATATTTTTAAAAAATAAAATAAAAATAAACATTATGGCCCTAACTGGTTTGGCTCACTGGATAGAGCGTCGGCCTGCGGACTGAAGGGTCCCAGGTTCGATTCTGGTCAAGGGCATGTACCTTGGTTGCCGGCACATCCCCAGTAGGGGGTGTGCAGGAGGCAGCTGATCGATGTTTCTCTCTCATCGATGTTTCTAACTCTCTATCCCTCTCCTTTCCTCTCCGTAAAAAATCAATAAAATATATTTTTTAAAAAATAAATAAAAAATAAACATGGCCCTGGCCGGTTTGGCTCAGTGGATAGAATGTCGGCCTGCGGACTGAAAGGTCCCAGATTCGATTCCGGTCAAGGGCACATGGCCAGGTTGTGGGCTCGATCCCCAGTGGGGGGTTTGCAGGTTAGGCAGCCGATCCACCATGATTCTCTCTCATCATGGATGTTTCTCTCTCTCTCTCCCTCTTCCTTCCCCTCTGAAATCAATTTTTTAAAAATTTTTAAAAAATATTATGTAGGCCAAAAGTAGAAAAGCCACAAAATATATAACTGCCAGCTATATATGTCCTGCGGCCACCAATATGGGACGTGGGAAACAGCGCAGACACCAGAGCTGTCACCGTCACCCTGTGTCCCCAGAACAAAGAAGAGGATTGTTGAAGGAAGGGCTGTCTCCTCTCTCTCGCCACACTTCTCTCTTCCCTAGGTCCCACGTGTTATTACCGCCATGGCCCAGCGTCCTCCTCCAGGAAGCCCTCCCTGACCCCCAAGCTGAGTCAGGGGCTCCAGCCTCTGACTTCCCCACCCCAGCCCTGCCCACTTGGGTTGCCACTACTGGGGACAGGTCTGTCTCACCCACTGGGTTCTGAGCCCCAGGAGGCAGGGCCAGGCTGTCTTGGTCACAGCCATGTCCCCAGCTTCACGCAGCACAGGGCCAGTCACAGAGCAGGTACTCAGGGAGTGTTTGGAAGAATGAACGAATGAATGAATGAATGAATGAATGAACAGGGTTCAGTGCTAAGGACAGAGATAGGCCTGTGGCGGGAAGTAGCCAAATGTGAAGAAAGGGGGTGAAACTATTCAGGGATGAGAAAGGTGGGACGGGCGCAGGGCCTCCTCGGGATCTGCAACCCAGGAGGGAGGAGGGGAGGGGGCCAGCTGAGGGTGCAGGGAGCCGGGAGCCCACAGCCTTCACCCTATTACCTCCCCGCTGTGTGACCGAGTAAGGGACTCATCTGTAAAGAAGGTGGCATCCTAGCAGCCAGCTGCCTCTGGGACTGTTGGACGATTAAATAAATTCGGGGGTAGAGGAGGCTCATTTCCTCCGAGGCGCCCTATGCACCCTCACCCCCACCCCACACTCCGGATGTGAGACGGGATCAGATTTCCCCGCGGGGGCCCCAAGCTCAGCGAGGCCTCAGGTACCACCATCACCACGTTTATTGGATTCAAACTTTGGCAAAGCAGGGTCAGCCGTCGGGAAGGCTCAGAGCAGGATGCAAAAGAGGCGCTTGTCGCGGAACGGGTTCTCGGCGGCGGGGACCGGCGTTACCAGCGGGTCGTCTTTCGCGTGCGTCTCGCAGAAGGCCAGCAGCTCGGCCGCCGCCTGCGACACCTGCGGGCACGCGGTGAAGTCCATGCCCGGGCCCCGCCCACTCGGGCCCCACCCCGCCCCGTTCTTCAGGCCCCGCCCTTTGTCTAGGGCCCCGCCCTTCAGGCCCCGCCCCTCATCTAGGGCCTCGCCCCCCGACCCCCAGGCCCCGCCTCTGGCCCCCCCCACCCCTTGCCTAAGGCCCCGCCCCTCTCAGGCCCCCGCCTCTGACCCTCCCCGTCCTTCAGGCCCCGCCCCTCTCGGCCCGCCCTCCAGGTCCCGCCCCTTGCCTAAGACCCCGCCCCTTCATGGCCCCGCCTCTGATACGCCCATCTTGCATGCCCAGCCCCTTATTTAAGGCCCCGCCCCTCTCCGCCCCGCCTCTGGTCCGCCCCGCCCTCCGCTCAGGCCCCGCCCCTTGTCTAGGGCCCTGCCCCCTCCCTCAGGCCCCGCCCCTTGTCTAGGGCCCTGCCCCCTCCCTCAGGCCCCGCCCCTTGGCCCTCCTCGGGTCCAGCTCAGTTCAGAAAGGGATCTTACCCCCCCAACCCCGGGCTCCTGGCTCCACCCCCGACAGTGCCCGGGGCAGACGCAGCCCCCGCCTTCCTCTACCCGAGACCCCGCACCTTCATGCGGTCGATGTTCACTTCCAGCTTCAGCTGCTCCACCGCCTTGCGGGCTTCCGCGATCTTGGCCATGTTGTTGGACATGGCTGCGGCGGGCAAGGAGTCAAAAGCCGGTGGGGGCGAAGGGGGCGCCCAGGGGCGTCCGGGACCCCGGAGAGGGTGGCGGTGTGGTGGGACCCAGCAACCGGGGCGTGGGTGGAAGAGCGCGCGAGGGTGCCCAGAGGCGGTCGGAGGGGCGGGAAGACAGGGGAAGTGGAGATGAAGAGCCGCTCAGATGGGGACCGAGAGGCAGGGGGAGGGAGGGACAGAGGAAGGCAGCAGGGAGCACAGATGCAAGGCTGGGGCAGGTGGAGGGAGGGACGGAAGGACAGGGCCACAGGTGCCGGAGCACGATCCAGGTGTCCTCGGCCCCCAGGGACACAGCGAGCCAGGAGGGGGCCCTCCCCAGGCCAATTAGCAGTGGTTCCAGGGAGAACAAGGAATTAAGATCTCGGCGGGAGGGGCGCAGAGGGGGCCTCATTAGGGCCTCGGACGCAGCTGCCCCCTGCGCTCCCCTCGGGAGCTCCCCCACCCAGCCTCTACCTCAAAGGCTCCTCTGCTCATTAGCACTTGGAGAGAGGGGGAGGAGGGAGGGCAATCCAGGCGCGACTGGGAGAGAGGCGGAGAGGATGGAGACAGGGGCAAATGGAGGGGCAGAGGGAGAGACAGTGACGGAGGGAGAGACTGAGGCACAGGAGGAATAAAGAGACTGGGGCTGGGGAGAGAGATGGAGACGGGGGAGAATGAAGTGATGGACGGAGTTGGGGGCACAAACAGAGGAGTAGAGAAAGGGATAGAGTGGCACGGGTCGGGGAGAGGGTTTAGAGAGGGGAGATGGAGTGATGGGGAGAGGATAGAGATCGGGACACGTGTAGGGGGAGAGGAAGGGGCACAGATAGAGGGGCAGGGAGAGGCACGGGGGACAAGGGGACAGAGGACAGGGGGACAGAGAGAGGGAGGTGGAGGGGTTGGGGAGAGACAGGCTGGTGGAGACGCAGACATATAAAGTCATTCATTCACTCACTCATTCATCCCCAGGCAGACCCACCGGCAGAGAGGGGACAGAGGACCGACCTGTTGGGGCAGGACCGGAGCCTCCTACCTGTTGTTGCCCAGGGCTGGGATGGCGGGCTGCTGGCGGAGGTGAGGCTGACAGGCAGCTGCTGGGTCCCCCAGCCCAGCCCAGCCCAGCCCAGCCCAGCCCAGCCCCGCCCCCTCCCCTGGGGCAGCCCCTGAGGACCTGCCTGCTCCTGCGGCTGCCACCACCAGCCCCACTGCTCTCTCACTGCCTCGCTCTGTCTCCCTGCGTTCTATCTCTGTCTGTCTGTCCCCCCTTTGTCTCGTTCCCTCGCTCTATCTCTCTCCGTCTCCCCTCTCCATCTCTGTCTCTGCCCGTCTCTCTCACTCACACTCACTCCTGGGAAGACAGCCTCTCAAGGTGTGTCCGTACCCTCTGCCTTTATTCTACACACGCATCTCCCCCGTGCCCCACACAGCCTCTCCTTCCATCACACATGCTCTCCCACCCTGCCACCCCCCACCTCGGGGTCACCCCATCACAGCGACCCCCCTCGGCACACAGCCTCACACGCACAGCCCCTCTCTCAGGGACGCCCCGTGCCTCACTGTGTCACCGGTATCGCCACAGATTCTCACACACGATCTGTGCGCAACACACCACCTCCCACGGTGCCCCAGTCCCATGGCCTCTCAACACGCCACACAGGGTCCCTCACAAGCGCTTGGAGAATGACGCGTCATCACCGATGACATCTTGCTCAACCGCAGTCAGATGTACCTTCTCGGGGTGAACTGTCCGGTTTCACGGTCACACAGCCTCTCAAGATGCCACACACATTCCCCGGCGATCAGGGCTTCTCTTCCATCCGGCCTCAGCCTCGCACTTTCTCTGTGTCCCACACGGCGACATGTAATTACTCATGCACCCTCCTGTGAAACACTGTCCCATAATATTTTATATGATTACACAGTGATAGCCAGCGACTCCCACATACAGGCCACGCATTCCTGCACAATCTCTAAACGTCACACGCAATCTTACACGTTCCCTGACACACAGTCACCACCCCCCTCCCCACGGTCATGTACAGAATCTCTGGCTGAGCCTCAGACAGTTGGCATCTGTCACACATGGCTGTTGCCCGCACACAGCAATCTCCCAGTGTGGCACACTTACGCACACAAGGTCTCTCTCAGACTCTGTCTTTCAATTGAATTTATTTTGGTTCATCCTCACCAGAGGGTATTTTTTCCACTGATTTTAGAGAGGGGGAAAGGAAGGGGAAAGAGAGAAACATCGCTGTGAGAGAGACACATTGAATGGTTGCCTCCCAAACACGCCCCCACCTGGGCAGGGGGTAGAAGGTGCAACCCAGGTCCGTGCCCTGGACCTGGAATGAACTCCAGACCCTTCCATGTCCGGGCCAACGCTCTACCCGCTGAGCCACACCAGCCAGGGCTCTCTGGTGCTCTAGTCTCTGCGTGCCCTGCACAGTCACACGCTCTCTCGTGCGCGGTCACAATGCCGTGCCAGTCTGTGAGGCTCCCACATAATCTGTGTCACAGTCACACACCACCCTCACCGTCCATCGTGTGGCTGACGCATGCTGCATCCCACTCACATGGTCTCTGTGTCACACCCAGGCCCCACGCTGCCCTCTCACGCCCCCTCTGTGGATCGCACTCACTCAGAGTCACCTCGTCTGCGAAGGTGACGCACACAACACTCATCCCTCAGCAGGCCGCACGCTGTCACACACAGTCTCTCACTCTCACATACGTTCTCTCCGGACCACAAACAGCGCCCCCGCTTGGCACAGGCAACCTCATGGCGTCACACGCCGTCCCATGCATGTCCTCTCTCTCCTCTCACATGTACAGTCACATATAACCTCTAGATCAGTGGTTCTCAACCTTCTGGCCCTTTCAATACAGTTCCTCATGCTGTGACCCAACCATAGAATTATTTTCGTTGCTACTTCATCACTGTCATGTTGCTACTGTGATGAATCGTCATGTCCATATCTGATATGCAGGATGGTCTTAGGCGACCCCTGTGAAAGGGTCGTTCAACCGCCAAAGGGGTCGCGACCCACAGGTTGAGAACCGCTGCTCTAGGTGTAACACACTACTTCTCAGCCATACTCTCTCTATAACATCTCACCACGTCACAGAGCCCCACGCAGCCTCTGACGTCACGCACCGTCTCGCATTTGTACACTCACAGTCTCTCGGGGTTACAGGCCATCGCCCCGAGTCCCCCACGGACACCGGGTCTCTCCGGCATTCCGCGCACCCCTGCGTGCACACTCAGCCCTCGGTCCTCTCCTGACAGTCCCCTGCCGGCCACGTGGGGGCGCCCGCGGCCCGCCGAGCCCGCGCCAAAGCCCTGGGTCCTCAAATCCGGAGGGCAAGGCGCCCCCGCGGCCGGTTGGGGTGCAGACATTGGAGAACAAGAGAAGTAGGAGAGTGGAGGGGTCTCGAGGGAGAAGATGAAGAGGGACTGGGACACCGAGAGAGGGTGAGAGGTGCAAGGAGAGACAGACACGCAGAAAGACGCCGAGACAGAGAAATTCGGAGAGACCTAGGGACAGGCAGAGGACAGCGGAGAGACAGACACACAGAGACACGAGGGTACAAGAGAGACACCCGGACAGAGACAGGCGGCCAGAGAGATAGACACTCAGACCGCGCCTTGCAAGGGACGGGGGCGGGGCCTGCAGAGGTGCGTCTCGGGGGCGTGGTCCGGCGGCCTCGGGGGCGGGGATATGGGCGGGGCTCGGGGCGGGGTCTGGGGGCGTGCCCCGACCACCCCAGACGGTGGCAGCGGGGCGGCGGGGCGGCGGCGGGGCGGCGGCGGGAGCTCAGGGAAGAGGTGGCGGGTTGGTGGGGGACGGAGAGTCTCTGCCGCAGTCAGCCCATCCCCGTTCGGTCTTTACGACCTGGTCTGGGAAGCAAGGCCGGCGGGGCGGGGACCACGGCCGGCCCCGATCCCCGGTGTAGCCATTGGAGCGGGGGTGTCGGACCCTGGCTCCTCTCCTCCCTGCTCCGCGGGAGCGAGGAGCCAGGTGGGGGAGGGGAACCAGGCGCACATCTGGAAAGCATCAGGCGCACCGGACGTGCCAGGGCCCCGGGCCGCGGCGGAAGGGGGGCGGGGAGCTAGGGCGCCCTAGTCCCCCCACCCCCCCCACCCCCCGAGCGAGGTCCGCCGGCGCCGGGGAGGGGCCTGGGCGTGCGCCCAGCCTCCGCGCGCCTCCCGCAGCTGGTTTCCATCAGCAGTTCTGGCCCCGGCAGACCCCGAAAGGAAACCCAGCTTAGAGCGCGGGCAGACAGGGTGACAACCCACCCTCCCCTCTCCCTCCCCAGAGGCTGGGGGCCGGGGTGACGGACGGACGCCGCCTGGGCCGAGTGTAACCTCCATTTCTCTCCTAGGCTGCGGCCCTCGGCCCTTCTGTACCCTGCGCGCCACCTTAGTTTTGCTCTGTGCTGCACAGGAACAGCCCGGCCTCATGACAACCTAGTAACCCAGCAGTCTTGCTATTACTGTCCCCATCTTTCCCACTAGGAAACTGAGACCCTGGCTTCAGATTCAGGTCTGGCTTTAATTATTCAAGAAACGTTGCCAAAACCGGTTTGGCTCAGTGGATAGAGCGTCGGCCTGCGGACTGAAGGGTCCCAGGTTCGATTCCGGCCAAGGGCATGTGCCTGGGTTGCGGGTACATCCCCAGTGGGAGATGTGCAGGAGGCGGCTGATCGATGTTTCTCTCTCATCGATGTTTCTAACTCTCTATCTCTCTCCCTTCCTCTCTGTAAAAAATCAATAAAATATTAAAAAAGAAAAAAAAAAAAGAAACGTGCACTGAGAGCTAAGATTTGGAAACAGCCTAAGTGCCCATCAGCAGATGAGTGGATTAAAAAACTGTGGTACATCTACACAATGGAATACTACGCTGCGGTGAAAAAAAAAAAAAAAGGAATTCTTACCATTTGCAACAGCATGGATGGACCTGGAGGGTATTATGCTAAGCGAAATAAGCCAGTCAGAGAAAGATAAATACCACATGATCTCATTTGTGGAATATAATGAGCAACATAAGCTGATGAACAAAAACAGATCCAGAGACAGAGAAGCATGATCAGACCGTCAAACCTCAGAGGGAAGGTAGGGGAGGGTGGGGGTAAGGGGGAGAGATCAGCCAAAAGACTTGTATGCAAGCATATAAGCATAACCAATGGACACAGACACCAAGAGGTGAGGGCATGAGTGGGGGTGGGGTGTGGGGCAATGGGGAGATAAGGATACATGTAATACCTTAATCAATAAAGAAAACAAGAAACGTGCACTGAACGCCAACAGTAATTCTCCCATCACATACCCAGTGGCCCACTGCACACTCCTACCGGGGTGTCTGCTGGGAATCTCAAACTCAGCACATCCGAAACCGAGCTCCGGGTTCCACCCGCCAAACCCACTCCCACCGCAGCCTGACCCATCTCCGTGGTCATTCTCCACGCCCCTCCCTCTCTCCCACCCCACAAATGATCTTGCAACAAATCCATCAGCTCCGTCTTCAAAGCGCCTTCACAATCCAGTCACTCTCACCTCCGGGCAGCCCCGCTCTGGTGCGGCCACCAGGCTCTCCCACCTGGACTAGCCTAGTGGCTCCCTACGGCGTCCCCAGCTTCTTCCTATCTCCCTCAGCCTGGTCCCGTCAGGACAGCCAGAGGGACCCTGCGTGAGCCCAAGTCCTCAGATAATAGCAAGTGTTGGTGAGGATGTGGAGAAATCGGAGCCCTCGGGCACTGCTGGTGGGAATGTAAAACGATGCAGCCACTTTAGAAAACAGTCGGGCAGTTCCTCAAAAGGTTAAACAATTACCACATGACCCAGCAGCTCCACACCTGGGTATCTCCCTAAGAGACATGGAAACATATGTCCACACAAAAACTTGTCCAGGAATGTTCACAGCAGCATATTCATAACTAGAGACCCGATGCACAAAAATTCGTGCAAGAGTAGGCCTTCCTTCCCCCGGCTGCTGGCACCGGCTTCCCTCTGGCACCCAGGACCCTGGCTTCCCTCCTCCGACCACCAGCAGGCACCCGGGACCCTGGCTTCCCTCCTCCGACCACCAGCAGGCACCGGGGACCCTGGCTTCCCTCCTCCGACCACCAGCAGGCACCCGGGACCCTGGCTTCCCTCCTCTGACCACCAGCAGGCACCCGGGACCCTGGCTTCCCTCCTCCGACCACCAGTAGGCACCCGGGACCCGGGCTGGCTCCCCCCACCCCTTCGTCAGGAAGGACATCCGGAATGACAGCTGGAAGACGTCTGGTCTAATTAGCATATTACCCTTTTATTTTTATAGATAGCCCCAAAGTGAAAGCAACTCAAATGTCCATCAACTGATGAATGGATAAACTAAAAGTGGTCGACCCAAACAAAGAGTGAAAGAAGCCAGAAAAGACCACATATTCCACGACTCCATTTACATGTCCAGAACAGGCAAGTCTGTAGAGACAAAAGTGGATTAGCGGTTGCCAAAGGCTGGGGAGATGGGAGGCTGGCAGCTAAAGCGTGCTGAGTTTCTGTTGGGTGTGATAAAAATGTTCTGGGATTTACTGTGGCAATAGTTGCACAACTCTGTGACTATACTAAAAGCTATTAAGACATTCATGAAAGAAATGGAAAAAGACACAAATAAATGGAAAGGTATTCTGTGCTCTTGGGTTGAATGAATTAACATCATTAAGATGTCCATAGTACCCAAAGCAATCTACAGATCCAAAGCAATACCTATTAAAATTCCAGTGGCATTTTTCACCAAAATAGAACAATCCTAAAGTGTGTATGGAACCACAAAAGACCCCGAATAGATAAAGCAGTCTTGAGAAAAAAGAACAAAGCTGGAGGTATCACTCTCCCTGGTTTTAAACTATATTACAAAGCTATAGCAATCAAAACAGCATGGCACTGGCATAAAAACAGACAAATAGATTAATGGAACAGAATAGAGAGCCCAGAAATCAACCCCACATATGGTGGCCAATTAAATTATGACAAAGGAGAATGAATACACAATGGGGAAAGGACAGTTCCTTCAACAAATTGGGTTGGGAAAACTGGACAGCCATATGCAAAAGAATGAAACTGGTCCACTTTCTTACAACAGACACAAAACTGAACTCAGGATGGATTAAAGACCTCGAGGTAAGACCTGAAACCATACAACACCGAGAAGAAAACACAGGCAGTAAGCTCCTAGGCATCCAAATTGGTGATGATATTTTTGGATTTGACATCAAAAGCAAAGGCAACACAAGCAACAAACAAGTGAAACTACAAACTAAAAAGCTTCCATTCAGCAATAAAATGGAAAGGCAACCTACCGAATGGGAGAAAATATTTGTGAATAATATATCTTTTTTTTTTAAAATATATTTTATTGAGTTTTTACGGAGAGGAAGGGAGAGAGATAGAGAGCTAGAAACATCGATGAGAGAGAAACATCGATCAGCCGCCTCCTGCACATCTCCCACCGGGGATGTGCCCGCAACCCAGGTACAGGCCCTTGACCGGAATCGAACTTGGGACCTTTCAGTCCGCAAGCCGACGCTCTATCCACTGAGCCAAACCAGTTTCGGCGTGAATAATATATCTTCTTGTTCGCTCATTTATTGATTTGAGAGAGAGGGAGAGGAAGGGAGAGAGAAAGAAAGAAACATTGATCTGTTACTCCACCCACCGTGCATTCACTGGGGTCAAACCCAAAACCTTGGTGTATCAGGATGATGCTCTAACCAACTGAGCTACCCGGCCAGGGATGTAAATCATATATCTGATAAGCGGTTAATGTTCGAAATATATAAAGAATGCATACAACTCACTAGCAAAGAACCAAGCTGATTAAAAAATGGTCAGAGGATGTGAATAGACATTTTTCCCAAAAGGACATACAAATGGCCAATGGAGATATAAAAGGTGTTCAACACCACTAGTCATCAGGGACATGCAAGTCAAAGCCACAGAGATATCACCACACACCTGTTAGAATGGCTACTATAAAAAGACAAGATTGCCCAGCTGGTGTGGCTCAGTGGTTGATTTTCGACCTATGAACCAGGAGGTCACGGTTTGATTCCCGGTCAGGGTTGTGGGCTTGGTCCCCAGTAGGAAGCATGCAGGAGGCAGCGGGTCAATGATTCTCATCATTGATGTTTCTATCTCTCTCCCCCTCTCCCTTCCTCTCTGAAATATATATAGATTTAAATATACATATATATAAAATTTAAAATATAAAATAGAGCCCTAGCTGGTTTGGCTCAGTGGATAGTGTCGGCCTGCGGACTGAAGGGTCCTGGGTTCCATTCCAGTCAAGGGCATATGCCCGGGTTGCAGGCTCCATCCCCAGTGGGGGCATGCAGGAGGCAGCCGATCAATGATTCTCTCTCATCATTGATGTTTCTATCTCTCCCTCTCCCTCTCCCTTCTTCTCTGAAATCAATAAAAACATATTTTAAAATATTTAAAATAGAACCACTAGACGATGCAGCAATTCCACTTCTGGGTATGTATCCAAGAAAATGAAAACGCTAAATCAGAAAGATATGTGCACCCGTGTGTTCATCACAGCATTATTTGCAACCGTCAAGCTGTGGAAACAACCTAAATATCCATTGATGGATGAATGGATAAAGACTATATCATACACACAATGGAATATTATTCAGCCATAAAAAGTGAGGAAACTGCCTTCTGGGACAACATTGATGGGCCTTCAGGGTATCATGCTAAGTGAAATAAGTCAGACAGAGAAAGACAAATACTGTATGATCTCCCTTATAGGGAAGAAGGAAAGAAGACCTCATAGCTACTGAGAACAGATTGGTGGATGCCAGAAGGAGAGTGGGGGGAAGGGGGGAGGTGGTCAAAGCTACCAACTTCCAGTAATAAATGCCATGAGGGTACAGCATGGGGACAACAGTTAAGAATACTGTGATTATTCTGCATATTTGAAAATTGCTAGGAGAGCAGATCTTAAAAGTTCCCACCACAAGAAAATATTTTTTTTAATATATTTTATTGATTTTTTACAGAGAGGAAGGGAGAGAGATAGAGAGCCAGAAACATCGATGAGAGAGAAACATTGATCAGCCGCCTCCTGCACATCTCCTACTGGGGATGTGCCCGCAACCCAGGCACATGCCCTTGACCAGGACCAGAATTGAACCTAGGACCCTTCAGTCCGCAGGCCAACGCTCTATCTACTGAGCCAAACCGGTTTTGGCAGAAAATATTTTTTTTGAAAAGAAAGCCCTTAAAGTCTATATTCTATACGGGTGAATTTCATGATGTGTGGCTTATATCTCAATAAAACGGTTAACTCCCTCATTCTCCCCCAAAACCTACGTCCCTCTTCAGCTGAGAATGTCCCAGGGCTCTCACCTCCCTCAAAGTGAAAAATCAAAATCTTCACCATGGCCCCCGAGGCCCCCCCCACCCCACACACGACAGGGTGCGCCCTCCCATTCCCTGCCCTCGCCCACCACCCCAGAGGTGCTGGACTCCCAGCTATTTTTGCCAACACACCAGGCACCGTTTTGGCCTCAGGGCCTTTGCACCGGCAGACCCCTCTGCCTGGGATATTCTTCCCTGAGGTCTCCACAACCTCACTCCTCCTTCAGGTCTCTGATTAAATGTCACCTTCCCAGTTAGACCATCCCTGATCACTCGACTTCAAATGACAGACTGCTCAGCTCCCCAGCCCACTCAGTTCCCTCATGGCTCTGCTCTGTGCTCCCTCATCGTCCTACCACCTTTATTTTTATTTATTTATTCATTTTTGTTAATCCTCACTCAAGGATTTTATATATATAATTGATTTCAGAGAGGAAGAGAGAGAGATAGAAACATCAATGATGAGAGAGAATCATTGATTGGCTGCTTCCTGCACGCCCCCCACTGGGGATGGAGCCCACAACCCTAGAATCCAACTGTGACCTCCTGGTTCATAGGTTAATGCTCAACCCCTGAGCCATGCTGGCCGGGCATGAGGATATTTTTTCCATTGTTTTTTTTTTTTTTTTTTAATATGTTTTATTGATTTTTTACACAGAGGAAGGGAGAGGGATAGAGAGTTAGAAACATCGATGAAAGAGAAACACAGATCAGCTGCCTCCTGCACGCCCCCCACTGGGGATGTGCCCGCAACCCAGGTACATGCCCTTGACCAGAATCGAACCTGGGACCCTTCAGTCCGCAGGCCGACGCTCTATCCACTGAGCCAAACTGGTTGGGGCTCCATTGGTTTTTAGCAAGAGTGCGAGGGAGGGAAAAGGGTGGGGCGCAGAGAGAGAGAAACATTAATTTGATAGACACACATCAATTGGTTGCCTACTGCACATACCCTGATAGGGCCGGGGATCGAACCTGCAACCCTTCGGTGCACTGGCCAATACTCAAACCACTGAGCCACACTGGCCAAGGCCTTGCCACCTTGAAAAGATTATAAAATTTAATTATTTATTATGTCAACTCCCCTCCCCACTCAGCTTCCATCTCTGTGACCAGTTCCTTGTATATCCTTCCAGAGACAATCCATTTGCAAATATATTATGCAGGACAGTGGTTAAGGGCCTGAACTCGTAGGCAACCGGAACTTAAATTCCGACTTTGCTATCTGAGCTTCGGGTAAGCTACTTAACCGCTCCGTGCCTCCGTTCTCCACCTGTAAAATGGGATCATAACAGTATCTAACCCCAGGAGGTTGTGAGGATTAAATGAGTCAATATACAGTGGGGCCTTGACTTACGAATGTCCCGACTAACGAGTTTTTCGAGATACCTCGGCCAATTTTTTGCTTTGAGTTGCGAGCTAAAATTCGGGTTACAAGCCAGCTTCAGATATCCCACCGCTAGTTGGCGCAGTGAACGTCACGCCACAACATCAGCCCAGCATCACGTGTCATTGTAATGGTGAAAATTGATTTGACATACGAGTAATTTGAGTTACGAGCTCCGTCACAGAACGAATTAAACTCGTATATAAAGTGCTAAGAATAGAGTCTGGCATGGGCACCAGGCGTGCTAGCTGTTCTTGTTCACAGCAAACCCTAGCAAGCTAGAAAGGAAGGGAGGTCATCCATTTTTACTGCAACCATTTGACCAGCGAGTGACCTGCGTAGACAAGTCCCTTCCCCTTTCTGGCTTTGGTTGCCTCTTTCATAGAACGGAGATGGGCGAATATTCCCAAGGGCCTGACAAGCTACCTGACAAACTTTTAAAAATAACTTTGATTTATTATACTCTAAAAGAAACACATGTTTATCTGCACACGTAGAATGGGAGCTCCACAGGCCAGAGACTTTTCTCTTCTGTTCCTTGCGGTGTCCACAGGGCCCTACTGAGCACCAGAGATTCAGAGGCACACAGTAGGTCTGGTCCCCGCTTCTCAGATCTCAAAGGGGCAGAGAGGCGGACCCACCCATGTAGGCACAAAGGTCACAGTAACAACAAATACCCACCCTTCAGACCTGGACTTGGTGGCAGTTGGGTCCCTCTTTTTTGGGGGGGAGGGGGCCACCCTCTTGCTGTGTGACCAGGGCAAGTGATGGCCCCTCTCTGAGCCTCTGTTAATCCAGCCTTGAAATTAGTATAACTTTTGGGCTTACCCAATAGAAAAGGGGCAAAGGATGTGAGCAAGCAATTAACTCGCAGAAGAAACACAAGTGGTTCAATAAGCAAACAAAAAGATGTATTTCATTAGGAAACAGGGAGGGAGACATGCTAATTAAAACAACAGTTCTCAAACCATTGTTTGGTAAAGGAGTGGAAAAACAGGCATCTTAAAAATAGCTGTGTGTTTTTTTTAATACATATATATATATTAACACATTTTTATTGATTTCTGAGAGGAAGGGAGAGGGATAGACAGACAGAAACATCAATGATGTTTGGCTCAGTGATGACTGGCTGCCTCCTGTTATGGCCCCTTCTGGAGATCCAGCCTCCAACCCGGGTATGTGCCCTGACTGGGAATCAACCATGACCTGGTTCATAGGTCAAGGCTCAACCACTGAGCCACACCAGCCGGGCGCTGTTGCAAATGTCAGTTGAGGGCAGTCTCAGTGAAAGGAAGTGTGGCCGTGCCAATGAAACGTTTCTAAATGGGTCCTGCCAGTGTTGCTCAGTGGCTGAGCATCAACCCAGGAATCAAGAGATAACCTGTTTGATTCCCCATCACGGTATGTGCCTGGGTTTTGGTTGCTGGCTCGATCCCCAGTAGGGGGCGTGCAGGAGGCAGCCAGTTGATGATGTTTCATCGACGTTTCTCTCTATCCCTCTCTCTCAAAATAAAAACATTTTTAAAAAAATAAAGCTTCTAGCCCTAACCGGTTTGGCTCAGTGGATAGAGCGTCAGACTGTGGACCAAAGGGTCCGGGTTCAATTCTGGTCAAGGGCACATACCTTGGTTGAAGGCTCCTCCCCGCCCCGCCCTGGTCAGGACTTGTGCAGGAGGCAACCAATTGATGTGTTTCTGTCACATCAATGTTTCTCTCTGTCTTTCCCTCTCTCTTCCACTCTCCCTAAAAATCAATAGAAAAATATCCTCAGGATTAACAAAAAAAATTTTTTTTCATTTAAAAGTTTTAAAATGAGCCCTGGCTGGTGTTCCTCAGTGGTTAGAACGTCAGCCCTCACACAGAAGGGTTGTGGGTTTGATTCCCAGTTAAGGTCAAGGGTACAGTACCTCCCTTGTGGTTTGATCCCGCCCCCTTCCCACCCAACCCCTGCTCCCCCCACCCCCTTCCACAGTCTGTGCACCAGAGGCAATTAATTGATGTGCCTCTCTCACATTAATGTTTCTCTCTCTCTCTCTCTCTCTCTCTCTCTCTCTCTCTCTCTCTCTCTCTCTCTCCTCTCTTTCCTCCCTCTCCTCTCTCTCTCCCTTCCACCCCCACCATTCTGCTCTTCCACTCTAAAAAAGCAATGGAAAAAATATCCTCAGGCCCTAGCCGACTTGGCCCAGTGGATAGAGCATTGGCCTTCAGACTGAAGAGTCCTGGGTTCGATTCTAGTCAAGGGCACATACTTTGGTTGCGGGCTCCATTGAGGTCCTGGTTGGGGAGCATGTGGGAGACAACCAATCAATGTGTGTCTCTCTCTGTGTGTCTATCCCTCTCCCTTCCACACTCTCTAGTAAAAATCAATGGAAAAATATCCTCAGGTGAGGATTAGCATATATATATATATATATATATAAAATCTCCTTAGGTGAGCATTTTTTTTCAAGTTTTTAAATGATCAGACTATAATGACGAAGCAATTCTATTTCTAGGAGTGGATCCTACAGACAGTCATACACAAAAGCACAAAGAGACTCATACAAGGACATTACTGCAGCAAGGGCCATAATAGCAAAGGAACTGGAGAGCTGACAGTCAGGTTAGATTATGGGACTCCCTACAGTGGACTCTCATGCAGCTAAAGCAATAATAGGAATATATGTCATCTAAGTTTAGAGTAAGTGGAAAAATTCCTAGAAGAACACCGCTTAGCCAAACTGACACGGGAAGAAATAGAAAAGCTTAATAGTACTGTAACCATTAAAGAAATTCAGTTCTTAATGAAAATCTTTCCCATAAAGAAATCTCCGGGCACAGATGACTTAACCAAAAAAAAAAAAAAAAATTATAAAGAATGCATACATAGCCCTAACCGGTTGGGCTCAGTGGATAGAGCGTCAGCCTGCAGACTCAAGGGTCCCAGGTTCCATTCCGGTCAAGGGCATGTACCTTGGTTGCGGGCACATACCCAGTAGGGAGTGTGCAGGAGGCAGCTGCTCAGTGTTTCTCTCTCATCGATGTTTCTAACTCTATCCCTCTCCCTTCCTCTCTGTTAAAAAAAAAAAAAAAAAAAAATCAATAAAATATATTTTTTAAAAAGAATGCATACATATAGTTCAATGTATGTAACTATAGTTTTACATATACAGTATAACAATATCTAGATGCACATATATAGTTATATATAGTTACATGGTTACTAGATCCATATATGTATGCAAACACATAAAGGGAAAACATGAGGGGGATGCATACCAAACTGATTACGATGACTTCTGAGAAAGGGGATTTGGGACTGTCCTTTTACCTATATTGTTTCTGCTTTTATGAAACCATCTTTATGGCCAAACAAAACTCCATCGAAGGCCAGCTTCACTGAGGTAAAATGGCCAATGGTAGGAAAATGATGCCGAGACCAACCTGGCATCTGCCTTCTGGTTCAGGGCACTGCCACATCCACAGCAAACAGCAATCGCTTCATAAATGTCAGTCCAAAGGGAAAGCATGTCTCCCATTCTAACACAGAAGTAGAGCCCACCACATATGTAACATTGTACATTTATTTACAAAGAGGTTAGAGAAACACACAGAATCTGGCCCCCCTGTGCACCGGGGAGTCACCATCGTCATAATAAATACAGTAATTTTGAAAAAGAAAAAAAAAATACTGGATTGGAACAGCTGAGGGTCATCCTGAGCTCCCCCACTCCCTCTCACCAGGGGAGGGGGGTCACAAGATAGAAGCCATCTTCCTTCCCCTCTTCCACTTCTCAGTCCTCCATAATTGTCCATGGATGGAGATGAAAGAGTAGTTCTTCCCCGGTGTTATCAACTCCTATTCGACCCTCAAAACCCCAAAGTCAGTGCTCCTTGCCTTCCCAGGGCACTCCGCAGGCACCGCCTGGGTCAGACAGAGTCTCCAGCCATGTGCCAAGGGGAAATCCTAGGGGTCCAGAGACATGGATGGGGGGCATTTTGTGTATGAGGGGGCCATATCTGGGCATGGAAAGGAGGAATAAGAGGGCTCCGTGAGAGCAGTGAAGGGCATCAAACAGACTAAGTGTCTAAACTAAACGGGGAAATTCACACTGAATTCCCCCTTCAGCATACCATAGTGCACCCACAGTACAGAAGGAGAAAGTGGGGTTCAGAGGGAGGGGACCTTCTTGCCCACGGGCTGCAGAACCGGGCCGCCAGCTGAAGGGGGTCAAACAGGGCTCCCCCCCAATTCCTCCCTCCGGTGGAGGGGAGCCTTTTCAACCAGGACCTCAGCGGAGGGGGCAGCAAGGGAGGGTCTTTGGAAGCCGAGAAAACGGCGGTCTTTGGAAGGGAGGCGCTGAAGGGCCGGCGACGGGGAGGGTGGTGGTGCAGAGGCCATGGCGGGCGCGCACAGCCCACCCCGAACTCACACTGTAGTCATGACCTTGAGAGAGCCCGAGCGGAAACGCAGGATCTTTTTCTTGAGCGCGTGGGAAGCCTTGATCTTCACGAAGACTTTGGCGGGGCCGGCGGGCGCCCCTCCACCCGCACCCCCTGCCGGCCCCGAGGCGGCGGTGGCGGCCACCAGTTGCTGCGGCCACACGAGGCCCCCGCTGCCGTCCGAGTCGCTGGAGGCGGAGCTGAAGGCGGGCGACTCGCCCTCGCTGGCACTGGATTCGCTCTCGCCGTAGCCGCCGCCCACGCCGCCCGCCGGACCCCGGCGTCCCAGGGGCCCCGGGCGCCCGGCCGAGCACTCGGAGTCGCTGCCCGCGCAGCCGTAGAGCAGCCGGCGCGGAGGAGCGGACGGGGAGGGGCCGGGGCCCCGGGCGGCGGGGGCGCGGGGGCGGCCGCGGCGCCCGTCGGCGGCGTCGATCTCGGCCGTGGAGCGCCAGCGGCGGCAGGACCCCGCGGCCTGCGCGGCCAGCGTGGGTGCCGGGCCCCGGCGAGGCCTCGGGGGCCGCGGCTCCTCGCGCTCCGCCGTCGGGTACTTGGGGGGCCCCGGAGGAGCCGCGGCGGCGCGGCCCAGCAGGCTGGTCTCCGACTGGGAGCGCGCGGCCTTGCGCGCCCGGGGCGAGCCCCTGCGGCCCGAGGCCTCCGTCATGCGTCCGCGGCGGCCCGCGGCCCGGGGGCGCTCCCGGGGCGGGGACTGCTCCACGCTGCGGCCCCGGGTCAGCGGCGGCGCTTTGCGGCGGGCCGCGCGGCCGGGGAGGCCCCGGGTGGCCGCCTGCGCGCCCGGGATGTACTGCGCCTTCACCAGGCGGCCCTCCGCCGGGCTGTCGGGGGGCGAGGGGGCGGCGGGCGACGCGGCGGGCTCGGGCGCCGCCTCCGACTCCCACGGCGAGGCCCAGGGGCGGCCCAGGGCGGCGGGGCTCGCGGGACGACCCCCCGCGCGCTCCCCGGGGGGCTCGGGCGCGGGCCGCGCGCCTCCGGGGGGCGGGGACGCGTCGGGCGGCCGCTGGCGCACGCTGTTCTGGCGCCGCGGGCCCCCGTCCGCGCCCCCGGGACTCGTCCGGGGCTGGCCCGCCCCCCGGCGGCGGCGCCTGCGCAGGAGCGCCGAGATGTAGCCGTCCAGGGGCCGCCCCGCGCCCGGGCCGTCGGGCGAGTCCGCCGCTGGACGGCCGCAGGGCCGCGGGCTGCGCAGCGCCACGGCGTGCAGGGGGCTGGGCGTCAGGAAGGGCCCCGCGCGGGCCCGCCGCTCCGCTGAGGAGCCGGTCTCCGGGCCCCCAGACCCCGCTGCCGTCGGATAGGGCGCCGAGAAGGACCGCGGGACTGGTGCCCGGGCTCCCGCCGCCTCGGGGGCGCTGGGGCTGGCGTCTCCTGGTGGAGGAAGCAACATGTAAAAGGAAGTGTGGGCGAGGCTCTCAAGCCCCTTCCCAGTGCGCCTACAGGGGCATTTCCCCACTATGTCCCATTCCCATCACAAAGAAAGGAAAGGAAGAAAAAATAAAAGAAATAAAATAGGAAAGGAAAGGCAAAGTGGAAGGGAAGGAACCCTGCCCTCACCCCTTCCCTTGTTTCCGGTTCTTAACATCTTCACAGCAGCCTGCAAAGCCCTGCGTGACCTGCCCTGCCCCGCTCGCTCACCTCCACCTCTAACCCGCTCCTCCATGGTTATAGGTCTCCAGCCAGAGTGACCTCCGGATGCAGAGGCCAGTCGCACTCTGCCTCAGGGCCTTTGCACTTGCTGTTACCAGTTCCTGCCATGCTCTCCCCCCGGGATACCTGATTGGTCCACTCCCTCACTTCGTGGTGCCACTCAAATGTCACAGTCTCTGAGCATATTTTGTAAAATTGCGATTCTCTCCCCACCTCAGAGTGACATGCTCTAGTCCCCTTCCCGTTTCCTTTTCATTGCACTTGTCAATGTCTAATACCCCATGTAGTGCACTCACTTATCTTGTATGTTACCTGTTTCACCCACTAGCAGGGGTCCTCAAACTTTTTAAACAGGGGGCCAGTTCACTGTCCCTCAGACCGTTGGAGGGCCGGACTATAGTTTAAAAAAAAAAAAACTATGAACCAATTCCTATGCACACTGCACATATATCATTTTGAAGTAAAAAAAACAAAAGGGGAACAAATACAATATTTGCATTTGCATGTGGCCCGCGGGCCGCAGTTTGAGGACCCCTGCACTAGAGTGTCAGTTGTGAGGACAGGGCTTTTTCCATTGCTGTACCCCTCACCCCCAGGACAGGGCTACGATAGCACCCACTCGGGGCGCAGGGACTGGTGTAAATGAACAGCAGCAGTTCCTGATGACCAAGAGGCTCCCTGTGCCGAGTTCAATGCCTGAGGCCGAGGCTCGCTGGATACTCAAAGGTTCCCCAGGAGGCAGGCGCTGCCATTGACCCCATTTGAACAGATGGAGAAACAGAGGCCCAGGGAGAAGCGACAGGCTCAACACCACGCGAAAGGGAATGTCGCGGCCAGAATTCGAATTCAGGTTGGTTTGACTCAGAAGTGTGCTCAAGACCATCTTCTCACGGTCATTTCCCTGGCCGTCAGGGCCCCACCCACCCACCTTACCTAGGGACTTGGGCCTCTCACTGGCATAGATGCCCCGGGGTTCAGAGGGACCCAGGCGTCCATAGGAGCCAGATCCAGAGAAGCCACTGTCCCCACAGAAGGTCGAGGGTGGGGAGTCAGGACCGCCTGTGGAGCTGGGGTCTTCGTAGAAGCCTGGATTGGGGAGAAAGGGGGAGACGAAAAGGGGGCTTGGCTGGGGAAACCAGGGGGAGGAGAAAGGAGGAGACCAAGCAACAGAGAGAGGGGGGGACAGTGGAAAACATTGGGGTATCCCAGCGGCCCCTGCTCCCTTGACCCATGCTCACCTGAGCTGCGCCCACTTTCCTGTTCCAGGCTCAGGTCTCCCAGCTGCTGGCCCAGGTCCCAGATGAGTCCGGGCAAGGCCTCCTGAGGGCGTGGCAAGAGCAGGGTGGTCAGAAGACACCCCCAAGGCCTCTGCCCGTCCCAGTTCCCTATTCCAGGAGTTCACGGGCAGTTTCACCTTGACCAGGAGGCTCTGACTTCAGAAGGGTAAAAGCAGGACCGGAGTCCCAGGATCCCCTTCAAAGATCTCTGCCCCTTTATCCATGAGAAAGTCCTTCTGGCCAAACCCAGTCCTCGAGGCAGCCACCTCACTCCCTTCTAGGTCCCATCCCTCCCCGCTGCCTTCTTCCGTCTGTGCTCGTGGCCCCTTGACCCCTATTAGAATGTCCCTCCTTGAGTCTAACTTCAGTTCTTCTTGCTTTAGAGGCACTTCATTGCTAAAACTTGGGGTCCAGGACCTAGCAGATCCCCTAGCCCAGCCGTGGGCAAACTACGGCCCGCGGACCGGATCCGGCCCGTTTGAAATGAATAAAACTAAAAAAAAAAAAAAAAAAAAAAAAGACCGTACCCTTTTATGTACTGATGTTTACTTTGAATTTATATTAGTTCACACAAACACTCCATCCATGCTTTTGTTCCGGCCCTCCGGTCCAGTTTAAGAACCCATTGTGGCCCTCGAGTCAAAAAGTTTGCCCACCCCTGCCCTAGCCATTGGTCTGCCTTCTCCCATCCTTGACCTTTTCTTCTCAGATGCTCTCCTCTCCTCCTACTGCCCCTTCGCCACCGATAGAAAGTTCTTTTGCAAGTTTCCTGAGTCCTTTCTGGTGCACACTGACCCCTTCCCTCACAGGGATAAGCTGGCGGGCTATGACTCATATGTTTTGCTCCTCACTTCGGAAAGAACCCCCATGCCTAGCGGCAAGGCCTTCCTGGCCTCAGTGGTTCCTTTAACCCCCGGGACCACGTCTGCCTCCTGCTCTTGCTCCCTCCCCACCCATAAGCCCCCAGTGTCCACCCACCGCTCCTCATCCCCATAAGGAATGTCTCTGGAGTCTAGCCTGGCCCCTTCTTGCTGCAGGAAGAGACCATTTCCTATCAGGTGTGAAGAAATGACAGTGAAAACGCTTTGAGGGGAGTGTGACAGGGACTGCGGGTGAGGGCAGGGCTTGAACCGACACCACTGGGGTCTCTAAGACACTAGAACTTAACACCATTTCGGGGAAATGGGGCCAGAGCCGGGAAGAGTCCCACAGGGTCTGGGTGAGGCCAGAGGTGGCAGCAGCGGGCGCTGGCGGTTGACCCTCAGACAAAAGCGGCTTGTCTGGGCGGTGGGAGGGAGGGGAAGAGGGAGGAGGGGCGGGGAGGGCAGGCGCCCAGCGCTGCCTATTTAAGGCAGCAAGACCGGCCAGCTCTGTTGCAGACACCCCCTCCCCCCTGCTTCCCACTCCGGTGACTGCTCTCCTGGGCCCCATCCCCCCTACCCCCCCCAAAACGGAAGCCCCCATCTGGGCTTGTTTATGGCAAGAAAGGCAACAAGACAGTCCACTTTGGGCTCCTGCTCTGGGTGTGCAGAGGTGCTCAGGGTGGCGTCATCTGTGAGCCAAACCCAGAAAAGCAGGCAAGTTTGTGCAGCATCAGGGGCGGCTAACAAACAAATCAGAATTGCCCACATGCCCCGTGTCATGCCTCCTACTAATCGCCCCCTTGCTCACAGCACTAGCCACACTGGCCTCGCTGGTCCCTGAGCACGCCTGGCGTGTTCCAACCTCAGGAGCATGTGTCCCCCGCATCTCCTTCTGCCTCATTCCCTTGCTTCATTCAGAAACTTCGCTCACCCCATCCCTGCTCCCACCCTCTCTCCAAAATAGCTCCCTGTCATGCTGCACTCCGGGTGCCCTGCCTTTTTCCCTACACAGCGGCAATGCCCTCCCGGCTTAAAGTTATAGATCAGGCTGGCATTTGTTTGTCTCTCGCACTGGAATGTCAGGCCCTGGAGGGCAGAGACTTAACTGTTTTGTTCACTCCTGCACCTTCCCAACCTCCAGTGCCTAGAACAGTGGCTGGCACGAAGTAGGTGCTCAGGAAAGTTTCCGCGAAGGAAGGAATGTGTAGAGCAGAATGCTATACAACAGGAAGAATGGAAGGAAGCCATTTCTGCACGGAACCATCCCCAAGATGAGAGCGTTGAGGGGAGAAAGGGAAGGGCAGGATGTGCAGTGGGAGGGTGGGTCAGAATTACCTGGAGAGCATGTTAAAACCCGAATTGCTGGATCCCTCCAGAACTTCTGGTTCCAGGCAGGAGCCCCCAAAATAGCATTGCTAACCGGTCCCTGTGTAATGCTCTAGTCCAGTGGGCCTCACTCTGAAAACCACTGGCATCGTCTCTGGGACCTCACCCACTGAATCACTGGAGTTTGTACAAAAGCAAAGCAAAACTTGATATTTTGGGTATGTAAACCGTTTCTGCCAGAAGATGCATCAGAGAGGTCTGGAGGGACGCACAAGTGGCCCAGAGGTGATTTCAGGGGAGAGGATGCATTCAGGGAGTCAAGCGAGGGACCAGGGTCCCAGCTGGGAGAAGGCAGTGGCAGAGGAGGAGGCATCATTCGGGTCCTAGTTACCAAGGTTCAGATTCAGCGCTGGCGCTTCCCAGCTGCGTGACCCTGAACAGGTCACTTTACCTCTCTGGACCACGGTCTCCTCATCTGTAACAGGGCATCCTTCAACCCCCTCTCTTATGGGGTTGTTGTGAGAATGCAATGAGTTAAAACAGCAGTTCCTGTTAAGCACTTAGGAAATGCTAGCTTTTATGGTCACATGAAAGCTCTGAATTTCCAACAAGGAAAATATAAAAATCACATTTACTTGTGTAATTAAAAATAAATGCTGGTGAGTTCTCCAGGTCTAATTTCAATGCTGCCACTGCAGGGAAGGCAGGAGTTTGGGGGACAGGCCTCCTCTTTGTGCCTGGACGCCCCCCCCCCCAACTCTCCCTCCCTCAGTCTATTCTAAGTCTGACCTCATTCTTTTCAGCTGCAAAGGCATGAATCTTTAAAAGACCAGAAGGTCTTTGGTCTGAATCTGGCTCCCCATTTGCCCACAATGCCTAATGGGCTTGAGGGTGTCGAGCTCAAGCAGGTTTAACGTGAGTGTGGTTAGGGCTCCTGGAGACCTAACCCCTTTGCCCAACTTTTTCAGACCTTTGTTCCTCCCCTAGTCTGTGCCCAACTCCCTTGATCTCCATTAGGAAGTCCTTCTGCAAGTCTAACTTAAGTCTTTCTTGCTGGAAGGGGACCTTCTTCCTTGGTGGGAGAGACTAGGACCCTCCCACCCCCCCTAGGATTCTTGCCTGTTCTCTATGCCATACCCTGTTCCTGCATCCCCATCATTATTATTAGAATCTAATGAAGTCTGGCTTCAGTGTTCTTGCTTCAAAGGGATTGGGAGGGGTAAGTAGTAAGACAGAGGCTCAGGAGTGAGTAGAAACCTCCACCCCCTCTTCAGAAGGACCCAGGAACCCCTAACACCAGAGGGATTTATATTTAGCGCTTCTCCGCTCCTCTCTGCGGGGCTGTCTCCCTCCCCTGCCTGCCGCCTCCTCCCTGAGCTGGGACAGAGCTTTGCCTGGAGACTGGTGTGTGTGTGTGTGTGTGTGTGTGTGTGTGTGTGTGTGTGTGTGTGTGTGATGGGTATGGGTGTGGGGAGAGGCCTCTCTACTACCACCTCGTGGTGCCTGGGGGCGGGGGGGGGGGGTTAAAAGGCAGAGATGGGGAAGGGGAAGGGGGAAGGGAGGGGAGACTGAGGCAGAGAGAGGGAGAGACTGAGGGACGGTGAGGAAGGACACAGCTTGCCCATCCCCATGTCTTCCCCTCTCCTCGTGGAGGTGGGAGGCGCCTGCCCAAGCCCAGCCTGCCGGGGGTGGGGTGGAGGAGCTGGTGAAGGCCCCCACAATGTGTCTCTAACTTTGGGAGGGGGTGGGGCCTCCCACAGCTGTTTCTGTTTCCAGAGAAGGAATGTGCAGGGTCCCACTCCCGGCCCGGGGAGGGGCTGGGCGTGCAGCCTGGGAGTCTGGCTTCAGTCCCCTCCCCAGTCCCCATCTGGGGTGGGGGCAGTCGAGGTCAGCAGCAGGGAGCGCCCCCTCCCCCGCCACCTCGGCTCAGGTTTCCCCAAACGGGAAGCTCTGACCACCCACAGGCTCGGGGATGGGATCTGCACGGGGAGCTGGGGTCTGGGGCCTGGCGGGCTGGGGGGAGGGGAAGAGAGAGAGAGACAGGGACGGGGACCTAGGGCAGGAAGAGAGGTGCAGAAGGGAAGAGCAGAGAGACAGAAGCACACAGCCAGTCGCAGAGATGAGGAGGGAGAGTGCGAGGAGCCCAGGAAGCGGTGCGAGAATCAAGAGATGACGAGAGGGAGAGTGGAGAATGACAAGAGAGTCATTCTGCAGACTTCTGCCTCGTCTTCCCCCATTAAAGCGCCCAGAGCCCAGAAGTCAGACCCCCATGGCCCCCTCCACCTGCCTCCTCTTGGGTTAACCAGGGTTGGGACCAGGTAGGAAAGGAGGGGAAGTGCCACCGGAGGGTCAAGATCACCGTGGGGTCCTCGGGGTCTGTGAGCTTCCCTCCGGGGGACCCTAAGATTCCCTCCCCCTGGTCCGGCCCCTCCGGAGATCTCCAAGCACACCCGGCCTTAGGGAAGGTGGAGCCCTGGCAGCCGGGCCCCAGAGCGGGGCATGTTTGGATCCCGGCTGTGTGACCTTGGGTGAGTCGTTTGCCCTCTCCGAGCCTCAGTTTCTTCCTCTGTAAAATGGGGACTATCCCCTCTGATCATCCACGCTGCACAAAGACAACGCATGCCCAATACTGGTCCCCAGGCTTGACACATACTTGGCGCCCAAAAACATTTCCTTTGGGGAAGGGGTGCACGGGATGGGGCCCGTGCATCTCTATGGGCTCCAGCAGGGGCGATGCAGTGCCTCCTTGCCCAGTTCGGGGGTGGGGAGGCCACATCCCGCCCGCCGCCCAGACTCCAGGGTCTGCAGCCCCACCCCCTCTCCCTCCCCCCGTCCCCCTCCCCCACGGGGATGGGTATATGAGCATCTAACCGAGACAGACAGACAGACAGACAGACACAGATGGTTGCGGAGGGAGGGAGGGACGGACAGGCGGCCCCTCACCAGCTGCTCCTCCAGGGCCGCCGCGGCCCGGCGCGCCGCCGCTGCATCTTCGTCCTCGTCGGCGTCCTCCTCGTCCTCGGCCTCGGCGCCCCCCATTCCGGGCTGGGCCAGCCGCAGCGCCTGCTGCACGCGGTACTCCTGCCTCTCCCGTAGCCAGTGCAACTCGCAGAGCCCGGCCAGGCTGCCCTCCAGCCAGCCCCGCAGCCGGCCCCGCTCGGGGCTCACCGGGAACGAGAAGGCCCGGATCATGGCTGCGGCCCCCCGCCCCAGCCCAGCCGGGCCCCGCGGCCACCCCTCTGCCGGTCCCACCTCCCCGCCCCAACAGCCCGCCTGCCCGCCCGCCCGCCTGCTGGCCCGGCTGTCACCGTCTCATCTGCATAGGCGCCCGCCCATTGGTCCGCCCACCCGCGTCTCATCTGCATGGCCACGCCCCCTTCCACACAGCAACCGTTACCTATTGCTCCGCCGTTCACGCCCCGCCCCACTCCCTCCACGCGACGCATGCTCGCAGCTTCGCGGCTGCCTACTTGCTTTGCTCTCTGGTGGCCTCGCCACGCCCCCCCCACGCTAGCCTGCCATTGGTCCGTGACCACGCCCCCCACGCGTCACAATGAAACAAGCCCGCCCTTACTCCAATATCATTGGTCCGTGCTTCTCCGTTCCCGCAGCGGGTTCCGCCCCCTTGCGGGCGAGCTCTGGCTACCATTGGACGGTCTGGCAGCAGGGAAAGAGGTGTTCTATAAATAGAGAACGGGTCCAAGTGACGGTTTGGCGGGTGTTCCTTTCCCCTCAACTCCTCGCAACCTTCAGCTTCTGAGGCTGAACAGGGGGAGGAAAGGATTAAAGAGTCAAGCCCTCATTTTGCCTCCTCTTCCACGAAGCCTTCCCAGACATTCGGCTGTAAAACTAGAGGGCCAGTCTAGCTAAGATCAAGAGCCTCGCATAAAATTATACTTCTAAGTGGGGTGGGCACAGCTGCATGCGGCCAGCTAAGAAGATCCAGGCGCTTAGTTTTCATGTTCTGCTGTTACTGTCTTGAAATTCTTAATTTTTGAACAAGGGGCCCCGCGTTTTCATTTCACATTGGGCCTCGCAAATTACGTAGCCAGTCTTGCTTCTAAGAGTCCAAGATCGGTTATATCCCAAATTCTGGAATCATAAGAACCTGGGTGGAGACGCTATGATCCGGCCAGAACAGCATCTAAGCGTCTTTTGTCTCCCAGATGCGACGAGGCTCTGCGCTCACCATTCTACGATTCCAGGGCCCTTTGTCCTACGTTCTAAGAGGCTTTGTTCTCAGCTTCTAAGATGCTGTGTTCTCCGCGTTCTGTGGTCCTGAGAGTCTGAGCCTGACATTTGCTTCCGAGGTTCCCTCCTCCCGCTCCAGGCTCCGCGAGCGGGGCCGGCGCCCCCGGGCGGCCAGCCTGTGTCACTGCGCCTAGTGCGCGTCCCTACAATCTTCAAGGAGATCTAGCTCCGATATTCACAACCATTCTTCAGACAGTCCTTGACTTCTTAAAAGCCAGGGCCCAGCCCTACCCGGTTTGGCTCGATAGATAGAGCGTCGACCCACGAACTGGAGGGTCTCGGGTTCGATTCTGGTGAAGGGCATGTTTCAGGGTTGCAGGCTCCATCTCCAGAGGCAACCCATTGATATGAGACACATTGATGTTTCTCTGTGTCCCCCCCCCTTCCCTGCCACTCTCTCTAAAAATCAATTTTAAAAAAAATCCTTGGGTGAGGATTAACAACAACAGCAAAAGCCAGGGCCCGAAAGATCATGTGAGAACCTCCATCTTTTTATGAGTGACCTCCTGGTCGTTTGCTGGAGAGGCAATAGTAGAGAATGAGAGCGAAGACTGTCACGAGAGAGCCCCAACTCTACCACTTTCCAGCTGTGTGAGCTTAGGAAACTTGCTTAACCTCTCTGTGCCCCAATCCCCTCATATGTATACTGGGCATCAGAATACTGCCTACCTCCTAGAGTTGTTATGGGGATTAAGTGACATATTTGTCAAGTGCTTGAAGTGGTGCCTTCCAGGTATGAAGAGCCACAGAAGGATCTGATTAATAAGTAAAAAATAATCGAGAATCCAAAGGGAAAACATACGTCTGGACTTTAGTGGAGACAAACTTTACTCAATCTCCGTCTTGTGTAAGACAGACCTAATCTACCCTCAATGGCCTTAATTTTCCAACGTGGGGAGATGACTGGGATCGATGACAGGGGGATCTGGAGAGCTCACTTTCAAGCGAGACCTCCTCAGGAGTTAGTGTCTGGGGTGATATCAGGACGGGTTTTTCACCCCCGTTGTTTGTGCAAGACCGGTTGCACCATTTGCTGTATGAACTATTGGATCGCAAGCTGATTCAGGGTTCTGGTCTAGCAGGCCTTTGACGATGGGTGTTCCTAGGAAGAGAAATCAAAATCACTGAATTAAAGAGTAAAACTACATTTTGAAGCCAGAGGGCTGCCAGTTGGGAGGGTTCTGAGAAGGAGGTGGAGAGAGCCGCTTGGAGTTGGAAAAGTGGTAGCAATTCTGCAGATTTCCTTTCCGGCCTCGCGATGTTCTCATTGGTAATGCCGATGCCTGCGGAGTTCCTGGAAATACACCTGCAGCACTGCTGCCAACCACAGCCCGCAAGTCCCTCCCCTGGCAGCCCCTAACCTGGGCACAGAAGTTGCCCACATATGGTGGAGGCCATGCGGAATCCTCAGAGTTCACCCCCAGGCACCTGGTTTCCTGTCCCCTGCTTCTTTGGATCCTTCTGTAAAAGGAGATCACAGTCAGCCTGCATCTTGTCTACACGGTGATTTTCAGCCTTCGCGGGATCCTTACATCTGCGAGGAGTTTGTGGTTGGAGAGGAGAACGAGTGAAACGTGCGTGTGATGGAATTAGGGGCATCAAAACTCGGATAGGGGCTTACATTTGGGCAAGATCACAGGAGGCAGTCCGGCTGGTAGGCAGACAGCAGTCAGTGAAATTCACACACAGGAAGTACGCGCCGTTGAGGGAGATCCAAGGCTCATGGAGATGACTGTCCTTTTCATTGGAGTGGTCAAAAAGCAAAGGTTGGTGAGAGGCGGAAAACCAAGGAGAAGACGCAGGGACAACACCGCGACCATGAGACGAGTCACAAGAGGGAGCGATGCCACTGACACCAAAAGAGATTGTCTGCGGCGTCGGCTGACTTAGGAGGGTGGGTGATATTTTGAAAGCTGGAAAACCTGGGTGAATTCGATGAGGAGGTGGATTCAAAGCCATGAGGGTTGTTACAGTGTCATTTACTGTATAAAAGGTTCAGTGATTCGCCCTAGCCGGCTTGGCTCAGTGGATAAAGCATCAGCCTGCGGACTGAAGGGTCTCAGGTTCGATTCCGGCCAAGGGCACATGCCTGGGTTGCGGGCTCGATCCCCAGTGGGGGGTGTGCAGGAGGCAGCCGATCAATGGTTCTCTCTCATCATTGATGTTTCTCTCTCTCTTTCTTTCTCTCTGAAATCAATAAAGAAATATATATGTATTAAAAAAAAAAAAAAGGTTCAGTGATCGTCCTGGCCTGTGTGGCTCAGTTGATTGGGTTGCTGTTTTGATTCCTGGTCAGGGCACATGCCTGGGTTTGGGCTTGATCCCCAGTCGGGGCATATAGGAGGCAGCAGATTGATGTTTTGCTCTCACATCAATGTTTCTCTCTCTCCCTTCCTCTCTCTCTAAAAATCAATTTAAAAAATAGTTTTTAAAAAGTTCAGTGATTACAAACTGAGTCCCACGAAGGGGCCATTAGGGAAGTTGTGGAAGAAACAGAGAAATCCCAATTCATACTAGTAGATGGTAGGAATAGGAAGGATTTCCTGCAACAGTGGAGCGTGGAGTGGGGAGGAGTTTTTGAGGAGGGATGTGGGACAAGGCTCAAACCATCCGCAATGATCCTATTTCCAAATGAGGTCACTGAGGTATTGGATGACTTCAACATATCTTTTTCAGGGAGGTGGGGGTATGGAGGACACAATTCAACCCCTATCAGGCTCAGACCATTGCAGTTGCATTTTAGTCCTGGGTAAAGATGACATTAATGATGGGCTAAATGCATGCTGCGGATAAGATTTTACCTTCAGGTGCAAGGTCATGTCCTGAATTGTGACTGCCGTGGTGGTGCTATGTTCCTAGATACCATGTGTCCCTAGGAGCAAGGGCTTGGGAGTAGATATTGAGCGTCAGTGACTTGTTGAAATGAACGGAGCCGACAGGAAGACCACCCACATACGGGGTTAGAGAGGAATTGCAAGGAAAAACCAGATACTTCACATGAGCATTTAGAGTCCGAGAAAAGCAAGCAGGGACTTCAGTGGAACCTTGAGGCGTAACCATCCATCCGTGTGTCCTGACGACATTCCCAGGTGAAAGCAAGCGGAGACTGTGAATGGAGACACAGCGGATGCGAGAGAAAGCAAGGGGGGTGCGAATGCAGTAAAGTGGGTGGTGTCGGAGGGATAGGTAGGGCCCGGTTGGTGTTGGATTGGGCACTCATGGGAAGCTGGGTTTGACTATTAGTTTATGGTGGGACTAACCATATCCCAGTGGTAACGTTGGGGTCCTTGGTGGAGAAGATGGGAGCGTTGCAGGGGCTGGAGGCGGGTATGAGAAGGCCATGAGTGATGGGTGGGAGGCCCTGGTGAGCCTCGGGCGTCAGAACATGCTAAGGAAGTTTCAGGAGCGGCATGAAAAGGTCTCTTTCCACTTTAAGAGGTTCGGCTCCCGAGATGCACCTGCGTCTGTTGAGTTGGAGGCCCAGAGAGAATCGGAAACGCAGGTCAGCGTGGCGTGGTGGGTGGGCCTGAGGGTGAGGTCGATGGGTTGTTTGCTTGGGAGGTAAGGAAGAGTAGTGGACAAAGATGGACAGGAGCAGTCAGGGACTGTGAGAGACAAGCTCTCGCATAAATGGAAAATGTTAACATTTCAGGTTTATAGACTATCGTCTCTGAAAAGATTTACTGAAGTAATTTGAGTAAAAAAACTGGCTGGGAGCCCTGGCTGGATAGCTCAGTTGTTTAGATTGTCATCCGGCTACACCAGTGGTCCGCAAACCGCGGCTCGTGAGCCACATGCGGATCTTTGGCCCCTTGAGTGTGGCTCTTCCACAAAATACCACGTGCGGGCGCGCACGTACAGTGCGATTGAAACTTCGTGGCCCATGCACAGAAGTCGGTATTTTGTGGAAGAGCCACACTCAAGGGGCCAAAGAGCCGCATGTGGCTTGCTAGCCGCGGTTTGCCAACCACTGGGCTAGGACAACATTGGTTTTTTTTTTTTTTATGGTTTTTTTTTATTGCTTAAAGTATTACAAAGGGAACATTGTTTTTTTTTTTTTTTTTTTTTTTTTTTTTTCATGTCTCTAATTCTGGTCTCAGAATATTAAACCTAGTGGCCAACACAGAACTGTTAAGGATCAGGCCTGAGTAAGTCTTCCATGCATTTCCCAGCCGGGGTCTACCCTTGGAGATGGCTTTGTCCCTCTACTGCTTACACTCCTGGATCGTAGGCCAGTTGTAGAGGGAGAGGCCCTCAGGATGGAGTCTAAGAGACAGTCCCCACTCGTGTGAGCTTGGGTTACGTCTCAGAGGTGTTCTGGTTCATCTGGAGCTCCTCATAGACTAAGGGTGCCTTAGCTTCCTCAGATCAAAGAGCTGCAGCTCTGGAACCCCGGCCGGCAGATGGACTAGTTGATATAAACAGGGAGGATATAAAGAGCAAGCTCCAGGCGCTGACGGGCCTAAATCGGCTGCTAAACTCTGATGGTCCTACAGGGAGCAGGACAAGCCTCTAACGAAGATATATAAGCCTGAGCGTGGCCAAGGTGGAGAGAACGCGTCCAGGTGCATACCCCTGTATCGCATCACTCGCCCTCGGCTGTGGGAGCAAGTGGGGAGCTAGAGGGCAGGGGTCAAAGGTGGAGAGATGTTCCCTCCACTCACAACCTCAGGGCCTGGACGCCAGCTCAGAAGACTGGTCCTCCCTGACCCCCAGGCTCCCTGTAGGCTGCCCTACGCTCCTGGGGTCCCCCTCCCAGCCCTGCCCTCTCTGGGCCATCACTGCCTGGGCACAGGATTGCCTCCCCATTGGATGGTGAATCCCCAAGGGCAGGGCCTGGGGTGTCTCGGTCGCCACCAAACCCACGTGCCCAGCACCAATCACCCTGCACAGTGTGACAAATGGAGGAACCAGAGAATGAGCACATGCAGTGTGGAGAAGTCATCACATCAATTTAAAATAGAAAATATTGTGTGCCAGGTTTATACTTTGGGCCAGACCTCTGCTAACTGCGTTGTCCTTATTAATAGTTGTGATTAGTCATGACAACACCAAATATAAAATGCATCCAACAAGCCATGAGATTACTTGCTTTTCTCTAAATACTTCACTCCTCTATCCATTCTCCCCCTCCATATTCCTTCCATCTCTCCTCCATTTCTAACTCGTTTTTAAAATATATTTTTACTGATTTCAGTGAGGAAGGAAGAAGGAGAGAGAATTACTGATCAGCTGCCTCCTGCATGCCCCACACAGGTGATCCACCCAGGAACTGAAGGGTGACCTCCTGGTTCATAGGTCTGCGCTCAACCACTGAGCACTAACTCTTCGTCTATTGCTCTCCCCACTCCTCCTTATGCCACCTCCACACCTTCCCCCTCCTAGCCTCCCCTCCTGGCAATCCTCCCTCTATATTACCCACCATTAGCCCTCCTTCCAAACCTCCCCCACCCTGCCCCCTCCCCCCCACCTCTCCCACCCCCTCCTTTTCAGGCAGCCCTCCTTCCAGGTGAACAACAGACCGAGGATACCAGAGGTGTGGCCAGAGGCCGCGGCCAGGGGGCCAGAGATGAGTCCGTTTTAATTGTTGGGGAATGAACTTTGGAAACCCCCCTCCCCCACCCCCACCCCCGCCCGCATCCCCGCCAGGCTCCTCCCCGGGGCGTGTCCTATCCAGCTGGGGCAGGAGTCGCTTCCCCTAGAGCAGTCCATCGCCGGGAAGGTGAGGAGGGCCGCTTCCCGAGGGGAGGGCGGGAGGTCAGCGTCCGGAGGCAGCAGGGCGCGGGAGCGGGGCCTCAGAGGACGCTGATGCGCTGGGCCAGCCCCTGCATCTCGTGATCCTGAGGGGGCAGGGCCCCCCCGAGCTCCATGTCGGCGGGCAGCCCCGGCCCGGGCAGCGGGTGCTCCGCCACGAACTGTTCCCAGCGCGCGTCGTCGCTCTCGTGAGTGATGTACCGCTCGCCCATCTTCCCCTCCAGCTCTCGGAGGTCCAGCCAGGTCTGGTACTCCTGGGCCCGGGAACACAGGGGTTAGCGACGCGGGGCCAGTTACCTAGGAGAGTGAGGCCACACCCCCACAGCCTGCGCAGCCAATAGAGATCTAGCTCTACCCCACAGCCCAGCCAATGGGCGGCCCAGCCCCGTTCCTTACCCACCGTAATATGCCACACCCCTCACTACCGGCGCGGCCAATAAGAAATCTAGCTCCAGCCCCGCCCCCCGCGTCACCTGTAACCACGGGTGGCTGAGAGACTTGTCCACACTGTAGCGCTTGCGCATCTTCACCTGCAGCAGGTTGTTGATGAGGTCAATGGCTGAGGGAGGAGACAGACAGTCAAGCCCTGCGGGGTGAGGGCCAACAGCCCCCGGCCCACCTGCTGCCCACCCGGACCTTCCTTTGGCTCTGGCCCAGGTGGCGCAGGGCCTCACCTGCACCAATCCCTCACCCACCCGTTTCCTCATTAAGTCACAAATGTGTTTCCCCCACACACATGTGGCACCCACATTCCAAGTCTCTACCTCGGTTTCCCCACTCCTATGTCACCTTCATAAATTCTGTCATTCACAGTCAGATACAGGTACCTCTGTACTATTCTTCACTTCATATTTTTCTTTCAGCCAATTCATTTGTCCAAGATATAATGTGCAGTGGATAAAGCAAGTTGAAAAACAGCACGTATTGCCAGGCCGGTGTGGCTCAGTGGATAGAGCATCGGCCTGCGGACTGAAGGGTCCGGGGTTCGATTCCAGTCAGGGCACATGCCCAAGTTGTGGGCTTGGTCCCCAGCATGGGGCGTGCAGGAGGCAGCCGATCAATGATTCTCTCTCATCATTAATGTTTCTCTCTCTCCCTCTCTGAAATCAATAAAACATATATTTTTAAAAAGAAAAACAATGCCCTAGCTGGTTTGGCTCAATGTATAGAGCATCGGCCTGTGGACTGAGGGGTCCCGGGTTCGATTCCGGCCAAGGGCACATGCCTGGGTTGTGGGCTCGATCCCCAGTGGGGGGCGTGCAGGAGGCAGCCAGTCAATGATTCTCTCTCATCATTGTTGTTTCTCTCTCCCCCTCTCCTTCCCTCTCTAAAATCAATAATATATATATATATATATATATATATATATATATTTTTTTTTTTTTTCTTCTGGATTGAATGTTGTCAAGAAGTGTGGGCAATTCTATGGTTCCTTATCTTATTCCATCTTTTTTATTTTATTTTTTTTATTCATTGCTTAAAGTATTACAAAGGGTATTACATATGTGTCCATTTTATCCCCCCGCCCTAGACAGTCCCCTAGAAATATATTTTTTTAAAAAGAAAAACAACACATATGCTGCCATCTGTGTAAAAGGGGAAATAAGAGAATATATGCCCACATATTTGCATATATACTAAAAAAGAGACTTGCAATAGCCACTGCCTTTGGGGAGAATGGCAGACAAAGGAGAGAGAATTTTCACTGCAGACCCTTTTGTGTATTTAAAAGTTTTGAACCATGTATTTAACCTAAGTAAAAATCGATAGTTTTGTAAATCACTTTATAAGGTAAAAATTAATTAATATAAAATGGAAACTTCACATCAGCCTGGTCAATGGAAATCCAAAGATCACTTGCACGTCCACAGTCAGCAAATGAAAATAAACAGTGTTAGTAGATGGTCATGGTCACTGGTTTCCTGCGGAGCCCAGAGACCAGGGCCTGTTCTCTATGAAAAGGGGGGTTCGCAAGTACCAGGCATTCGAGACAAGCCAGCACTTGTCCGAGGCTCTCTCCTTGATCCGCAGCCTGAAGGACAAAAGCCTCACTGTGTGAGCCCCTCTGAGTGCAGGCCTTGTCTACATGGGCCTCCGCTCCGGTCAACACCACAGGCTCCCTCACGCACATCCGCCCGTTCAAATTCACTCACGCACACGACTGCCTGAGCGACTTCTGAGGCCCTCCAGGATCACTCCAGGTCTCCAGGAGTTCTCATTCTCACCGGTTAGTGCTTACGGCTCTCAGGCCCACCGCCGACTCTTTTCAGCTGCACTGGTAACCCTCCAGTCACCCCCCGCTCTGCCTGCTCCATGAGGTCACACCCCTCCAGGACCCTCCCCGCTCCCACTGTTCACAGACCACTCAACCTTCTCTCCTCATGATCCTTTCTCTCCGAATCATCTCAGTATTTCCAGAATTTAGGACAGTCCGAATCAGGCTCATAGTAGGCACTCAACATGTCCTTGTTGAACAAATCGTTGAGAATAAATAACTGTCTTCTTCACCTTCCTCCTATACTCCCTCTGTCCTGAGCTCGGGCTACAGGACCTGGCCCTTGTTCTAACTTATTTAGGGCTTCTTCTCTTAGCCCTGCCCTTGCCCTACCCCCACACCCGGCTCGGCCCCCAAACTTGGGGGCACCAGGACTTAACTTTCCCAGGCAAGTCTCCAAGGCAGCGGCCCAAGTCACAAGGCCCAGCGCCACTACCTGGCCGCCACACCAAAGCCCCTACTGCAATATCTAAGGCCCGCCTTGGTCGACTCCCCTCTCCTCGCCACCCCGCGGCTCCCAGGTCCCAGGTGTGACTGGTCTCTAGGCTGGTGCTGCTTTCGCAGGCAGCTTCAGAGACCCTCCAGGGCCCAGCCCTCCTCTAGGCACACCCCTAAACCAGCTCCCCCTCTCACTGAGCCCGCCCCAGCCCCCAATCCCTAGTCCACCCCAGCACACAGCAAATTAGCCACGCCCTGTTCCTCAAGCCTGTCCCCTGCCCCCCCCCCCACCCCACTTTTGCAGGGCCAACCTTTTCAGGGTCATAACCCCAAAGACTACAGGCCCTAGCTAACACCCGGGAGGATCTGCCTCTTCTCCTGGCACCCCAGCCCTTCGGCTTCCTCAGGTCCAGTCCCTCCTGGTCTGGTCCCAGACTGGCCACGCTTAGCTTAGCCCCCAAGGCACCAAGGGTCTGTCTTAGCGCTTCTGGCACTGTTTCCAACCCACATAACCTAGTCTAGGCCTGAGTCTGGGGCCTGAGTTCCTGCCCCAAAGTTATCTAGGTCCTGGGCGCCTTACAGTTTAAATATCCTACCCCATGGCTCCACCCCCTGACCCCATGCCCATGGTCAGGCTCCACCCCATGGCCCCACCCCATAGCTAAGCCCCACCCCATGGCCAGGCCCCACCCCATAGCCCCACCCCATGACCAGGTCCCACCCCCAAGCCCCACCCATTGTTAGGCTCCACCCCTACAGCCCCACCCCATGACCAGGTCCCACCCCCATGGCTAGGCTCCACCCCATTGCCCCACCCTACGACTAAGCTCCACCCCCTGGCCAGGCCCCACCCCATAGCCCCACCCCATGACCAGGTCCCACCCCCATCGCCCCACCCATTGTTAGGCTCCACCCCTACAGCCCCACCCCATGACCAGGTCCCACCCCCATGGCCCCACCCCATGGCTAAGCTCCACCTCTACAGCCCCACCCCATGGCTGGCTCCACCCCCAGGGCTCCGGGCTGTTTCAGAGCCCGCCCCTCGTGGCTCCACCCGCCCGCCCCTCGCCGGCCTCCACACACCTCCCGCGGAGATGTGGCTCCAGGGACACGCCGGATACATGAAGGCCGCGTTCTGGATCTGGTCGTTGATGTCCTCGTCCTCGTTGAAGGGGAACGTCCCGCTGAGGCTGACGTACATGATCACGCCCACGGACCACATGTCCAGCGAGCGGTTGTAGCCCTGGTTGAGCAGCACCTCGGGCGCCAGGTAGGCGGGCGTGCCGACCACCGAGCGCCGGAAGGACTTCTCGCCGATGATGCGCGCGAAGCCGAAGTCGCACAGCTTCACCTGCCGGGCGGAAGGGGGTTGAGGCTGCGCCCCACCCAGGGCCCCCCCATCGCGGCACCCCGGGGACTGGCGAGTACTAGTTTGAAGGCAGGCTCCTCCGCTCTGTTCTAGCCAAGTGACCTCCGCTCTCCGCGCCTCGGTTTCCTCATCTCTCTGAGGAGGAGGCGGCTACCAGCACCGACCTCACGGCTGCCATGAGGGTGCCCCGAGTTAATCCATCTAAAGCTCACGGGCTGCCATGAGGGTGCCCCGAGTTAATCCATCTAAAGCTCACGGGCTGCCATGAGGGTGCCCCGAGTTAATCCATCTAAAGCTCACGGGCTGCCATGAGGGTGCCCCGAGTTAATCCATCTAAAGCTCACGGGCTGCCATGAGGGTGCCCCGAGTTAATCCATCTAAAGCTCACGGGCTGCCATGAGGGTTCCCCGAGTTAATCCATCTAAAGCTCACGGGCTGCCATGAGGGTGCCCCGAGTTAATCCGTCTAAAGCTCACGGGCTGCCATGAGGGTGCCCCGAGTTAATCCATCTAAAGCTCACGGGACCAGAGACGCCCGGCTCGGAGTGCGAGCTGTCAGCGCTCCCTGCCACTGCCTGCCACGGGGGACAGGCCTGGCGAACCTCCACGTGCCCGTTCTCTCGTTTGCACGATGGGGGTGCTAACGGTTTGCACGATGGGGTGCTCAGGGTCCCCACCCGAGAGGCGGCCCGGGGTTCAGTGGGACTGGGCAGGTTCGCTACCGACCGCAGGATCCAGACAGTAACAGGTGCCCGGCCGGTGTGGCTCAGCGGTTGAGTATTTTTTTTTTTTGAATATATTTTTATTGATTTCAGAGAGGAAGGGAGAGGGAGAGAGAGGTAGAAACATCAATGATGAGAGAGAATCATGGATCGGCTGCCTCCTGCACGCCCCCCACTGGGGATGGAGCCCACAACCGGGGCACGTGCCCTGGACCTGCTGGGGCTGGACCCCAACATCTTTGTTTACCAAAGACCCTAACGTCCCAACGTGGAACCTGGCCCACAGCAGGCACACGATAAGTTTTAGTTGACTAGACGGAACCCCTGCTTCTCAAGTTATGTTTGTTGTTTTATTGATTTTAGAGAGAGGAAGGGAGAGGGAGAGAGAGAGAGAGACATCAATGATGAGAGAGAATTATTGCCCTCTATTGGGATTGAGCCTGCAACCCCAGGCATGTGCCCTGACCGGGAATCAAACTGTGACCTCCTGGTTCATGGGTTGACGCTCAACCACTGAGCCACATCCGCCGGGCGAACCTTTAGCTTTTGAAATGAAATTACCTAAATAATTGTAAAACATAGATAATAAAGCAAAAGCTGCACATGGATGTGGAAGGGCTGAATGAGAAAGGACAACTAAAGGCCTTAAACGTAATAGGAATAGGTTCTCAATACTTCATAGCTGTTACAATCGTCACCCCTGCTGAGTCTGGCTCTGCCCCTAGGGGAGTTCTCATCACCTAGTCAGTGGGAGGGTCGTAAAAACTGTTTTCTTAACAGACTCACAGAAGAAATGACCATCACCCCCCAATATTTGTTCTCTGCTTCTCTTAATAGTAAAAACCTAGTGAAGAGAGTAAAAAGGTATAAGCTTCCAGGAATAAGATAAATAAGTCCCAGGGATGTAATGTACAGCATGGTGACGGTGGTTAATAATATGTTATTGCGTATTTAAAGTTGCTAAGAAGAATAAATCTTACACGGTCCCGTCACGAGAAAAAAAATTCTAGCCGAACCGGTTTGGCTCAGTGGATGGAGCGTTGGCCTGCGGACTCAAGGTTCCCGGGTTCAATTCCGGTCGGGGGCATGTGCCTTGGTTGCGGGCGCGTCCCCACTGGGGGGCGTGCGGGAGGCAGCTGATCGATGTTTCTGACTTTCTATCCCTCTCCCTTCTTCTCTGTGAAAAATCAATAAAATATATAGAAAAAAAGAAAAAAAATTCTAAAACTTTGTACGGTGACTGATGTTAACTAGACTGTGGTGAATATTTCACAATATGTAAAAATATTGAATCGTTATGTTATACACCTGAAACTAACATAATGTATGTCAATGATACCTCAATAAAGAAAAAAAATTTTAAGAGAAAATAGCCCTGGCTGGTGTTGCTCCATGGTTAGAGTATCCTCTGTGCACTGAAGGGTCACGGGTTCAATTCCCAGTCAGGGCATATACCCAGGTAGTGGGTTCCATCCCTGGTTGGGGCGTGTGCATGAGGCAACTGATCAATGTTTCTCTCTCACATTTATGTTTCTCTCTCCCTCTCCCTTCCTGTCTTTCTAGAATCAATAAAAAACATATCCTCAGCTGAGAATTAACAGAGAGAGAGAGAGAAAGAGAGAGAGAGAGAGAGAGAGAGAGAGAGAGAGAGAGAGAAAATATTTGGAAACCAATTAAAAAAAAAAAATAACCCCGCCCTAGCTGGTTTGGCTCAGTGGATAGAGCATTGGCTGCGGACTGAAGGGTCCCAGGTTCGATTCTGGTCAGGGCACATGCCCAGGTTGCAGCTCGATTCCCAGTGTGGGGCGTGCAGGAGGCAGCCGATCCATGATTCCCTCTCATCATTGATGTTTCTACCTCTCTCTCCTTCTCCCTTCCTCTCTGAAATCAAAAAAACATATTTTAAAAAATTCTCAATTGAAAAAATCCCACATGGTTACACAGAATAGACTATATTTCCCAGCCTCCCTTGCATCCAGCCAGGATCATGTGATCAAGTCCTGGCCATTGGAGGTGAGGAGAAGTGATATATGCAATTTCCAGGTATCACCTTAGAGAAGGAAAGGGGTGTGTCCATTTCCTCTACCCTGTGTCTGTCCTCCTCCCCTCCCTATTAGCTTCTCACATAGTGTGCAGTCATTACAGACCCTGAAGACCAGACAATGCCACAGAGAGGGCAGAACAACAAGACAGCCACGCCGTGGCCCCCAGCACCATGGGACTTACTTTCTCAGCCCCAGAATGCTTATGCTGGACCCGACTTGAGAGAGAAACAAGCCTCCATTTTAGCCATGGTTATCTCGATGAATATAAGACATCCCCACCTGCCACCAGCGTGGGCCGGACTTCCAAATTCAGGGGACGTAACTGACCTGGGGAAACGGGTCGGCTGATGCCAGCAACACGTTTTCTGGTTTCAAGTCACAGTGGACAATGTTCTTGAAGTGCAGGTGTCTCAAAGCCACCAGGATCTGAGGAGAGATAGAGCCGGTCAGACAGGAGGATGGGTGCCTGCTCCCGATGCTGCCTTCAGCAGCCGCCCTCCAAACCCCATCCATGCCCTTCTCTGCGCCCCTAAGGATGCCCGCTGGGGCCAACGGGGGCATGGGAACGCCCAAGGAAAATCTCAGAGCCCAGGACCATGTACGCCTGAGATAGGAGTTGAACACGTGGCTCTAGAAAGGCTGACCTGGGCGGTGGTTCTGGGAAGATCCCGAGAGCCTCTGGCACGTGGTGAGCTCTTGCTAAAAAGGAGCTACTAACACAGCAGTGGCTTTCCAGGGGGGACTATTGTGTGACTCAGTGAAAGCAGCTTTTTTCCATCCAGTATGAAACGAATACAAACAATACCCATGCGACATGCGTTATACACCAAACGTACGACTCTTAAGGGGCGGGGGGGGGGGGGGGGGGTATGCCAGAGCCAGTCCTCCCCGGCGGAAAACCTGGCTCGATACTTAGCAGCTTGCGACCTTGAGCAAATCACTTTACCTCTGTGGGTCTGTTTTCCCATCTGTAAAATGGGGGTGATGACGGTACCATCCTCGTGGGTTGCTGTGAGGCTTAAACAAGTGGATGCGTATAAAGTGCTTAGGACAGTGTCCGGCACGGAGCAAGCTATTCCTATTACATGTCAGCTATCACTATTGTTGTTGTTCTCGGTAATTATTTGTGGGATGGCCTGTGGGTGAACATATTTCTGTGTTTCAGAAAAAGCCTCTCCTGCCGTTATCTGTTAACTGCAGAGTATTCCAGCCAGGGCGGCGTGGCTTAGTGGTTCAGTATCACCCTATGAACCAGGAGGCCATGGTTCAATTCCTGGTCAGGGCACATGCCCAGGTTTGGGTTTGATTCCCGGTCAGGACATGTACAGGAGGCCACCAATCGGTTTCTCTCTCATATTCATGGCTTTTTTTTCTTTTTTCTCTCTCTCCCTCCCCCTTCCTCTTTCTCTCTCTCTCTCAAATAAATAAATAAATAAATAAAGACATATCCTTAGGAAAGGATTAAAAAATAATTTTTAAAAAAGAGCCAAAACCGGTTTGGCTCAGTGGATAGAGCGTCGGCCTGCGGACTGAAGGGTCCCAGGTTTGATTCCGGTCAGGGGCATGTACCTGGGTTGCGGGCACATCCCCAGTGGGAGGTGTGCAGGAGGCAGCTGATCGATGCTTCTCTCTCATCGATGTTTCTAACTCTCTATCTCTCTCCCTTCCTCTCTGTAAAAATTCAATAAAATATATTAAAAAAAAAAAAAAGAGTCTTCTATGTGGCAAAGTGAGCTGCTTAAAAAACACATACACAAAACCCTGATACCATTTGTAAGCATTTATCTGTAGGAACCATGGTTTTCCTCGAGTCTGTGAAACCAACACCACACACAGGAAGTAGAGATGTAAGCATGAACTTGTAATTTCTGTCTCAGAATGTAAATATTTGTTCCCGCTGGATGACTTGTGAGGACAGAAAAGCTATTTGAAAGCCACTGCTGAGGTCCAGCCTCCTCATGCTACAGACAGGGAGACTGCGGTCCCAGCAGGCACTTGTGCAATCCTGTTTGGTGATTTCCCTGCCCCTATTAAATGTGAGGAGGAAGGAGGGCAGGTCGGAAGCTAGAGAGATCCCGGGTCCAATCTCCCCGGACCGGTACCTGGCCGTGTGACCGTGGGCAAGTCCCGGGAACCCCCCTCCACCTGTTTCCTCACCTGTAAGGCGGGTTCTAGGAATACCTACCTCGAAGGGCGGTTGTGAGGCCTAAACAAGTGAAGGGCTGAACCCAGGACTTGGGGTGGGGCAGGCAAGAAGCAGAAAAACAGAAATCTGCAGAGAGAGAGAAAGAGCGCAGACAAAAGGAGAAGAGATGGATGACCAGGAAGAGAGACTGCCTGGGCCGCAGGAGGCAGCAGGGCCCCCTCGCCGCCCGAAGTCCGATGAGCCTGCCCCAGTGGGTTCTGTCCCCACCTGCAGGCCGACCTGACACAGGCACACAGCTTGGGAGAGCGAGGTCGCTGGGCCTGGGTAAAGAAGCAGAGCACGGGGGACTTTGCAACCCACAGAGAACATGTCCCAGAATCAGGTGAGCAACCAGCCAGATGGGAAGGCCTTTCTCGGAAGGCTGTGAAATGCAGAAGACACGGAAGGCAACATTTAACATCGTACAAGTTACACGCTCTATGGCACATAAAAGCCATGGATGAAAGGCCGGGGAAAAGAAATCTGGGATAAAAGAATAGAACACCATGACAAGGATCCAAAGTCCCTCATATACAAAGAGTGTTTACAATTCAATAAGAACCATCCAATTGAAAAAAAAAGGTACAATTCCTGGTCAGGGCACATACCCAGGTTGTCAGTAAACGTGAAAATATGGTCAAGCTCACTCATGATTTTTAAACTATGAAATGAAGCCACATGAAGTACTATTTCCCCACCCATCAGACTGGTGGTTAGGAAGGAGTGAGGAACTAGACACCCACAAGCTCTGCTGGCCACAGCAAAGACGGAAAGGGATTTTAGAGGATGACAGGACAGCACGTTGAAGGGAATGTAAGGCAGGTTCCCCTGGACTCAGAAGTCTACTATTTGAGTGTGTTCTACCGAAATTCTCCCGCCAGAAACCGTACTGTTTGTAGATGGATGTTCACAGAATACTGCTTGTAATAGTGGCAAAGTAAAAACAAGTGACATGGCCCCGGCTGGTTTGGCTCAATGGATAGCAGTGATGGCGAACCTATGAACTCATTTTTTTGGTTCATTTTTCTTTGTTAAATGGCATTTAAATATATAAAATAAATATCAAAAATATAAGTCTTTGGCCGAAACCGGTTTGGCTCAGTGGATAGAGCGTCGGCCTGCAGACTGAAAGGTCCCAGGTTCAATTCCGGTCAAGGGCATGTACCTGGGTTGCGGTCATATCCCCAGTAGGAGATGTGCAGGAGGCAGCTGATCGATGTTTCTCTCTCATTGATGTTTCTAACTCTCTATCTCTCTCCCTTCCTCTCTGTAAAAAAATCAATAAAATATATTTTAAAAAAAATAAGTCTTTGTTTTACTATGGTTGCAAATATCAAAAAATTTTCTATATGTGACACGGCACCAGAGTTAAGTGAGGGTTTTTCAAAATGCTGACACGCCAGCTCAAAAGGTTCGCCATCACTGGGATAGAGCGTCGGCCTGTGGACTGAAGGGTCCCGGGTTCGATTCCAGTCAAGGGCACCTGTCTGGGTTGTGGGCTTGATCCCCAATGGAGGGAATACAGGAGGCGGCCAATCAATGATTCTCTCTCATCATTGATGTTTCTATCTCTCTCCCTCTTTGAAACCAACAAAAATATACTTAAAAAAACAAACAAACCCCACACAAGTTACATGCTCAACAATTGGGGGATTTGGTGATATCCATCATGGAGTCCAATTCAGAGAAACAGGCAGTTCTGCTGCTGACTGCGCACTGAACCCGAATACAGTCATGCTCCGCTTAGCGCCGGGGATGTGTTCTGAGAAAGGTGTCGTGGGCACTATCGTGGCTGTGGGAACGTCACAGTGCCCTTCACACACCGAGGTGGTACAGCCCGCTGCACGCCTCGGCTACATGGTACAGCCCATTGTTCCCGGCTATAAACCGCTACGGCGGCGGTTCTCAACCTGTGGGTCGCGACCCCTTTGGCGGTCAAACGACCCTTTCACAGGGGTTGCCTAAGACCATCCTGCATTTCAGATATTTGCATTACGATTCATAACAGTAGCAACATGACAGTGATGAAGTAGCAACGAAAATGATTTTATGCTTGGGTCACAACATGAGGAACTGTATTTAAAGGGCCAGAAGGTTGAGAACCACTGCTCTACAGCATGTGACTGTACAAAAAAACCTGAGATTAAATCAGACACAAGACAAAACGATGTGCTGAAGCCCTGACCTGTTTGGCTCAGTGGATAGAGCATCGGCCTGGGGACTGAAGGGTCCCAGGTTTGATTCTGGTCAAGGGCATATACCTTGGTTGCGGGCACATCCCCAGTAGGGGGTGTGCAGGAGGCAGCTGATCGATGTTTCTCTCTCATCGATGTTTCTAACTCTCTATCCCTCTCCCTTCCTCTCTGTAAAAAATCAATAAAATATATTAAAACAAACAAACAAAACGATGTGCTGAAAAGACGTGGTAAACATGAGATGTATGAGGCTGTTGCCCGGGTAACACGGCGGATTGGTTCACAGCACACTTTTTTATAAGTAGAAAGAGGAAAAAGTGCTCTCTAAAATAATGATAAAAAGTGAAGCATAGTAAGCACATAAACCAGTAACAATATCGTCTTATGCGGTATACATGACCGCAGGTGCTGTGCCTGCATACGACCAGCCATGTCCACACACGAGGTGCTGCCTGGCGCTACGACATTATGTCACTCGCAGTAGGACCTTCTCAGCCCCATTGCCATCTCATGGGACCACGGTCGTGTATGTGGTCCACTGATGACTGACACGTCGCTACGGGGGGCATGACTGTGGTAACAACTCTTATGATGGCTACTATTTTCTACTTATTTCCTATTATGTTTCTATGCTTGCTCCATGGTCTGTCCTATGTTTACTCTGTTACTTTACAGCTAGAGGCCCAGTGCGCCTTAGCCCGGCCTGTGCCCTCTCCCCTCTCGCAATTCGGGATCCCTCAGGTAAGGTCCCTAGGCCGGGCCCTCCATGATCGACTGCCACACAGAGGATGGCCTGGGCCTCCCTCTCTGGGGCGATCGTGGGGCGATGGCAGGGCCTCCCCGGCCAATCGCAACCGCCTTGGCTGGCCTGGTGCCAGTGCACGTCACAGCATGGTTGTCCGGAAGGTCATCCGGACGGTCGTTCTGTCATTCGGTTGTTTGGTCCATTTGCATATTATACTTTTATTATCATAGATTATTATTTCCGCTATTTTTCCTGTTGTTATGATTAGTCTGTTATAGTTTCCTATTATCCACTATTGTGACTCCCACCCAGTGTCTGCCCGACCTTCTGGGCACAGGGGGCCTCTCCCAGGGGACGGCTGCCCCAGGGCGGGTGGGATCCACGCAGGGAGGTGGCAGGGGCAGGGTGGGCGCACCTGGGTGATGAGGAACTTGGTCAGGCGCTCGGGCAGCCGGCCCTTCTCGCTGGAGAGGATCATCTCCAACATGTCCCCATGCAGCTTCTCCATCACCACGAACACCTTCTCGGGCGTCTCGAACATGCACTCCAGGTTCACGATCCCCGGGTGCCGCAGACTCTGGAGTGGGAGGGAGGGCGTGGGGGGGGTCAGGGCCCAGGTCACCCCTGAACTGGGACCCCAGGGGACAAGTTACGGGAGCAGAGGGATGACAAACAAGAGGAAGGATGTGCCTGAACAGCAGCTCGTCCCCTGGGGGTATCGGTGGGGGAGGGGAGGGGCTTCCCAGGGGCCCAGTCCGAACGGCCGGTCTGCACCCCCAGGTGTCCAGAAGGATCGCACTTTACATCACACAATTCTGGTGAAGGCCGGGGTGGTGGGAGGGAGGCAGGCGGAGTGTGGAGAAATGGGAAGAATCTCTGTATATCTGTCTTTTAAATCTGTGCCTCCTCCCTCTTCCCCCAGCTCTGGCCTGGCCTGAGCCCATCTCCCCCACCCAGGTCCCCACCCAGCCTCCTCCTTGGGCTCTAGTCCCACCCCTTTCCGCCCACCCTGCCTCTGCCCCTGACTTGCTGGAGATGCTTCCATGGCTCCCCAGTCCCCTTAGGTCAGTGGTTCTCAACCTTCAGGCCCTTTAAATACAGTTCCTCATGTTGTGACCCAACCATAAAATTATTTTTGTTGCTACTTCCCAACTGTAATGCTGCTACTGTTATGAATCGTCATGTAAATATCTGATATGCAGGATGGTCTTAGGCGACCCCTGTGAAAGGGTCGTTCAACCGCCAAAGGGGTCGCGACCCACAGGTTGAGAACCGCTGCCTTAGGAGAAGCCCTCGGTGTGTGACCCAGCTGCCTCCCTGGCCTCACCGCCCACCCCATGAGCCACCTAATAACCCCGGATGCCTTCACGTGCCTGGAAGATGTCACGCTGCCTCTCACCTCCAGACCTGTGCACAGGCTGGGCCTCTGCTCAGAACACCTGGTCCACCCCTCAGTGTCAACACGCATATGCCCTCCTCCAGGAAGCCTTCCCTGACTACCCCCCGACCGGGCGGTTGGCCCCTGGAAGGAGGAAGTGAGGAGGAAGCACCTTCCTCAGGGGGGAAGCGCTGGACCCCAGGCCCTGGCGGTCACCTGCAGAATGGCCACTTCGTTCCGGAGCTGGCTCTCCTGCTTGGTGGGGAAGCGCAGCTTGTCGATGACCTTGACCGCCACGTCCCGGCCGGTCTTCCGGTGCTTTCCTGGGCAGGGAGTGAGGGAGGCGGAGGATGAGGGGAGCAGGACCTTGCAGTCCTGGCAGGAGGGGCCCCGCCCCACCCACAGAGACACACCCAGCACTGGGCGGAGGGCATGGAAGGCCATGGAGGTGGCTCTGAGGGGCCCCTAGGGGAGGCGTAAGGGGCGGGGGGCCCTGGGAATGAACGTGGGCTGAAGGAAGGTAATGACAGGTTTCTAAGGAGGGGACTCTATTACATGGGACACTAGATTGACAACCAATCAGAATCTAGGTCTAGCCCTGGCCCGTGCGGCTCCGTTGGTTGCGAGGAGCAGTCCTTGCACAGGAGGTTGCCAGTCTATCGATTCCTGGCCAGGCACACGCCCGGTTTGCAGGGTTGACCCCCGGAGAGGGGTTGCAGAAGGCAGCCAATCGATGTAGAATCTATTTTTTTTTAAAATATATTTTTATTGATTTTAGAGAGGAAGGGAGAGGGATAGAGAGAGATTGAAACATCCATGATGAGAGAGAATCATTGATCGGCTGCCTCCTGCACGCCCCCTACTGGGGATCGAGCCCGCAACCCAGGCATGTGCCCTTGGCCGGAATCGAACCTGGGACCCTTCAGTCCGCAGACCGACGCTCTATGCACTGAGCCAAACTGGCCAGGGCCGGTGTAGAATCTAGGCTCTAACTCTGCAGCCAGTCAGAGCACAGGACTGTCTTCCCCGTTCAGACCTGGAGAAAGCGCACTGGCATTTCCTGGTGGAGAAGGAGACCCGTGACTCTGTCCCCAGGATCTAGCTTCCTAATCAACCAGAACAGGAGGCGACACGGCCCATTGGACGGGACGGTCTGGAGCCCAGAAACCCCCAGGACCCTCTGGGGAAGCACGGAAGTGTCCTTACCGCCATAGACCACTCCGAATTGCCCCGAGCCCAGTACCTCGTCCGGGAAGATCTGGTAGACAGTGGCGATGTCCTGCAGGGCGGGACAGGGGGGTCAGGGCTGCAAGTGGAGATGGGGCTCGAGGAGACTGGGGAGGGTGGGAGAAGGGGGGAGTATGCAACGGGGAAGACATCCTTGGGGCCCTGGGGTGTGGGCAGGGGTCTCACCACATTCTCTTGGATCTGACTGTTAGATACGGAGATGCTCAGAGAAGCTTGTCCTGGGGGGAGAGAAGGGGGGAGAGGTGGAGGTGAGGGGACCCCGGGCTCAGGATTCCATTCCTCCATAACTCCAAAGGCAGCCTCTGGAGCCAGACCACCCAGGTCCGAATCCAGGTGTCCAAGGTGCAACGTCAGGCTACTGACTTGTCCACTGCGAACCTCAGTCTCCTCATCTGGAGAATGGGTATAAGATAAGGACCTGCCTCTCAGGGCCAGCGGGGCGGGTGAGTGCCATGTGCTGAGGAGCTGGAGGGAGAAGTGATGTCACGAATGATTTCGCTGAGCCTTTCACCCTGTGATCTCAGCGCCAAGCAAGGCCTGCCGGTCCCATTTTATAGAGGAGGAAACTGAGGCTCCAGGGGAAAGTCCAAGCTGACCCCAGCATCTTCCCCTGAACTTGCCCCCCTGCCCACAAGTGACACGCCCAACGAGACCAGACATTTCCAAAGTCCTGGTCCTTCTGCCATTTCAATGTCTCTCCCCTCACCTCCCTGCCCCAGCCCTGCCCTCTCCTATCCACCCTCCACAGGGAAGCCGGAGGGACCTTGCCGAAGCACACACCTGACCCTGTCCCTCCCCTGCTGGGGACCTGCCCTGGCTCCCCGGTACCCGCAGGAGAAGCCCAGGCACCTTTCATGGCCTTTCAGGCAGGGTCTGGTCCCTCATCGACCTCTTTGACTTGAAGCCCTACTATGCTGCTGTGTGTCCCCACCACACTGGTCTCCTTGCTGGGCCTCAGGTATAGCAAGTTCTGTCCTGTCTCCAGGCCTTCGCACGTGCTGTTCCCTCTGGCAGGAATGTCCCCTTTCCCTTGTTATGGACTTAATTTAAAACCCTCTTCCTGCCCTGGCCGGTGTGGCTCAGTGGATTGAGCATCATCCATGCACCGAAAGGTCAATTATCAGTCAGGGCACATACGGGTTCGATCCCTGATCAAGGTGCATACGGGAGGCAATCAATTGATGTTTCTCTCTCGCTCTCTCTCCTTCTCCCTTCCATTCTCTCTAAAATCAATAAAAACGTTTTTAATCCTCATCCAAGGATATTTTTCCATTGATTTTTAGAGAGAGTGGAAGAGAGAGGGAAAGACAGAGAGAACTATGTATTTTTTAATTCTTGTATTGATCTCACAGAGGGAGAAGGTGTGGGAGAGACAGAAACATCAATGATCAGAATCACTGATTGGCTGCCTCCTGCATGCCCCCTACTGGGGATCTAGCCTGTAACCCCAGCATGTGCCCTTCATCAGAATCAAACCCGGGACCCTATCCACTGAGCCAAACCGGCCAGGGCTAAAAACATTTTTAAAAATCCTCCTCATCTTTCAGTCTCAGGCTCACTCCTGGGGCCATGTCAGATGACTCTAGCACGTGTTCTGTGTCTCAGCTGTCATTGCACCAGATGATCTGATTAATGTCTGCCACCCACACTGGATTATAAGCTCCAGAAGGCTGGCCACCTGGCACTCTGATCATCCTTCGCCTCTGCCCGGCATCATTTCCCATTTGCTTTCCCCTATCTCGCCCCTCCTCAGCTTCCAGGTCTCAGCCCAGATGTTGCCTCCTCCAGGAAGCCCTTCTGGATACTCAGTCTGGGCCAGGCACCTCCTCTGGCCCTCTGCAGCCCTCTGGTTCCCATATCCCAGCCCTGCTGCTCGCTATGAGGCATCACACCTACAGGCAGCTCCATCTCCCCCGTGAGGGCAGGGGCTGGGCTGCCCTGGTCACAGCTGTGTCCCCAACACTATCCAGCAGAGGCAGGCAGAGGGGGCATTCAGTAAATGTATGAATTAAAAAGTCTAAACTCGCCCAGCTGGTGTGGCTCAGCGGTTGAGCGTCGACCCGGGAAACAGGAGGTCCCGGGTTCGATTCCAGTCAGGGGCGCATGCCCGGGTTGCGGGCTCGATCCCCAGTGGGGGGTGTGCAGAAGGCAGCCAATTGATGGTTCTCTCTCATCCTTGATGTTTCTATCTCTGTCTCCCTTCCTCTCTCTCTCTCAAAACCATTAAAAACATATTTTAAATAAAGAAGTCTAAACTCACAATTCGGAGAAGTTGTCACCACCCGACAAAACTCAGAAAGAGAAAGTGACACGCCTGATGCCACTCACCAAGTGCAGGCCTTCATGAAGGTTTGGGCCCAGGCCTCTGAGTCCAGAAGCCACATGTGTCCTGTGCCACTCCCTGCCTTCCCCTGGCTCTTCCCTCCCCCGGACCCCACGCCAGCCCTCCCCGACCCGTCCTCTCGGACGGGGGGCTTACTGTGGGGCACGTGGCCTGGGGCGCTGGGCGCATCCTGGAGGATGACGGGCATCAGGGCCTGGCGGATGGCCGTTTCCCAGCCCCGGGCGGCCTCGGCCCCCTGTCCACTGGGCCCGCCTGGGGCCCCGCCGGGCGTCTCGCCCACGAAGTAGGTGGCATTGGCAGTGACGATCTCGAAGCAGTGTGGGTTGGTGCCTGGTGGCACGAGGCTGAAGTTCTGGGCGGGCTCCACGGTGAGGATCTCCGACAGCGGGATTTCCTGGGAGGACACAGAGCCGGCACGGGTGAGCTCGCCTGGCAGACCCTGGAGCTCCCCGCTCACCACGCACACAGAGTCCAGGGTCAGCGGTGAGCTGGTTGCCATGGAGCGGTCAGGACAGGCGCCTGGTGGGACTGACACTGAAGCAGAGACCAGAAAGGAGAGGAGAGGCCGGCTGCTAGAGGACCGGTGGACACAGCATGTGCAAAGGCCTGAGGTGGGAAAGGCCATATCCCCATCTCACGGATGGTGCCTGGCACACAGTAGGGCTGCCGTGTTTGATGAATAAATGAAGGAAATGAGTTAAGGCCAGGCCACACAGGGCCTCATGGGCCACAGGGAGGGGCCCAGGCTCTGTCTCCAGGGCCCTGGGAGCCACGGAAGGGTTTAGAGCTACCTCTCTGGCTGTGTGTCAGGAGTGGATGGGCGCCCTAGCCTGCTGCTCAGTGGTTAGAGCGTTAGCCTGCAGACTAAAGGGTCATGGATCCGATTCCCAGTTAAGGGCATGTGCCTTGGTTGCAGGCTCAATCCCCAGCCTGGGTTGGGAGGCAACCAATTAATGTGTCTCTCTCACATCGATGTTTTTCTCTCTCTCTCCCCTCCTCCCTCCCTTCCTCTTTTCTCCTCTCTCTAAAAATCAATGGAGCCCAGCTGGCAGGGGTCAGTGGTTGAGCATCACCCTATGAACCAGGAGGTCATGGTTCAATTCCCAGTCAGGGCACATGTTGGGTTGCGGGCTCGATCCCTGTGTGGGGTATGCAGGAGGCAGCCAATCAATGATTCTCTCCCATCATTGGTGTTTCTGTCTCTCTCTCCCCCTTTCCCTTCCTCTCTGAAATCAATAAAAATATTTTTTAAATTAATATATAAATACAAATAAAAATCAATGGAAAAATATCCTCAGGTAAGGATTAAAAAAATTTTAAAAAAAAAGCGTGGAGGGAGAGCCCTGGCCGGGTAGCTCAGTTGGTTAGAGCATCATCCCCATTCGTTTGACCCCTAGTCAAGGCACATACAAGAAGCATCCAATGAATGCATAAGTAAGTGAACAACAAACTGATGTTTCTCTCTCTCTCTCTCTCTCAAATCAATAAATAAAAAAATAACAAATAAATTTTAAAAAGAGTGGATGGGAGAGAAATGGAATGAGACAGGAGATCGAGAAGGAAGTTGACAGGGCCTGTGGTGATGAATATAAATAATTCAATAAATTAAATATAATGTAATAATGATAACAAGCTCATAATTACGGGAGCTTAGCACATGCCCGGCCCGAAGCGCCTTGCTTCTTGTAGGTACATAATCTCCGAATTCTGGCCCACCTTGTAGTATCTGTTGGTCGTGTTGTTCTGGAAGAGTGTGATGCACTTGCTGTCCAGGCGCCAGTAGTGCCGCTTCCTCTGTGGGGAGAGGGGTTTGAGAGGTGAGGGTGCCGCTAGGGTTCCTACCTTCCACCAGCCAAACCCCGCCCCCAAGACTATCCCCGCCCCCGAGCCCGCCTTAGCCACGCCCCCTAACCCCTGCCCCGCCCCTGTCCCACCTCTCACTCTAGCACAGCCCGGCCGACCCCTCCCGGCCCCGCCTCCAGCTCTGGCTCCGCCCTCTTGGCCCGCCCCGCCTCCAGCTCTGGCTCCGCCCTCTTGGCCCGCCCCGCCCACTCACCAGCGTGTCCTTGTTGCTGTAATGAACCACCCAGCCCTCGTGCAGCGTGCTGCTGGATTTCCGTGTCGTGTGTCGCACTGACTGCACCACCCTCATTAGGGGGATGTACCCTAGGGAGCTGAGGGGGGAAGAGAAGGGGTGGGAGGTTACTACAAGAAGAAAATAACGGAAGGGGCATCTCCGGGCAGCTTGGGAGCTGTTTGGGGGGAGGGCACACTGTCCCCCCTGTTTTATAGATTTCCCATAATGAGGAAGGAGGCTGTTACTGAAAGGCTGGGTTCCAAACTCAGGCTGCCTGGTAAATGACCCAACTCTTCATGCCTTAATGTCTCCCCCCAAAGGGGTGCTGAGGAGTGAACACCTTCCTAAGGACCTGAGCACAGTACCTGGCACACAGTGGGCCTTGAAGTGCTAATTACTACTGAGCCCAGGGGTCTTGCAGCCAGGTGTGTGTCCCTGGGCAAGGGACTCAACCTCTCTGATGCGGACACTGAGGCTCAGAGAGGTTAATCTCTTGCCCAAGGCCTCACAGCAGTCTGGCTGCAGAATTCATGTTCTTCCTCACACTGCTCTGTCAGTTGCGATACAGATTGTTTCTGGAAGGGCCCACCAGAAACTACCCCACTGGCACCCTCCAGGGGGAGGAGCGGGGCAGCCGGGAGGCAGGGAGTGGGAGGATTTCAATGGCTGTGTCACCAGTTCCAAATAAATATAACGTAAATTTAAACATGCTTCTGTCCTGGCCGGTTTGGCTCAGTGGATAGAGCGTCGGCCTGCGGACTCAGGGGTCCCGGGTTCGATTCCGGTCAGGGGCACATGCCCGGGTTGTGGGCTCCATGCCCAGTGGAGGCTGTGCGGGAGGCAGCCGGTCAATGGTTCTCTTTCATCATTGATGTTTCTATCTCTCTCTCCCTCTCCCTTCCTCTCTGAAATCAATAAAAATATATTTAAAAAAAAATAGCCCGCCAGAACCGGTTTGGCTCAGTAGATAGAGCGTCGGCCTGCGGACTCAAGGGTCCTGGGTTCGATTCTGGTCAAGGGCATGTACCTTGGTTGCGGGCACATCCCCAGTGGGGAGTGTGCAGGAGGCAGCTGATCAATGTTTCTCTCTCATTGATGTTTCTGGCTCTCTATCCCTCTCCCTTCCTCTCTGTAAAAAATCAATAAAATATATTTAAAAAAAAAAAATAGCCCTAACCGGTTTGGCTCAGTGGATAGAGCGTCGGCCTGCGGACTCAAGGGTCCTGGGTTCGATTCTGGTCAAGGGCATGTACCTGGGTTGCGGGCACATCCCCAGTGGGGAGTGTGGAGGCAGCTGATCGATGTTTCTCTCTCATCGATGTTTCAAACTCTCTCTCCCTCTCCCTTCCTCTCTGTAAAAAAATCAATAAAATATATTTTTTAAAAAATAACAAAAAACATGCTTCCATGAAAACTTTTTAAAAATGTAAATCAGGCCCAGCCAGCGTGGCCCAGTGGTGGAGTGTCGACCTATGAACCAGGAGGTCATGGTTCGATTCCCAGTCAGGGTGCATGCTCAGGGTGTGGTCTCGATCCCCAGTGTGGGGTGTGAGGGAGGCAGCCGATCGATGATTCTCTCTCATCATCGATGTTTCTATCTCTCTCTCCCTCTCCCTTCCTCTCTGAAATCAATAAAAATCTATTTAAAAAAGTAAATAATATTTTTTAAAATATAAACCAGGAAAAAGTGTTCAGTTGGAAAATGAAGTGTGGGTACTTGAGATTTGCCTCAGGAACCTGGGTAATGTTCAAGTAGGGGGTGAGGGTAATCCATTGTAAGGACGGGGAAGGACATCCCAGGGGGGTGCCCGGGGTACCTCTGAGCCTTGCCTCCCTCGGCCTCCTCCTCCTCACTGGCGTGGAGGGCATTTTCCGAGTGGGAGCCTGGGATGATCCCGGAGTCGTCGGACTCATCCATGAGGGCGCTCTTGTCAGCCTCGCTGAAATCGGTGGCCTCCTCCATCGGCACATCTGAGGGGGACAGGGCGTCAGGGGGGCCTCCACCCAGCTGGGCCCAGCTCCCGCTGGCTCAGCCCACAGCCTCTTACCTCCATTGATGAGCGCCTCTCCCAGGCAGTCGTTGGGGACGCGCGTGGCGCAGCGCTTGTGGCAGTTAAACTTGCAGTCTGGGGGGACAGGGAGCAAGGAGGCGGGAGGGAGAGGGAAGAGGGGTCACCTGGAAGGGTTGAGTTTGACCCCCAACCACCCGTCTCAAAAGAGTCTCCAGTCTTGCCGTGGGGGGGCAGGAAACTGGCTGGCCCTTCCATGGCTGTCCCCCTTTTGAGCGAGTTTCTCCAACTATGGAGAGACGAGAGTAAACCGGGGGCGTGTGTGTGTGTGTGTGTGTGTGTGTGTGTGCGTGTGCAGATGAAGTGCTGTGGCTCTAAGCATCCGAGGTTCAAACAATGCATAAATACCCATTACCCCAGACTTGTAAAATTCTGGAATGCAGCAGGATCTAACGTCCTGTGATTCTAGACTTTGAACACTTGAGGGCAGGGTTTCTCAGCCTTTGGCACTATGAACATTTGGGGCTGGCTAGTTTCTTGTTGTGGGGGGCTGTGCTGTGCATCACAGGAGGTTTAGCAGCACCCCGACTCCTCCCCACTAGATAACGGTTGCACCATCCCTGTGTGATAAAATGTCTCCCAACCTCCCTGGGGGGAGGGGGCGGGCAGAACTGTTCTTGGTTGAGAACCATTGCTCTGCAGCGGTTCTCAACCTGTGGGTCGCGAACAATGAGAATACATCCTGCAGATCAGATATTTACATGACGATTCATAACAGTAGCAACATTACAGTGATGACGTAGCCACGAAAATAACTGTATGGTTGGGGGTCACCACAACATGAGGAACTGTGTTACAGGGTCGCGGCATCAGGAAGGTTGAGAACCACTGCTAGAGTGTGATCAGTGTGAGGTTCTAGGGTGCCGTACATCAGAGGTTCTAGAATGTGGTAAAAACCCATTTTTCTAAGGTTCTATATTCTAGGTTTCTAAGACACCACCTCCCCCTCCCCCCGCCGAGTTCAATGTCCAAGTTTCTAGAACTCAATACACATCTCTGGCCCTCTGGTTCTAGATTACTACGACTCCTTGATGTCCAAGGTTTTACGTGACTTGAGTTCTACAATTCTGGGTTTCTAGGTCTCCAGAAGCTGATGGTTCCAAGGTTTCTGTACATCCAAGATTCTAGAGCAGGGGTGGGCAAACTTTTTGACTCGAGGGCCACAATGGGTTCTTAAACTGGACCGGAGGGCCGGAACAAAAGCATGGATGGAGTGTTTGTGTGAACTAATATAAATTCAAAGTAAACATCATTCCATTAACGGGTACGGTCTTTTTTTTTTTTAGTTTTATTCATTTCAAGCGGGCCGTAGTTTGCCCACGGCTGTAATCTAGAACTTAATGTGACTACTGTTCTTCAGCTCTCGGCATCGAAGATTCTAGCATTTGACTGTTCCGGTGAATTTTAGAATCGGGTGGCTCTAAGTTTCTACCTATCTAGATTTCTGGTATTCCAGCCATTGATCACAACATTTCAGAGTTCCAGAACCCTAAGATTCCATGGTTCTACTTCTAGGACTCAAATTTGATGTTTGTAGGGCTCTATTATTCTCAAATCCTATGGTTCTAAAGTTCTAATCTTTTGAGAATTTACAATTTGGCAGTTCTAGGATATAGCTAAAATTCTGTGGTTGTTTTAGCTGAATCCTACGACCCAGAATTCTTGAATCCTGTGTTTCTAAAGTCCTCTGATTCTAGAATTCTCAAGTCCTATAGTTTTTAGAATCCCATGCTGTCCTATGAGTCTAGATTTCTAAGGTCCTAGGACTCCCAGGTTCTAGGGTCCAGAAAGCCACAGGTTCAGGGCAGGCCTCGTGCGTTCTGCCACAAGCCCAACTGAGATCCCAAGCTTCTGAGTGTGCGTGGGGTGGGGTCCCGACCCTGTCTGTGCCCCCCTCCATGCCCCCTACCCCCTGACCTTTGCACTGCAGGCCCTGGCGGAAGAGGCCCTTGAGAAGTTTCTTGCAAGCCTGGCAGACAGTGGGCCGCGTGTAGCTGTGGATGAGGAAGGTATGCGGCACCTTGACCTTGGAGAGCAGCATCTTGTCCAGCTCGATGGGGCGGCCGGTGTAGGAGGAGGCGGACGAGGAGGACGACGAGGGCGGGCGGCGAGGCAGGAGATCAGTGGTGCTGCGGCTCTAGGGGTCAGCGAGAGCGGACGCGACGCATCAGTGCGTTGCCCTACGGTACACCCACCCGGGCCTTGTCACTCCCCCCGGCCACCCACCTGCCCACTCCCCCGCCCCTCACCAGCTCATCCGCCGTGCAGGGCAGGGAGTCCGAGGTACTGAGGCGCAGCGAATGGCCACTGGCCAGAGACGTGGACGACAGGCGCCGCTTGCGGGCCCCGCTGCAGTTGTTGGGGATGCTGAAGGCGCAGCGCTTGTGGTAGTTCAGTCCGCAGCCTGCGGGGGGCGCCAAACGGTCAGAGACGCAGCCTCCGCTGCCCTGGCGCCCAGCTCCCCCCACCCTCCTGCTCCTTTCCTTCAGATCTGGAGCACTGTACATCCCTCAGGACGCTTCGTGTGTAATTAAAGTCTATGGGAATCTACAAAAACCCAATTCAGGCAGCACAGCCCCAGAGCGTTCAGAAACGAAGGTTTGGGCCATTCCACCAGGCAAAGCACCACGAGCAGGTGAGGTGCTGGCTGAGGGCAGAGAGCGCGCGGACTGGGGAGTGGAAGGAAGCCACCCGGTGCGACCCGCTGCAGAAACGGGAGCCCCAGCATCGCGAGCGTTTCCTCCTTCTCTGATGAATGTGTGTGTGTCCATCAAATCCTTGTGTCTTCTTCCCTCTCCCATCCCCTTGTCACCTAACATAAGATGCTGACGGTAATCGGCTGTACATCATGGCGTTTCCACCACAGGGTCTCAAGGACACAGGCCGTCTTCTGGGGAAAGAACAGCTAGCATGTTTTCGGTTGTACCCAGGATGGTGGTATCCTATCAGGTGGAAGCATGACTGTGTTATTGTTTTTTCTTTAAAAAAAAAAATTTTTTTTAAATCGTCGTCCATGAAAGCATCAGGCCCAGCTTTGTGGTTTCCACGGGGCTTCCTGAACCCTCGCTCCCATCCATCTCCGGCGATCCCACCTGACTCCGGATGGCTGGCTGTTCTGAACACTGTCCCTCCAGCCCCTGGGAGTTTCTTGCAGGTGCTTCTCGAAGCCTGTCTCCTGGTGGGCTGCCTGTGCAGACCTGCCAGCTCAGCGACTCCCCATCCATCCATCCATCCAGCCATCCACCCAGGCACTGCCTGGGACTCGTGTGGCCTGGTTGCACAGGCGCATGGAACATTGTTGGCCCGACGAGGAGAGCTAGGATGGCAAATGGCCTTCGCCTACAGGTTCCACCTCCTGGTTTGGGCCTTGCGATCGCTGAGCGGAATTTCAGAACCTCACTCATGACTCCCAGTGAGTGCCGCAGTACAGTCCAATGTCAGTGGCATTTACTACGGTCATTTGGCCTCTTCTGGAACCATATGAACTTGGACTGCCATCTGTGGAGCTGGGTCACGGAAGTCTGTGCTATGATTGCCCATTAGAATCTGATGACCAAAACAACAGCCCTGCCAACCCCCCCAGATGACACCAGGGTTGTGCCATGACAAAGGTTACATATGCCAAGACATGAGGAGTTGGATGTGATGTGTGGATGATGGGATATTGATAGCAGCTTTGAAGCACTGAGTCCATTTTCTGCAGGCCTGCTGTGGCTGTTGGTCCAGGTCCTTAAATAATGCCACAATGTATTTAGGGCTACATGGTAACAATCATAGTCGATGCTGTCAGTCACCTGGACCACAGGTTATCAAAGACTCTGGGTTTCCATGTGAGCATGGCACGCTGGCACGAAGCTGGCACGAAGCTGGCACGCTGAACGGAGCCGCAGGTCCTCACCGCAGCGTGGACGGTCCCCATCTTCTGTGTGAGCAGAGCCAAGGCGGGAGGTGTGGGCTTCAGTTGCAGGAGGGCGAGACCTCCACATTCTCACTCAGAAGCATCCAGGATGGCAGGGACCTGCTGATCCTGACATTTGGGCTTAACCTTGAGACATCTTGGCTAAAGGAACATCGTGTTCCTTTTTTTTTAAGTATGGTTTAAGGAGATGTGTACGGTGCTTGTCGCAGACTGAATGCTTGTGTGTCCCCACCCCTAGTTTACATGTTGAAGCCCTAACCTGCACTGTAGCTGCATCTGGAGATGGGCCGTGAGGTGAAATGAGGTCGTAAGGGTGGGGCCCTGACGCCATGAGACTGGGGCCCTTCTATAAAGGAAGACACTTCAGAACTCCCCCTCTTCACACGCTGTGCGAGCACATGGTGAGATGGCAGCCATCTGCAAGCTAAGAAGAGAGTCCTCGCCGGGAAACAAGCCCCGTCAGAACCTTGATCTTAAACTTTCCAGCTCTGGAGCTGCGAGAAATGCACGTCTGTTGTCCAAGCCACCCGGCCTGAGGTATTTTGTTATGGCAGCCCTAGCAGACTGAGGTGTCAAGTGGACAGGGGTGGACTCCGGCGGTCAGCTTCACGTGTCAACTTGGCTGGGTCAGCACCCCCCATTATGCAAACACTCATCGAGGTGTTGCTGTGTCGTATTTGATAGATGTGATTCAAGTCCACAGTCTTTCTTAGTGAGAAAGATTAGCCTAGTAACTACTAGTTCATCTGGGTGGGCCCGCTGCAGTCCGTTGAAAGGTTTAAAAAGCGGAGTTGAGACGTCCCAGATGGAGAACTTCTGCCTGTGGGTGGCAGCTTTAGCTCCTGTCTGAGTTCCAGCTGCCCTTGCTGACCGGCTGGCTGCCCTACGGATTAAGAGTTGGCCATCCCGCCCGCCCGCCCGCACAATCCTGTAAACGCCTTCCTTCCAAAAGTCCCTGCTGGCTGTCTTCCGGCCCATCCCTCTTTGATACAGGCTCCGCCCTTTCCCCTGTGAACGCCCCTTTTTATCCCCCATCCCAGCCGAGCCCCACCCTCCACCCAAGCCCCGCCCCTTGGCCCCACCTCCGTCTCCAGCCTGGACCTCTCCCCCCCAGCGCCGCCCCAAGCCCCGCCCCTTGGCCCCACCCCAGCTCCTCCCCCCAGCTCCGTCTCCAGCCCGGACCTCTCCCTCCGAGCCCCAAGCCCCGCCCCCTGGCCTGCGCTCCGCCCCCGGCCCCGCCCCCTCCCCCGCCTCTCACCGTCACACTTGAGGCCCTGCCGCACCAGCCCGAAGAGCATCTCCCCGCAGTGGTCGCAGAAGGCGGGCGCTCGGTAGGAGTGCACCGTGAGTGCGTGCGGGCGGATCTGGAAGTCCTCGAAGGTGGCCGAAGCTGCAGGCAGCGGGGAGGGCGGGTGGTTGAGCCGGGGCCAGCGGAGGCCATTTCAGCCCCCGCATTCCCGGGCTGCTTACAATCCTCCCTGACAATGCAAGGGTTTTTTTGTTTGTTTGTTTCTAGGATTTTTTCAAAATATCTTTTTATTGATTGCAGATTAGAAGAAAGAGGGAGAGAGAGAGATAGAAACATCAATGATGAGAGGAAGTCAGTGATCGTCTGCCTCCAGCATGCCCCCCCCACTAGAGGTCGAACCCGCAGCCCGGGCTTGTGCCATGTGACCGGGAATCTCCGTGACCTCCTGGTTCATTGGTCGACGCTCAACCACTGAACCACGCTGGTTGGGCCCAGCTGCAAGGTTTAATTGTTCCTTCCTTCATTCATTTGCTCACATATTATATTCTACCTGGATTCATATTGCAGCTCCACCACTGGGCAAAGCAGCTATGTGCTTACGTCAGGGACTGGGAGAAGGGGGAGGGGGAGTTGGTGAATGGGTATAGAGTTCCAGTTTTGCAAGATGAAAACAGTTCTGGGGATTGGTTGCACAACAATGTGAATGTAATTAACACTACTGAACGGTAGACTTAAAAATGGTCATGGCCCTCGCCAGTTGGGCTCAGTGGATAGAGTGTCGGCCTGCGGACTGAAGGGTCCCGGTTTGATTCTGGTCAAGGGCACATACCTCGGTTTGCAGGCTGATCCAAGGCACCCTCGGGGGCCCTATGCAGGAGGCAGTCAATCCACGTGGCTCTCTCACATCAATGTTTCTCTCTCTCAGTCTCTCCCCCTCCCTCCCACTCTCTAAAAATCAATGGAAAAGTGTCCTAGCATGAGGATTAACAACAACAACAACAAACTTAAAAATTGTTATGATGGTGCATTTTACTTTATGCATATTTCACCACAATTAAAAAATTTAAAATAAAAAAATACAGATGCCTGGGCCCCACCCTCAGAGTTTCTGATCTACTTGTTCTGGAGTAGAGCCTGATTATCAAGAGGAAAAGACAAACACCTGTGCACCTCAGCTTTTTCATCTCTAAAATGTTCTAAGCAGTAGGGATAGCACATCAGACAAAATCCCTGCCTAGCCTCCAGTGAGGGCAGCAAAGTAAATACAAGAAATACTCTTACTTAACAATCACCCAGTCCAGCAGTCACTCTGTGCCAGGCACTGCTCTAAGTACTTTAAAAAGCTAATGAGCCCTGGCCGGCTTGGCTCAGTGGATAGAGCGTTAGTCTGCGGACTGAAAGGTCCCAGGTTCAATTCTGGTCAAAGGCACATGCCTGGGTTGTGGGCTCAATCCCCAGTGTGGGGTGTGCAGAAAGCAGCCAATCAATGATTCTCTCTCATCACTGATGTTTCTCTCTCTCTCTCTCTCTCTCTCTCTCTCTCTCTCTCTCCTCCCTTCCTCTCTGAAATCAATAAAAATACATTTTAAAAAATAAAATAAAAAGCTAATGAATTTAGCCTTGGCGGGTGTGGCTTAGTTGGTTAGAGCTTTGTCCAGGACACCTCAATTCTGGATCAGGGCACATATCCGGGTTGAGGGTTCGGTGCATATGGGAGGTAACCGATCACCAATCCATGTTTCTCTGTCTCCCTCTTTCTCAAATCAATTAAAAAACAAACTAAAACCTCCACTAATGAAGTTAGCCCTCTCAAGACTCTGTCAGGTACATCCTGTTACGTCCCCATTTTCTGTCTGAGGCGGTTGCAGCACAGATAGATTAAGCAACTTGTCTGAAGTCACACAGCTAGTAAGTTGCAGAACTCACAAACCCAGGCCAGTGTGGCTCTAGAGTTCATGCTTTTAGCACCATACTTTCTGCCTCTCTGAAAATCTTAAGTAGTAAAATATAGAGTTGGTTAGAAGTCAGTAAGTGCTTAGGAGAAAAATTAAACAGGGAAGGGAGGTAGGGAAGGTGCAAGAGGTAAAAATTGAAATAGGTGGGCAGGGAAGGCCTCTGCGAGGTGATATTACGGTAAAGGCCTGAAGGAGGTGGGAGATGAGCTAAGCAGGTGTCTAGGAAAGAACATACTAGTATCATAATCGTATCCCCTTATGGGTTCTTTAAGGATTAAACGAATATACGGAAAGCTCTTCAAACAGTGCCTGGCACAGAGAAAGTGCTCAATAAATGTTAGCTCTTATCTCAGAGGTTTCATTTTTGGACGAGGTCTCATTTGTCCTCATTTTTGGACGAAGTTTCAGCCGACTATTAAGCTATTTTTCTTTGTATTATGCAACAGAAAGGGGACTCTCTCCTGTGAGCCAAGCACTATTTACACACCCAAGATAAAACTATAAATAAGAGAGATTTACACCCTACTCTCAAGGGGCTGACATTCTTTTGGGGAGACAGACAACGAAACATAAACACATAAATAAACGAGGAAATTTCAGACAAGGGGGGAAATGGCATTTAAGCTGAGATCCAAATAACAAGAAGGGGCTAACTACGAGAAGGGGAGATCGGGGCAGCATTCCAGGCAGCAAGAGCAGCAAGTGCAAAGACCCTGTGGTAGGAGGGAGTTTGGGTTTGTTCCAGGGGCAGAGAGCAGGCAAGCATGGCTGGAACAAAGAAAGTAAGGAGGGCAGTGTTACGAGATGAATTCATGGAATTAGCAGGGGCAGCCTTGAGGCCACGTTGAAGAGTTTGTATTTTACTCCAGGGGTAATGGGGAGCCATGGGAGGATTCTGAGCAGTGGAGTGTCACGATCTGACTTAGGTGCTACTGAAATAATGCAGACCGGAGGTGATGGCGGCTTGGACCAGTGGCAGTGGCCCAAAATACATTCAGCATGTATGTCAAAGGTAGGACCAGGAGGTTTGATGACAGATAACGTGAATGGGTGGGAGAAAAAGAGGAGGCAAGGATGCCTCCAGGTTTGGGGCACGGGCACCTGGGTAGTGCCTTTCCCCAGGAGGTTGACGACTGCGGGAAGAGCAGGTTTGGAAGGGGAAATACAATTTCCATCTTGGACAGGCCGTGTCTGAAACGCCTGGAGATGCCAAGTAAAAGTGTCAGGGAGACAGCTACGTGAATAAGACCTGGTCTTAGGGGAGAGACGAGGGCAGTGATGGCGAACCTGACACTTGCGTCAGAGGTGACACGCGAACTCATTTTTTTGGTTGATTTTTCTTTGTTAAATGGCATTTAAATATATAAAATAAATATCAAAAATGTCTTTGTGCCGAAACTGGTTTGGCTCAGTGGATAGAGCGTCGGCCCGCGGACTGAAAGGTCCCAGGTTCGATTCCGGTCAAGGGCATGTACCTGGGTTGTGGGCACATCCCCAGTGGGAGATGTGCAGGAGGCGGCTGATCGATGTTTCTCTCTCATCGATGTTTCTAACTCTCTATCTCTCTCCCTTCCTCTCTGTAAAAAATCAATAAAATATATATTTTTTTAAAAATGTCTTTGTTTTACTATGGTTGCAAATATCAAAAAATTTCTCTATGTGACACGGCACCAGAGTTAGGTTAGGGTTTTTCAAAATGCTGACACGCCGAGCTCAAAAGGTTCACCATCACTGGACTAGGGTGAAGATAAAAATCTAAGAGGTGCTAGTCTATATGAGGGTATTTAAAACCTGGATAAGGTTACCAGGGGATTAAATCCAAATTGCACTGAGCACTGCAGCATGCAAGGGGCAGACTGTGTGCGGGGTGGGGGATACAGCCATGAATAAGGCAGATACCGCCACCGCCCCCCCCCCCCTCCTGGAAGAACCAAGGTTCATAAACTGTCAAAGACAGCTTGCCCATCGCAACGTGGGAATGGCCAGAGGGTGGGCTGGATTCTGGCTGAAAATGCAGGTGCCAGGGGCACCTCACACCTTGCAGGGTCAGGCTGCATTTAGCGTTTCCTTGGGAAGGAGGAACGGACATCCAAACACTTCACTATACTTCGTATCAGCACACGTCCAGAAAGGACACAGAAGTGCAGGGCTCCGTGCACTGCCAAACTGCACACACCGTGCCACCAGCCCCCTGATGGGTCAATGGAAGTTTCCACCAGTCCCCAGGAAGCTCCCTCGTGTCCCCCACCCAACCCTCTCTTCCCCAGAGGCGCCCCGACTCTTGGCTTCTAACCCCATAGAGTGGTTGCAGCCGTTCACAAATGGAATTATACAGAATGGGGCCTGGCGTCTGGCTTCTCTCTCTCAGCATTGGGTCTGGGACATTCATCGGTGTGGCTGTGGATGGTTTATGTTCCGCGAATTCCACAGCGTGTGCGCACAACCATCCCTGTACCCGTTCGGGGGAAGCTGAGACCCACCGGCTCCGAACTAGAAAGAGCCAGAGTCTGGGCCCACCTCCCTTCCACTCCCGCAGAGGCCCCGCCCCCGCGCGAGGCCCCGCCCCTAGGCGAGCCCGGCCTCTCACCCGACAGCACCACCTCCACCAGGTCGCCTTCCTGGATGTCTCCGGCCGAGCGCACCAGCTGCAGGAGGTTAGCGGACGTGGGGTCATGTTTGAAGAGCAGGATCTTGTCGTACAGGCCGTAGAAGCCACACTCGGGGAACTGAGAGGCGGGAGAGGGAGGTGGTGACGGAAAGCAGCGGTCTGGGACCCTCCCAGGGCAGGGCCGCCTGTTTCCCCCGGAAACTCAAGAGACCCTGCAGCCCCTCGCTTCCTGCCGCTCCCTCCCAGGCCCAGCTCGAGCCTGGCGGGGTGCCAGGGCCCCAGGTGTGCTGGAGAGAGCGCAGATCAGGGTTTGGCGGCTGGATGGGTGCACTGGGGTGGGAGGGAGAACAGCTCCCGGAGCCTGGGCACCTAGAATTTCCCGGAGATCGGGGTGGGGGTCTAAATGAGCACCCCTTTCCTTATGCCCCCCCCCCCCTCCAGCTTCCTTCCTGGATCTATTGTCCCTGCTACCTGGCTCCAGGCCCAGCGTTGGGGCAGGGCGAGCTGAAAGGAGGGACTTGAGGACTCAGGGGGTGGGGGCTATGGGATGGCTAGGGCTTAAGGGAGCTGAAAGTGGAGGGTGCTCCCCACCCAAAGGCCAAAGGACCCAGGTGTCCTGGTCCCCAATTTGGGAGGGGGCAGGAAATGAAACCCGGTAGAACAGAAAGTGAAACGGCCCAGGTGGGGCCGCTGGAAGGAAGGAAAGGGGCCCTACCACACCTGGAGGAGAAGGCAGAAAATAAAACGGGGCTGAGGCCTGAGGGAGTCGGCTGAAGACCTGAGCCCTGCACAAAGCATCCACCCAGAGGACCTTCTGCGCCCCCCCTCCTCCCCCGCAGCCTGTTTTCCCAAAGAGCAGGCTCAGTTGGGCGTGGGAGCTGGGGCTGCTAGTTTTGGGGTGGGGATGGGGGGAGGGGGGCAAAGGAAGCCCTATCTGTTCTTGCCCACTGGGAGGGGGTCCAAGGTGAGCCGGCCGCCTGGGGCTGACTGCCTGGGAAGTCTTTCTCTAAGCTCTTGTCTGTAAAATGGGGGAGTTGGCCCAGTTCCAGATGTTTCTCTGAAGCCCAGAGAATTCATTTCCAGGAGTCAGAAGATTCTAACCTTTGGAGATTTGAGGATTCTAACTTGCCTACCTTATAGGAAGATCAGACATTCCAGAGTTCAACCTATTCTCATTATCGCGTTTAGGATTTTCAACAGCCTAGATTACCAGTAGGCTAGTATGTTAATGTTCTGGGAGTCTGACAAACTAGGATTCGAATAGTTGAATATCTTAGCACTGAAGGATTCTAACAACCCAGGAATCTAATATTCCAACATTTTCATGTTTTAGTATTTCAACCAGCTAGGATTCTAATGTTTGAATGCTTTATATCAGAGGAATTCAATTACCTATGCTTGCATATTCCCATTTAGAAGTCTATAATAGTCTAACATTTTGACAGTCTAGAATTCGAACAACAGAGAAGCTCACTATTCTGACTTTTCATGTTCTAGGATTCAGGCACGGAGTTCCACCTGATTCCCTTTTGCCATGACCCCCAGCCCCCCACCCTGGTGACCCTGGTCTCCAAAGCTAAGAGTGGGGTGGGGTTGGGGAAGGCCGGTTTTAATAGGCCAGCATCAGTGTGTGTGGGGGGGTGGGGGGCGAGAGGGGGGGGAGTCCTCAGAGCCTCTGAACTTTGGGAAGAGGTGCCTGTCCCTCCACACACACCTCAGGCCTGGGGGCGGGCAGAGATTAGGCTCGGAGACCTCACTTGCCCCTGGCAGCTAGTGCAAGCACCCACACCCACACATGTCATCCGATCGCCTTGGCCAGCCTGGCTTCAATTTCTATTTTCCACCAAATGGGAGGTCAGGGATGGGCCTGGGCAGGGAGGTGTTCCCTCACCCCCATCGGATGCCCCCACCTGCCCCCTCCTCCTCCCTCCTTCTACACCTGGTGGGCCCCTCCCTTCCTCCCTGCCGGCTGCAGAAAACAACATGCAAGGACTCGCAATTTGGGGAGGCCTCTGGGGCACCCCACCCCTGCCCGGGCCTCCCTCAAACGGGTAGTGGGGTAAAGAGGCAACTGGGGCCAATGCCCTACCCCCATCCCTCATTCTCCCAAGGCTTAGAGTCCCTTCCTCCCCCTCCCGCCCCCCCCTGCCAGGCTGCAGGTCGCCTAGGTCAGCGCACACCTCCTCCAGGCCGCTCCCCAAGCTGGGTTGGGGGGCCCTGCGCCCTCACCTTCTGGTCGACGATGGAGCAAGCCAGCTGCTTCACATGGGCCAACTCCGAGGCGGCGGGCAGCAGCACGAACTCGCGGGTCAGCCCGATCTGGATGTGGAAGGAGACCCCGGGGCCTGGGGCCGGGACCGAAACCTGGGACAGCAGGGGTGGCGGCGACTGCAGGTCCAAGCCGCCGGGGGGCGGCGGAGACCCCGGCCCCGGAGAGCCCGGGAGCCCGGCGGGATGGGAGGGGGCGGCAGCCATGGGGAGGCCCGGGAGCGGCCGCCCGGCGCCCGCCTGGGATCCGGCTGGAGGGCCCGGGGAACACGCTGTCTCCCAGGGAGAACTCGTGCGCGGGGAGTGGGAGCGCGGATCTCGGGGGCCGAGGAGAGGAATCTGGCAGGTTGAGGGGACTCGACGATGGCGGGATCCTGGGGAATCAGAGAAAAGAAATCTAGTGGATTAGACGCCCGGGAATCAAGGGATCACAGACGATCAGATAAAAGAAATGGTTTGGGGGGCGGGAGGGGGGTGTTCCGGCGATTGAGAGTTTCCAAGAAATCAAAGAAGAAAATCTAGTAGGTCGGGGTCGCAGAGATCAGCAGAGCCCAGGATCCAAAGGCCCCTTGGAAAGAAAAAGGATTGAAAAGGAGCAGGGGGGACCCCAGAACCCAGTGGCTCTAAGAGGAGGACCCAATTAAGGGGGGGCCGAGGGGTTCGCCAAACCTTGGGGGTGGAGGGCGGGAGTCTCTGAGCCGGGGATCGAGTGGATCCCAGGGATCCGACGGGCCCGGGGATGGGCAGAGGGATCCCGAGGGCCCGGTGCTCAGGAGGGAATTCCTCGGATCTCGGAAGCTGGAAAAAAGTTCGGTCGGGGACCCACGGAGAAGGGGGCGTTACCAGCCGCGGTGGAGGTGGGGCCAGGGAGGGTCGCCGGGAGCCGGTGGCTCTTTTTCCTTCGCCAAAGTTTAACTCCGCTGCCGCGGCCCAGGAGGAAGTGTCCGGAGCGACGGCGCCGTCGGCCAATCGGCGCCGGCCTCGGTGACGCCAGAGGGAGGGCGGGGCGAGCGAGGGGGCGGAAGGGGAGGGCGGGCCCAGCACCTCCGAGTTGGGGGCGGCACCTCTCCCGAGCCGATCCGGGGGCCGGTGGTGGGAAATGCGGGGCCGGGAGGTAGGACCGATCCCTCCCCACGACACACCCGAGTCTGCAAAGTTAACTTCTCCTGGAGCCGGAGAGGGAGGGGCGAGCCACCCTCGCCGCCACCACAGGTCGCGGGGGCGGGCGCGGACGTGGTGCCTGGCCCTTTAAGGAAGGGGGCCCTCCCGCCTGGCCTGCATCCGGCGCCCACCGCAGGGGAAAGGGTGGGAAACTGGGTGTCAGGTCCGGTCGGCTCTCTGGGCCCCGCCTCCCCCCCCCCCCCCCAGCCAGCTGTGCCCCTTTCACCACCCAGAACCCCCAGTCCCTGCCGTGGGTGGGGAGACCGGAGCGGCCAGATGGGCAGAGGTCCTGGCCGCAGGCTTGTCTCCAGCCGCCGGGGGCCAGGTGATGAGGTGCACCAGGCCTGGGCCACCTGTTCGGGAGAGTCGGGCAGAAGGCGGCCGGGGGTATTCCCTTCCCTCCGCCCCATCCTCAGGAAGGGGGAGCCAAAGGCTTGGGGTGCCTGGAAGGGCCATAGCGACCAGCGAGGACAAGGCACCCACACGGTTTCATAGATGGAAAACGGATTGTTCTGGGGAGATGGGCACTTGTCTTTGTGTGCCTTTGGGATGCGACTTCCCCTCCCCAGCCTGTTTCTCCATCTGCTGATATATCTGACCTCAGAGGGTCTTTGTGGGGATGAATGAGATTGTATAGTTCAGTACATGGTGGCTGTCGCTGTAATTTGCAGGGATTACAGGGGTGGGCACCTCAAGCCCTCAGTCACCCAACATTGGACAGCCTACTGTGTGCCAGTCTGTTAAACGCCTTCCAGTTCCTTCAGAAGCAATTCATACTTGATGTCTCCTCCCCAGATAATAAGAGTGGCTACTATTTAATTTACAGACAGGAAGCTTAACCCTCAGAGGCAAAAGGACTTGTCCAAGGTCCAGCCAGTTGCTACCACCCCACCCCCTTCATCAAGAGGTCAAGGCCGGGTCTGAGCTCCAAAGGCACCTGTAGAGATGGGCCACATTCCGACTGGGCTCCAGACCGGCAGGGGTGGCTGGGGTGGGGGCCGTGAGATGAGCCCCCTTCCTGCTGAAGGGTTGTTGGGGCAGCTGAGGTTGATACAATAGTGTTTCTGTCACCACATCCGGGGGGGAGTGGGGGGGGGGGCTGGGCTGGGGAAGGAAGTCTGAGGCTGGAACGAAAACCCAAACCACCACCTGGTGAAGCTGCTCCGAGCCCAGGATGAGGGGAGCGAGGCCACATGGAGCCCGCAGCGGCTCCTGTCAGTGCCACCTGACGGCCCCCTGCACCCTTTCTCCTTGAAATGCGGACACGGCCCAAGTGTGCCGTTTGCAGGACTCACCCTCAAGTGCTCACAGGGCCAGGCCCGATTCTAGACACTGGGGCGCAGCCCTCGACAACCCAGGAGGTGCTGGGACTTGCCCAAGCACACCGTGCTGGCAGGAGGGCTGAGTAAGCAGCGGGAGTGACAAGGGACAGGATACCAATTCCGGTCACTGCTGGAGGCCTTGAGCCTCCCCCCACCCCGCCCTCTCTCTCTCTGTTAGAGCATCCATACTGCTCCCTACGTTATGAAGCTGTGAGGACCCAGTGAGACGGCCTGTGTTAACACTGGTCTGGGTCCTGCTGAGTGTACAGCTGACCACTGCGGTGCCACCACCTCCAGGGACTCTGGGCCCCCACCCCTCCCAGCAGCTCCCAGCACGGCGGGTGTTCTGTGCAGGCAGCTCCCAGCTCTCCCTGCTCCACGTCAGCCCGGGTGTGGGCCAGGGAGGGAAGGGTAGCCCTCGGTCTCACCACTCCATCACACATCCCAGGGGTGCGGGTGGTGGGGGGAGGGGGAGGAGTCTTGAGCTACTGTCAATCATACCATGAGCTTGTGGGCTCTGCCCAGGCTGCTGCTGCGGCCCCTGGGGAGAGCGCTCAGGGACAGGAGGGGCCCGGGGAGATTCGGTCCTGTGCCTTGACTTCCGTTCCTGCACCCACTGTGCCCAGGCTCTGGCCCCCCCCTCGCCCTACCACAAAACCCCAACCCGTCATCGTATCCCCTCTCCAAGCTCCACCCACTCCAGACAGAACCAGTTACTCCTCCCAAAGTCCCCATCCCCACAACAGTCAGCACCGCCACCCATCTTACTCCAAAGGGTTTATTGAGGCAAGTTTCACATACGCGTCCAGGACAGGGGGCAGGTTTATAAACAGGAGTCTGGGAGGGATCTGAGGGCTCAGGTGGAATCCAAAAAAGAGTGAAATAAATAGAGGGAGAGAGTGGAGGGCCAGGAGAGGAGACAGACAGACTATCACACAGTGATAACGACATGGGGGCAGGGGGGCTCCATTAAAATCCCATTTATTTATACAGATATACAGGGAGTTATGGGGGATCCTGGGGGACCCCACTCCATCCTCCATGCCCCAGGGAGGGGCAAGAAGAGGACATCTCTCCCCATGGGTGACCCTGTGAGGGGTAGGGGACTGCCCTTGGAGGGTTGAGGAAGGTAGGGGCAGGTGCCTCCCCAGAGGGCACCGCCTGCTCCCTGGGCATTACTGGCCCCGGAGGCGTTGGGTAGTGTCTGGAAAGCTGTGCTGAGGGAACTGGAGGGAGGGTGGTGGACTGGGTGTGCTTCTGGGTGGGCCAGGCCCAGCACTCCCACTGAGGACAGCCTGGGCCCAGCTGGCTCCATGGCTCCTGGTGGACCTAGAGCAGGGCGTCTGGGGTTCCTCCCAGCACAGCTCCCACCCAGGCCTGGAAGGATGGAGAGGAATGGGGGTTCAAAGAGAGAACCTGGCACCTTCTGGCATCTTGGAAAAGCTGATCCCCAAGGACACCCAGCCCTGGTTGTGCTGCCCCCAGAAGGCAGCTAGGAGACCAGGAGTGGGTGTCAGGGCAGAGATGAAACTCCTGGAGGCCATCTTGGAGGGTGATTCCTGAAGGAGGCAACTCCTCAGGCTGAGTGCTGGGGAAGGGCAGGCCATGGGGGAGGGCCTCCTGCGGAAAGGGCCTTTAGCACCACCAGACTCAAGGCAGGCAGGAAGAGGCTGGGCCTCCGGGCCTCCAGGCTGAGGCTGTCACCTGTGGGAGACAGAAGGGAGGGGAGACTGAACCATGACCTGCAGGACACAAGAGGTAAGGCAGCTCTGGGTCCCTCCAGGCCTCAGCCCTCCTCTGAATGCCCAGGGACTACACAGGACGCCCCAACTGTGACTGCAGGACTTGCCACCCTAGGAAGGGCCAGGCAAAGAGTGTGGGTGAGGACACAGGGGATTCTGCCCTCCTGGGCCCAGCCTCCCTCTTAGCCCAGCTCCTCACCTCAGTCCCACCTGCCCAGCCTCGCTCCCCGGCCAGGGCGGGGCCAGGTGGGCATCATACAAAGACCTTGGCCAGGGCATCGGCGCCCGCACTGGCGATGAGGGCCTTGCTGGGGTGGCAGGCGACGGCATGGATGGCCTCCTCGTGCTTCTTGCGGTGGGCCGTGATCTCCTGCACACACGTCTTGTTGTCCAGGCTCCACAGACGCAGGGAGCAGTCGTGGCCTGCGCAGGTGTAGGCAGAGCGAGCGGTCACCCAGCAACTCTGGACCCACAGTTCCTTGCTCAGATCCGACCCCCGACCCCTCGGCTGGCCTGTCCCAAGGCCTCGGAGTCAGGTGGAGACTCAATTCTTCTCTTGCCTCCTCTGCCCAGTCACCTCCTGACATCCCCGCCTGTCACCCTCCATCTAGTCACAAGTGTTTACTGAACAACTACTATGTATGGGGCCCTGGGGCTACAGTGAGAAAAACAGGCAAATCTCCCTCCCGCCATGGGAGACAGTAAACAAGAAAACAGAATAAACAACGCCAGGTGGTCGCGAGTGCTGTGGGCGTAAGTCGGTCAGTGTGAGGACAGAATGGCCAAGGGAGTCAGGAAGAAAAGCCTTCCAAGCAGTGGGCACAGGCGGGGGGCGGGGGCCTGAGGACTGACAGGAAGCACATGGGCTGCAACAGCCTGAGCAGCGGTGGCGGGGGAGGCGGTGGTCAGAGCTGGGCTGGGCCTTGGGGGCCATGAGCCACCAGAGGGAGGTGGCCTGACTGAGGTGTTAGAACAGCGGTTCTCAACCTGTGGGTCGCGACCCCTTTGGGGGTCGAACAACCCTTTCACAGGGGTCGCCTAAGACCATCGGAAAACACATATATAATGACATATTGTTTTTGTGATTAATCACTATGCTTTAATTATGTTCAATTTGTAACAGTGAAATTGGGGGCCACCACATGAGGAACGGTATTAAAGGGTCGCGGCATTAGGAAGGTTGAGAATCACTGTGTTAGAAGGACCAGGCTGCGGAGGAGGCTGGAGGGTGCTGGCCCCTGTACTGAGTCCCCTCTGCCAGGGCTACATCTCCCTGACCACACCCTCGCCCACCTCCTCGGAGGCAGCTGCTGCCATCAGGGGCAGACAGAGAGCAGGAGAAGTCCAGGCCCGTACACACCCTCCCCCACCCTTGCTCACCCTTCTGTGCACTCCCTCTCTCACACCCCACGGAGATCCCACCCTGCGGAGCAGAGGCAGACGGCAGCCCCGTTCCCACCAGCCCACACCCATCACCCCCTGGGGAGCTGCGGCCCCTTCTCCAGTGGCCACATCGCACCCCATCCCTTCAAGGGGCCGCAGCACAGTCGCTGGGCCCCAGTGCCCTTAACCACAGAGCAGGGCGGCAGCAAATGCTATAAAAGCTCGTGGGGCCCGAATCAAATAGACCAGAACGTCAACGCCTGCAACCCACTGGGCTGTGCCAGTGACGTAAGTTTCCACTTCTGTGTAATGGGGATAAAAGTACCAACCTCGTCGGGTTATTCCGAGGAAAGGAGATGATGTAGGAAAGCGCCTAGGATGGGCTCTGCTCACAGGGCTTTGCTGCCACCATCATGACCACCTTTCTTCCTGCCCTAAGGCTCCCTGCCCAGCCGCCCCGCCTTAGGAGTCCACCGAGCACTCCCTCGGGGCCGGGGCCCACCCGGCTGGGAAGGCACATGCTTGCTCCTTACGAGCAACTTACTTCCTGACATCAAGAACACGCCATTGGGGTCCACAGCCAGGCAGGTGACAGCATCCAGGTGGGCAACCATGGAGTGCACGCATTTCCCTGAGGGCAGAGGGCGGCGGGTTACGGTCCATGGTCGGCCTCACCCGGGAAGGTGGGGCCTAGAAAGGGTGCTCAGAGCCTCCAATGTGGACACCAGGGGTTCTGTGTCTGAGCCTGGCCCACCCACCTCCCACAAGCACAGGGAGTTGGGGGGCCAGGAAGGCAGGGCCTCACCTGTCCGGTTGTCCAGGAAGCGGATGCCTCTGTCGTCATGGGCGGTGATGGTGAGGGGCTGGTTTGGGTGACTCACCACCTGGTTGATCTGGGTTGGGCCTGGAAGGGAAAGCAGGGAGGAGGGACATCAGGGGGAAATTGGGGGACAAGGACAAAGGCAAGAGGAAGACCATTCTGCCACATCCCCGTCTGCCTAGAAGAGGAGGGCGGGGCACCCAGGCCATGCCCTTCTCAGGCCAGTGTCTCCTCTGCACAATGGGCACAGGGCCTGTCTTGGAGTGGGCAGGAGGGGTGACGGACGTTGAGGTGGCTCGTCCATGCCACCAAGTGGGCCGACAGGCAAGTCCCTGACACTCTCCCTCCACTTAGCCCTCCCGGGACTCGGGGCTGTCCATTAGGGCAGTGGCTGAGGCCTCATCTCCCTCCCACTCAGAGCCCCCAAGGGGGTGGGGAGCCATCTGCAGCTGACCGAGGCTGTCACCAAAGCCACAGGAGAACTGTGGCCTTGGAGGCATTCAGATCCCAGCCCTGGCGGGGCCCCTTACCGCTGCTCCCCTGGGACTCCAGCGTGAGGAGGGCACTGCCAGCCTCCAGGTCATACAGGACGGTGTCGCCAGAGCGGAAGGAGGCCACGATGTGGGCAGGCTCGGTGCTGGTGAAGGCCACTGAGGTGGGGATCCTGTGATCTGAGGGCGGAGGGGATGGACGGTTGCCTAACAGACCGGTCCTGCCCTGGGCCTGGGGTGCAGGCGTCACCCTCCTCGCAGAGCCTCCAGCTCTATACGGCTCCTGAGTGAGGCGTCAGGGTCCCCACTGTCCCCGTCCCTCACTCACCGCTGGCTGTGGGGAAGGTACAGAGGCAGGCCGGGCTGCTGCTGCTGGGGTCCCAGATGCGGATGGTGCCATCGGCGGAGCAGGAGGCGAGACGCTGGGAGGTGGGGCTGAAGGCCAGGCCCCACACCGCGTCCCCGTGGCCCTCCAGGACGTGGCTCAGCACACTGGGGTCTGGACCCACCGAGGGCGGGGGAGGGGGGAGATGGACTGTGTCAGGGCCGCCAGCCCCATCGTGGACAGCCTGGAGCACAAGCTCTGCCACACTCACCCAGCCTCAGCCCCAAAGCGCCAGGCCTCGGACCTGGCACCACCGCCAAGCACCCTAGTGGCTGCTCACACTCTGACCGCTAATCTGGGAAGATTTTAGGGCTCTGAAGGCAGCCCAGCATGGAAGCTCCAGAGGGCAGGGATGCCCGTTCCCTGCTGTCCCCTGGGGCCCATCGTAGTGCTTAAAGTGAGCACCCGACAGGTTCCTTTTAAAACCTAGTTAAGGAAGAAGGGACAATGATGCCCCTGGCCCCAGACCCTTCTTTGAAGCCTGGGCGCTGAGGGTTGGGCCCCCCCGGGCCCTGCAGTCCTTCCTGCCCCTGCGCACCAGCCTTGCCGTCTCTCCAAAGCCCTCTGGTCACTCCCACCACTGCCTCTCTGGTCGCTGTGTCAACACAGGGGTGTCTGGTCGGGCCATGCTGATGCCCCATGGGTGGCCGTTCGTTTGGCCCAGAGCACACACTGCCAGGGACCGACCCCTGACCTCTCCCAGGGTAGGACTGCTCTCAGGAAAACGGTGTAGCTCCTTAAGGGAGACACAGACCTCTGAACTCTACCAAACAGGATGCTGCATGGAGCCATGTGTGTGAACAAATAGGTTATCAAAACAGGGGTCAGGGAGCAGGGACAGACCCTGAGCAGAGGTTACTTCTCCACTGAACTCTTAAAGGTGCCTGCAAGCCGGCCGCCTGCTCTCCTTTCTCCTCCCGCCTGCCCCGCTCAGAGACACGCAGAGCGCTGCCAGGGCCCCCCAAGCCGACGCCGAGTCAGCTCAGCCATCTCGTCTGACTGCCGCATGCTGAGTCACGCTGTTCCCCGCTCAACCAGGCTGAGCACCCCCCGCCAGCCCCTGCCGTGTTAGGCATGGGCGGATGCTGGCTACACGTGCGGAGGGAAGAGGCCCCAGTGGACGACGGTGGGGGAAGGAAGGGCAGGAGCTGTCTCACCGTAACCATCGTAGGGGTCCATGTTGAGGTCTGGAATCTTCCAGCTGTGGATGCGGGCATCTGCCCCACCACTGTAACAGTATTCACTGTTGCTGCCCATGGCTACTGCCAACACGGGGCCCCTGGAGGATTCAAAGTGGGGGGAAACGAAAAACTCAACGCTCGCCCCTCCCCAGGACCTTGCCGTTCTTTCTCTACCAGCGTTTTCCGGGGGTGGCCGACAGGAATCCAGCTTCTGGGGTTTCTGTTGTGCCACCCGGGCAACTTGTCCGTCCTCTGCCTTCCCTCACCCCATGTCTATTTCCTCCTCCAAAGGCTGTGCTGGGAGCCAGCTGTGGGGGCACTGCAGAGCATCCAGGGCCAGGGGTGTGTGTGCAGAGAGCCCCAGGGACTCAACCCTCCTGCTGCCCCGCCTCCTGTCACCACCCCCTGCCTTTGGGGGCACCTCCCTCCCTACCTGTGAGCCCGGAAGGCATGGATAGGTTCCACGTCTTGTGCAGCATTCCTGTGGGAGACAGGTGTCACCGAGAGCCCCTCATCACCTGTACCTGGGCCCCAATGCCCCCTCCACCACCCTTGGGGTTGTGCCCTCACTTCTTGGCGGTGACAGCCTTCTGCAGGTTCCAGAGCTTGAGCGTGCCGTCCTCGGAAGCGGTGAGCAAAGCCGACTGGCTGTGGTGGAAAGCCAGGGAGCGAATGCCATCGTAGTGTGACCGAAGGGTGAACTTGGGGTTCCACGTCTTCTTAAAGGCATCTTTGCTGTCAGACAGCTGGGGGGTGGGGGGAGCTGCCTCAGTGTCTCCTCCTCCACCCCAGCAGTCGCACAGATATTCGCATCCAGGACTCCAAGGACTCGTCCTCCACCACCAAGACCCAGGTGAAGCACCCCACAGCCTGGCCTCCAGCCCGAGGCTCCCCTCTTCTTCCTGGCCCTGCAGCAGCCCCTCACTCAACAAGGTGTTACTGTGTGCAGGGCTGTGCCTGGTTCTGAAGAGACAAAGGTGAGCCCAAACCCTTGGGATTTCGCAGGGGGCGGGGGGGCTGGGGAGACACTCAGATCATCCCACCTGTGCACAGGCTTATAAACTACAAGCAGTGCTACGAGTTGAAAATGTACTGGGAGGCCCAGCCTGGCTGGCTCAGTGGTTGAGCATCGACCTATGAACCAGGAGGTCACGGTTCGATTCTTGGTCAGGGCACATGCCCAGGTTGCGGGCTCAGTCCCTGGCGGGGGATGTGCAGGAGGCAGCCGATAATTCTGTCTCATCACTGATGTTTCTCTCTCGCTCTCCCTTCCTCTCTGAAATCAATAAGAATATATTAAAAATAAAAAATGTACTGGGAGGAGGCACTGCCTCTGTGGGGTCAGCAGCTTTCCTCCTGAGCAAGTGACGAATAAGTAGGACTTAACCAGATGGGGGGAAGGGACTGAGGAAGGACACTGCATGTGCACAGTCCCTGCGGCAGGAGGCAGCAAGGATGGACCCAGAGCCTGCGAGGAGCCCTGGGCGCAGGAAGCATGGGGGAGAGTGGCTGAGGTGTGGAAATGGCGACAAGTACACCCAATGGGAAGAGACTGGGGAGCAAAATCCCAGAAACACTGCACATGCCCTGGAGGGTGGGGGTGTCGCTGAGTGAAGGACCTTGTAGAAAAAAAGCAAAGCTCAGTGCCCTCCCCCCGATAGAGCTCACACCTGACAAACCCTGTCACCGAGGCTTCGTCCCACGGCCCCGCCCCAGCTGCCACTTCTGCCACATTCTTTAGGGCCACAGGCTCTGCCGTGTGCGACCCCCTCACTCACACACTCCCCAGGAAGCGTCAGACTCGGGGCAGCTCCCCCACTCAAAACTTGGCTCTGGCCCCGTTCCCAGCCTCCCACCGCTGTGCCTGACGCACTGGGGTCATCAGCCACCCGAGATCCTGCTAGACGCTCTGGGGGGTGTCCTGTCACCTGTGCCGGAAAGTGCACACGCACCCGATCCCACATTCCCAGGTGGCCGGGGTCCCCCACGGGTCTCAGGCTAGGAGCACTGGCCCTCAAGTTCCCTTTCATTCCCGCCCGACTGCGCCACCAGCCCCCACCCGCACAGACTGGCCTGATTTCTTAGTTGTTGGCTGGAGGCCATCTTCCCTCCAAAGGTCTGCTCAAGTCCCACCTTCTGCAGTGTCTTACCCGCACTGCTGCCCGCCGAGCCCCTTCCTCCTGATGCTGCATTTAGCTTCGCTCCCCCTGGCCCTGCCCCCAGCAGGTGGGTCCTGGACTTGAGGTGCCCATGAGTAAGCCGGGCGGGGAGGGACGGCCCCTGGAGAAGGAGCCTGGCACCGTGATTAAGACACAGGCTCCAGAGTCTTCTAGGCTCTGCGCTGGTGAGCCTGTCAGGCCCGAGCCTGTCTGCATCGCACCCCATGTCTAACAGCTGAGCGGCGGAAGGGCTCACACGGCCCTCACGTGTAGGGACTGAGCACGGGCCGTGCACAGCCAGCGCTCAGCAGATGCTGCCACTGTGCAGAACGCCCAGTGGGGGTCGTGGGGGGTGGGCACCCTGAGAACTTACGTCACAGCTGAGGTCGTTGTCATTGGTGACGGTGAGATCTGCCAAGTCCCCCAGGCTCACCTCCCCGCCCCCGATAGTGTCCATGATGAAAACGTCTGAGGAGAAGCCAAAGGAACCTGGTGGGGGGAGGGGAGGGAGGAGGCAGAGAGGGGCCGGGGGAGAGAGAGAGGCAGAGAGGCGGAGAGAGAGGTGAGGTGTGAGAGAGACAGGGAGAGGTCAAGATCAAGAATCACAGCTGGAGAGAAAGAGACAGGGAGAGACAGGCAGGCAGGCAGACAGGGCAGGACAAAAAGAGGGGGAGACAGAGACAGACAGACGAACTTTTGGGACAGGGAGGCTGCAAACTAGGGGCCGGGCCTGGACCCTGAGGACACAGAAGCCCTGGGCTCAGCTCTGCAGCCTCCCTCTGCCAGGGTGGAGGGGCCTCTTACCTTCGTGTGGCCGAGGCTGAGGTGTGCCAGGAGGCGGTCCTGTCACTTTGGGGGGCAGCCCATCCACATCCCGAAGGTCGGCCAAAATTCCCTGGAGTTTGACCCGCCGGCTTTCTACAGGGATGCGGCACCAGGCAGAGTCACCACCCGTTCAACCCAGCCATGCACAGGCGCCTCCTTCCCCACCAGAAGCCGCTCCCGTGGGAGCTGGGGGGCCCTGGCCCAGAGTGCACTGGGGCTCACGGTGGGGTGGGGATGGACAGAGGAGACTGAGCGGGGACCCTCCATGGACCATCCTGGCAGAAACCTCGGTCTCCAGCCATGTCCCGTGACCCCGAGGGCCTCCCAGCTCAGAGTCCCAGGGCCGGAGGAAGAGGCAGCACTGCCCTGACTGCCTCTCCCCGCTGGTCCCATCCTGTTTCCTCCCTGAGGCCCGCAAGAACTGGACACACGCGTGCACAAGGCTGGCAGCCCCACGTCAGGAAGAACCGGGCCTGCCTGTGTCCCCACGGGGATTTTCCAGGGAAGGGGTGCAGGCCTGGCTGCTGTGGCGCGGCCCTCCTGCTCTCCCTCGGCCCCCCTCCTCTCAGGAAGTATGTCCATCCGGTGGAGACCCTGGGGCAGGAAGCAGCTGCAGGCAGCTGTGTGTGCCCCTGCTGCCCTCGGTGAGGCTGGCCAGAAAACCCTCCACTCACCCAGCTCGTGGTGGGCCCCCTCTCCAGCGCATCGCCGAGGGTCCGGAGAGCCCTCCCCGTCCTCGCCTGAGCCCAGGAAATCGAACTCATTGATGGCATCCTCTGAGTCGTCCTCCTCATCTTCATCCTCTATTTCAGGCACCAGGGCCTTGGCTGGCAGCTGGGGCAGGGAGAGAAGCAGACAGTCAGGGAACTCGTGCCACAGCCAAGCCCCCCAGAGCCTCCAGGAACGGAGAAGCCAGGGCCCCTGTGAGGAACCACCGCCCCAGCCACCAGCTCCCTCCGCCAGGCCTCACTGTGGCGGCTGTGCTCCCCCTGCTGGGAGTCTCAGAGGCTGCTCCCTGCTGCAGCCCCAGCCTGAGCTTGGAGACCCCCCTCCTCCACCTCCAGCTGTGATCTCCTCACAGCCCTCCTCCTGGCTTTTGCTCAGGGTGCTCCCACTCCTCCAATCCCTGCCCCCCAACACAGTCTTTCTCATGAAGAAAAGTCAATATGACAACCTGGTTCAGGGAGAGGGTGATATGTTTGTGTCTACAAGTGTACAGAGGTGCACAAAGTGAGAACAGTGCCCTGGCTGGTGCCCTCAGTGGTTAGCGGGCCGGCCCGCACACCAAAGGGTCTCGGGTGCCATTCACAGTTAAGGTCACATACCTCGGTTGCAGGTTCAATCCCTGGGTCAGGCCTGGTCGGGGCATGTACGAAGGCAACCAATCGATATGATTCTCTCACATCGATGTTTCTCTTTCTCTCTCTCCCATCCCTCTCTCCCTCCCTTCCACTCTCTCTAAAAATCAATGGAAAATATATCCTTGGAGTGAGGATTAACAAAAAGGAAAAAATAAAAGTGAGAACAGACCCAGGAACGTAACAGTAAGAGTAACAGAGCCTCATCAAACACTGCTGGCCTCTGCATTACTCAGTGCACTGAGTAAGACTCAAACCTATGATTTCACATCTCAGAACATGACAGTTACGACTGTTGTACGTATTATCTCATCATTACACATGGAGAGATGGGGCTGAGCAAAGTGAAGCTCCGTGCCCCAGGTTCTCCAAGTCTTCCTGAGAGGTTTCTAGATTGGCTGAGTTTTTGTTTTCTTATATAACCAGCACACGCTACTTTTAGAATGAGAAAAACAACACAGTTCCTCCACTCTGAGAACAGACTGCTGGGCAAGCGAATAATGAGTTTGCCAAGTTTTCCACAGCTGGTCTAACCGAGGGCAGGAACCAAACCATCAGTTTCCCTCAGTTTACAAGCCTGTTTTACAATCCCCATCCCCTTTAGACACAGCCTTATGGAAGACATCTAGCACGTGATTCTCTCCCTCTCACCATGACATTTTACACGAAGAACCATCCAGGGTGTGTGTGCATTTGGAACCTCAAACACTGCACCTAAGGCTTAAGGGACTTCCAGAATTTTCCAATTTTGACATCTGAGTTCTGTTTTAAGTGCTACGTTAAGAACACACCCCAACCAATACTGGGATCCTGATGACACCAGACTCAACCACCTCCTCTTCTCCTTCCTAAATGGTCCCTGACTAGACTGTGTCCTGGGCAGCCACGGGGCCAGCCTCACTCACACTGCAGACTCCTCAAGGGCATGCTGAACCCCTCCCACAGGCTCAGCACCCCAAGCTGGGTTTGGAGGGTACATACTTGCAGGCAACACCTTTCAGGCATCCGTGAGGGGCCAGCCCCTGGCCTGTGTGAGGGGACCAGAGGGATGGCACCATGGGCGGGCGCCCTCCTCTTCCTTCCCAGGAGACCTAGCGCCAAGTTGTAAACAGCAGGCCCAGAGAAGCACTGCAGGAGTTGGGGCTCACAGGACTGTGGAGCCATACAGGGGCCCTGAACAGCCACCTGCCTGTGCCTGCGCTCCCCCTGCTCAGTCCCACCAATGCCACCACTGAGCACTCAGCGCGGCAGCCACTGTGCAGCCAAGGCTTCCTATGTGCTCAACAATCCAGAGACAGGGACCATTATCCTCTGAAACTGAAGTGAAGACAAGAGAATCAGGTAGCCAACGTTACACAGCTAGGCCCGGGCCAGCCTGGGAGCCATGAGCAGGTCTTTCAAATCAGTCTGGTCACTGAAGATCTGTTGGGTGGGCAAGGGGAGGCATGACACCCTAGCCCCGTGGTCGGCAAACCGCGGCTCGCGAGCCACATGCGGCCCTTTGGCCCCTTGAATGTGGCTCTTCCACAAAATACCACGTGCGGGCGCGCACGTACAGTGCGATTGAAACTTCGTGGCCCATGCGCAGAAGTCGGTATTTTGTGGAAGAGCCACACTCAAGGGGCCAAAGGGCCGCATGTGGCTCGCGAGCCGCGGTTTGCCGAGCCGCACTTTGCCGACCACTGCTGTAGACAATAAGCCACCCACAGGCTCGTAGCACGGAGCAGTGGAAGATGCAAATGCCTAAGGAAATATGAAAAGCCAGCAATAATTTCTCTGCAGGAGGAGCAGAGAGGAGTGGGAAGGTTTCCCAGAGGAGGCTGAGGTAAGACGTGCACAGCAGTGAAAATCCTAGTGGGGGGCAGTGGGGACCAGGCATTCTGGACCAGGGGACAATGCTGGAGAGCCCGTGCTCAGAGACCTGCTGGTTCTCCTGTAAACCCTAGGGTCTGGCTCTGTGCACTCCCTCCACTCAGTGAATGCAGTGAGCACCTGTCTGGGCTGTCACACTGGAGAGAATGTGGAGGCCAGGACAGACCTGGCCCCTCACAAGGATGGGGCAGGAGGGATACAGACCCAATACCAGACAGGGAGGACCCAGAGTGGTTCAGGTGGGACAGGGGACCTCCAAGAGGCTCCTGAGCCTGTGGAGGAAAGGGGAGCAAGGGTGAGTCAGGGAAGAATTCCTGGAGGAAGGGGTGTGTCTAAGGTGAGTCTAAAGAAGGAAGGAGTCTGAGGAAAGGCTGGGTGAATAAAAGACCATCTCCACAGTCCCCGGCCGGCACTTCACAGGTATTTGCCCCTGACCCCACTGTGGCACACGGTTGCTGACAAGCCTGCGATGCCCACAAGCGCCTCCACGTCAGCAACGATGTCTCCACACCCCGGCTGCCAGCACAGAGCTGGTCCACAAAGGCCCACACTGATGTTTACTGGACAGGTGAGACTATGCCGTGCCTAAGGTCAGCGCCGTCCTGAGGGTGAAATGTGGTGGGAGCCGTATCTCGAGGCCCAGCTGAGGGGATCTGGACGCTACCCTGTGGTCAGAGTCCCCGACAACAACAGACGGGACACGCGTGTCCCCCGAAGCCCACGAAGCGCTCCAGCCCGGCTCCAGGCTGAGCCCGGCCCAGCTGCACTCGTTGAGGGAGCGGAGAGAGAGCAGCGAGAAGGCCAGAGGGGAGCTCACACTCTGCTGTGGGAGACAGAGCCACAGTCACACCAAAAACAGTATCTGCGTATGACGGATCAGACAGCCCGAAGGAGAGAGCGCTGCCAGAGGGCACCATGGGGCGGGCCTGGTCTGGAGTTCAGGAAAGGCCTCTCGGGAAGCCCTGGGCGGAGGGAGGATGGAGAGAACAGGGTGCAGGCGGGCAGAGGCGGCCCTCACAGCGGAGACCTGGCTCCTCTGACGGTGACTGAGGCAAGGCGACGGGGACCTGGGGTGTGGTCAGGCCACACAGCCCACAGAGGGAGCCCCGAGAGCATCCACAGGGGCACCCTGTTCCTGGTACACAAAGCAGGGGGATCCCCTGGGAGGAGGAGGAGCGCTTCCTTCGGCTCACACGCACCTTCACGCGCTGCTTCTTGTGCTGCACGCTGTCCAGCTCGTCGTCCTCATCGCTGTCTTCGTCCTCACAGTTCTGCAGGAAGGGGATCTGCTCCAGCACCGAGCCACCCAAGCGCTCTTTGCCATCTTTGCCTGCTGCATTCCTGCCCACACAGGGGGTAAAGGGGGCATTAGTCCTGCCATGTGACAAAGCTCAGATGCCAGGGTGAGGCTTGGTGGCCAGAGCCTGGGCCCAGCTCTCAGGGGGCTGACCCACCATGAGCCAGAGGAGCCTTGACTGTGATCAGACACAGGGCTTCAAGCCAGTGTCTCCCTAACAGATGCTCACCCGACTCAAACCCCCTTGTGGACCACAGACTGGGCCAACTCCTCACTGAGCTCGACTCCGAGTTCCAGGGGACCAGCCCCCAACCCTGACCACAGGTCTCCCCACGTGTGCTGAGTCAGGAGAGCTGGATGAGAAAATGCCACTGACTCAGCAGCCGCCGTTCCCATGGCCCGGTGAAACCACAAACACAGGCCAGGTGAGCGACAGAGACGCACCCGGGAGGAATGGGAAACTGGTCACCACCGATGCGGGCCCTACCGCCAGGGGCCATGCCAAGCCTGCAGGGGTGGGGAACCTTTTTTCTGCCAGGGGCCATTTATAACACCATTTGCGAGCCATGTAAAATTATCAACTTAAAAACTGGCCTGCTCTATTTGGTCAAACATTTAATTAACTCACCCCTGACGCCGTGGCAGGGCCAGACCAATGACTTCACGGGCCTTCTATGGCCCTCGGGCAGACCTTCCCGCCCCTGCTCCTGAGACTTGGTCAGTGTATGGTCCTGGCCCGGTACAGAGCGCTTTCCTCCAGGCAGCCAGATCCGTCACTCGCTTCCTGGCCCCCCATGTGTATCCTCCCAGCAGCACATCTCTGCGCTCAGCTGCTGGGACACCATTCCCGGGTTCCTCCCACCGCTGCCGGAGCTCAGCCTCCTTTGCTGCTGCCTCCCTCAGCTTTTCTCTGGCCTCTAGACACAAGAGCCCCAGGGCTCAGTCCTCAGACCTCCTGTTTGTACTGCCAGCTACACTCTCTCCTTCAGAGACTGCAAAGACCGCTGTGTGCTGGTGAACAGACGTACATTTAGGAATCAAGCGCCCAGCCCCAGCTCCAGGCTGGCTACTCACGACCTACACTGGGTCACCAGGCACCCCGAACCCCACCCGTCCTAAACAGCCCCCTTGGTGTGCCGCTCTTCGCCTTCCCCATCTCGGTCAGTGCTGCTCCCAGCTGCTCAGACCAGCCCTGGAGGCAGCTCTAGTTTTGTCTCTCTCCCTCACATCCAACCCTTTAAATCGTGCCGACTTCCCCTAAAAACCCACTGAGAAGCTAACCACTTCTCACCCTTCCACCTAACGTCTGCCTTCTCTGCCTGGGCGCTGCAGTTGTCCCCCAACTGGTCTCCCTCCCACACTCCTGCCCCCTGCAGCGATGCCGTCCTGAAGCAGACGGCGGGCATCAGATCACATCACACCGCTGCTGGAAACCACGGGCTTCCCACAGCCCCAGAAGAGAATCCAAACTCCTTATCTCAACCAGCGAGGCCGTCTGATCTGACTCCTGAGATTTCAGCCTCACCACAGACCGCAGGCCCCACCGCCGCCTCGCTGGCCTGCTGCTGCTTCCGGAACATGCCAGGTCTCCTCCGCCTCAGAACCTTCCCACGTGCTGTTCCCTCTGCCCAGAACACTCATTCTCGCTCCAACTACTGATGTGGCTCGTCCTCCATTTCCTGTACTTCCCTGCCCAAACACCACCTCCACCAAGAGGTCCTATTACCTACCCTACCCAGAGCGGCACATTCTTCCCGTCACTCTTTCTTACTACCTTTCCTTTTCTTCTCAGCACCGACATCACATCACTGATTCTGACGAGTAACAGTTATGGCTGAGAATGAACAAGTAAGAGCTCCTCAAAGGGGGCGCCTCAGGAGGGGGCCAGGGGGAGATGAGCCGTGGTGTGCTATCAGCATTGAGGCAAGGCCCTGGGAGAGTAGGTACAGGGGACCCCGGACAAAATCGGGGCTCCCACAATGAACAGACAGAGGGTTCTGGAATAAGCGAGCCCACAATGTGTTTAAGAAGGACGTGGCCAGCAGGGCCCCGGGGGCGCGGCTCACTTTTCCGACACTGGCTTCCGCAGGAGGGAGGAGGCACAGAGGGACGGACCGTCAGACCCAAGGGCTCACCTCTTGATCTGTTCCTCGATCTGTTTCACCAGCAGTGACTCCCCACCGCTGAGCCCGCCGGGGCCTGGTGTGGCCCTGGGGCCCCCTTCGCTGGGCTCCACGGTCCCGTTGATCTCCAGTGAGCGTCCCAGGAGGGAGCGCACACGCTTGGACCGCATGTCCAGGATGGTGTCCGTGTAGCCCACCTCTTCCAGGTACCTGCAGGGAAGCAGAGCCGGGAGGGTCAGGTGCCCTGAGCCCTCTTTACATACGGGGCTCGTGGAAAGGACAGCACATTGGGACTGCCTTTTTGGAGGGGCAACTTAAGACTACACACCAAAAATTTCAATAAGCAGCCCCCGACCCCGCTGTTTCACTTCAATACAGTGGTGGCGCTACACACCAGTGCTGTGGCACCGATGCTCACTGCGATGCTGTGCAGGAGGCCCAAACACGGGGGCCGACCGACACGTCTACTGACGAGGACTGTGGGAGCAAATTACCCGCGGGGACATGAGGCAGACACTAAACAAGGAAGAGCGCCATGGGGAGCTGGCCACGACAAATGGCTTAACAAAAATTGTAAGTGACATGTTCCATACAATTCAAGTGTTTGTTTTTTTTAAAAAGGTGATAATCATTAAAATAACAATAATAAAGTTAAAAAGCCCTGGCCTGTGTGGTTCAGTGGTTAGAGTGTTGGCCCGCACACCAAAGGGTTGTGGGTTTGATTCCTGGTCAAGGGCATGTCCCTGGGTTTGCAGGTTTGATCCTCATCCAGGTCAGGACCCTGCAGGAGGCAACCAATCAATGTGTGCCTCTCATGTCAATGTTTCTCTCTCTCCCTCCCTCCATTTTTCCCTCCAAATCTCTAAATCGATGGAAATATCCTCACGTAAAGATTAAAAATAAAGTGTTAATGAGTATGTAAGTATAGAACACACACACACACACACATTTGTAGCCCCCACAGGCCAAGAAAGACACACACTAAACTTAAGAGTCGCCAGTGACCGCTGAAGAATGGGACTAGCCCAGTGATGGCGAACCTTCTGAGCTTGGCGTGTCAGCATTTTGAAAAACCCTAACTTAACTCTGGTGCCGTGTCACATACAGAAATTTTTTGATATTTGCAACCATAGTAAAACAAAGCTTTATATTTTTGATATTTATTTTATATATTTAAATGCCATTTAACAAAGAAAAATCAACCAAAAAAGTGAGTTCGTGTGTCACCTCTGACACGCGTGTCATAGGTTCGCCATCACTGGGCTAGGGACATAGAGGAATTTTGGAACTTACTCTATTCACTCTACAAATGAGCATGTATTACTTTGGCAACTTATTTATTTAATCCTCACCCAAAGTATGTTTATTGACGAGAGAGAGAGAGAGAGAGAGAGAGAGAGAGAGAGAGAGAGAGAGAGAAACACACATTAATAACATTGATTGGTTGCCTCCCATATGAGCCCCGACTGGGGATTGAACCGGCAACCTCTTGGTGCACAGGACGACACGCTAAGCAACTGAGCCATCTGCAGGGCTAATCCCACAATTAAAACAACTGAAGCCCACTGGGCTGTCTGAAAGCGGGGGAGAGGGGGTGGCTTCAAAAGATGTGAGGTGAGTGCCTGCTGGTCCTCAGGAGGCTCCCTGAAAGCCTTCTGTTCACCATGCCCCTGTCCCTTTGGGACCCTGCCCCTCGCACATTAGACAGGACTCGCCTTCCCTGTCGTCTCATCCTGGGCGCCTGCGTGCATGAGGCTTCCCCTCCCACCACGGGAGGAGGGAAGCATGGGGTGAAGAAGTTGGGCTCTGGGCGCAGACTGACCGAGATCACCCCTCAGACCCTCTGCTTCTGTTAGCTGTGTGACTTTATGCAAGCAGGTCACTCTCTTCACCTTGGGTTTTCGTCTGTGACAATGAGGGGAGCGGGCAGGTCTGCCCCACGGGGACTCAGTGAGGAAGCGGGGTGTGCCAGGTGTTTAGCACAGTGCCAGGCGTATACCAGGTAGCTGGCAAGTGTTGCCTGTTGCAATCATGTTGTTGTTATTGTTTGCAATAACACTTAAGTTAGCAATTTCACTACCAGATATTAACTTAAGGAAATCAAAGACATCGACAAATAACTTCCTGACGTTTGTTACACTGTCTATAAAAACATCTTCAATAAGATAAACAAGAAGGGATTGGCTATGGCAAGTTATGGTTACTCATGCCACAGACTATTACACAGTTCTTCAACCCATGCAACCTAATTGATATGAAAAGACGTTCACAACACTGAGCAAAAGCAACGCATTAGAAAACACGGTGAAGGGGAAGCCCGTTTATAAAACACATACACAAACACAAATGCACAGCCATGAAGAGACTGATAGCATATATGCCAAAGTGTTTATGGGGGATGAAGTTCCTTGGGTGATGGAATTATGAGTGATTTCTATTTTTTGTTTCCCTATATTTCCCAAATTTTCTGAAAAACACACATCTCTTTAGTAATAAAAAATAATTTAACATTACTGCTAAAAAAAGAAAAGCAACAGGCATTTGGGGTTGCATTCCAAGAGTGGGGGTCTTCCCCGCCTGCCTCCTGCATCGAATCTTCCCGCCCTCTCCCCAGGCGGCTCCACCTACATGGTGACAGGCCATCTCAGCTGTGTCCCCAGTGGGGACAGGCAGGGCTGGGGAGTCTTCAGGCTTATCTCCCAAGCCAGGCATGGCCTTCGTCCCCCTGCCCCGCCCCCACACCCGTCCCTCTGCACACTCACTGTCGAAGAAGTTGCCGCCCCTCCTTCCACACCAGTGGGCTGTTCTCCAGGGTGACCGACTCCACAGGGCCATTGGAGACTGGGGGATGGAGAGAAAGGAGACAGACTGTTGTAGTCAGGGTACCACACATACCCATCACCCCCACCCCCAGCTTCCTCACCCTCAAACCCAAACTGGTCACTGTCATGGGTTCTGCAGAGTCACTTTCTGAGTGTTTGAAACCTACTCTTCCCTCCGCGCTCCTTATCTCTAGTCTCCTGACTGGTCATTCCCCAAACCACCCCCAGAGTATCTTCAGACTCAGCTCTAGTTACGCTATTTTCCCACACAGGAAGCTGGCCTAATTCTGAGAGAACGGGCAGGCTCAACTGGGTCCAAGCCCAGCTCTGCCACTTCCCAGGTGTGACCCTGAGCTGGTTAGTTTACCTGTATGAGCCTCATTTCCTCTTCTGAGAAATAAAGCCAATGACAGCAGTACCTACGCCTTTTGGGATTGTTGTGTGGATTAAAGGAGATCATCTGTTCATTTTATTCATCAAATATTGATGGGGCCTGTGTGTCTGTCTCTACTGCACACAGGGACAGCAGGCAGGACTGGGCTTCTTCACCACTGCCCACCCTGCCTCTCCCCAGGGGTCCACTCCGTGCCCCCTGCCTGACAGAGCAGCCTGTGGGGAGGGGCCCTGAGAGCGAGTCAATCCCTCCCCAGCCCCCGCCAATGCTGCTTCCTATGGAGCAAAGGAAGAAGAGGCGGTTCGGTTTGGGGAGGGGGGCAAGTAGGGAGGTTCGGGGGGGGGGTACCTTGTTCTGACAGTTCTGGCTTCTTCTCTCCCTGGTTCGGGTCTGTCCCAAACTTCAGTTTGTGATATTTAGCCCTAAAGGAGCAAAGGAGTGACAAATGAGACCGAAGCGTAGACACGACAGCACTCACCTCAGGCACCCCAAACTCCCAGCCCCCCCAATCCACTCTCCTTCCTCGGAGGCTGAGCTCCCCAACCTGCCCACAGTATAAAGCAGCCCGGGGGGGGGGGGGGGCGCGCGCCACACATGGCTGTGAAGAACCCTCTCTCCAGAGCCTGGCAGGCTGGGCTGCTATGCCAGCCCCAGGAGTCCTGAAAGAAGTCCTCACTCTCCAGAAGCCATGGTACCCATCAGGCCAGTGGGAGAGATGAGACATTATGAACAGATGGTGTTTGGCACACAGCGGCCACCATCACTATGAATACTGTCACGGGTGTCTAACCTGGATCCACCTGCTATGTCTCATTCTGTCCCCTCTCCTAGCACCGCAGAGTACTGGTGACGGGAGAGCGCCCGATCCCAGCTCTCCCTCGGTGGAAGGCTGCAGCCGGCCTCTCACCCTCTGCTGGGGACTGACTTCTCAGAGGCAGGACCGGGGCAGCAGGGCTCACCTCTCCTGCTTCAGCGCATATTCTAACATCTTGATCCGCCGCACCAGGTCCGTCTTGAGATTCTCTTGCCCTTTCCTTTCTCCCTGGAGGAAAGCCACCTGAGCCTGGGGACACAGGGCAAGAGGAAGACAGCAGGGCTTAGGCTCACTGGTGTGTGTCCCTCCCTCCCTCAGGGCAATGAGCACCAGCTCCTACCCCTACAATGACAGCAGCAGCCACTTCTTCAGGCGTGAAGACCCTGAGCCAGGGTTAGATGGCCTGTGAGAGGGCAAGTGAGATCTGCTGCCAGAGTCCCTAGCACGTCACCCACAATGACAGAGCTGATGAGAGTCCTTAACCCCTGAAATCAAAGCGGGGCCAGCGTGGGTGTAACCTCTCCCTGCCTTTTGGGGAGAAGTGGGCTTGGGGATGAAGGAGGTGAGGTGGGCGTTAATAGCCCTGGGGTCCTCCTCCTCCCCCACCCAAAGGCAGGTGCCGTCCCTAAGACTGCTGGTGGAGGCGGCTCACTATTTCCACCAGAGCATCTATCTCTGGGAGGCGTAGGAAGCTACTTCTGGAGTTTAGGGACAAGAGTAGGTGGCTTGGCTCAGCTGCTGCTCCAATGCGAAGCTTTACCACTGTGGGGACCAATCGTCCCACTGGAGTCTGCCCAGAATGAGGGAGACGTGCCACAGACATGACCCAGGGCCCCTGCCAACCACTTCACACCGTCTGCTGGCACGGGCTGCCCCCGTCTGCTCTGGTCTGTCAACAGGTCATCTGGAGACACTCGGCCAACGACCTGCGAGGCAGGATCCTGGCCCCTGGCCACGTTCCGGAGGCCCTGGCCAAAGCCCTGAGTGCAGGACTCGCCCCTGGCTTCTCCCCAAGGGCGCCACTGTTCTGGGCTGGGGCAGCCTCAGCTCCAGGCCCACTCGCCCACCCACCTGCGGCACGATCTCAGGTGGGTCATGGGCTTTCTCTGAGCCTCCATTTCCCCTTCTATAAAATGGGGCTTATGAGAGTGTCTGCCCCTCGTGTTAAGTTTGTCTCAGTCCAAGACCTAGCACAGAAGACAGGCCAATACATGCCAACTCCTGCCTCTTATTTTTATTCTCCCTGTCCATCCTTCCTCAAGTTGACATGGGCTCCATCCTTTGTGGGAGCTATGGTCCCTCTGAGACCCTAGACCCATCAGCAGGGATGTCTGTGGCTTACAGGCCTCCTGCCACCATGCACAGCACAGCTGCGTCTACTGCACCCAATCCCCGCACATCATGTGCTTGCTGAAAAGAACTTCAGTGCCCCCACCAGAAGCCGCAGTCTGGCCCCAGACACCTTTTCCAGGCTGAGCCCATTCTCAAAGCCTTGCTCCAGGACTGCCAGTTCCCGGCAGCCTCTCAGGTGCCACCTGCACTGCTCTCCCTCTCCCTGGGGCTCGCAGGGCCCTGACCTCTCTGGCCTGTGCATGTGGGGTGCAGCACAGCCCTGATCACCTCTGTCCTGCTCCAGGGCCACGTCTCACCTCAGCTTAGCAGAGAACTGAACACAAGCTGAGTACTGCCTGGCACTGACTGGGGCCGGGGAAACAGGCACACTCATACACCTTCGTTGGGGTCATAAACTGATGCACTCTCGCTGGAGGGCAATCTGGCCAGACCTATAAAAATTTTAAATGCACATTCCTTTTGTCTTAGCAGTTCCACTTCTAGGGATTATGGGAACTTATTGTACTTGTAGGAATTTATCCTTCAGGCACAATGGCAATGGTAGGTTCCTTTTGAAAAGATAAAAAGGGACGCTCATGCATTAATATATGACAAAAGTATCATTCATTCATTCACCTACCCCAAATATTTACTTTATTTTAAAAATATTTTATTGATTTTTTTTTTTTTTTTTTTAGAGAGGCAGGGAGAGAGAAGAAAACATCAATGTGAACGGAATATTGATTGGCTGACCCCTACTGGGGATCAGGCCCACAATCTGGGCATGTTCTCTGACAGGGAACTGAGTTGGCAACCTTTGGTGCCCGAGACAATGCCCAACCAACAGAGCCACACCAGGCAGTGCTACTGCCCAAATATTAATTGAGCCCCAACTACGTATCAGGTACAGTTGTAGACAGAAGATACAGTGCTGAACAAGGCGTGGCTGACATTCTGGTAATACATCTGGTGGGGCAAACAATGAACGAATATATACATGTCACCAGGTGTGCCATGGAAAAGAAGCCTCATCTGTCCCTTGTGAGGACGGAACTTCTTCCCCCTCCTTCACACTTTTTTCTCTCTACCGTTTAAATCAACACACACATATTCACAATGATCAACATCTTGTAAGTTTGAATTTCCATCCTTTTTAAAAATATATATTTTTTTATTGATTTCAGAGAGGGAGGGAGAGGGAGAGATGGAAACATCAATGCTGAGAGAGAATCGTTGATCAGCTGCCTCCTGCACGCCCCCCACTGGGGACCGAGCCCACAGTCCAGGCTGGTGCCCCTGACCAGAATCAAACCCAAGACCCTTCAGTCTGCAGGTCAACGCTCTATCCACTGAGCCAAACTGGCCAGGGCTGAATTTCCATCCTTTATGTATCTTCTCAGTCCCCCAAGTCTACCTGTCCACGAGTCGTTTTAGAAGGTGGGGGAAGAGGTGATCACCAAACACAGCCCCGAGGTACTTGCTCACTATCCTTCCTGCTCTCCTGGGCTTCCATTAGAGAGCTTTCCGCTCCCCAGCGCCAGCACAGCCTGCTGAGAGCCTACATTCACCCAACATCCCACACCAGCAACTGCCTGTAACAAGCCAGGGACTGTGAGCACTGGAGGAATAAGGAGAAGACGAGGGGTTCCTGTCCCCACAGAGTTGTCCGTCCAGTGCAGAAGACAGGCAAAAGCAGCGACAGCCAACACTCCTGTGACGAGGGCCACCAAGAGGGAGCAAAGGATGTTATGGGGACACGGACACCGAATCCAGCTCTGGAGGTGAGAAGCAGTGACAGCGGCTAAGGCCTGAAGGCTCATCCGAAGTTAGCCAGGGCAGTGGGGTGTGCCGCTGGCAGAGGACAGATAAAAGGTGCGTGGTGATTTCAGGAACTCTAAAAGGGCCAGTACGTGCGCCCCTATGTTCACTGCAGCATCTATAATAACGAAAGCGTAATATGCTAATTAGACCGGATGCCGGGCAGTGGGGGCCTGAGCCCCTCGAACGAATTTCGTGCATCGGGCCTCTAGTTATTTACAATAACGAAGATTTGGAAGCAGCCCAAGTGTCCATGAGTAGATGAGTGGATAGAGAAGCTGTGGTACATTTACACAATGGGATACTACGCAGCCACGAAAAAGGAAATCTTAACTTTTGCAACAGTATGGATGGACCTGGGGAGCATTATGCCAAGTGAAATAAGCCAGTCAGAGAAAGACAACTACCATATGATTTCACTTATTTGTGGAATCTAATGAAAAAAATAAACTAACAAACAAAATAAAAACAGACTCACAGAGAGAGATCAGACTGACAGCTGTCAGAGGGGAGAGGGGTTGCAGTGCTGGGTGAAAAAAGTGACGAGATTAAGCAAAGAAAAAAACACACTCATAAATACAGACAACAGTATGGTGATTACCAGAGAAAGGGAGATAGAGGGAGGCAGAAGACACTAAAGGGAGGATAAATGGTGATGGAAGGAGACTTGACTTGTAGTGAACACACAATACAAAATACGGATGATGTAGTATAGACTTATATACCTGAAACCTATATAATTGTATTACCCAATGCCATCCCAATGAATTCAATAAAACATTTTTTTAAAGGAGCATATAGAAGAAATCATAAAGAAAAATAAAAGACCAGTATGGCCACATGAAAATGTTACAAAGGTAATTTCAGCTATAATGTGGAGAACAGATGGCTGGGGAAGGGGGTGGGTGGGTGGGATGGCAAAGCTAAAGGCAGAGAGACCAGTCACACAAGGAGGCAGTCCCGGAAATCCCAGGAGCCCAGACTGAGATTGGGGCTGGGGCTGGGGCAGCGAGGAGATGAGGGAATTTCAGGTAATGGGGAGGGGCTGATAATACCCAGCCACTTTTGTCTGTGAGTGAAGAAAGTGGAGCATCTCATCGGCCCACTCTGCTCTGTGCCCGCTTCCCAGTTCTTCTGGTGAGGGAGGGAGAAAGCACCAGAAACATGTGGCTGAAGGGTCCCAAGGCAGCGGGATCCCGCGGGAAGGGGAAGAGCTGGTGGCCAGTCCCTGTTCGCTGGCAAACGCCAGCAGCCACCACTGCCTGATCTGCCAGTGCCGCGGCGGCTGCCAGTAAGTCTGGAATCTGGAAGTTCTCTACTCAGCAGATCCACCCACTGCCGCTTCCTCTGGCCAGGCTGTTCGAACACACACAAGCCCAGGACAGCTCTGAGGCATGGCTGCCGCCTCTCCTCCAGCTGTTCGCTCTGTCAGCCAGGCAACATCTCAAAGGCTTCCCCAGGAGCCTTAGCATCTAGTCCTCCCAGGAGCTGATGCCTCTCTATCCCTCTGCTGACCTTTCCGTCCCTGCTCCCAGGCACAGGTTCCCCAGAGGGTCTCACCCAGCCCCACATCTCCTCCTTCCCAAGCTCCAGGATGAGCACCCATGGATCCCTCAAAGCTCCTTGAGGCTAGAAGTGGGGAGGGGTCAGACCCGCACCTCCTCTGCTGCCATATTCGCCACATCTCTCTGCCGCTGCTCCTACATGAACGTCCAACTCAGATTCCGCCATGAGGGTCCCCCTGTCCTCAAGGACGGGCTCCCCTTTTAGAAATGCCACAGATCATGGGCACGACCACATCGTGCAGCGTTCTGTGTAGCCTCCTGTTAGCCTGCAAGTTTCTGAAGGGCGGAAACCACACCACCTACTTCTTGGACTAACACCCCTGGCAAAGTCCTGCTTACTGTATTATCAGACCCAATCTACACCGCCTCCCTGCTCCAATCTTTGGGTGCCTCTTGGGAGCACCTCATGACGGGCCGCCTTTTCTGCCAATCCACACACACTGCGCCCTGACTGCACAGCAGGCCCTGTGCGAAGAGCTGCTGTACTGTCATTCAGAGAAAAGGTATTCAGACTTCACCAGAAACACTGAACTCGGTCTAAGCCTTAAAAAATCTCACAGGAGGCCCCAGCTGGTTTGGCTCAGTGGATAAAACGTTGGCTTGTGGACTGAAGGGTCCCAAGTTCGATTCCAGTCAAGGGCACATGCCCGGGTTGTGGGCTCGATCCCCAGTAGGGGGCGTGCAGGAGGCAGCCGATCAATGATTCTCTCTTATCATTGATGTTTCTATCTCTCTCCTTCTCCCTTCCTGTCTGAAATCAATAAATATGTGTGTGTATGTGTATATATGAATTTACATTAGTTCACACAAACACTCCATCCATGCTTTTGTTCACACACATATATATACACATACACACAAACACACACACACACACACACACACACACACACACACACATATATATATATATATATATATATATATATATATATATGAATCTCACAGAAGTCACACCTCTGTAAGTGATAAGTGACCTGCTGATGGGAGTGGAAACATGGGGCAACTAGGCAGAACCAACCACCACTTTACAAACAGATCTATTCTGCTATTCCACCGTCTATTCCACTTACATTTATACAGGGCCATATGGACATCCACTGCAGCCATTTCTCCCGGGGAAAAAACTGCTAACAAGCTAAAAGTCCATCAACAAATGAGCTATGGTGCGAACATCCAATGGGCCACAGTTATCAAAAATAATAAAGAGCTCTCTGTGCTGATATGAAAGGATCACCAGGCATGAGTATGTGAAAAAAAGTCACAAAATGATACATATAATGGCCTCTTTTTATAGCAATAATAGCTGGGAGGGGGGGAGGAGAGGAGGAGAGGGACAAAGGGGACTTTCCCCTTTCACTTATACATGTACGTTTACACACTTCGAAGGTCTTTGAGTTTTTACTAAAGTAACAGAACAAAAGTACAAAGTGATGCTGGAGCCAAGACATGGACAGCATAACTGGGTGCTTCCCACAAATCCTCTCGAACTGCAAGAAGGGCCAGTAAGTGAGGGAAAAAGCACATCTTTTCTCTCGTTGGTCTCCATGAGCAGGTGGGGGGGGCATGACGTCCCAGAGACCAAGATTCAAGCCCAGCTCCGCTGTGACTGTTTGGATGACCCTGGGGAGCCACTGAGCTTGCTCAGAACAGCTTTCCCATTTGTATTGGACGGCAGAGGAAGAGAACATGGGCTTGAAGACCGACAGACCAACCCTACCACCCACAGGCTGTGATCCTAGACCAGTGGTCGGCAAACTGCGGCTCGCGAGCCACATGCGGCTCTTTGGCCCCTTGAGTGCGGCTCTTCCACAAAACACCGACTTCTGCGCACGGGCCACGAAGTTTCGATCGCACTGTACGTGCGCACCCGCACGTGGTATTTTGTGGAAGAGCCACACTCAAGGGGCCAAAGAGCCGCATGTGGCTCACGAGCCGCAGTTTGCCGACTACGGTCCTAGACTAATCACTGACCCTCTCAAAGGCTCCGTTTCCACCTATTATTTCAAAAGGGAGCGAGGAGATAATATCACCTACCCTCCCGGGAGGTTGCAGGGATCACAGGATAACATATACAAGGTGTTCAATACAGTGCCTGGTGCATAGCATGTGCTCAGCCAGCAGCAGCTGCTGCATTACTGCTGCGTGGGGGCGAGGACATTGGCGCTGCCTACACGGTGCGTGAGGGGATGATCTAACGGGCCGTGTGCTGGGAAGAGTGCAGGGAAGAGTGGGACACAAAAGCGAGGGGCGCTTACATAAGGAGCCCTCCCCACCCCAGGCCTCGGCTACCTACAGCTAAGACCCTAGCGGGGAGAACTGTGCGCTGCTGTCTTTATTCGTCCTATGGACAGAATTCGAGTCCGTTACTCATCTGGGTCCCCACCTCGCACAGAAGGGTGCACATCGGAAGGAGAACAGACGGGCTGGAAGAAGACACCGACTTCTGCTAGTAGCACCCCAGCGGAGGAACCCCAGACTCCCCGCAACTCCTCACCGGACCCCTTCAACCCCTCACAACGCCGCGAGTGGACCCACACTTCTCAAAGTCACAAAATCCAGCGCAGCTCGTCAGGCTCCCACACGCCATCTCCGGGCTCATTCCTCTCCCAGCCGCTCCACGCACCGTGGGGTCCTTTCCCATGACGCCCGCAAACACGTCTCCCCTCGGGATGCCCCTCAGATGCTCCTTCCCGCTGCCTCCCTGCTCCACAAACCGCTCCCCCTGCCATCCCAGGGAGCCCCGGCTCCCCACCGCCCCCTTCCCAGGCGCCCTGGTCTCCACGATGCACATGCCTGCCCCCCGCTCCAGCCCAGGGCTCCCCACCGGCCACCCCGCACACCTCTCCCATCTGCGGGCCACCCCCCGCCCCTCCACACCCCGGTCTGCAGCTCCTGCTCTCGAGCTCTTCCGCACGGGCTCCCGAGGGCACGACTTTGGGACAACTTCCCTACACTCGGTAGCCACACATGCCAGGGCTCCCCAAGTTTCCTCCCCCATGAGGAGGGCGCGCCCCATCATCCTGGAACCCCTCCAGACCCCCCACCCCCACCCGCCGTGACCCCCGGGGTCCTCACACAGCCATCGTTGCGTTCCCTCTGTCCAAACTCCCCGAAACACCCCGCGTCCCCGGCTCCGCGACTTCCTCTCCCCACTCGGGCCTGATCCCGGCCCGACGCTCCCGCCCGCGGCGGGTCCCCGGTGCCCCGTCCCCCCGACGCCCCACCACCTCCCACCCGCCCCGGCTCGGACGGGGGTGGGCGTCCCTCTGCACCCAGAGCTTCTGCTCCCGCCACCAAGCCCTCCGGCACCTCCTCCCAGCACCCGCGGCTGAGTCCTCCGGGCCCCTCCGGCCCCGCCACCGGTCCGCTCGCTCCCGCGGCCACTGCCAGCGCGTCTGGTCCCGGCGCCCCTTCCCTCCGCCGGCCGCGGCCCGGCCCTCCCGCCCCGGGGCCCCCGCCCGCCCGCCCCTAGGAGCCCCGGTGCCCCCGGGACCCACTCGGACGGCCCCCGACTCCCGCTGCGGGCCGGTCGCGGTCCCCGCCCGCCCCCCCGGCCGTCCCGGCGGCCATTGCTCCAAGATGGCGGCGGCGGCGGCGGCGGGTGAGGCCGGGCCGGGCCGGGCGGGGGTCGGGGTCCGGGGGGCGCTCACCTGCAGCTCGGCGCGCTCGGCCTCCCAGCGGGCCTTCTCCGCTTCGAAGCGCGCCCACTCGTGCTGGATAAAGTGCAGGATCCCGGGCAAGCTCAGGGGCTCCGGCCCCGCCGTGGGGCCGGGACTGCCCCCGCCGCCGCCGCCGCCGCCCCCCTTCGCGGCCGGGCCGGGCCCGGGAGCGGGGGCAGAGACCGGGACGACGCCCGTCGGGCCGGGGCCCGCACCGGAGCCGAGCGGGCGGCAGGAGGAGGCGGCGGCGGCGACCGCGGCGGCCGCTCGCTCCTCCATCATGGAGGCCCCGGGCCGGCCCGCGCGCCGCTGTGCCTCGCGCGCCTGCGCGGCCGCGCCAACCCCCCGCGCGCGCGCCCGGCGGGGGCGGGGGGCGGGGGGCGGGGGCGGGGGACGGGGACGCGGCCGGGCGCGCGCCTCGCCCACCCGGGCGGGGGGGGGACTCCGCAGGCGCGCGCGCGCGGGTGGGCGGGCTGGGGGCGCGCGCCCGGAGGAGGGAGAGCGGGACCTGGGGGAGGAGCCGCTTTCTGCCCCCCTCCTCCCGCTTGGCCCCAGAAAGAAAGAGTCTAAACCTCCCCAGACCCGCTTTCACCCTCCGAGAGAAAGGGCGACCACCGCGGGTGGTTTCCGCCGTGGCCCCATCCTCGCCGATCCTGGCCCAGGCTGGTTGCCTTGGGAACGCCTCCCCAGCCTAGAACACAAACAGCTTCTCCTCTCCTCCACTTTGGTGGTTATGGGGTCCCGAACCGCCCCTGTCCCTACACCAGGAGGAGGTTGCTAAGTCCCTGGTGGTCCTTCCGCCCCTACCCGCGGAAGGGTTACTATGGCAACCTCAACTAGCACTCCCTCCGCCCCAAGGACACTGATGACTGAGGGAAACACCTCTTTCGCAACCCACCCTCCCAACCACCCAGTGGGCATTACCATGGTAACCATCTCCCCTCCTTTCCCATGGTGGGAGGTCCATGGACCAAACCAACCAGGTATTTTTATTTAGAGGAGAAGATGCTCTGCTGAGGAGTAGTTGCTATGGTTACAGGGCCTGACCCTCCCCAGGGAGGCAAGACAGGCAAGGCTAAGCCCTGGTTCCTATGGTAACAGAGGTAGTCTCCCTTCCAGTGACCCTCGGAACCAGACCCAGGAAGGTAGGAGACGTTTTTTAGGATTGTCTCAGGATGGAGTGTGTCTAAGGGAAGAGGGTGTCATAGTAACAGCTTCTATCACTTCCAACCCCACCTTTCTGGACACAGTCATGAGATAGGGATGGTGATAGGTTGCTATGGTAACTGACATCCTTCCCACCCATTCCTGAGGTGCTCCAGGTAGTGTCTGAACTTAGAGGACTTCAAGAAAAATGATTTATAGGTAAGATGAAGTTGTGCTCTACTGTGCAAAATTGGTTGATTTGGTATTTTCTGGTTCTGCTTCCCTCAGCAGCGCAGCTGAGCAGGGCTGAAACCGCCCCCCTGAAGCTCCCCCAGCCTGCAACGTAGGAGGTAAGGAGTCTCTCAGTATCACCAGTACTCATGTGCACACTGCCCTTTCCTCGTCCCCAAAGGCTTCCCCACATATCCTCTTTACCCATTGCATTCCCATTCTACAGATGCAGTAACTGAGGCTCAGGTCAGATGAGAGCTCAGACCAGGTGAGCCCAGGCCTGAAGTGATCCACTTACACCGTTTTGTGGGGGATGGAGAGACAAAGTCTCATCTTGTCTTCTCCATCCCTGGCTCCTTTTTCTATAGCACGCCTCTGTTTTTCTCTGCCACGCCCCTGCTCATTTCTTTCCCCTTTGGGATATTGTTTTCCTACCTCTGGAGGGCCTGCTCGGTGACTGTCCAGTTCATCTCCTGTCCCTGGAACTCATGGTCTGGCACAGAGGACACTCAGTAAGTAGCTTTGTTGAGTTAGTGAGTTGCATTCATTAATGTGCCAGATTTGACACTGGTCAGGTTAGAGCCAGGGAAGGCTCATGGAAGGTAGGCCCAAGAGAGACAGAATTGATTGCATTAAAGCACAACTCTGGAGTCAGCTTTTTTTTTTTTTTTTTTTTTCAAAAATACATATTTTTATTATTGATTTCAGAGAGGAAGGAAGAGGGAGAGAGAGGTAGAAACATCAATAATGAGAGACAATCATTGATCGGCTGCCTCCTGCACACCCCACACGGGATTGAGCCTGAAACTCAGGCATGTGCCCTGACTGGGAATCGAACCGTGACCTCTTGGCACATAGGTCGACACTCAATCACTGAGCCACGCAGGCCCGGCTGGAGCCAGCTTCCTGGGTCAAATCCTGGGCCCATCACTTTCCAGCTGTGTGACCTTGAGCAAGTGACTTCACCTCTCTGTGCCTCAGTTTCTTCATCTTTAAATGTGATCATAACTTAAAGATTAAACAAGTTAATATGTGTAAAGTACTTAGAACAGGGGCTGGCACATCAGGAGCATCTAGAACAGCGGTTCTCAACCTGTGGGTAGCGACCCTTTGGGGGTCGAACGACCCTTTCACAGGGGTCGCCTAAGACCATCGGAAAACACATATGTAATTATATACTGTTTTTGTGATTAATCACTATGCTTTAATTATGTTCAATTTGTAACAATGAAATTGGGGGTCACCACAACACGAGGGACTGTATTAAAGGGTCGCGGCATTAGGAAGGTTGAGAACCACTGATCTAGAACATTCAGACCTGCAAAAGTCATCATTTCACCCGCCTTGCCTCCATGAAGGGGTTTTGAACCCTTACAGTTAAAGAAGCCGAGACTTGATCTTATGAAGGTACCAGAGGATTCCTTTCTCCTTCCTCGTTGGTCCCCTCACCCAGTAGGTATTACCGCCTCATCAAGCCATCATACCCTCTGGTCTCTGAGGACCCAGTTTCTATCCTCTGTCCTGTGGGTACCTCCTGGCTCAGAAGCAGCCAGACAACATGGATGGTGGAGAACTGAGTTCTGGTCCCTGCATCCTTTAAGCCTCTGAGCCACAGATTTCCTATCTGAGCAGTTGGAGTCACTTGATCATTCCACCCCTATTTATTGAGCATTTGCTATGTGCCAGACACTGAGCTGTGCTCTGGGCATACAGCAGGGAACAAAACAGACAAAATAATCGAAAAGATAAGTAAAGATCTATGTAATAACTACCAGGGGAGAAAAATTACTCAGGGATGGGGCAGAGAAAGTATGTGGGTAACAGGGAGATGCTTTTTTTTAATTTTATTTTTTTTTGAGGGGGGGGATGCATTTTTAAGTAGGTTAGCTAAAGGAAGGGCTCACTGGACAGGTGACATTTGAGCAAAGACCTGAAGGCCATGGGGTGGAGTCAGGTGGACACCTGGGGGAGGGGGGAGCATCCGGCAGAGGGAACAGCCAGTGCTGCGGCAGGACTGGCCCAGGCTTATTTGGAGAATGGCCTTTGGTGGACGGTGTGGCTGGAGCTGAGGGAGCGAGTGGAAGAGGACAGGTGATTAGCCTCGGGGGCCACAGTGAAGGCTCTCCTTCGAGTGATTTTAAACCACAAAAGGGTTTGAACAGACGCAGGACAGGATCTAATTCAGGCTCCGGCAGGATCTCTCTGGTCTCTGAGTGACGAACAGACTGGAGGGGACAAGGGTGGAGTGAGGATCCTCTCTCTAGAAGGTTCTAAAAGCATCGCCTGTGCTTCCGCGTAGCTAAGCTCCGAGACTCTAAGATGTTTAAGACTCAGAGGACTCTGTGCTCCAAAGTTGCCTTCTGCCCACAACAGTGAGTTCCATGAGGTCATGGGGGTTGCGGGTCTGTGTGTTGTGCGTCCACTGCTGTGTCCGCAGTACCTAGAGCAGCGCCTGGCATGTTGTAGGAGTTCCACCCGTAGCTACTGAAGGACTGAAGGAAGGAGGGATCCACCTCAGGGCCAGAGGCAAGGCCACGATTCTAAAGGTGAAGAAGCCACGCTTAAAGTGCAACTCAGACTCTTAGGCAACATCTGAGTCGGGTCAGAAAAGGGCAAGCAGGTCTGGGATGGGTGGGGAGGGGTGGGAGGACATTCCTGGTGGGGGAGACGGGAAGACCCGGCGCAGGGCCCCAGGCGCAGGGCCACCTGCAGAGTTTGGCTCCAGGGGCCTGAAGGCGCTTTACAGACACAGAAACCCTGACCCGGCCATCCTTTTTTCACCACGTGCATTTTCAGTGCCCGGCTGTGTGCTAGGAACACACAGCGGTAACGGAGACCGCCTGGCTCTACCCTCCCGGGTCCAGTGGGGCCCACAGACTCATCCCCAGACAGTGCCGAACCAGAACGGGCAGGGCTGGGATAGGGGAGCCCACAGAGGGGTCTTCTGAGCCAGGCTGGGGTTCCGGGAAGGCTTCCTGGAGGAGGGGCCATTTGAGCTGTGCCTTGAAGCGTAAGTAGTTCTCCAGCAGAAAAAGGCACGGGGAAAGGGGTGTTTGAGAAGAGACTGTCCTAGGCAGCAGGAACAGCATATGAAAAGACTTAGAAATAAGACCTCTTTGAAGAAAAGCCCGGGGTGGCTTAGGCAGAGAGTTTGAGGAGGCCTGGTCAGAGATGGCGCTGGAATGGGGGGCGGGCGGGCCAGGGCCAGGTCACACAAGACCTGGCGGGATGTGGTAAGAAACTTAAACTTTCCCCCTAGGGCACTGAGGAGCCTGAGCAGGGAGGGGGGGGGGTCATATTTGCGCTTTTAGACCTCTCTGGGTGGACCCCAGTTGAGGGGACGCCAGTTGAGGGGCAATTGTGGGAATGGGGAAGGGTCAGAGTGTGTAGGAGCTAGGAAGGTCAGCCGATTAGCTGGATTGCTGATGTCTCCCTCCCTGGAAGGAGAAAGAAGCTATAAAAATCCACAGGGACTTTTTTTTTTTTTTAAGTATCTACTGAGAACCCAGAGTTAGTTACACCTCCTGTGCTGGAGACCAGCCAAAACTTCAAGTTATACCGGGGACAGGGAGACAGCGCCATCTGGGGGTTGCTTAGGAGTCTGGCCAATGAACTGGGGAGTCCTAAGACTGGCAGCCTCTTTCAACGCAGCCCATTCCATTGAGAACAAAAACATTTTTATTGCGATAAAACTCACCATCTTAACAATTTGTAAGCGTATGGCTCAGTAGCATTAAGCATATTCGCATTTTAGGCACACAATCTCTAGAACTATCTCATCTTGCAAAACTGCAACTCTAAACCCATTAAACAACTCTCCATTTCCCGCTCCTGCCAGGCCCTGGCAGCCACCATTCGACTTCCCATTTCTATTAAAAAAGTAATGGCCAACATACCAATTGGGATAATTCTGATTTAAGAAAACACTTCTAACTTTTCTTGTAAAACTAAAGCGAGCTGGCTGACCATCCGGAAAGAGATGACCAGTTGGCAGGATTTGAGGAAGTGGGAAGGGGCAGCAGGGGCGGGACTTGAGGGCCCAGGCTGAGGCATCAGTCTCACCTGGAGCCAGGGGTGGGGTCTGGAAGGGACAGGAGAGAGATCAGGGGTGGCTTCCTGGAGGAAGGAACGGTAGCGAGCAGGAAGTACAAGCTGGGCTTGGGGGTGGGGTCTGGGTGTTTATAACTGAACCCAAATATGAATGAGAAGTTAACAATGAACAGAAGGGTGGGATCCAACAGGAAGAAGGGAAGGTGACTCATTTGATGAAAACTCAGTCCTAATGGGCACCTGGCTCTGTGCTGAGTGGCCTTGGGGACCCAGCAGTGACCCAGACAGGCTCCCCCTGCGCCTCACACGTGGGAGGACAGAATGGGTTCCTACACAGCAATGACTTGGAATGGGGGGGGGCGCAGATTAGGGGGAGGCGCTGAAGGAGTGCAGAGCTGAGTGCAAGACCCAGTCTGGGAGATCAGGGAGGGCTTCCTGGAGGAGGGGAGGTCAGAGCTGAAACCAAATAAGAAAAAGGCTGGGAGGAAGGGCAAGGCTCAGGTTGGAGGGGTTGCTGACAACCAGTTCTAGCCTCCCCTTTCGTTCCCACCTCCCCAGGATGTCGCCGAGGCCCAGCTAGGGCCTGACTTCGGCCCCATGCGGCTCACCCGCTGCCAGGCTGCCCTGGCGGCCGCCATCACCGTCAACCTCCTGGTCCTCTTCTATGTCTCGTGGCTGCAGCAGCAGCCCAGGAACGCCCGGACCCGGGGACCCCGCCGCGGAACTGCTGCCGCCGGCCCCCACGTCACCGTCCTGGTGCGAGAGTTCGAGGCCTTTGACAACGCCGTGCCCGAGCTGGTGGACTCCTTCCTGCAGCAGGACCCAGCCCAGCCCGTGGTGGTGGCCGCCGACGTGCTCCCCTACCCGCCCCTGGCCCTGCCCCGCGTCCCCAACGTCCACCTGGCACTGCTTCAGCCCGCCCTGGACCAGCCGGCCGCGGCCTCGCGCCCGGAGACCTACGTGGCCACCGAGTTCGTGGCCCTGGTGCCCGACGGCGCGAGGGCCGAGACGCCAGGCCGGCTGGAGCGCATGGCGGAGGTGCTCCGGGCCGGAGGGGCGCGCCTGGTGGCCGCCCGGGTGGCCTCGGCCAACCCTGCGCGCTGCCTGGCCCTGAACGTCAGCCTGCGGGAGTGGAGCGCGCGCTACGGCCCCGCGCCCTCCGCGCCCTCCGCGCCCCGCTGCGACGCCCTGGAGGGGGACGCCGTGGTGCTCCTGCGCGCGCGGGACCTCTTCAACCTCTCGGCGCCGCTGGCCCGGCCGCTGGGCACCGGCCTCTTCCTGCAGACGGCCCTGCGGGGCTGGGCGGTGCAGCTGCTGGACGTGACCTTCCCGGCGGCGCGCCAGCCCCCGCTGACCACGGCCCACGCGCGCTGGAAGGCGGAGCGCGAGGGGCGAGCGCGGCGGGCGGCGCTGCTGCGGGCGCTGGGCATCCGCCTGGTGAGCTGGGAGGGGGGGCGCCTCGAATGGTTCGGCTGCAGCAAGGAGACCCCGCGCTGCTTCGGGACGGTGGTGGGGGACACGCCGTCCTACCTGTACGAGGGGCGCTGGACGCCCCCGTGCTGCCTGCGCGCGCTGCGGGAGACCGCCCGCTACGTGGTGGGCGTGCTGGAGGCGGCGGGCGTGCGCTACTGGCTGGAGGGCGGCTCGCTGCTGGGGGCGGCCCGCCACGGGGACATCATCCCGTGGGACTACGACGTGGACCTGGGCATCTACCTGGAGGACGTGGGCAACTGCGAGCAGCTGCGGGGGGCCGAGGCCGGCTCCGTGGTGGACGAGCGCGGCTTCGTGTGGGAGAAGGCCATCGAGGGCGACTTCTTCCGCGTGCAGTACAGCGAGAGCAACCACCTGCACGTGGACCTGTGGCCCTTCTACCCCCGCAACGGGGTCATGACCAAGGACACGTGGCTGGACCACCGGCAGGACGTGGAGTTCCCCGAACACTTCCTGCAGCCCCTCGTGTCGCTGCCCTTCGCCGGCTTCATGGCACAGGCGCCCAACAACTACCGCCGCTTTCTGGAGCTCAAGTTCGGCCCCGGAGTCATCGAGAGCCCCGAGTACCCCAACCCGGCCCTCCTGAGTTTGGCGGGAAGCAGCTGAAGCCCTGACCCCCCGCGCCTGGGGTCAGGGGGACCGCCCTTTGTTTCGATGTCTCCGCTGCCCGGCCAGGGAGACGGAGCTGCCCTGCAGGCCTAGGACATCAAAGTCGTGCCCGGGGCCCCAGAGCTGGGACAGTTTTGGAAAGAGAAAGAGTGTAGGTTCTGAGACCAGACCATCGTGATTCAAACCCGGCTAAGTGGCCCTGGGCCGATGTCCCCAGGGTTGCGTGAGTACTCGCTATACCCGCCATCTCCGCACAGGAAGAGCCCCGGGGACACGCGGCTGCTGGGGTTGCTTCTACCACTAGAGGGCGCCCTTGCCCTATCCTGGGCCCCGGGACTTTCTGTTGCGTAGCTTTGACATCTGCTGAGCCTTTGGGCTTCTACGCCTGGCCAGACAGAATGACCATCTCCCCTTCTTCCAAAATGCCACTCGCTTCCCTCCTGGGAGAGCCCTGGAAAAAGGCTCAGAGCGCCGAGGTGCGACTGGCTGTGGTTAAGAGTGGGGTTCTGGATCCGAGCCCCACTCCTTCTTAACTGTTACCTCATTATTTGAGCTCCCTGCACCTGTTTGCCTGCTTGCAAGGCACAGAATCAATACTCAGAGCTCACATCGACTGAGCACTTACTGTGTATCAGGCATTGTTCTCGGTGTCCCACACGGACTAACTGATTGGTCCCTCTCCTCAGCCCTCCCAAGCGAGAGCTGCTATTATTTCCTCCTTACAGATGAGGACATTGAGGCCAGAATGGTTAAGTCACTTGCCAGAGGCCAGACAGCTTAGCAAGGGGCAGAGTGGGACCCTGCACCCAGGCTGTCCGTCTGGAGCCCACACTGAAGGGGCCTGTGTGCCCCGCTCGACTACTGGTACCCAAGAGGCCCCCCTGTCACTTAGCAGGGAAGGCGGTGGCTGCCTTCCTTCTGTGGTCATGCATCTCAGAGTAAATACTGTTTGGGCATGTAACCTGATGTGTGTATTTATCAGTGATACCCAGGTACTGCTGTCATTCTGTATATTAGTCATAAGGCTTAAATTATTTCGTTTTTACACTCAGAACCAATAGAGAAGTTTTGTTGACTTGCCTCATCCCAACCACTTGGTCCGCGCCCTCTGGGTGTGTGCACCTGGCTTGCGAAACCACAGGCTCTGAAGTGGGGGGCCCCGGGTTCAAGCCCCAGCGCTGCGGCTTCCTCCCGCCGTGAGCCGGGGCCTACGTGAGTCTGCCTCTCTGTACCTCTCTGCTTTGCCCCTGGGAGGTGGGGGTGATGAGCCTGCTCGCCCCACAGGGGGGCTCTGAGGCAGCGGATGGGTAAAAGGGTCAGGAGTCAGGGCTGGGTTTGGGTCCTGCTGTGGCCAGCTACCTTCTTTGGGACCTTGGGCGAGTCCCTGCCCCTCCGACCCTGTAGATCGGGCGAGTGAAGAAGCCCTTACAGAGAGAGGCTTCACACACCAGCAAGAAAAGGCAAATGCAAATTTGGCCCAGTCTCCCAAGGCTTAGCCGTCAAAGCCTGACTTCTTAGAACACCGCCTCTCTCTTCAGCCTCTCAACGTGCAGAGAGCTCGCGAAGGGGCCGCTGGGGTCCCATCCATGGAGCATTCTGGAAATGTGGTGGCGACTTGGCTGTTCCCTGTGGTTGGGCAGTGCTCTTGGAAGACAGCCCAGGGGGGGAGGACGTCTTCTATGCAGGGCACCTGCACACAATAAAGCATGTCCCTGGTCACATGCCGTTTTCAAATGTTTGTTTATTGATTGGTTTTAGAGAGAGAGGAAGGGCGAGAGGAAGAAACATCAACTTGTTGTTCCATTTATTTATGCACTCACTGGTTGGTTCTTGTATGTGCCCTGACCGGGTATCAAACCGGAAACCTTGGTGTATTGGGCTGACACTTTAACCAGCGGAGCTGCCTGGCCAGAGCTCATAAACTGTCCTCAAATGTCCCCTTGGACATTCACGAAGTGCAGGTGATGTTCAAAGTATTGTGCATCTAGCATGCTAATATAAATTAATATGTAAGTCAATATAGTCATCAATTTTTTGGTTTTATGTATTTATTTTTTATTGATTTTTTTTTTAAAGAGGGAGAGGTGAAGGGGGAGGAGAGAAACATCAATTTGTTGTTCCACTTATCTATGCATTCATTGGTTGATTTCTGTATGTGCCCCGACCAGGGATCGAAGCCGCAAGCGTGGCGTATCAGGTCAACATTCTAACCAACTAAGCTACCCAGTCAGAGCATGCATCAAATTTTTTAAGTATTTTTTTTTTTTTTAGTTCTCAGAATAATAATCAAAATGATCTATCTATAGATTCATGTTTCTTTAAGTTATGTGCACAGAACATAAGTTGAAGCTCAACTCATTTTTAACTTATTTAATTTTATTTCATTTAGAAATTGTTGGTGTGATTCCTTGATTGACACAGCGCACGCACACACACACACACACACACACACACTCATATTATATACAGTATAGTCTTGCCTTAGCTGTGATTTGATAAGGGAATCACATTCAAATGCTTCTAGCAACTTCCCATAAAACTGCAAATCGTTAGGTGACGTAAGATTTCAGTAGATAAAAAATGGCTCTTAGTATCAACCATAGTATTTCGGTGTTTTCCCTTCACTGTTCCAGAACATAACAGCAGCTACATTTAAAACTTTTCTAGCCCTTACAATACAGTCTGACAGCTTTGTCTTGTCAATATTATCTTTATTACCAACTAATTATATGATAGAAAACCCATCACGACAATGAACTTGAACTAATGAATTGCTATTACAATTCGACATTATTGCATTTTACTGCTTTCTCAATTGCTCTCATACCATTCATCAGCCAGAAGTACTTCAATATTTTAACCAGCACATCATACCGGCGCATGCCAAGTAAATCTTGGCCTTACTTGTAAAGCCTGGTTAATAATTCTCTGAGCCCAGAGCCTAACTCCCTCTTCCTGCAGACTCAAAAGTGCTTTTTGTAAGGCGTGAACAGGTTCTGAATTTTCCAGGAAGTGCAGATCCATGTAAAATGAGGGAAGCCTGCATCGTGTTTTGTTCAAAACTTGGCCAAAGATTGTCAACAAGTTCAGAAGCATCACAGTCGCACGGCTCCTGGCAATTAGACACCAAGACCACATGTCTCCAGCCGTGTTGGGAGCTGCCTGCGCTGCAGGTGTAAACATCGGGCTACCTCCTTGGGCTCTGGGGATAGGCATTCCCAATTGACATGCATGTTATAAATGTCTGCCCTTTTATTTCTCCTTTCACTTACACTTCGGGCAATATGAGATTGTTTTTAAAATCGTGTGCAGGTGGGTTGGTGACATTATCCAGGAACTTTATTTCAGGAGAGCAAAGGGGACTTCCCCAGAGCTGACATTCAAGCCAGCACATGTACTGTTGTGGCCACAAACACGAAAACATTCCATTATGGATTATGAATCCATTGGCAGATGGCCACTGCCATGCGTCCCCTATTGTTACCCTCCTGGCTCCCCCTGACCCAGCAGCCAAGGGATTAACACTGGGCCCAGGAGGAGGGAAGGGGTCTGCGTCCCAGATGCTGTTGGAGGGGACAATGCTTTTACTAAGCTGTAAATATTGTGTGCATTGCCCTGGGCATTACGAAATGTGTGCTATGAAAAGTGAGACCTGTGATCAAATGCACCTTTATACACAATAGCCCCCAAGTGGGGGCTATTAACAGATAGTACACCATCTGGACAAAGGCATACTCCTCCACAATTAAAATAAAAAGGATGAACCGCTGATCCCATGCAAGAACAACTAACTCTCAAAAGCATCTCGCTAAGTAAAAGAAGCCAGACGCAAAAAGCGACATACTGAGTCCACTGTGAAACTCGAATCCTCGGTGACCCAGATCAGTGGTTGCCTGGGCCTGGGGGCGGAGGCGGGCAAAGGAGCGTGGGGAGGTCTGGGGTGGTGGGGACATGGGGACATGATGTATCTTGACGGTGGTGGTGGATTTTCACCAGTGTTTACATCTGTCAAACCTCATCCAATTGTCTACTTTAATGGATGCAGTTTATTGTATGTAACTTATACCTCAACAAGGTTGACCCACAAAAAGTGTGTGGGTAGGGGGGGGCGGGGCGGGGGGGGAGGCCTATAGGCCTGGAAGCACTGATCTGTCGCCAGGAGAGAGAAAGCGGGGTCATGTCCCTGTGCTGCCTGACCCCCAGAATGCCACTCTGAGTCTGGAACCCAGGCCCAAGCTCCATCCAGGCCCAGCCTGAGCCCTCCCTCCCCAGCCAGGCTCCTTGGAAGGATGGGGTGCCCCAGTCCCTGGCCAGATGGCTCAGTTGGTTAGAGTGTGGTGGCCATGTGCCAAGGTTGTGGGATTGATCCCCGGTCAGGGCACCTACAAGAATCCACCAATGAATGCATGGATACTTAGACAAACAAATCGATGTTTCTCTAAAATAATTTTTTTTAATATATTTTTTTATTGATTTCAGAGAGGAAGGGAGAGGGAGAGATAGAAACATCAATGATGAGAGAGAATCATCAACCAGCTGCCTCCTGCACTCCCCACACTGGGGATCGAGCCTGCAACCCGGGCATGTGCCCTGACCGGTAATTGAACCGTGACCTCCTGGTTCATAGGTCGATGCTCAACCACGGAGCCACACCAGCCGGGCTCTCTAAAATCTTTTTTTTTTTTTTAAAGAGGGCTGTCCCAATAATAACAGAGGATTGGGCAATGGAAAAAGGGAGAGGGAAGTGAGTCTGGTCTAGGGAGTGGCCTCAAGGTGCGTGCTTTTTCTTCTCTTATGCAACCTTCACCGTTGGGTGTGGCATAACAGCCATTGTCACCGGAGTGAAAGGCAGCCCTGTTTGCCCAAAGTCCCAACGCTGGCAGGTAGCAGACAAGGGACCTGAACCAGCCTCTTGTAGCCAGGCAGCTGTGTAGCTGGGACCCAGTTCATTCATCCTGCAGACTGACTGGGTGCCCACTATGCGCCAGGTCCTGTTGCTCTGGGCAGACAGCAGGGAACAGGCCTAAGGCCCCTCCCGCCGGGAGCGCACATTCTAGCAGGGACCAAGTCTGGAGCCACCTAAGCCCCTGTCGACACCGAAGAGGCTTGGGATGGTTTCGGTCTTTTTTTTAAAATATATTTTATTTAATATATTTTTAATATATTTTTAAATATATTTTATTGATTTTTTACAGAGAGGAAGGGAGAGGAATAGAGAGTTAGAAACATTGATGAGAGAGAAACATTGATCAGCTGCCTCCTGCACACCTCCCACTGGGGATGTGCCCACAGCCAAGGTCCATGTCCTTGACCGGAATCGAACCCGGGACCCTTCAGTCTGCAGGCCGACGCTCTATCCACTGAGCCACACCGGTCAGGGCGGTTTCAGTCTTTCTCTATGACCTTAGATCATCGTTTTAGGCAAACTAGCGGCATGTGCTCAGGTCATTTAAAAAATGGAACAGAAAAGGGGGGCTCAAGTAGTTTGGTGGAACTTGGCCCGGTTATATATCCTTTGTACACACACACGTTGTGTATGTAGATAGTATATGCAATATATTGCATATGGAGGTATGTACCTCTTTAAACAGGCATCCCACACAACGTAAACTTAATCCATCCCCCCAAAAAACATTCAATAGAAAATTTGAGGATAAACAACAATTTGAAGCGGGGAAAAGAATGCACTCGCTCCCAGCTTCCTCCAAAAACTCCACCACCAATTTCCCCAAATATTGACAAAACACTTAAAATATTTCCCTAACAACCCACCAAGCATGAAAAAAAACCCATTACTTAACTACCCGACACTAATAAACTCATTAATTGGCTCTGTATGCAATCTGCAAGTCTGCACAGAATCAGATAGGAGTTAAATTACCACACGGCAATGATCACGAGAGGAAATGGGGGAAGAGAAGATCCTAAAGGTAATCCACCGGGACTGGTCTGCCTCCAGGCCCTGGCAGCACCGGGACCCAGGAGATAAGATCAGAATGTGTAACTCGCTCCAGTAACACACAAGATCGGGTCCTGTCGGAACAGGTGAGCAGCAGCCGGTGTCGCCCACATCCGGGACTCACCAGTTAACTGCCACGCGTCCAAAACGGAAACCATCCCACGCGCCACGATATTTTGAATTTAATGATAATAAAAAAAAATCAATTTGCAATGAATATTATAAAAATAAATATATTACTCACAATTCGGGCGTTCTTGAAAATTCTCCCGAAAAATGATTTAAAAGTTGGTCAGGGCTGCCACTTAGGCAAAATATTTTTGTAGAGGCGCCTGGCATGTGGAGAAGGGTCTGCCGCTTGCGTCTAGAGCAGCCGTGGGCAAACTACCGCCTGTGGGCCGGATCCGGCCCGTTTGAAATGAATAAAACTATTGAAAAAAAAGACCGTACCCTTTTATGTAAAGATGTTTACTTTGAATTTATATCAGTTCACACAAACACTCCATCCATGCTTTTGTTCCGGCCCTCCGGTCCAGTTTAAGAACCCATTGTGGCCCTCGAGTCAAAAAGTTTGCCCACCCCTGGTCTAGAGACACTTAGCGGTGTACAATGGGCTACTAGCTGCACAGCAGGTTTTTTTTATTTAAATAACAAATTTGGGGTTAAAAGAGCAAATCGTTATTGGGACTATTTGCAGTGAGCGTTTGGATATCAAGGGACACCCGCCTTCTCACGTCAGTGATCACAGCGACAAGGAATTTCTTCCTATGAGACGCACAACATTTTTCACTGGAAGATAATCTACATATAAGTGGACCCTCGCAATTCAAACCCGTGTTGTTCGAGGATCAGCTGTGTACCAGTACTTGCTTTTTTTTTGCCAAGCAGCCTTCAATCGCATAATGATCCTTGTACCAGTTTATCCAAGGACTGTACCAGACTTCCTTCTGAATTTTGGCAAGTATAAAGACAGCAGCTATAAACAGTTGTACCCTGGTTTTTGTGTGAACAGACGCTTTCATTTCTCTCGGGTAAATTCCCAGCAGTGGGGCTCCTGAGCTGTATGAGAAGTGTGTTTTATTTTGATAAGGTTGCCTTAGCCGCCCTGGCCACGTGGCTCAGCTGGTTAGAGGATTGTCCCGATAGGCCACGGTTGTGGGTTTGATCCCCTGGTCAGGGTACAAATAAGAATCAACCAATGGCCCTGGCCGCTTTGGCTCAGCGGATAGGGCATCAGCCTGCGGACTGAAAAGTCCCAGGTTCGATTCCGGTCAAGGGCACATGCCCAGGTTGCAGGCTCGACCCCCCGCAGGGGCGTGCAGGAGGCAGCCAAGCAATGATTCTCATCATTGATGTTTCTATCTCTCCCTCCCTCTCCTTTTCTCTCTGAAATCAATAAAAATATATTTTAAAAAAATCAACCAAGGAATGCATAAATAAGTGGAACAACAAATAGATGTTTCTCTCCCTCTCTAAAAATAAAGAAAAGACGCCTAGCCACTTTCCAAAGTGACTGGACCATTCTGCATTGCCACCAGAAATGCACGGGCTGTCCAGCTGCGCCACATGCCCGATAGGACGTGGTATGTGTGTTGCCATCCCGGTAGGCGTGCATGGCATCTGAGTTGCCCATAGTGTTGACAGACAGACATTTCCCTGAAGTCCAACTTATCCTGTTTTTGTTTGTTTGTTTGTTTGGTTTAATATATTTTATTGATTTTTCACAGAGAGGAAGGGAGAGGGATAGAGAGCTAGAAACATCGATGAGAGAGAAACATTGATCAGCTGCCTCCTGCACAGCCCCCACTGGGATGTGCCCGCAACCAAGGTCCATGTCCTTGACAGGAATCGAACCTGGGACCCTTCAGTCCGCAGGCTGACGCTCTATCCACTGAGCCAAACCGGCTAGGGCATATACTGTTTGTTTTTTATTCCTCTGTGGCTAGTGCTTCTAGTCAAATTCTTAAAAGCATCTGATTAGATATACTTGACAACTTTTTTTTCTTTTTGTTTATCCTCACCCAAGGATATATTTTCCATTTATTTTTAGAGAGTGGAAGGGAGGGGGAGAGACAGAGAGAAACATCCATTGGTTGCCTCCTGAATGCGCCTGAGGTATGTGCCCTTGACCGGAATCGAACCCGTGACCCTTCAGTCCATGGGACGATGCTCTAACCACTGAGAAAACTGGTCAGGGCTTGGCAAGGTTATTGCTAAAAAATGTCCTCTGGAGTGACAGCAGTGTTTGTCCTCAGTCTCCCCCTACCCAGAGTTCCCTGGACAGGGTGGAGTCACAGCACCCACACCCACACCCACACCCACACCCACACCCACACCCACCACAATAACCAGCAAAGGAGCCAGCACATGTGGGATCATCCCATCAAAGAGGCCGCAGTTCCACATGGCGACCTGTGCCCTGGGCCACGCCCTGAGATGGGGGACCAGGACGCCACCTCTCCATTTGCTGTTGGGTAACCTTGGGTGGGGGCAGGAGTTGCGATCAGGGAGGTTTGGGGAGAGACATTCACACCCACATACTCGTACGTCCTAGCAGCAAAGCCTCACCGATCTGGGGCAGGGGCGGGAGGCTGGGCCCCTGGCTCCCCGGAGTGTAGGGCAGGGCCGCCAGAGCCCCGGTGTGTCCCTTTTTCCATCTCGTGTGATCTGAATGTCCAAAGTGCCCCATCGGCAGGGAAGGTCCCAACTGGGCTTACATGACGGATTCCTTCTCGAAGCCGTCCGCATCCGTAGCAGGTCTCGGGTAGCTTTTGAGGAGGGGGTTCCCCTCCTCAATGGGAACGGGCATCGGATCCGCACACGTCTTCACCTCGATCAGCTGGGGCACCGAGCTCGCGGGCTTCGTCCGATCCACGTAATGCTGGAGGAGGCCCGCCCCAAAGGCGTCGCCTTCCACGTTGAGGACGGTACAGGACCGGTCCCTGAAAGGGGAGGGGTGACAGGGACATGAATGGGAGGGGTGGGGCCGAGGCCCAGCTCTCCCCCTCCCCCCTGGGAATCATGAAGTCCCCCTCACACCGTCCTACACAGAACCCTATGCTAGGGCCCTGGGCCCCGGGCATCCCTCCTCCTAGAGCAGCGGTTCTCAACCTTCTGGCCCTTTAAATGCAGTTCTTCATGCTGTGACCCCCAACCATAAAATTATTTTCGTTGCTACTTCATCACTGTCATGTTGCTACTGTTCTGAATCGTCATGTAAGTATCTGATCTGCAGGATGGTCTTAGGCGACCCCCGTGAAAGGGTCATTCGACCGCCAAAGGGGTCGCGACCCACAGGTTGAGAAGGGCTGGCCTAGCGCCTCAAAGCCCCCACCGCCCTCGCCTCTGGAATGCCAAAGTGTCCCATCATATTCCCTCTGCCTCTGAACCCCAAAGGTCTCCTCCTCTGTCCTCTACAGACCCTATTGATCCTCCTTCCAATAAAACACGATTTGTTCCTTCTGGAACCTCAAAGTCACCCCTCCTTCTCTTGGGGCCCCAGAAGACCCTCCACCTCCGCCTCTCCTCTTCCCCCTGAAACACTGAGTTCTCCTTCAGGCCTTTCTCCTCCTCAGAATCCTAAGGATCTTTTTCTTTCCTCTTTATGCTTTCTGTGTGTATGCGATATTTTAGAAAATGGAGCTACAATTCACATATCATAAAATCACCCATTAAAAAGTGTACAGCCCAGCCCTGGCTGGTTTGGCTCAGTGGATAGAGCATCGGCCTGCAGACTGAAGGGTCCCAGATTTGAGTCTGGTCAAGGGCACATGCCCAGGTTGTGGGCTCAATCCCCAGTAGGGGGTGCGCAGGAGGCAGCCGATCAATGATTCTCTCTCATCGTTGATGTTTCTACCTCTCTCTCTCCCTCTCCCTCTCTGAAATCAATATAAAATATATATATTTTTTTAAAAAGGGGGGGGGGCAATGGGGGGATAAGGACACATATGTAATACCTTAATCAGTCAAAAAAAAGTATACAGCCCAGTGGTTTTTAGTATATTCAGAATTGTGCAACCATCACCACTATTTAATTCCGGAGTATTTTTACCACTCCAAAAATAACCCCCCACACCCATTAAGCAGCTATTCCCCCAGCCCTAGGCAGCCACTAATCTACTTTATATAGATTTGCCTATTCTGGGCATTTCATAGAAATGGAGTCATAGGCCAAGTGGTCCTTTGAGTGCGGCTTCTCTCGCTCAGCATAATGCCCTCAGGGCCACCCACGAGGTAACATGGATGTATCAGTGCTCCATTCTGTAGTCCATTGGATGGATAGGTGACATTTTGTCTCTCTACTCACCAGCTGGTGGACATCTGGGTTGTTTCTACCTGTTCGCTTTTACGAATAGTGATGAATAGAATAACATACTGTGAACATCTGTGTACAGGTGTTTGTGGACATGTTCTCAAGTCTCTAGGAGTGATACTGCTAAGACATACGGTAATTCTCTACCTAACTTGAAGCCAAACTGTTTCCAATCTTGTATGCTCTTAGTAGCTCGATACAGATAGCTGCCAATTATGTCTGCAGCATTTACAACTTACTAGGGGCTCTCGTAAGCAAGTTGCGTTTAAGTCATCTACTCTTAAGGAGGGGCTACTCTCCCCATTTTACAGATGGAGAAACTGAGAGAGAGTAAATACTAGCCCAAGGTCATACTAGCCGGCAGTGGTGGCACTGGGATTTGAACACAAGCAGCCTGGCCTAAGGGTCCACTCTATTACACACACTACCTTTCTGGGGTTCTTCTTACAAGCCCCAAGACCCCTTCCTTCCTCCCCTCTGACCGGATGCTCAAGGTCCCATCCCCTGGCCTCTAAAACTCCTGCCTTCCTCCCCTCTTCTGCCCAGAGGCTCTCCATGACCCTCGTCCTCATCCGCTTCCCCGGGAGGACCCCTGAGCCCCCCCCCCCTGGAGCCCCAAACCCACACTCACACTAGCCAGTCCACAGCCAGGATCCAGGAGATGTCAACAGGCAGACCGACCGCCTCAAGGATGATGGCCAGGGTGAGGACGCCTCCAGCGGGGATGCCCGCGGCGCCCACGCTGGACGCTGTGGCGGTGACCCTGAGGGGAAGGGGGAAGAGGGGAGGTCAGGGAGGGGCCTCCCAGTGGGAGAAGCTACCGCAGGAGCCCTGCTCCGCCAGCCCGTGTCCACCCCCAGGGGAGGGGTCAGCGGGCCAAGCCACACTCACAAGATGGTGATGATCTTCACGAAGTCCAAGGGGAGCTGCTTGTTCTGGGCGATGAACACCGCGGCCACACACTGGAAGAGCGCGGCGCCGTCCATGTTGACGGTGGCGCCGATGGGCAGGATGAAGCGGCAGATGTGCTTAGAGACGCCGTTCTTCTCTTCCACGCACTTCATCATCAGCGGTAACGTGGCGGAGCTGCGGGGGACCATAGATCAGGCACCCAGGCCTGGCCCCGCCCACCTCCAAGCCACGCCCACACAGCCCCGCCTCCCCGGCTCACGCCCCGCCCACCAGCCTGGGCACGCACGCCCACCAAGCCACGCCCACACGGCCCGCCTCCCCGGCTCACGCCCCGCCCACCAGCCTGGCCCCGCCCACCCACCAAGCCACGCCTCCCTGGCCCCGCCTCCCCCCGCCCACGCCCCGCCCACCAGCCTGGGCACGCCCACCCACTGCCTCCACCACCTCCCTGCCTCCACCCACAGGCTTCCCAGCAATCGGTGTCCTTGGCTTCCCAGGGCCAGTGGGTACTAGGGATCCCGTAGACCAGTGGTTCTCAACCTTGACTGCACATGAGAATCACCTGGGGATCTTTTTAAAATCCTGATTTCTCGGGCCTCATTCTCCGGAAATTCTGTTTCTTTGTTATGGGGTGGGGGCCACAACATTAGTAACAAAGAAACATGTGGGCGTCCTGGGCACGCCGCTACTCAAAACACACACAAAAATTCATACCTAGATTCTATAATGTCTCAGAGCTCACTGACTCCCACCTGCTCTCTCCTCCAAGAATGGACCTCAGCTGAGAATTACTAACTCTTCCTGGGGGTTGCCACCGCGGGGATGGTCCCCTCCTGAGGGACAGGCTCAGCTGAGAAGGTGGAAAGAGCTCCCAGAGGTTGGATCCGGAGTGGAGCACTAGTAGTCATCGTCCTCCCCCCTACCCCCCGCACCCCCGTTGTCCCCCCGCCCCAGGCCAGGTCTTGGCGGGAAGGAAGGGTTCTCTGGGAGGAAGAGATCTCTAAGGCAGCAGTTTCCTAATTTTAAGGGGGCTGGGATCCGGGACCTTAGGAGAAACTTGGGAAAGTCCAGCCCCTGTGCCCAGACCCAACGTCCCCAAACACAGGGGCCTTCAGACATGACATGGGATGCCTGCTCCAGGTCCCTTCGCTCTAAACTGCCCCGAGGTCACACCTGGAGGCGGTCCCAAAGGCGGTGGCCAGCGGTGTCACGATGCCCCACAGGAAGCGGTAGGGGTTCTTCCGAGTGAAGAGGAAGTAGATGAGGGGCAGCACCAGGAGCCCGTGGATGGCGTGGCCCAGCAGGCAGCACAGGATGTATTTGCCGAGTTTGGCGAAGAGCTTCCCCACGTCGTCCCCCTCCGCGATCTTGCTGGCCACCAGGAACAAGATGCCCACGGGGGCATACCTAACACCCAGGAGACAGAGGGCAGCCTCTGAGCACATGCCCACTCAGGGCCAGGCACTGGGCCCCACACACAGCCTGGCCACCGGCCCCCTCGGAGTCAGGAGGCGCCCGGAGCAGTGTGTGTGTGTGTGTGTGGAAACCTGGCACCTCCCCTGCCCTCCTCGTGCCCTCTCCCCTGGGAGATGGTGTGGCCAGGAGATCAAAGGAGCCTGGGTGCTTCCCTCGCCACTTGGAGTAGAGTCACCAACCAGATCTGGACTTAACACATGACCGAGAGAGAAGCAAGCACCATGCGTGAGTCATTTACGATTCCCGGTGCCTTCGTTACAGCAGCTGGTACGGCTTACACCCGTACGATCTCTCACCACATCGTGGAAAAGGGAAAGACCACGGCTCATGTCTTAACGTCAGCTCCACGGCCTGAAGCCTGTACGATGTGCTGAGCCCGAGTGTGACAGAACCTTCCCCACCAGGGACCTCCTTTCTCGAGTCTCTTACAGCTACCACTGAATTCACAACATTTGATAGGCCCCCGAAACGCAGGAACAGTAATGCTCCCAACCTCATAAGAATGCTGAGAGGACGAAAGGAGATGCCAGTGGAAACGAGCTGAGTGCTTTTTAATAATTCATCTATAAACTTCAGCACCCTCTCCTGGAGTGAAGATCCCGGGTGTTTATGCCTCCCGGCCAGGAGGCCCCCCAGGATTGCCTCCGGACTGCTTGATCGCTATGACCAGGTGTCCCCCAAACCCTTTTCCTCTTTAGTAAGAGAAGAAAGGCACCGTGTCCCAGCAACCTGTACCCCTGGGTTTGGCCAAATGCCCATGTTCCGGCCAGTGAGCGGTGCCAAGAAATTATACAAGTTAAGTACTGGATACATATTAGCTAACATGGTTTTCTGCCAGCCTGCTATAGGCCAGGCACTGTACACGTATTAACTTTGTGTGGGTGTATTAACTTTTTTGTGCCTGGTCCGCTCAGCCCCATTTGCCAGGTAGGGAAACTGAGGTACAGGGGGAGAAGTAACTGGTTGTCGGGCACAGCTAGGAAGTGGCCTTGCCGATAATGGGAACCCAGGCCACCCAGCTCGGACCCACAACCTCTCCATCACCACCTCTCCAGCAAAGTGATTCCCGCACAGCAGCTTCTTAGATGCCGGCTGCACTGCAATCAGGTGAGCGGGGGTATAGGGCTTGTTAAAAACGCAGCAGCTTGCCCTGGCCAGTTTGGCTCAGTGGATAGAGTGTCAGCCTGCATACTGAAGGGTCCCAGGTTCAATTCCGGTCAAGGGCACATGCCCGGGTTGTGGGCGCAGTCCCTAGTAGGGGGCGTGCAGGAAGCAGCCAGTCAATGATTCTCTCTCATTTATGTTTCTGTCTCTCTCTCCCTCTTCCTTCCTCTCTGAAATCAATAAAAACATATATATTAAAAAAAAAAAAAAAAAGCAGCAGCCCGAACCTGTTTGGCTCAGTGGATAGAGCATCAGCCTGCGGACTGAAGGGTCCCAGGTTCGATTCCGGTCAAGGGCATGTACCTGGGTTGCGGGCACATCCCCAGTGGGAGATGTGCAGGAGGCAACTGATCGATGTTTCTCTCATCGATGTTTCTAACTCTGTATCCCTCTCCACTCCTCTCTGTAAAAAATCAATAAAATATGTTTTAAAAAAGCAGCAACTTTTCTGGCTCGTGTATCTCAGTGGTTGAGCATCAAACTATGAACTATGAGGTCATGGTTCAATTCCCCGTCAGGGCACAGGCCTGGGTTGCGGGCTTGATCCCCAGTGTGGGGCATGCAGGAGGCAGTCGATCAATGATTCTCTCTCATCATTGATGTTTCTAACTCTCCTCCCTCCCTCTCTGAAATCAATAAAAATATATATTTTTTTAAATTCAGCAACCCTGGCCCCCCTCCCAATTTCTGACCTTTAGATCCAGGGCGGGGCCTGAGAATCAGTGTGAGGCTGGGGAGGGGACAAGTAGGGAAGCCAGAGGCCTGTGAAAATGTTTTTTTTTTCTCATTAACTAAGGGCATTTAACAAAACCCATAATGTAAGAGTTGTAGTTGCAGGGCCGGGGAGGAGCCTGCAACCCAGATATGTGCCCTTGACTACAATGGAACCAGAGACCCTTCAATCTGCAGGGCGACATTCTATCCAAGAAGGCCAAACCGGCTAGGGCAGTGGGTGCAATTTTAGATCATTGATCCAAAAGCAGATATTTGATTACCTTTAAATCTAAAACTGAGATGTGTTCGCCAGGCTGTGGCTATAGCTTGGCTGTGTTTTTGTCACCTTCCAGTAAGATCAAGGTGCTAGTATCAGTCTAAGTAAGCTTTCATGGAATACAGCACTGTCCTTATTTTATAATGAGGAAACTGAGGCACAGAGAGGGTAAGTCACTTGCCCAATGTCACACAGCCCTGGGATGGTCAATGCTGGCTTTGAATCCAGGCCTTCTGGCTCTAAGAAGTGCACAGGTCGGCCCATCCTACACCCCAAGCCCCCTCTCCCACCACCTACCACATGATCCAGGAGACCAGCACCATGGTGGCGTCGTTGAAGGAGTTGAAGAAGCGGATGAGCAGCTCCCCCTCGGGCCCCAGCTTCCGCAGGCACACGCCAAACGCGATGGCAAACACCACCAGGCCCAGGATGTTCATACCCTCCACCTCACCCGCCGCCTTTGGGCAAGGAACAGATGGAGACGGGAGGGGGATGCTCAGTCAAGTTGCAAACTCACTGAGGGCTTGTCCTGGGCAGTACTGGGACCCATCAACTCAGGTCCCTTCCTACCAAGGCTCAGGGTCCAGGTCCAGGGGAGATAGACCTACGACCATGAATCACCCAGAGTGGGCAGGGTTGAAACTGGAGAACCCTGGGGAGTGTAGGAACTGAGGGGGTAGGGGTTTTTGCCAGCTCAGGGGTGTGGGGTAATCAGGGAGGGCTTCCTGGAGGAAGGGGCTGAGCCCTGGAGGACAGCAAGGGTGAACCAGGTAAAGGAGGGGTGGCAGAAAGTTCTAGACCAGTGGTTCTCAACCTTCCTAACGCCGCGACCCTTTAATACAGTTCCTCATGTTGTGGTGACCCCCAACCATAAAATTATTTTCGTTGCTACTTCATCACTGTAATGTTGCTACTGTGATGAATCGTCATGTAAATATCTGATCTGCAGGATGTCTTTTCATTGTTGCAAATTGAACATAATGAAAGCATAGTGATTAATCACAAAAACAATATGTCATTATATCTGTGTTTTCCGATGGTCTTAGGCGACCCCTGTGAAAGGGTTGTTCAGACCCCCAAAGGGGTCGCGACCCACAGGTTGAGAACCGCTGTTCTAGAGAGAGGAAATAATTTGCAACAGCGTAGAAATGAGAGCAACTTGGGCGTTCAAAAAGCAGAAAGAAACCCACTGTGTCTGGAGTGGAATGAGTCAGACAGAATCTCGAGATGAGGCTGGGAGGGCAACGGGGCAGGGGTCTGACCTCAAAGTGTCCTATGAAATGTGGCCAGGAGCCCGGGCTTTCTTCTGAGGGCACCCGGGAGTGTGACGGGGCTTTGAGCAGGGGGGAGGCAGGGACCGGTTTGAACTTTGAAAAGACCACTTCAGCTGCCAGGCCTGGGGCAGATCTGGGGGGAGGCCAGGAAGGTGGGGACGGGGGTGGGGGCGGGGGGGGGGACAAGAGCCTGGACCACAGTGGATAGTCGGGGAGAAGACTCCAGAAAGGCAGAGGGACTGACGTTGGAGAAAGGCTGCCCAGAGTTTAAAACCAAATTACACACCAAATGCTAAACGACCAGGGGGTAAACAGAGGCTAGGGCCCCCCACCCTTCTCCTGCCCTCACCTTCACATAGGTCCCGTTGTCCTTTGTGTAGTAGGTCGAGTACTGCAAGGGGTTTGGGAAGAGTCAGTGTCACAGTCATCCAGGCGCCCCCCACCCCCCCCACTGGCCCCTACAACGCTCACAGCCTGCCCAGACGCTCACAGCCTGCCCAGACGCTCACAGCCTGCCCAGATGTCCCTTCACACATCATCTCATTCCCTCCCACCAGCAGCCCCACTGCGATAAGACTGCTCATGCCCCGTTTTCAGAGGCAGGAAGCGAGGTTCAGAGAAGTAAAGGCACTTGCCCAGCATCACACAGCTATAATTAGAACCCCGTGGGCGCTGGGAGCCCGTATCCTCATTTATGGGTGAGGGGGGGTGGATGGGTTTCAGAGGTCACCCCAGAACCCTGAAATAGTGCCTGTAAATATGTGGGCCGGTACCACCCACACAAGCACCAAGGGGCTGCGACTGGCTGTCTTCCTCCCTGCCCACCCCTCCCCCGTGGGGATTCCCCCGCCCCTTCCAGGACTCACTGAGCGGAAGGTTGCGGACACCAGGTTGGAAGGGAAGAGATTTCTGTAAAGATAGACATGGGGGCGGTTATTAGATACCTCAGGGGGGAAGTGAGGAGTATCTGCGGGGCTGGGTTGGCCTCTTGAGGCGGGCAGAACCTTGCAGGCCCGCCCATTGCCCCCAAATGTGTGCCCCCCACCCCCTGTGCCTCAGCTGGGTTCGGTCAGGCAGAGCCGAACCTGGCCTGCACATTTATGGGGCATGGGAGTTCGAGCTGGTCTCCCAGGGCCCCAGTAGTCTGTCATCCTAGCCCCAAAGGATTTCCGTGGCAGGTCAGAAATGCTGGCTTCCCCAGGCAGGCTGGGGCAGGGTCACCTTTGGCCTCAGCTCCACCCCAAGACGCAAACTTAATACCCTGGACATCTTGCATCAGCCACTTCCTCCGAGAAAAGGGCAGGCTGGCCCTGGGGGCTGGCCGGCGGCTCGGAGCGTTGGGAAGAGGTGGGGACAGAGGGAGACAAGAGAGGGCTGTGTGCGTCATGAATGTGCATCCGTGTTCCCGCGGCCGCTTTTGTGATAGAACGTGCGTGTGTGACAGTTGGGGTGAGCCCAGCTGTCAGTGTGCGACATCACAGCCCTGGCCGCGTGTCTGCGTGTCTGCGTGCAGCTGTGTCGCTCGAGATATTTCAGCTGAGTCTGGGAGTGGCTGGCCAGAACAGATACAGAATTACAGCCGTTTTGGCACATGGGGAGGCCCTTCGGCATCAACAGCCTTGGGGTGGGGGGGGATGTGCAGGTGGGCTGGTGCTCACCCTGGCCAGCCAGGGCGGGCCAGGCCCCAGCTAATCTCCCCTAGCCAGGAGGTGCCACCCACTGCAACGTCTGGGGTGAGTTTCCCATCTCAGCCGGCACAGAGGCCGCAAGAGGCTGGGGGAACCCAGTTCCGTGACTCATCATCTACCTCCACCACTTCCAGGAAGTCCCCCACCAACCCGGAGACACTGAGTCAGCAGGCTTCCAAAGCGAGGCCATGTGGACCCAGCAGTCTGTCCTCATTACAAGGAGGGAGAACCGTTCTTGGGGGTAAGGGAGGGAGGGGCTTGGGGAGCAGAGGCCAGAAGGAGAAGAATCTGCCCCTTGGTAACTGCCCCCTTCTGGCACCGAGGAGGGGATGGAATGGAAAGTGGTGGAAGGTGGCAGGACTTAACCAGGAACAGACCCTGAGTGGCCAGATAATTATGACCACCCCATCGGCACTTAACTGACACTTCCGAAAATACTGACTATTGAAAACTTCCTAAGCAAATACTCTCAAGGTTTTATTATTATTATTATTTGCGTAACTATTTCACTTCATTGTACTGATGGGGTGGTCATAATCATCTGGCCGCTCAGTGTACGTCAGGGCAGCCACCCGGGCCCAGCTGACCGGGGTGGGAAGGGAGGCTGAGAAAAGAGCCCGGCGGTCTGGGTGGCACGGGGCCTGGGAAGCGCTGAGACTAGGAAGAGGCCTGGTGGGGATCATGGGATCTATCCAGACCCTGGACTCAAACCTTCATCCGGAAGCCTCCTCCGGGGGCCCTTGGCCACCAAAACTCCCCTTGGGAATCCTCAGGATCCCCTCCCCTGAGAGGAGAGCCCCTCTATGTCCCCCAAGCGTTACTTTCCCTTTTCTCTGTAAGCACCCTCAGATGGGGTCCCTCCTTATGTCCCCAGTCCCCCACAGTTAGAAGCCTCCTTCCCGGGGGAATCTCTCCTCCCCCTTAAAAGACTAGAGCTCCCCCCACCCTCCCCTACAGTTTCCCTGAGGCCCTGGAGGTCTCCACCCCCGCTCGTGGCCACGCCCCCACTCCCGCCATCCCGAACACCATTCCCTCCCGACGTGGCTGAAGTCCCCTCTTCCCCGCTCCCCTCCCCCGCGGCGGCCCGGTTCTGACCTCACAAGATCCAAGAAGGAATCCAGCACCTCCTTGCTGGGGGCCGTGTCTTGCGAGACGTCGCTCGGGACAGAGGCGTTGCCGGCGGCGGTGCCGATGGCTGTGCCGGCGACCCCGGGCTGCAGAGCCAGCGCGATGCCCACGCCGAGCGCGGACGCTATGAGGGTGGTGACCAGGAAAAAGAGCAGCGCCCAGGCGCCCATGCGCCCCAGAGCGCTCGGGTCCAGGCTGGCGGCGCCGCCGATCAGGCTGCACACCACCAGCGGCAAGATGATCATCCGCAACAGGCGAAGCAGCAGCTCCCCGGGGAAGGCGAAGGCCGCCTGACGCGCGGGGCCCAGCGCCGCCGAGCCGCCGGACGCGGACACCCCCAGCCCCAACGCCACGCCCGCCACCACGGACACCACGGTCAGCAGCACCAGCAGGTTGGCGCGAAGGCAGCGGCGCACCCGGTCCCGGGAACAGCCGCCGCCTCCCGCCGCGCCGGGGTCCTCTTTGGGCACCGACGCCGGGACCCCGTTCGCGGGGGGCTTCGCGGCCGGCCACGTGGGGTCTCCCGTCGGCAGATCGGCCACCATCGTGAACACCCCGGGGTTTCTGAGAGCCTGGAAGCGGGGCGGGCTCGGGGCTTCTGCCTCGGACGACGCCGACGTCTCTTAGATCGGAGCTGGGTAGCAGCTGGGGGCTGGAGCGCAGGGTCCCTGGCGCGTGTTCACGGCGCCCAAGTTCCTGGTTCTTGGCAGATGGGAGTGTCTGAGGTCGCGAGGCCGGCGCTGGGGCTCCCCTGCTCTGCGGCTGTGTCGGAAGCCCGAGAGCTGGGTTTCTTGGCCGTGGGAGTGGGGGTCCGGGAGTTCCTGCAGGGCTGGGGTCCTTGGCTCGGGAAGGAGGACGCGTGGCGCAGGTCCCGGTGGCGCAGATCCCGGACGCCTGGATCCGGGAGGCGGGGACCTGGAGTACCTGGTGCTGGAAGCGGAGGCCTCAGGAGCCTGGGTCTGGGGGCGGTAAACGGAGCTCCGGGGAGAGAAGAACCAGGTTCTTAGGTCCGGGAGGGGAGGTCCGGGCCCCTGGGCGCGGAAGGCGGCGGTCCGGGACCCCGGGAGGTAACCGCTGCCAGCCCAGTGCAGCTCAGCCGCGCGCCGCGTGGCTCTCAGCTCGCTCGGCGGAAGCTGCTCCGATTAACAGTGAAGACGAGGGCGAGGTCGGCGCGGGCGGGGCCGACCCGCGGGCTCCGATTGGCCGCGGCGCGCCGGGGAGCGGGCCGAGTCCCCTTAGGGAGCTAAACCGAGGGCCGTATCCAGGGGCGGGGCCGGACGGGGGCGGAGCCCGAGAAGGGAGGGGCGTGGGGGTCTCCAAAAACTGCGGGTGAGCCCCCCGCCCCGCCCCCGGCCCCCCGCCGTGGCTCCTTCGCAAATCAACTTCGCCTGAAACTCCTCCTTCGCCCTAAAGGCCCTAAAGTCGGTCTTTTAATCAGCTCTCGGGACTTCAGCCCCTCCCATGTAAAATGCAGATCCCTCACACGAGTGGTGTGATGAGATGGAGAGATTTATTTAATAATATGAATAGTTTTTCCTCCCTGATCTGGTAGCTTAGTCGGTTAGAGCGTCCTGTTGTCCAGACATCCCAAGGTTGCAGGTTCGATCCCGGGTCAGGGCACATACAAGAAGCACCCAATGAATAAATACATAAATAAGTGGAACAACAAATCTCTCTCTCAAGAAGAAAAAAATTAATGATTTTTTAAATAATAAAATAAATGTTTCCAGTTCAGAGCCCCACACATCAATTAATAGCAGTTATTATATATCAGGATTGTAATCCACTTCCCCATAGGTACACAATTTGCAATTCATCATTAAAAATTATAATTCAATGAATGACTGTGCTAATGCTTTCAACATATATTTCCTCCCATATTTTATTTTTTTAAAAAAGTATATATTTTATTGATTTTTTACAGAGAGGAAGGGAGAGGGATAGAGAGTTAGAAACATCAATGAGAGAGAAACACCGATCAACTGCCTCCTGCACACCTCCCACTGGGGATGTGCCCACAACCAAGGTCCATGCCCTTGACTGGAATCGAACCTGGGACCCTTCAGTCTGCAGGCTGACGCTCTATCCACTGAGACAAACCGGCCAGGGCTCCTCCCATATTTTATTATGAAAATTCTCAGCCCTGGCCAGTGTGACTCCGTTGAATCATCGTCTGGAACACCAAAAGGTGGCGGGTTCAATCCCCTCCATCCCCCCACCCTTCCACTCCCCCCACCCCGTCTGGGCACCTACAGAGGGAACAGATCAATGTTTCTCTCTCTCTCACTTCCTCTCTCTCAAATCAATAAAAACATAGGCAAAATAATAATAATAAATAAAAAATAAAAACATAGGCAAGGATTTAAAAAAAAGAATAGCCCTAGCTGGTTTGGTTCAATGGATAGAGCATCAGCCTGCGAAACAAAGGGTCCCAGGTTGTATTCGGTCAAGGGCATGTACCTCGGTTGCAGGCTCCCTGCCCTCCACCCCCCCCCCCCCCCCCCGGCCCTGGTCAGGGTTCCTGCAGGAGGCAACCAATCGGTGTGTTTCTCTCACATGGATATTTCTCTCTGTCTTTTCCTCTCTCTTCCACTCCCTCTAAAAATCAGTGGAAAAATATTCTCGGGTGAGGAATAAAAAAAAAAATCTGTTTAAAAAATAAAAGAATATTTTATAGCTAATCTATATACCCAGCACCTACAATTATCTACCATACTTTTATCCATTTATTTACCTCTCTAACCATCCATCCATTCACCTTTGTTGTTGTTGTTGTTAATGTTTTTGTTAATCCTCACCTGATAATATTTTTTCTTTTTTTTTTTTCTGCTCCCCAAGGATATTTTTTCTATTGATTTTGGAGAGAGTGTAAAAGAGGGAGGGAGGGAGGGAGAGAGAGAGAGAGAGAGAGAGAGAGAGAGAGAGAGAAGCAGAGAGAGAGATAAAGACATCATTGGTTGCCTCCTGAACAGGATTGAAACTGCAACCCAGGTTCCTGCCCTTGACCGGGAATCGAACCCATGACCGTTCGGTGTGTGTGGGCCGAGCTCTAACCACTGAGAAAACCCGCCAGGGCTCACCTTCCCTTATTTGAACAATGACAAAGTACGCTGTGGATATCAGTGCACTTTCCCTCTAAACACTTCAATGTGCATTTACTAATCAGATTTTAATGTTTGTTCGCAGCCCTTTTCTTCTTTTTAGGTAAAGTTTACATACAACAAAATGCACACATCTTCAGTGACATTCACTGGTTTTCGACAAATGCATATGCCTGATTTCCCTGGAATCTTCATAACTGCTTGGTGAGGTTGGTCCCACTTATACCCATTCTCCAGATGGGTAAGACTGGGGCTTATGGCCAGAGAAGTCACTGGCCTTGAGGCCACACTTGGGGCGGCTGGGAGTTGCATGCCTGTCTCCCAAGGCCCTAACCCAGTGGTTCCCAACCTTTTTTTTGGCCGTGCCCCACCTAAGCATCTCTAAAATCCTGATGCCCCCCTGTGACATATACGTCTTATTATTCAAAAAGTGAACTCCAACCGTAGTTGGTTTGGCTCAGCGGACAGAGTGTCAGCCTGTGGACTGAAGGGGTCCCGGGTTTGATTCCAGTCAAAGGCACACGCCTAGGTTGTGGGCTCAATCCCCAGTAGGGGGCGTACAGGAGGCAGCCAATCAATGATTCTCTCTCATCATTGATGTTTCCATCACTCTTTCCCTCTCCCTTCCTCTCTGAAATCAATAAAGGTATATATTTTTTTAAACAGTGAACTCCTTTTCACATGGAGGAAGCCTCAAGGCCATTAACTTGGTCTAAACATGGCATCCAAGAAAGAGAAAAATAAAAGAATGAAAGGACAGTTGAAGGACTAAGAAATTGTTAAAATAACAATAATAGGAAGTGACATAAAAATAGCAAATAAAGTTTTAAAACATAATAGAAAACTGAAATGCATAAATATGTCACAATATATATTTATATACTGTATATGAGGCTCTTAGAACCATAAGAAATGCAAAAAATTCACTGTTAATAACTCATTCTTTAATTGCCCCCCTAAATCAAATTGCCCCCCTTAAAAATCAAATTGCCCCCCTGTGGGGCATGTGCTCCATGTTGGGAACCACTGGCCCAACCATACCTGCGTTGCTGCTTCCCTAAATCCCTCCGTGGTGGTTATTTGGGTCATTTGCAGTGACGCTGCCATGACTCCCTGCTCCTCCTGGCCGTGCTGAGATCCTAATTCCTTCCCCACCTGTCCTGTTCTTTGGTAACATTTCAGGGTTTCACACCCGCTCAAAGACTACAGATAGCTATCACCTCAAAGCTTCCTCCTGGCCGAAACTGGTTTGGCTCAGTGGATAGAGCGTCGGCCTGCGGACTGAAAGGTCCCAGGTTCGATTCCGGTCAAGGGCATGTACCTGGGTTGTGGGCACATCCCCAGTAGGGAGTGTGCAGGAGGCAGCTGATGGATGTTTCTCTCATTGATGTTTCTAACTCTCTATTTCTCTCCCTTCCTCTCTGTGAAAAATCATTTTAAAAAAAGCTTCCTCCTATAGCAGCTATGGCATCTCAGTCAAGTCACAACCTCTGTGAGCCTCAGTCTCCACATCTGTACAATGGGAAGAATAGTAATAGAGCATACCTCCTTGGGTGTTGTGAGGCTCAAAGGAGATCAAATGTTCAAAGCATTTAGACAGGGGACAGGGTACAAAGCATATAGCCCTTAATAAAGGGCTAGTGCTACTATTATCGTTGTGGTTATGGTCATTATTATTGAGGAACATGGCTCGGGCGGGGTCCAGCTCAGGACTGGCGGACCGGCTCCCTACGCTGCTGGGTTCTGGTGATGAGCGATCCCTGCTGGTCCCCAGACTTAGAGCTGCTTGGGAAGGTGCTCGGAGGACTTGTGGTGACATCTGCAGGATCTGAGGCCCTGGGGCCAGGCCGAGCTGAGAAGTGGCCCAGCCTCTGAAGGACCTTCTTCCTGTGTCGCTCAGACATCCTCCCCTCCCAAATGCTCCCAGCCTCAACACCACCCACTTCAGAGAGTCCCTGTCCCTCATCCCACCCTCTTCTCAGACATCATATTCACTCAACAAACTCACATTAAACTCGGGGTGAGCTCGGTTCTTTGCAAGACGCTAAGTGTGGGTGCTAAAGCCAGAGAGACGTGGGTGTGAATTCTGACTTCCCCGCTTACCAGCTGAGCAGCAGTTTCCTCCTTTGCCCTCCAGTCAACGCGAGTGTGGATTTGATCACGAGCACAGAGACCCTCTGTACCAAACACGAGGGAACCATTCCTGGGCTCTCTGGTCATTCTACAAATACTAGAGGCCCAGTGCACAAATTCATGCACAGTGTGGGGTCTGGCTAGCCTGCCCGGATTGGGGCTGATCGGGAGTGGGGCTGGCTAGGGAGAGGGGCCCTGCCCCCTGGTCCAACTCCCGGTCCAACTCCCAGTTGACGGGACAGTTTGCATGTTAGCCTTTTATTATATAGGATTCCAGGAGCCCTTACTGAGGGCCCAGTGCAGTTCCAGGGGCTGGGGATTCAGCAGTGAGAGGAGGGGGGGAAATTAAAAAGAAAAAAAGAACAGACAAAACTTTTCGCCAGGTTCTAGTGAGGGGAGACCAGGAAATCAGCCCGGCTGTCGGGCGGGAGGGAGCTGCAGAAAGCTACAGCGTTGAAGGCAGAGAGAAGGAGGAGCTGTCACAATGGGGAAAGTGACATTTGCCAGGAGACCTGAAGGAGCCCAAGGGGACAGGATGATAATGGAAGGATAATGATGAACATGCAGGTGAAAGGGCCCAGGGTGAAAGGGATGAGCGGTACAAAGCCCCGAGGCAGCAAGAGGTGAGGCTGCCAGACCTTATCTTGTCACCGCTAACCTAACCTGAGAAGCCACTCTTCCTGTTTACTAAGTTTGGATGCAGACAGAGGCAATGAGGCTCCTTGTGGCCCACACCCCTTATCCGGGCAGGGGATTGGAACGCAGGTGTCTCTGGCCCCAGCCTGCGCCCTCCACCCCTAGGGGACACCACAGCTGCCCCTACACTTGGCTCCCCGCTCCCCCAACCAGAGACCTTTCCTCAAGGGACCGTCATTTATGCTGAGCACATTGCTGGGCCCTGGGATGGGCGGTACCAGGGATCCAGCGATGGCTAAGATAGTCCCCACCCTGTCCCTGGGGGAGTCACAGTCCAGAGGGGGCACGGACCCATCCCCAGACAATGATGATGACGCAGAAAGTGGGACGGGGCAGCCCGGAAGGGGTGCTTGACCCAGCGTGGGAGTCAGGGAGGGCTTCCTGGAGGAGGAGACTGCACAGCTGGGGTAGGAAGGAGTCGGGCCAAGCCCAGGGAAGGAGAATTCCAGACATAGGGAACAGCATACGCAAAACCACAGAGTTGAGAAGAGCCCAGAAGGTTCCCAAGCATATATCTAGATGTCACCCCACCCTCTGAGTGGCCCCCATAGCTTCCCTCAGGATAAAGCTCTTCAACCAGGCATCTGTCAGTTCAGTAATACATTCCTTCAGCCGTTCAACAAACCACACCCACACACGAAGAGCTGAGAGATGTCCAATGGACAGAGATGGGTGGAGAATGGGGGGTTAGGGCTTCAGTAATAAATAAACATTAAGGAGGGCCTGGCTGGTGTGCTCAGTGGTTAGAGCCTTGGCCTGCACACTGAAGGGTCTCAGATTTGATTCCTGGTCAAGGGCAGGTACCTGGGTTGGGGGTTCCCTCCCTGTCCCCGGTCCGGGCACGTGCGGGAGGCAACCAGTTGATGTGTCTCTCTCACATAGATGTTTTTCTCTCTCTCCCTCTCCCTCCCTCCCTTCCACTCTCTCGGAAAAGCAATGGAAAAAATATCCTCAGGTGAGGATTACCCCCAAAAAAATACATTGAGAAAAGTGCACTGCCCATCTCCACAAGAATGTGTAGAAACTGCTAAAGTGGCCGCTTCCAGGAAGGAAAGCTATGGCTTCACGGTTCAGCGGGGGGGGGGGGGGACGCGTCTCACTGCCGAGCAGCCGAATGACCTCGGGAAAATCACTCAATTATTATTTTTTTTATTTTTTATTTTTTGAGAGAGAGAGAGAGAGGTGTGTTCCAGTTAGTTATGCCCTCGGTTGATTCTTGTGTGTGCCCTGCCTGGGGATCAAACCCACAGCCTTGGTGGGTCAGGACGACGCTCTCACCAGCTGAGCTACGGGGCCAGGGCCCAAGTCGCTGAGAAAGGGGGGTGGCGGTAGCCTGCCGCAGAGGTCATGGAGGAGTGAACCGAGTCTGTGTGTGCAAAGCGTTTTGATTGGCGCCTGGCAGACCACAGCCTCGTGGTATTTTAAGCGACAGCCTTTTGAGACCAACGTTGAATCTACCGCAAAGTGAACGGGGCCCCTTCCCCCGCGTCCCTGTGGCTCCGTAGTCAGAATGTCAGCCCGTGCACAAAGGGGTCAAGGGTCGATTCCCAGTCAGGGGTGTGTACCTGGGTTGCAGGTTCAATCCAGTGCGGGAGGCACCCAATCTCTGTGTCTCTCTCACATGGATGTTTCTCTCTCTCTCCTCCTCCTCCCTCCCTTCTACTCTCTCTAAACATGAATGGGAGCCGAAACCGGTTTGGCTCAGTGGATAGAGCGTCAGCCTGCGACTGAAGGGTCCCAGGTTCGATTCTGGCCAAGGGCACATGCCTAGGTTGCGGGCACATCCCCAGTAGGAGATGTGCAGGAGGCAGCCGATCAATGATTCTCTCTCATCATTGATGTTTCTGTCTCTCTCTCCTTCTCCCTTCCTCTCTGAAACCAATAAAGAAATATATTTAAAAATAAATAAATAAATAAAAATGAATGGGAAAAAACCCTCCTATCTAATAATAGACAAACATGGTAATTGACCGTACCTTCGCTATGCCTCCCATTGGCTAATCAGCACGATATGCAAATTAACTGCCAACAAAGATGGCGGCTAATTTGCATACTGCAGGCAGATCCCCGCTGCGCCACCCCACAGCTCGAGATCCTGGCCTGCCGTGTGTGGGGCGGGGTGGGGCCAGGCAGGCGGCAGGATCTGCGACCAGGGGAGATGGGGCAGATGCCGCGGGATTGGGCGTGCCATCTGCCACCAGGGGAGTGGGCGTAAGCCAGCAGGTGGTTATCTCCCAAGGGGTCCCAGACTGTGAGAGGGCACAGGTTGGGCTGAGGGACGCCCCCCTCCCCCGCCAGTGCACAAATTTTTGTGCACCCAGCTTCTAATAAATATATAAAAATCAATGGACGCCTCGTCGGCATGGCTCAGTGGTTGAGTGTCAACCTATGAACCAGGAGGCCATGGTTCAATTCCTGGTCAGAGCACATGCCCGGGTTTCAGGCTCAATCCCAGTGTGGGGTGTGCAGGAGGCAGCCGATCCATGAATCTCTCTCATCATTGATGTTTCTATCTCTCCCTCCCCCTCTCCCTTCCTCTCTGAAATCAATTAAAAAATATTTTTTTTAAAAAATCAATGGAAAAAATATCCTCGGGTAAGGATTAACAACAACAACAAAAAAGGCCCCTTCCATGAGTTCCTTCAGTCACAGACTCCCGGCCAGGAAGGTTCCGGCCCCCGGGGGGCCACTCCCCCAAGGAAGGTTCCGGCCCCCGGGGGGCCACTGGGCAAAGGGAGCCCGAGAGGCCCCGGTGGGACCAGGCGGCGGGGCTCCAGGTGCTGCTGTCGCCGGTGGCCAGGCTGGGAACGGGAACCGGGAGCCTTCTGGCAGCCCTCCCGCAATCAAAGCCCCGGGGTATGGAGAAATGGTTGAGGCCAGCTGGGCAACAGGGGTGGAGGGCAGGCTTGGCCCCATCCTTGCCCACCCTCTCCACGCACAGGGGTGCCAGGCAGGAGGCAAGATACAGGGAGGCGGCTCCAGGACTCAGGACCCCAGGATCCCAGACCCTCGGGGAGTACGGATGGGTCCGGGCCAAGGGGGGAAGACTTGAGGGTTTGGTCCAGCATCAGCCAGGAGTGTCATCCCCCTGCCCGCCCCAGGCTTGGGGAGGAAAACATACCAACTGGTTTCAACCAGCTTTCTTCCCACGCAGCCAAACCTCCTACCCAGATTCTGATTTCATCATGTAGGCGAGGCAGGGAGTGGGGGTGGGGGGGAGGTCTGGGACTCCGAGAAAGAAGTGAACCCTGGCTGGTGTGGCTCAGTTGGCTGAGCTTTGGTCCGTGCACCGAAAGGTCACGGGTTCAATTCCCGGTCAAGACACATTGCCCAGGTTGAGGGCCCAGGTTGGGGGTGTGTAGGAGGTGGCCAATCCATGTTTCTCTCTCACATCAATGTCTCTCTCTCTTGATCTCCCTTTCCCTTCCTCTCTCTCTAAAATCAGTAAAAACATTTTTTTTTAATAAAAAAAAAAGAAAGGAGGAAATGAAAGGGGCCAGTAGGCGGCTGGGCTGAACGGCGGGAAATCTGAGTCTCACAGAGCAGACAGGCCCTTCCTGCCCTCGGCTCACCGCCTGGGGAGGAGCACGTCGCAGAAACAGAATCGCAGTTGTTTGATAGCTACTCACTATGAAAAAGCGATTTCCTTACAGACCCAGGGAGGCTGAGGACCGTGTTACAAGGAGGACGGGCCCTAGAGAAAAGGCAGCCCCGGGCCCAGGTCAAGGACAGAATCTGTCTGAAGCGAGACAGCCTTCAGGGCTGATCTTTGCGCGGACAATGAAAGGAGGCCGTCCCGCCCTCGCCGGGTTGGCTCAGTGGGTAGAGCGTCGGCCTGTGGACCAGCGGGTCCCGGGTTCGATTGCGGTCAAGGGCACGTGCCTTGGTTGCGGGCTCCCCCGCCGGCCTGGGCCCTGGTCAGGGCTCCTGCAACCAGTCGATGTGTTTCTCTCACATCGATGTTCCTGTCTTTCCCTCTCTCTTTCACTCTCCCTAACAATCAATGGAAAAATATCGTTGGGTGAGGATTAACAACAACAACAAAAATACATACATACATACATACATACATACATAATATTAAAAAAAAAGAATGAATAAGTTCTTTAAAAAATACATTAAAGGAAGGAAGGGAGGGAGAGAGAGAGAGAGAGAGAGAGAGAGAGAGAGAGAGAGAGAGGGAAAGAAGAAAGAAAGAAAGAAAGAAAGAAAGAAAGAAAGAAAGAAAGAAAGAAAGAAAGAAAGAAAGAAAGAAAGCTGTCCCTGGGAACTCACTAAACTTTAGATTTTCCCCACCCCCTAACCCTATATTAGAGTTTGTTCGAAATGAAATGTCAGGGGGCGGTTTTTTCCGGGGCAATAAGAAATAAACCCTCAGACATGAGTCAACCTTGTCTCGGCTTATTGACTCAGTAGTGACAGGCAGTGACGGACTTGTTTTGGGGGGTCTAGTTTCAAAGTGAGTGTGGTTCCACATGGTGCCCTCCTGAGAGGACTGGTCGGACAGCAGGAGGTCCTCAGCCGCCTCCCTCAGACTGGTTGGTGATCAGGACCTCCCAGGGATACAGCCTCTCCTCTCTCCTCCCCCGCAGATAAGCTTTCACAAGCTTTTTCTGAGCACCTACCAGGTGTCCAGCCCCGTGGCTGAGGCCGGCCTAGCTCCTGCCCTCCGGGGCTCATACTCCAGTGGGAGACAGTGAGCAGGGCTGGGATGGAGGAGCCCAGGGGGAAGTGGGATCCAGGAGGGCTTCCTGGAGGAAGGGGCATCGGAGCTGAATTTTGAAGGATGTCAGAACTGGCCAGTGGAGGGAGGCGGGAAAGGGTCCAGGCAGAGGACAAAGACCTGGAGGTGAGCAACTTGGGAAATCTAGGGAACCAAGAACGGTTCCATTTGGTGGCAGTGGAAACTGTTGAGAAATGAGGCTGGAGCAGTCGGCAGGCGCCAGAGCAGGTAGATAACAATTAAAAGGCTGCCCTGGCCGCTGTGGCTCAGTGGTTGGAATGTCAGCCCAAGCACTGAAAGGTCATGGGTTCGATTCCCAGTCAAGGGCACGTACCTGGGTTGCAGGTTCGCTCCCTGGCCAGGTGGGGTGTGGGGGAGGCAACCAGTTGATGTGTCTCTCTCACATCTCTTTCTCTCTCCCTCTCTCTCTTCCTGTCTCTCAAATCACCACTAAATAAAGAATAAAGGAAAGAAAGAGGAAGGGAAAGAGGAGGCTGAGCCCTGGGTCCATGGGGTGAGGGCGGCAGCGGGAGCTTCCTGTCCTGGGGACTGGAGCCCGGCTCAGAGGCCCTGAGCGTTCCCTGCGATCTTTCTAATTATTTATTTAGCAGCTGCTCCGCCTCCCCAGCTGCAGGCTGTCAGGCCCTGTGGCTTGCGGTCCAACTCGGGTTTCTGGGGCGGGAGGCCCAGCGCGGGGTGTCAGGCTCCGCCCTCCCCCACCAGCCAAGGCCACGGGATCAGGGCAGCTGTTTCCAGGCCCGGCCCTGGGACCCCACAGGTGTCCTGGCCTCAGGTGACCTGGAGAGAAAGACACGGGATGCTTCCAGGGAGGCAGGATAGGATCAGAGTCAAGGGCGTGGAGGGGGTAGGGACGGAGATGGGCCTCATGTCCTCACCTGTGAAACCAGATGAAAGTATTGTCCACCCTGAGGTGGCAGGAGGGTTAAATAAAATCACTTTTGGGCGGCGTCAGAGACCAGAATATTGGGGGAGGACCCTATTACTGTAATGAGTAGCTTTTCCCTCTAAAGAAGCCTGGTTAGACCCTGGCTGGGTCCAGTTGGTTAGAGCGCCATCCTAATACCCCAAGGCTGTGGCACATACAAGAAGCAACCAATGCCCCCCCCCCCCCCAGGCTGCTGGTGTGATGCTTCAAAAGACACCGGATGCTTCCAGCCCTGGTTAGAGGTGGGCCTTGGGTCTGAAGGGGCCGGCCCTGTCAGGAGCTAGTCCTGAAGGTCAGTGACTGCACAGCCCATCCATGTGACTGTGTGGGCGTCTCGCTCGGGGGGCTGGCCTGGCGGACCAGGACTCTGTGAGGCTGGGACTTTGCCAGCCAAGACCCCCTGGGGCGGCCGGAGTCCCGAGTGGAGTCATTCCCGGCACCGGGTGCAGCCAGCTGGATCTCAGGGGAAGGTCCGAGCCCCTGCTGTGTTCTGCGAGGAGGGGCCTCACGGCCTGGCTCTGGGAGGTGTGAGTGTTTGCACTTCGGCCCGAGGCGAGGGGCAAGCTGAGCGCTGATTAACAGGCCCTGGGCAGAGTCCTGTCAGGGCGGGGGGAGGGTCAGCATTATTGAGGGGAGGGGAGGGGGGAGGGGGTTGCCCCTTGAGCACAAGTAAAGGAGGCCCATGAAACATGAGGGCCTGGGAGCGACCAGTGGGTGCAATCCCCTCCTGGTACAGACAAGGAAACTGAGTCCCCAAATCCCCACAGCAAATTCTCGAAAGACCCAGGGGAGAAGCTGTGAGTGATGCCAGCCAGTCAAGGCCCTGGGGGGCATGGGGTATCAGGCCTGGAAGGGGGAAGGCACAGAGCATCCAGAACAACAAAGCCATGAGGCTCACCCTGACTGGGTAGCTCAGTTGGTTACAGCGTTGTCCTGATACGCCAAGGTTGTGAGTTCGATCCCGGGTTAGGGCACATACAAGAAACAAACCAGTGAATGCAGAAACAACAAACCTCTCTCTCCCTAAAATCAATCAATAAAAAAAAAAATTTTTTTTTTTAAACCCATGAGGCTTCACAGCCTGACAAGGTCATCAAAATATATTCCATCCGCCGCCCCCCAAAAAGATATATTCCACCTAATTTTTTTTCAAAGCACCGATGAAAAACCTTTTGAACTGATTGGTGTGGCTCGGTTGGTTGGAGCACTGTCCCATGCACTGGAAGGTCACAGGTTCGATTCCCGGTCAGGGCAGAGACCTGGGTTGCGGTTTTTAGAGAAAGAGGAAGGGAGAGAGGAAGAGAGAGAGAGAGAGAGAGAGAAACTAAACATGAATGTGAGAGAAACATTGATCCAGTTGCCTCCCATATGCTCCCCCACTGGGGATCATACCCACAACCTAGGTATGTGCCCTGACGGGAAATTGAACCTGTAACCCTTTGGTGTACAGGCCTATGCTCCAACCAACTGAGCCACCCGGCCAGGACCCATCCAGTATTTTGACTTAATAACAGTAACTAATGTTTACTGAGCACATACTATATCCCCGGTGCTGCTCGTAGCACCCTACATGCAGGAACCTATTTCAACCTCCCAACCATGGTGAGGAAGGGGGGCCTATTAGTACCTCCTTTCACATCCCAGGGAACAGAGAAGTGCCCTGCCCTGCCCTGCCCTGCCCTGCCCTGCACAGGGCTGCACAGCTGCTAAGTGGTAGAACCAGGGCATTTTCCTTTCCCCTTTTTATTTTTATTTTACTTTATTATTATTTTTAGCATCTTCAGCCTCCTTATATTTTACTGTGGCAAAAAAGCATAGCATGACATGACCATTGGAACCATTTCAAAGTGTGTAATTCCGTGGGACTGAGCACTGAACACCTGCCTGGTTCCCAACATTATTCCTCAGCCCGAAGGACAGAGCCAGCACCTGAACCCAGGTGCTTCGTGTTTGCCTGTGTTTTGTTTTTTTAAATATATATATATATTTTTTTAAATATATTTTATTGATTTTTTTACAGAGAGGAAGGGAGAGAGATAGAGAGCCAGAAACATCGATGAGAGAGAAACATCAATCAGCTGCCTCCTGCACATCTCCTACCGGGGATGTGCCCGCAACCCAGGCACATGCCCTTGACCGGAACCGAACCTGGGACCCTTCAGTCCGCAGGCCGACGCTCTATCCACTGAGCCAAACCGGTTTCGGCTTTAAATATATTGATTTCAAAGAGAAAGGGAGAGGGAGAGATAGAAACATCGATGATGAGAGCGAATCATTGATCAGCCGCCTCCCTCACGCCCCTTCCTGGGGATCAAGCCGTGGGCATGTGCCTTTGACCGGAATCGAACCCTGGACCCCTCAGTCCGCAGGCCAACGCTCTACCCACTGAGCCACACCAGCAGGGCTGTCTGTGTTGTTGTGTTTGCCTCCAGAGCCCAAGCAGCTCTTTCCGCCCCGCCTCTCGGGGGGAGAATGCAGCAGGTGGGCCCGAGCTCCTCCGCTCCTTGGAGCGAGGCCTGCAGGGCGCTCTGCGTCCACGGTGTCCCTCGGCCCAGCCAGGTCCCGGTTCCCAGGCCCCGTTCTGGAACACAGTGGGCTGTTCTCTCTGCCCGGAACCTTCCCTCCCCCTCCAGCCCTCCGCTTGCTGTGACCGTGAAGGGGATTTCTGAAGGCCGGCACCGCCCAGGGGGCTGCTGTGCCAGAGAACAGCCGGGCAGGCCACGCCTGGCTCCGGGCAGCACGTCCGCTCCTGGGGCCAGCTGTGCCCGCAGCCAGCCAGCCAGCGGGGCGACTTCTCACTCAGAGGCGCCAGCCAATGCCTGATCCTTCTGGAGCCCGTTGCAGTGGGGGTTCAGCCTCTTGAGGCAGAGGGGCTGGCTGGGTGGAGAGGGAGGCAGCCTGGTGGGAGGGCCTGGGGGGTGAGTCTCCGAGAGATAGGAGTGGGTGGGAGCACGGCCCGCTCCAGGGGACAGCCTGCACGTCATCCAGGTGGCTGTCATGTGGAATTTCCGAGGGGTCTTGCTGGGGTCACGGTGCAACCTCCTGGCAGCGAGACGGAGGGACAGGGCCCCATTGTGGAGGCCTAGGCCATGGGAGGGTCCAAAGGCTTGATCCTTCCTGGACCGGACCGGCGGGAGCTGGAACGGCTTGAAGCAGCAGAGAGTGACACAATCAAGTCCGCGTCTTCCGAGGTCGCCTCTGCACTCTGGCCCGTTTGCCGGGGGATGTGGACATCGGTGGGGCCTCCGTGAAAAAGCCCGAGGCATGAGGCAAGAGGCGTAAACGTTAGAACGCCCGCGCCCTTTGACACGGCGCTTCTTGTTTGTGGGGTGTAGTCACAGGGAGAAAATCACCAGAGCCCTTTGGGTGTTCGCAAAAGCCTGGAACCAAGCTGAGTGCCCACCCGGGAGAGACCCGTGGAAAAGAATAAAATTGGACAGGTTTCACCAAGTGGCTCACAAAGCAGGCAGTATCCTAGCTAGCAACTAGAAGAGTGGGAAGTCTTTGTAGGAAGCAGGGCAGGGCAAGGAATCTAGTAGCAATAGGAAAAAAGGATTATTTTTAAACCAGGACATCTTTTGAGGGGGAGGGGGGGCGTGCAGGAATGTTAAGGGAATTTATCCTGCAGATTGCCTCTTCTTCTTTTTTTTAAATCCTCATTCAAGGATATTTTTCCACTGATTTTTTTTAGAGAGAATGGAAGAGAGAGGGAAAGGCAGAGAGAAATATCGATGTGAGAGAAACACATTGATTGGTTGCCTCCTGCATGCACCCTGACCAAGACCCCCGGCCCGGGAGGAGCCTGCAACGGAGGTACGTGCCCTTGACTGGAATTGAACACAAGACCCTTTAGTCCGCAGGCCGATGCTCTATCTACTGAGCCAACCCGGCCAGGGCCAGATTGGCTCTTCTTCCAATAGGGGCCCTCAATGACCAGAAAATTCCAGATCGGTTGATTAAGATTATGCTTCTGGGAGAGGTTGAAATAGCAATCTGGTCAGGTATTAACTGTAGGTTTGGTATCATGGGTTTTAGTGCCAGTGCCGCCAGGCACTGTTTTGGGCATGTGATCTTATCTTTAACACCAGGGAAATATCTTATGGCCCATCCATGCCACTTTACAAAAGCATTAGCTAAAATCTCTGTGTATTATAGTGGTGTGCAGGCAAGTATTTAACCCCTGGCTCTCTGGGGGAGGAAATGGCGCTGATTTGTATCATTTGCCAATGTCTGTGGTGTAAATACTCCCACTGTGGCTGATTTCAAGCTACCAATGTGACATCACTGAATGCAGAGCTGGGAAGAGAGAGGCAATAGCCCGCCATTATGTACTATGTCTACCCTGTAGACACAAAGGATGTAAGTAACCTCTGCAGGGAGTGACTTACTATCTTTCTGTTTAATATACCTTATTTTGTTATAAGTTTGTATAATTTAATTTTTAGTCATGGCTACCGGTATGTTTAATAGCTGGCTCTCACAGACGTTACAAGCTAGCCCCAGAACACCGCGGAGACACATCCAAGACGAGAAAGCTAAGCCGGCTTTGGGACAGGCTCTGCAGGATTGCGTCTACCCTCACTCACTCCTCTCCAGCCACAGTGCTCTCCTTCCTGAACCTGGAACACTTTAGACTCACTCCTACCCCAGGACCTTTGCACCTGCTGTTTCCCCTGCTGTTCCACCCTTACGTCCCGGAGAACCACATGACTCTTCCTTACCTCTTTCAGGCCTTTGCTCAAATGTCACCTTTTATCCGGGTCTTCTCTGACCAGCCTGTAAACACATAGAAACCTGCCTCCCCAACACTCCAGTGTTGTTTTTTTATCTGCTTTATGTTTGATTAATAGCCCTTATCATGCCATCTGATCTACTGTGTAACCTTGAAATGTGCCTGTCATTTTATCTTCTGTCTTCCTCTCTCTGACTAGAACAGTGGTTCTCAACCTTCCTAATGCCGTGACCCTTTAATACAGTTCCTCATGTGGTGACCCCCAACCATAAAATTATTTTCGTTGCTACTTCATCACTGTAATTTTGCTACTGTTATGAATCGTCATGTAAATATCTGATATGCTATATGTGTTTTCCAATGGTCGCGACCCACAGGTTGAGAACCGCTGGACTAGCATGTCAGCTCCAAGAGGTAGGGAGTTTTTTCTGTTTTCCTCTCTGCTCTATCCCCAGTGCCTAGAACAGTGCCTGGCATATAGTAGGTGCTCAATAAAGTGTATTGAATAAATAAACATGGGCATATCTCCTCTGATTGAATTTCACTTTATTGAGCTTCACGGATGTTGTGTTTTATGGTTTTTGTTTTGTTTTTCCAAATTGAAGGCATGACCCTCCACCAGCAAAAAGATTATGACTTGCCCGGCCAGTGTTAGTGGTTGAGTCAACCTGTGAATCAGGAGGTCACAGTTTGATTCCCGGTCAGGGCACATGCCTGGGTTGAGGGCTCGATCCCCAGTGTGGAGTGTGTGGGAGGCAGCCGAACAATGATTCTCTCTCATCATTGATGTTTCTCTCTCTCCCTCTCCCTTCCTCTCTGAAATCAATAAAAAGATATGTTTAAAAGAAAAAAGATTATGACTCATTTTATTGTGGTGGCCTGGCACTGAACCCACTACATCTCTAAGGTACGCCTGTATACATTTAAGTTTAAAAATAAGGTATAGCCCAGGCTGGTTAGCTTAGTGGTTAGAGTGTTGGCCCGTGGACCAAAGGGTTGAGGGTTTGGTTCCCGGTCAAGGGTACGGATCTTGGTTGCAGGTTCAGTCCCAGCCCTGGTCAGGGTGAGTGCGGGAGGCAACCAGTCGATGTGGTTCTCTCATGTCCATGTTTCTCTCTCTCCTCCTCCTCCTCCCTTATCCCTCCCTTCCACTCTGTCTGAAAATCAATGGAAAAAATATCCTCTGGTGAGGATTTAAAAAAATAAAACAAATAAGGTACAGCCCTGGTTGGTGTGCTCAGTGGTTAGAGCATTGGCCCTTGCACCAAAGGGTTTCAGGTTCCATTCCTGGTCAAAGGCACATACCTGGGTTACAGGTTCGATTCCTGGCCCCAGTCGGGGCTTGTGTGGGAGGCAACCAATCAATGTGTCTCTCTCACATCTATGTTTCTCTCTCTCTCTCTCTCTCTCTCTCTCTCTCTCTCTCTCTCTCTCTCCCCCCCCCCCCCCACTCTCTTTAAAAAGCAATGGAGCTCTAGCCAGTTGGGCTCTGTGGACGAAAGGGGCCACATGCTAACCTGACAGGCTCAGGGGAGGCCTGCATGGCCGTCTTGCAGCCTAAAGTCACCACAAAGGATGGTCTGAAATTAAACTTTAACTGAAAGCAGTTATGGTGGGTAGTTACACCCTAGGCCGGTATCTTCACTGACAAGGTCAGTCTTTACCTTAACTGAGCCTGCCTTCTTGCATCAATGATAACATACCTTTGAAATGTCTGGGTAACTTGTAACTTCCCTTTTTTTTTTTTTTTTTTTGGACCCCTTCAGGCACAACCTAATGTGCCTGGGCGCCAGGACAGATACCACAAATTCCTTCATTGTTATCATGTGAATTGTTCCTGTACCCACCTAAGTGTGTGTCTATCATTTTACTTTGTGTCCAATCCCAGAGGTTTCTCCACTTTGCTTTCTCCTGCCTCTCCTGTCTATCACCAATGGATTTCATGTAACCCAGCTACATTCCTTCCTTCGATCGCAGTGTATCTTTATCCATTCCCTGGAGCGTTATCCCAATCCATTGAGATACTACTTCCTGGCAATTACCCACAGTTTGGTTCAAATAAACGCACAAAATTCTTTACGGGTTTGAATGTTTATTACCTTAACAGCCCAGTGGATAGAGTGTCAGCCTGGGGACTGAAGGGTCCCAAATTCGATTCCGGTCAAGGGCACATGCCCAGGTTGCAGGCTCCATCCCCAGTAGGGGGGTGTGCAGGAGGCAGCTGGTCAGTGATTCTCTCTCACCATTGATGTTTCTCCCTCTCTCTCCCTCTCCCTTCCTCTCTGAAATCAATAAAAATATATTTTAAAAAAATATCCTTGGGTGAGGATTAACAACAACAAAAACACAGTGAAGAATCATGTTAATAACTTGCATAGTGTTTCACCACCTGTGCTTACTCGGGATAGACCATCTCTGGGACAAACTCAAGAAGCTGGTGGCTCCAGGGCCTCCCAGGAGGGGCCCCAAGGGGAGGGGAGAAGGGTTAGGGTTCACTGTAACCCCTCCCATACCCCTTGAAAGCTGTGCCCTGTGCCCTTAATTACCTATTAACATTTTGGAAGTGTTCTGTAAAACGCACTGCCGCCAGCTGCCCTGGGGAACAGGGGCGCGGAGGAGGGAGGCCTGGGCAGTGACCCGGGCAGACCGGACAGGGCTGCCAAGCCCTCATGGCCTGTTCCAGAAGGTCCCGTCCTGGAATGTTCTGCGTGAAACCCTTAGGCGGCTCTGGGAGGTGAGGCCAGCCCCTCAGGCCCGCCTCTGCACACCAGCCAGCCAGATCTCCCAGACAGGCACCTCGGCACCTCCACCCCTCCACGAAAAGGTTCCAGTAAGAACCTGCCGCCTCCAGCTGTCCAGTGGATCAAAGCTCCAGGCCCTTTGTACCCCATCTTGAAAGGGCACAGCTGACTGGTATGCTTTCCCACTTCCCCCTTCCTGCTTCTCTCTTCTCCTTCTCTCTCCCTCCTTCTCCTCTCCCTCCTCTGATTCCTCCTCCCACCCATGTGCCCGCTTCCCCAGGGCCTCTGAAACATTCTCTCTCTCTCTCTGCTCCACACCTTTGCCCATGCTGTTCCCTCTGCCTGGAACTCCCTTTCCCGCTCTTCACCAGACTGTGGATTATCCTGGGGATCTTGGCTGCCTTCCTTCACGTAATAAAAATTTACCAGGCATCAGTCCTTTGTCAGGCAACCGGCCAGGAATGAGGAAGTAGGGCTGAGGGGAAGCCGCATCCTAGCTGAGAAGACAGGAAATAAAGGAGTCAACAACACTAGAAACAAGGGAATTTTTTTTAAATAATTTTTTATTGATTTCAGAGAGGAAGAGCAAGAGAGAGAGGTAAAAACATTAATGATGAGAGAGAATCATCGGTTGGCTGCCTCCTGCACACCCTACACTGGGGGATCAAGCCCGCAACCCGGGCATGTGCCCTGATGGGGAATCAAACCCTGATCTGGTTCGTAGGTTGATGCTCAACCACTGAGCCATACCAGCCAGACAGGGAATTTTTTTTAGTATGTTTTTTTATTGATTTCAGAGAGGAAGGGAGAGGGTGAGAGAGATAGAAACATTAGTGATGAGAATCATTGATTGGCCACTTCCTGCACACCCCCTACTACTGGGGATCAAGCCTGCAACCCAGGCAATTGCCCTGGCCGGGAATCAAATCCTGACCTCCTGATTCATACTCAACCACTGAGCCACACCAGCCAGGTGAAACATGGGGATTTTTAAAGAGTTAAATGGTGCCAGAATAATTGATCTGCAATCCAACTGAGAAGGAGCACACCTGATAAGGAGCTGAGACAAGAGAACCAGGCTGAAGGAACAGCAAGTACGATGGCTCAGAGGTTGGGAACAAGCTTGGAGAGTTCAGGAATCAGAAAGAAAGCCAGTGCAGCTGATTCGAGGGAGTGAAGGAACATGTCATTCATGTGGCCCAAAAGGTTATCTCTATGGGTGTCATAGACTCTGTGAGGAGCATGACTTCCCTCCTCCAGGAAGCCCTCCTTGACTTCATCAGGGGCCCCATCCCAACACTGTTCACTCTAGGTTGTCACTGGTCTGTCTCCACCGCTGCCCTTGAGGGTCTGTCACCACGGTGTGCCAAGCGTTGTCCAGCACATATCTGGGTACACAGCAGGTGCTCAGTGAATCCTCTGGCCACCTCAAGAAGGCTTATATTTTCTGCCTCCTTGTCTCCCCAGCCCTGGCATTCATGAGTTCCCCACCTGGCCACTCACACTGGCTTTGGCTCAGGTGCTTTCATCCCACCTTCAAAGGCCCATCTGGGGAGGAGCCCCAGCTCCAGCTGCCTCTGATGGGCTGCAGGCCCAGGTGAGGGCTCTGAAGTGGTCAGATCAAACGCCTCTAGGGCTGGTGTTGGGCTGGGCCAGCGTGGAAGAGGCTCTGAGGAGGGACGGGCTCCCGGCAGGAGTGCTCAGGGTTGGAGAATGGAGGGGAGATGGGCAGGGCGTGGACCCAGCCAAGGTGCCCATACATTTCCCGTCATCATAACAGCACAACTTCCAATGGCTGGCTTATTTCGTGCCAAGTGTTGGGCTAATATTTTACAACTAGAGGCCTAATGCACGAAATTCATGCATGGGTAGAGGGTCCCTATGCCTGGCCAGCAATCAGGGCCTGCCTTCCCCGGCTGCCAGCTGCAGGCCGGGGCCTTCCTTTGTTCTGCACCCCCCCTCCCCTCCCCCACCCCCCCGGGTGGTCAGTGCACATCATAGTAAGCGGTCAGTCCCCTGGTCGAATTCCCGGGGGACAATTTGCATATTAGGCTTTTACATAGATAGATAGATAGATAGATAGATAGATAGATAATGTTATTTATTAATTTGAGTCGGTAACATATGGCCTGGTGCAAAATGTAGAAGACTTTATGGGAAAGAGTAAGTATCCCTATTTTATAATTTCAAAAGGTTGATAAAAAACATCCCTTATGTTTTTACTGTTTACACTATTAGAAATGTCCTCCACAACCCCCCTCCCTTTGCCCACCTCCTCCCACCCCCCACCCTCCTCACCTGGCAGAACCTCAATTTTAAAAAACATATATTTTTAAATAGATTTTAGAGAGGAAGGGCTGGGAGAGAGATAGAGACATCAATGATGTGAGAGACTCATTGTTAGGCTGCCTCCTGTACATCCCCTACTGGGGGTGGAGCACGAAACCTGGGCCTGTGCCCCAACTGGGAATCGAACTGTGACCTCCTGGTTCATAGGTCAATGCTCAATCACTGAGCCAGGCCGGCTGGGATAGCCCAAAATCCTTTGGTGCACTGAAGGACCCCAAGTAACTGAGCCACACTAGCCAGGATGGAAGCTCACATTTTTTTTTAACATGTATTTTGTTTTATGTATGTGTGTCTGTATATATGTATAAAGAGAGGAAGGGGGCCAGAGAGAGAGAGAGACAAACAGATTGGCTGCCCCTTTAACCGGACAATGAATGGGTTCGTGCTGTCACTACTTGAGCCAATTCAGCAGAGACAGGGTTGAATCATATGAGAGCGTTTATTCCAGTCCTGCCCGCAGCATGGGAGAGCAGCAGGGCATCCACAAAATCTGCTCCGCAGCCCCCCATAAGCCAGCTGCTCATATGGGGTAGGACAAGGATTACATGGGGAGGCAGGGATTGCAGGCCTGGGGAAGTAGGCTCTGCAGGCTGGGGTGGGACTCCATTGTTGGGCAACAAGTTCGTTAATCTTTCCATGAGAATAGGAAGTTCTTGAATGAGAATGGACTACATTCCAAGGTTGACTCCCAGGTCCAAGGTTGACTCCCAGGTCCTCGGAGAATACAACTCCCAGTCAGGTTAGCATGTCCTTTCTTTAACCAGAACGAGGCAGTGATTAATATTTCCCATAACCATAGCTAGTTCCCAGTATTCTATTTTTGCCCCTAACACTCTAACCAGTGCCTGAACCCGAAACCTGGGTATGTGCCCTGACTGGGAATTGAACTCACCACCTTTTGGTGTACGGAATGACACTCCAATCAACTGAGTCACACCGGCCAGGGCTCAAATTTTTTTAAAAAAATATGTTTTTATTTTATTTTTTTATAGAGAGAGGAAGGGAGAGGGATAGAGTAGTAGAAACATTGATGAGAGAGAAATATCATCGATCAGCTGCCTCCTGCACTCCCCCTACTGGGGATCAAGTCTGCAACCTGGGCACGTGCCCTGACCGGGAATCGAACCAGAGACCTCTTGGTTCATGGGTCAATGCTCAACCACTGAGTCACCCTGGCCGGGCAAGGAAGCTCAAATATTTAAACACAATACATCTACTGTTTGCCTGGTTCCTCTCCCAGGAGGCAACTACAATGACCATTTTCACTCAAAATGTTTGTTCAGAAAACTGTTCTGTGGACTGGGGTGTAATGGTGAGGCACAGAGGCGAAAGCCCTGGTGATATTCTAATGGCAGAGATGGGTGGTACACCGAGAGATCAGGAGGCTATGGAGTGTGCCAGATGGTGGCAGTCCTGTGGCAATAAATAAAGTCCAGGTGAGAGATAAGATCTGGGAATCAGTTGTTGTTGTTTTTTATAAAAAGTCAGAGAAGACCAAACAGCAGGTGTGTGTGTTGATGGGAATGGTCCAAATTCCTAGATTCCAGAAGCAGAAGGTGAGGAGGAAACTGGTCTTGCAAGGCCTGTCAGGCCATAAAAACTGTGAACAATGCACTGTCCTGGTGGGGGGGGGGGAGGTCGTTATCACTGGCCCCAGGACAGATCATCGGATATGGCCTGGGGACCCCCAACACCTGGGGGCCTTCCTGTCAGCCCACGAAAGGGGGGGCGGAACCATATCTGGAAGACAAAGACCCCAGAAGGTTATAAAAAGTGAAGCCCTCTGTGTGTTTCTTCACTCTGATTTGGAAATTATTCCCGGAGTCCACTAGTGTTAATAAACGGGTCCCTCCCTTTCTCTAGGAAGCGTGCTTGGTATTTCTTCGGTCTTCTGCAACAGAGGGAGGGGAGAATGGCTGGAATGTTGTCCTTGAAAACACACGAGAGAAAATGGCCCCGCTCAAGAACATAACTGCTCATCAGTAGGGAAGGTGTGTTTTCCTGAGATGGCCATGATAATCTCTCCCATACCATAAACTCTTTTTTTCAAATATATATATTTTTAATTGGTTTTAGAGTGAAAGGAGAGGAGAGGGGGAGATAGAAACCCTTTCAGCTGCCTCCTGCGCGCCCCCTACTGGGGATTGAGCCTGAAACCTGGGCACGTGCCCTGACCAGTAATCGAACTGGTGACCTCCTGGTGCATGGGGTCATGCCACTGAGCACACAGGCCAGGCCCACAAACTCTTACAGTGTGAGCTTAACGTTCCTCCCACTGAGTGTGTTTTGTGTGAGGTTTGTTCCCTCCCATCCAACCTGGGCAGAACTTGGTGACTGCCTTAACCAGTAAAATCAGGCCCTTCTGCCCTAGCCAGTTTGGCTCACTGGCTAGAGCACAGGCCTATAGATGAAGGGTCCCAGGTTCAATTCTGGTCAAGGACATGTACCTCGGTTTCAGGCTCCTCCCTGGCCCAGGCCTGGTCAGGGTACGTGCAGGAGGCAACCAGATGATGTATTTCTCTCACATTGATATTTCTCTGTCTTTCCTTGTCTCTTCCACTCTCTAAAAAATCAGTGGAAAAATATCCTAGGGTGAAGATTAAAAATAAAAAAATCAGGGCTTCACTTTTGGAATCCAGCCACCATGCTGTGAGGAAGCTCAACTAGCCCACACAGAGAGACCCTGCAGAGCGGTCCCATGAAGGTGCTCTAGCTGTCAGCTCAGCTGAGGCCCCTGCCAGCACCAACTGCCAGACGTGAGTGAGGATTCCTCCAGCTGATTCTAGCTCCCAGCTATCGAATCACCCCCCCAATCCCCCACCTTCTACCCCCTACCCCCACACCCCACCCCCATCTGCAAATCCTGCCAGTTGAAGCTCCAGACCTCAGGCAGCAAGACAAGCTGACCTTGTTGTGCCTTGTTCAAATTCCAGATCTACAGAATCCATGAATATAATATATATATACAAGGGTTGTTTAAGCCCACTAAGCAAGCGGAAAGACAGGTGGATGAGTGGCAGGAATCTGGGCACGTTTTCTTCCAAAGGGATTTCTGTTTTCGGGGAAGAAGGAAGCATGGTCCCCACTGAGAGTGAAGGGAAAGGGAGGAGGTGTAGGAGCTTGAGGAGAAAGGAGACGTTATTAAGAAATCTAGGAGCCGCCCCGCCCCTCGGGGCCCTGGGAGGGGAGCAGCGTCTGGTGGCAGCAAGGAGGGCAGCCTGATGGTCAGCGCCAGCGGCGGCGGGGGCGGGGGGGGGGGGTGGACGGAGAGGGCAAGGGGGAGGGCAGACAAAGCCTCGGCTAATGAGTGGGAGCGCATCCGCCAGAGCCCGGAGCCCCGGTGATGCAGAAGGACCATCAAGATGACAGTGATCTCGTTTCCAAGGCAACAAGCAGGTCTGCGCAGCGTGACTTTACATCTGCACCAAGAAGTACTTGACACGGTACCGCTCCTGGAAAGCAGCGGTCTGCGCCCTGCGGTGACGGGCGCCTGCGTTACAGCTTCTGTTTTCCAGTAACATGTCTGACTCGCCGTAGTCATGAACACGCCGAGAGATGGAATTATTTTGAAAACACTGAAGGTAAGGTACGTTTGGGGGCCAATGGAGCGGTCGGATCATTTTCTCACCAACCTGAGATGTCCACAGGATGACACAGCCAGAACAGCTATGGCGAGTCATGGAGAACAACCACTAACCCATCCCAAAGGGCGTAGTGACTTTGCTTCTGATAAAATAAACTTTAAAATAGAAGAGGAAGATGATGGAATTCCGAATCACAGTTTGGGAAGAGTGAGCAAGAAGGCAGGAAAGCCGCGGGCAGCGGCGGCGAGGAACTGGCGGCTGTAAGCTCCGCCCCCCCCGGAAGTGTTTCCCTGCCGACCAATAGGAGGACTCGGGCCCCGTTCTCCCAGGACTGCAGCGCTGTGTACGATGTTGCCATGGAGACTGTGACGCGAAGCCTCCTGTGCAGCGGTGGCATGAAGTCCAGGGAGAAGTCTCCAGCCTGGACGCATTTCTTCATCTCTCCTCCGGACACACGAAGGCCGTGTGTCTGCTGCGTGAAAGAGTTCAGCGGAGGCAAAAAAAAACCCACCAAAAAACAAAAACAAAAACACGAGAAGGGCGTGAACAGGAGGTGTCTCCTGGGCCCGTGAGGAGGGCGCTCATCCCGAAGAAGGCAGCGTGTCCGCCTGGCCTCCCTCCCCGGCCCTGCACCGCTGCTCCCTCCTCAGCACGCACCCGTGGGAGACCTGGGCACCGCACTGTCACCCATCAAACTTGTCCGGCAAATCACCTCCACGATCCCGTCTTCTGAGCAAGAGACAGAGGAATCTGTGTCTGTCGTCGCCTCTGACTTGTCCGTCTCTGAGAAGTCCGGGCAGGAAGAAACGCTGGTGGATCCCCCACCACCCTCCATCCCTCCCCACTCCCCCGCAGGATGACGCTGCAGAGAGTGAGCCTGAGAAGAGCCCCCCACTTCCAAAGGGCACCTCAGGATCCCCAAGGTGGTTCCTGGGTCTGGCAGCACTTCTACCTGCCACCTCTGGACACTCCAAGGCCGTGTGCACTCACTGCACGAGTGAGCTCAGCAGAGGGAAGAGGGGAGGGACCTGGGTACCAGCTGCCTCATCCAGCCGGGAGACCAGTGCGGGTGCGGCTATTACGGCTATTACGCAGCCCTGCTCTGCACCCACCACCTTGCTGTCCGCCCTCCCACCTCAGGAGGGAAATCCAAGCCCTATGTCCTCATGGCCGGGGAACGTGGCACAAGTCCGGCCGCCTCCCCCGTGTCCTCCTCCCCGACCAGCTGACTGGGCACCTGCAGGCCCCTCTGAAGCCTGGGGATTCAGGGATGGAAGATGCGTCAGTGTTGTCACCCTCTGATGGCGTGGGCGAGGCCTGGTTGGTTGTCCTCCCCTGAGAAGAGGCAGGGGGATGGGTGGAGCCCTCGCATGGTCCCGTAGGTGCTGTATTCCAACAGAATCAAAAAGCGATGAAGAGACTGCAGTGGGCCCTGGCTGGTTTGACTCAGTGGATAGAGCGTCGGCCTGCAGACTGAAGGGTCCTGGGTTCGATTCCGGTCAAGGGCATGTACCTTGGTTGCGGGCACATCCCCAGTGGGAGATGTGCAGGAGGCGGCTGATCGATGTTTCTCTCTCATCGATGTTTCTAACTCTCTATCTCTCTCCCTTCCTCTCTGTAAAAAAATCAATAAAATATATTAAAAAAATAAATTAAAAAAAATAAATAAATGAAATAAAATAAAAATAGGGGTACCGGAAGAGCAAATGAGCTAGAGGATCTAAAAGCCAGACATTAGCTCTCCCTTGAGGTGCAAGTCCTGAGGTTAAAGGGAGACTTGTCAACGTGGCTGTGGGCTCTCCTCCCGCCACTCCCCTCCACCAGCTTGGAATTGGGGTCTGCCCTCTGAGGCAATTGAGTGAAAGGGATCAGGGAGTTGATGGGAGGGGGGGGGGGTTGCAATGACTGCCCCCAGGCTCCAAGCTGGGTGAGGCGGAGTGGGCATGAGAGAGGCGGAGCCAACGGAAAGCGGTTGGATCAAGGAAGGGAGGGGGTTCCCTGATATGCGATTGAAGAAGTTATGGAGTCAAGACGCCAGAGGGAGTGAGCTGAAACGGTGCAAATGCTGGCGCTGGTGTGGGCTGCTCAAAGTTGAGATTGTGGAGGGAGCCGGTGTGGTTGCTGGTGTGGCAAGGTGTCTGCTCTGATGGGAGCAAGGGAGGGAGCGAGGGAGGGGTGAGGGAAGGTGGGGGCAAAGTCTTTGCAGGAGAAGAGGTGAAGGCGCTGAGGAGCCAGCCCGCTGGAACAGTCATCGCTGTGCAGTTGGAAATGCCCACGAATTGGGGCAGGAGAGAGTGACAGAAGCTGAGGGACTGAGGGCAGAGTGCTGGGGTCTTCCAGTGTAGCGGGTGGAGCAGTGCAATTAGTGAGATTCAACATGGAAGGTGTAGCTTAGTGGTTCTCAACCTTCCTAATGCCGAGACCCTTTAATACAGTTCCTCATGTGGTGATGAACCCCAATTGTGGGAAACTGATATAGGGTTAAGCCTGGGACTGACCTGTTGGCAAAGTCACAAACAAGTCCCAGCTTAGAGGGCTCAGTCCTCTTAGCATAATTAGGCTTGACCTTATAACACTCCCTAGATCTTATCTGGGAGGCTAATGGGCTGAGGAAGTACCAAAGTGTAACCATGGTCAAAACAAGTGAAACTCACCAGAACTGTGTAACTATGGTAACCACTACCTTGTTTACCTCTGACTATAAAAAGCTTGGTGAGGCCTAAACACAGGGGAAGTCCTTCCTCTTGAGTTGGACTTCCTCCCCTGGCCCCCCAATATTCCCAAATTATCTCGTGTCTTTTCTTTTTCATTTGTTGTTCGGCTCCTCTTCCAGGCCCGAACCCAGAACCACGCAGGATGTGGAGGGGAACACTTACGACACCCAATTTCATTGTTACAAATTGAACATAATTAAAGCATAGTGATTAATCACAAAAACAATATGTAATTATATATGTGTTTTCCGATGGTCTTAGGCGACCCCTGTGAAAGGATCGTTCGACCTCCAAAGGGGTCACGACCCACAGGTTGAGAACCGCTGGTGTAGAGCTGCTATTTTTATCCCGTGTCACTCTATTCCACCCAAAGGGCATCTGACTGCAACAGATGTCGCCATCCTGAGGATGTGGTGTTGTCATGGCAACCACATCTCCATCACTTTAGGTAGGGGGTGGGGCCTGGCATTCATTTCCATGGAAACAGTCAGGCCCATATCCTGGAGGAAGAGTGTCATCATCTGAAAGACCTTTACTGACTGGGATTCCTTCTCTTACCAGCCTTACTCCTTCTTTTAGGAAGCCTTCCAGGATTGCTCCAAATATCTCTCCCCCGATCCCCACCTCCAATTCTAGCTTCTACTCTGGATCCCTGATCTTGGGAAAGGAGATGGAAGCCACTAGGGTGGTGTGAAAGTAGAGGGTGTCTGGGAGTTCATGGGAGAGATAGGTCATCAGGAAAACCATCCATAATATTTATTCACTCAACAAATATTTATTGAGGGCCCACTATGTGCGGGAAACTGCACTAAAGCCAAGGATACAGTGGTAAATAAACAAAATTCCAGTCTTCTCAGAGCGCACAGTCTATGAGTAGGAGGGAGACAGAAAATAAGTAGACAAACAAACACATAGAGCTGTCCAATAGGAATAGAATGGAAGCCACATAGGTCATTTTTCATTTTCTAGTCCTTGTATTTTTTTAAAAATATACTTTATTGATTTTTTACAGAGAGGAAGGGAGAGGGATAGAGAGTTAGAAACATCGATGAGAGAGAAACATCGATCAGCTGCCTCCTGCACACTCCCCACTGGGGATGTGCCCGAAACCAAGGTACATGCCCTTGACCGGAATCGAACCTGGGACCCTTGAGTCCTCAGGCCGACACTCTATCCACTGAGCCAAACCGGTTAGGGCTCTAGTCCTTGTATTAAATAAAATAAAAAGAGTCCTGGCTGGTGTGGCTCAGTTGGTTGAGCATCATCCCATGTACCATTCCCCTTCAGGGCACATGCCTGGTTGTGGGCTCATCCCTAGTAGGGGGTGTGCAGGAGGCAGCTGATGGATGTTTTTCTCTCTCTCCCTCACCCTTTCTCTCTCTAAAATCAATATAAACATACTTTAACTAGAGGCCTGATGCACAAAGATTCATGCAAGAATGGGTCTTCCTTCCCCTGGCTGCCAGCATTGCCTTCACTCTGGCCCAGAGCCACCTTTCTGCCTTCCCACGCTGTCCAGAGGCCCCAAGCAGCTGGGGCAGTGCAGAATGCCTGCATCATTGCCATGGCAACGACACAAGTGTCCACCCTGCCCCCAGCCGCTTGGTGCCTGCATATGCAAATTAACCCACCATCTTTGTTGGGTTAATTTGCATGCCCACTCCTGATTGGCTGATGGGTGTCATGAAGGTATGGTCAATTTGCATCTTTCTCTTTTATTAGTGTAGTTTTTTTTTTCCAAATATATTCCATTGATCTTCCACAGAGAGGAAGGGAGAGGGACAGAGAGCTAGAAACATTGATCAGGTGCCTCTTGCACACCTCCCACTGGGGATGTGCCCACAGCCAAGGCACATGCCCCTGACTGGAATCGAACCCGGCACCCTCCAGTCCTCAGGCTGACGCTCTATCCACTGAGCCAAACCGGTTTCGGCCACGGCTAGATTTTTTTAAAAAGAAAAAGAAACAGGCGGAATTAGTTTTCATAATACATTTTACTTAACCCAATTATGGAAGGCAGAATAATGGCCCTGAAGATGCCCAGGTTCCAACGCCCTGAATCTGTGCATGTGTTTCCTGACCTGGCAAGAGGGATGCAGACTTGACTAAATTAAGCAGCTTGAGATGAGATCGTCCTGGACCATCTGGGGCGAGGGGGGGGTGGGGCGGCCCTGTAATCAAGCTTCCTTATAAGGAAAGAGGAAGTCAGAACAGTCAGAGAGGAGGATGTGATTCAGGAGCAGTGGTGGGAATGAAACTATAAACATGCCCTTGAATGTTGCATCACAGTTCAGCTCATTATCTTTGAGGTTCTGTTTTCCACTTGTAAATTGAGCTGCATCTTTTGTTGTTGTTAATCCTCCCCCGAGGATACTTTTCCATTGATTTTTAGGGACAGTAGAAGAGAGAGGGAGAGACAGAAGAGAGAAACATCAATGTGAGAGAAACACTTCGATTGGTTGCCTCCTGCACGAGCCCTGACCAGGGTCCGGGCTGGGGAGGAGCCTGCAACCAAGGTATGTGCCCTTGACCGGAATCAAACCCGGGACCCTTCGGTCCGCAGGCCGATGCTCTATTCACTGAGCCAAACCGGCTAGGGCTGAGCTGCAGCTTAAATTCTTTTAGTTTCCTCAAATGTTTGACTGCGATTCTCCAAACTGACATTTCCAGTGTCCTGCCATCCTCTGACTTGGAATTATGCAGAACTGAAACTGCCCTTTTCCCTGAAGCTCTGTGAACTGCAGCCGGACAACTTGATGTAAGATCCCCACAATAGCTCGCGCTTAGACAATCTCCGTGCCTGATGCTGTGTGAGCCACTAAAAATGTTTGCCTGACATCATCAGAGACATAGCAACTGCAAAAGACACTTCAAGCCTCGAGTCTAGAAATCTCCTCAACTGGCAGCTCTCCAGGCTCAGAAACTGTTGTATAATTTGCTCCAATCATTAACCTTTGTCTTTTTTCTTTTATTTTCATAGACATGCCTTTTATTAAACTAGAGGCCCGGTGCATGAAATTCATGCACGGGGGGCTCCCCTCAGCCCAGCCCGCACCCTCTCCAATCCAGGACCCCTTGGGGGATGTCCGACTGCCAGTTTAGGCCCAGTCCCAGGGATTGGGCCTAAACCAGCAGTCAGACATCCCTCTCACAATCCTGGACTGCTGGCTCCTAATCAATCACCTGCCTGCCTGCCTGGTCACCCCTAACTGCCCCCCTTGCCAGCCTGATCACCCCTCACTGCCTCTGTGTGCCGGCCTAGTCACCCATTACTGCCCCACCTGCCAGCCTGGTCGCCCCCAACTGCACCACCAACCCCCCCCCCCCCCCCCCGCCAGCCTGGATGCCCCTAACTGCCTCCCCCTGCACTGGTCTGGTCACCCCCAACTGCCCTCCCCCCCGCCAACCTGGTCGCTCCACGCAGCCTGCTGTTCAGTCATTTGGTCGACCCTCACTCACCCTCCTGCTGGCCTGGTCATAGGCAGCCATCTTGTGAGGGCATGAGGGTCAGTTTGCATACTCCCTCTTTATTAGATAGGATACCTAATTACTTCCTTACACAATACAGGCCTAACTTTGGGATACCACCTGCCTCACTGCTTCCTAAAATGAGACATAAATATTTAACTGGCGGGGCAGGGGGAAGGGAGGTTGGGGGTTAATGGGGGGGATGAGGACACATTTGTAATACCTTAACTAATAATAATTTTTAAAAAAATCAAAAAAAAAATTTAACTGGCCATGGCTGGGTAGCTCAGTTGGTTAGAGCATCATCCCAATACCCCAAGGTTGTGGGTTCGATCCTCAGTCAGGGCACATACAAGAAGCAACCAATGAATGCATACATACATGGAACAACAAATCAATGTTTCTCTCTCTCCCTTCCTCTCTTTCTAAATCAATAATTTGTTATTGTTGTTAATCCTTACCCGAGGATATTTTTCCATTGATTTTTAGGGAGCGTGGAAGAGAGATGGAAAGACAGAGAGAAACATCAATGTGAGAGGAACACATTGATTGGTTGCCTCTTGCATGAGCCCCAAACAGGGCCAGGGCCAAGCAAGACCAGGGCCAGGGCCCTGAGGAGTCTGCAACCAAGGTACATGCCCTTGACTGGAATCAAACCCAGGATCCTTTGGTCCACAGGCCGACGCTCTATCCACTGAGCCAAACCGGCTAGGGCTAAATCAATAAATTTAAAAAAAAATTTTTTAAATCTTTAACTGAACTGACCTAGTCTCAGGCTGGAACAATCTGCCAACTCAATACAGGTTCAAGCTTACATCAGGTAACGCACGATGTTAGAATACTCTGCAGTATCTCCTGAACCGCTGGCCGGGTCTCAGGCCCCTGAGACACTGACCTCGTTTCGTTAATGAACCTTTCAAGTTTGGGACGAAGGCTAAGGATTGGATTTCAATCTATTGCCTGGATTTCAATCTAGTGTCTGTATAACTATTATAGAATTTGCTACTATCATCCTATTTGTTTTTTTAAATTTTTAAAAATGTTTTTATTGATTTCAGAGAGGAAGGGAGAGATAGACACATCAATAATGAGAAAGCTGCCTCCTGCACGCCCCCTACAGGGGATTGAGCCTGCGACCCAGGGATGTGCCCTGACCTGGAATCGAACTCCGACCTCCTGGTTCCTGAGTCCAGGCTCAGCCACTGAACCACACCGGCCAGGCACTGTCGTCCTGTTTAGATGTGTGCTTTCTGGGTGACATTGTGCCCTGCCCTTGACTTTCAGCACATCAGCTACCCAGACAATTAGTATCCTCACATGGGCTCCGGGGCCTTAGCATCACAGGGTGAAGTGCAGTGTGAGCCTGTTTGTTACGTCTCGTTTTGGAATGCAAGTACCTGACTCAAGCGCCCATTTCAAAGAGGGCGACCTCAGATGAACACACCGCCAGTCATGTCACTAGAGAAAGAGCCAGGCCACTCCCCCCAGGGTCCCAGGGTCCTTTGTTTTATTTATTTATTTATTTTAATATATTTTATTGATTTTTTTACAGAGAGGAAGGAAGAGGGATAATCAGAAACATCCATGAATACCTCTTTTTTTATATATATATATATTTTATTGATCTTTTACAGAGAGGAAGGGAGAGAGATAGAGAGTCAGAAACATCGATGAGAGAGAAACATCGATCAGCTGCCTCCTGCACATCTCCTACTGGGGATGTGCCCGCAACCCAGGTACATGCCCTTGACCGGAATCGAACCTGGGACCTCTCAGTCCGCAGGCCGACGCTCTATCCACTGAGCCAAACCGGTTTCGGCAGAAACATCCATGAGAGAGAAACATCCATCAGCTGCCTTCTGCACACTCCCTACTGGGGATGTGCCCGCAACCAAGGTACATGCCCTTGACGGAAATCGAACCCGGGACTCTTCAGTCCACAGGCTGACGCTCTAGCCACTGAGCCAAACTGGTCAGGGCAGAGTCCTTTGTTTTAAAGACCTTGGTTGGCCCTAGCTGGTTCGGCTCAGTGGATAGAGTATCGGCCTGTGGACTGAAGGGTTCTAAGTTTGATTCTGGTCAAGGGCACATGCCTGGGTTATGGGCTTGATCCCAAGTAGGGGGCATGCAGGAAGCAGCTGATCAATGATTCCCTCTCATCATTGATGTTTCTCTCTCCCCTCTCCCTTCCTCTCTGAAATCAATAAAAAAATATATTTTTTTAAAAAAAGACCTTGGTTGATTTCAATAGCTGACCATTGGGGATACTTGTTTGTTTTCCCTTCCTGGGCTTTAGTTTTATTTTTATTATTATTTTTTTAATATTTTTTATTGATTAAGATATTACATATGTGTACCCTCTACCCCCCCTCTCCCTGCTCACCCCCTCACCCCCCCGTTGTCCGTGTCCATTGGTTAGGCCTATATGCTTGCATATAAGTCCTTTGGTTGATCTTTCCCCCTTGCCCCCACCCTCCCCTACCTTCCCTCCAAGGCCCGACAGTCCAATCAATGCCTCTCCGTCTCTGGATCAGTCCTTGTTCATCAGTTTATGTTGTTCATTATATTCCACAAATAAGTGAGATCTTGTGGTATTTATCCGCTCTCCAGTTCCATCCATGCTGTGGCAAATGGTAAGAGTTCCTTTTTCTTCTTCCTCTTCTTAAAGAATACCTTTCAGCTTTTCATATAATGCTGGTTTGGTGGTGATGAACTCCTTTAGCTTATTCTTATCCGTGAAGCTCTTTATCTGACCTTCCATTCTGAATGATAGCTTTGTTGGATAAAGTAATCTTGGTTGCAAGTTCTTGCTATTCATCTCTTTGAATATTTCTTGCCACTCTCTTCTGGCCTGCATGGTTTCTGTTGAGAAATCAGCTGACAGTCGGATGGGTACTCCCTTGTAGGTAACTGACTGTCTTTCTCTTGCTGCTTTTAAGATTCTCTCTTTATCTTTTGCTCTTGGCATTTTAATTATGATGTGTCTTGGTGTGGTCCTCTTTGGATTCCTTTTGTTTGGGGTTCTCTGCGCTTCCTGGACTTGTAAGTCCATTTCTTTCACCAGGTGGGGGAAGTTTTCTGTCATTATTTCTTCAAAAAGGTTTTCAATATCTTGCCCTCTCTCTCCTTCTGGTACCCCTATAATTCTGATGTTGGTACGCTTGAAGTTGTCCCAGAGGTTCCTTACACTATCTTCATATTTTTTGAATCTCTTTTCTTTTTTCTTTTTCGGTTGGGTATTTTTTGTTTCTTTGCATTTCAAATCTTTGACTTGATTCTTGGGATCCTCTTGTCTGCTGTTGGAGCTCTGTAAAGTATTCTTTATTTCAGTCAGTGTATGCATAATTTCTAATTGGTCCTTTTTCATGACCTCCATGGTCTCACCATACTCCTTGAGGGATTCATTAAATTTATCGGCGGTTTCCATAAAATTCTTGACAAACCTTATAAACGTGGCCTTGAACTCTATATCCAGTCGTCTGTCCTCCTCCGTTTCTGCCAATTGTGACCTGTTTCTTTGTCTCCGCATTTTGGCTGCTTCCCTGTGTTGATAGAGTGTCCCTGCGCGCCAGGTGTCCTGTAGGGCCCAGTGGCTCAGCCTCCCCAGTTACCTGGGGTGGACACTCTTGGTGCACTCTTGGTGCCTCGCTTGTTGTAGGATCACTGGGAGGAATTGACCTCCAGGCCAATTGGCTGTGGGAAGCAGCTGTGTCTGAAGTGGGAGAATGGACCCCCTCTGACCACTGGGTACAGTGGCTCCTGGATCTAAGGAGGTGCTAATTCAGCCCCTGCCTGAGGCCTCACAGCAGGAACTACGAAGAGGCTCAGCTGTGAAGCAATGCAAGCCGCTGCGGGGCCTTGGGCCTTCTCTTGGAAGTTCCGGGTCTGGCTGGCCCGGCTGCAGTTAGGTAATTATCAGGTTGCAAAGTTCTGGGGCATTCACATGCAAAAGCCTCTGCCGCAGCCCGGGTGGGGCGGGGTCTCAGGGAGTCAAAGGGCGGAGAAAGAAGCAATGGCTGATTCTCCGCGCCCGGAGTCGCGCGTCTCAGTGTCCCGGTAACGGCTGCAAGCACCTCCGAGGGAAATCTGCCCCCAAGTTCGCCCGCTGCTGCCTGAGAGAGCAGCCTCTCCCCGTATGAGACCTGGGTCCCCAGAGACTTGCTGGAACCGGAGATCAGAGCAGTCGGGAGCTTGTGATTCAAAAAGACAGCCGCATCCTCAGGTGCCACCCCCTTTCCGCGCGCGCGAGCCGCCGCCGTACCTCTGCACTCAGCCTCCGCAGCTCCTCTGGCTCTCAGCGTGCTTTTCTTTTCTTCTAGTTGTAGAAATTACACTCAGCCAGCCTTCCTGTTGTTTTGGACGATGTTTGCTCCATCCTTTGGGCTAATTTTCAATTGTTGTGGGAGGCGACTATTTCCCGGTGTTTATCTATGCCGCCATCTTAGTTTCTCCTTTTCTAGTTTTATTTTTTAAAATATATTTTTATTGATTTGAGAGAAAGAAACAAACATTGACCGGTTGCCTCCCACACGCACCCCGACCAGGGATCCAGCCTGCAACCTGGGCATGTGCCCTGACCCCGAATCGCATTGGAGACCCTTTGGCGCACTGGATGACGCTCCAAGCAGCTGAGCCACACCTGCTAGAACAAGGATTATGACAAATGGTCTGGTGGAAGGAAAGAGACGTTAGTTTGGATGAAGCACCCATCTTATATAAAAACTGCTGTTTGACGTTTTAACCCTGCTATTCCGGCTTCTGTAAACGCCTGCCTGCTGAAATAATAAGGAAAATAAGACCACTCCCATCCAGAGAGGCCGTACACTATGCCCCAGACAGAGCTGTCAGTGCTGGCGCCAGGCCAGGCCTTGAGATGGGATCTCATGGCCCCTTCCCAGCATTCAGGCCTTCTTTCTCAGAAGGCCTGGGGGTCTCCTTCCAAATCTGGGAGACAAAGGGCTGGAAAAAGTATAAATAGAGTTTCCCCCATGTTGGGGGCTCAGAATTTGAAAGACACATTTTTTTTCTGGGCCTGCTCAGAATTTAATAATAAAATGTAACTCCCTTTCTCTATTTTTTTAAAAAATATATTTTATTGATTTTTTATAGAGAGGAAGGGAGAGGGAAAGAGAGTTAGAAACATCGATGAGAGAGAAACATCGACCAGCTGCCTCCTGCACACCTCCCACTGGGGATGTGCCCGCAACCAAGGCACATGCCCCTGACCGGAATCGAACCCGGGACCCTTGAGTCCGCAGGCTGACGCTCCATCCACTGAGCCAAACCAGTTAGGGCAACTCCCTTTCTCTAAGCGTGGCTTGGTTTTCTCTGGTCTTCAGTAACATGGAGGGTCGTCTAATATACTAATATGGAGGAGATAAGGCATTTACCGTGTACGGAAATGGCTCAGCTTTGTGGGGTGAGAGTGAAACCCAGGGAGGCGACTGTGGTTTGGGACAACTGGGCTTTCTAAGGGGATGCACAGTAGCTCCAGTTGGGCACCGAGGTAGAAGGAGAAAAGAGTGGGTAAGGGGGTGTTTAGTAAGATGCAGGGTAGAGGGGAGGTGGCTCATGGCTGTGAGACTAGTCCATCAACCCCCACTGCTGGAGACCAATTCCAGCATGACAGCAGGGCTGCATTTGGGAATGGCTGAGGGCATTTCCCAAAACCTGAAAAGGGATTATCGCTTGGCTGCCAGACAGTCAGAAGGCATCTTCATCTGCATGTTACTACCTCCTACTGGCCAAACACCTGGACAGCCGTAGGCTAATTCCCCCATTCGGACAAAGTTTCTGTAGACCAGCAGTTCTCAACCTGCGGCTCACGACCCCTTTGGGGGTCGAACGACCCTTTCACAGGGGTCGCCTAAGACCATCGGAAAACACACATATAATTACATATTGTTTTTGTGATTCATCGCTATGCTTTCATTATGTTCAATTTGTAACAATGGAATTGGGGGTCACCACAACATGAGGAACTGTATGAAAGGGTCGCGGCATTAGGAAGGTTGAGAACCACTGCAGTGTATACCCTTTGAAGCGTGTATCTCTGCCTTGCCTCAGGACAAGTTGTGTTAATAAAAAGCGTGGGGTCCTGGGGACAAGGAGAACCTAAGGCCTTAGACTTAAGACCTGAGAACTTCGCTCCTTTAGCTAAGCTCCTCTGACCCCCAATGCCTTTCAAAATTATATTTCGTCTCCGGACTCTTTATTAACCTCTGGACTCTTATTTAACATCTACGCACAGCCTTCTCCAGATTGCTGAACCCTTCTGGATGCTGGGACAAGAACCCCGGCACCCCAGAATAGAGACGGAGGAGGGAACAGGGTCCCAGCGAATTCGAGGAGGGCAGAATGAGTGGGCCCAGTGTCAGTTAAAAAGGAGATCGGCTTACCTGCCACCACCGTCCTGGTGATGTAAGTCTGTGGGGCCCTGTCCAGGCCCGGGCAGCTTCAGTCTTCGGTGGCCAGTCCCAGGACGTCTGGGAGCTCCAAACCGGGTCCAGAGAGTGGCCTCGCTGGGCTGGCTGAGGTCCGCGACCTGGAGGGGCCAGACTGCAGTCTGATTCCCAGGGCCCAGGCGGGGGCCTCGGGTTTGGGCAGGACGTGGCTGTGTCCCTCCTTGTTGCATTGGAAGCATGGGCCCGGAGGAGGCTTAGCCTCGGTTGGAGGACCGGCACTTCCTTTGGGGTTCCTGAGGGTGGTGCTGGGAGCTGGAAGGCCTCCTTCTGGGGCTCCGCCGGGGCCTGGTCTAGCCTGTGCTTTTGGATTCGGGTCTCCTGGTCTCTATCATTAAAGGCCTGAAAGGCCAGGTTAGCAAGGTCTTTCTGAGGGGTTGGTGGGCCCGTGTCTGGTTTTCGAAGTTTATGGCCCAGGTCGGGGGCTGATTGGAATAGAAAATGGGTGTTCGGAAGAAGGGCTCCCTCTGGGGAGGAGTCCAAGGCGGTAAGGTCCTAAGGCCTCCGTGAGGCGGGAGAGGAGGAGAGCTGGCTTCCATCAGGGCCCGAGGGATTCATCAAGTTTGTCAGAGTTGACCACCTCATGGGCAGCGAGACAGGTGGCCATGTGGCTACAGAGCCGGCGCCCTGGAGAATTGACCCGAGAGTCCCATCTCTGGTCAGTTTGGGGGACCATGTCAGCCCCAACCCGGGCTGGCTGCCGGGTCCTGCCTATGGAGGGAATGGGCGTGGTCCTGGGCTGGTAGCCAGCCATGCTGCCCCGCTGGGGTGAGAGAGGAGGACAGGAGGACACAGATGTCATTCCAGGTCAGGCCATAGGACCAGGTCCGGCACTCAGAGTCCTTAGTAAAAGGAATGGTGGGGTCAGTGGGGAGAGGTCAGACGTAGAAAATGGGATATTGCTCCCGGATTATACCCTCAGCCCAGGCACCTCTCAGAGAGGAAGGACGGGAGCTGGAGGCTGGGTGGGCGAGGAGGAGGAGTCTGAAGACAGGGGGGCAGTCGGAGGAGAGACATGAGGGGGGGCTCGGGGACCTCTAGGGGAACGGAGAATCGAGTGATCGGAAGGGCTGAAGGGAGGGTCTGAGGGGCCTGGCGGGTGGGGGGAGGACGGATTAGAAGGCTGAGGGCGGGAAGGTCGGGGTTGGCAGCAGGGGCTTTGAGTGGAGAAGTAGGGTTTGACAAGTAGACGGCCTGGGCGCAGGGGATCTCTGACCACTTCCCATTGCGGTGACAGAAATAGTCTGGGTCCCAGAAAATGTAAAAACCGAAAGTTCCATTCTCAGGCAGGCGTGAATCATTGTCTGATTTTGTTTTCATTTAAATTCGTTTAAAGTATTACGCAAGTCTCCTTTTTTCCCCATTGACCTGCCTTGGCCACCCCCGACCCCCCATTGTCTAGTTTATAGCGTGGCCAGGCAGAATCACAATGGAAGAGAAGGCGCTTTGGCTGGGCCTCTATGGAAAGGCCTACTCCAGCGGTTCTCAACCTGTGGGTCGTGACCCTTTGGGGGTCGAACGACCCTTTCACAGGGGTCGCCTAAGACCATCGGAAAACACATACATAATTACAGATTGCTTTTGTGATGAATCACTATGCTTTAATTATGTTCAATTTGCAACAATGAAAATACATCCTGCATATCAGATATTTACATGACGATTCATAGCAGTAGCAAAATGACAGTTAGGAAGTAGCAACGAAAATAATGTTATGGTTGGGGGTCACCACAACATGAGGAACTGTATGAAAGGGTCGCGGCATTAGGAAGGTTGAGAACCACGGGCCTAGTGTGTTAAGATTACGAAGGAAACATCCCAAAGGCTTGTTGGGGGGCTGGGGGAGGGCAGAAAAAGAATCCCCCATGGTGTAAGTTAGGAAGAGGAATTACTAATTTAAGCAACAAAGGGAGGCCCGGGAAGCTAGACTAGAGGGAGGCCATCCCCACCGTCCAGGCAGGCTCCAGAGGGAGGAAGACAGTCTGATCTGCGAGGCCGGCATCCCTGAGATGAGGGAGACCGCGGGACCTGGTCCCAGGCCCGAGCCCGAGGCCGGACTGGAGAGGCTTCTGACCCAGCGCTAGGTCTTTGAGACGGAAAACGGCCAATCAGAAATCCCGAAGGCTGATCCACGGGTCCCTTGCAGGAACTGAAATGAGCCTGTGTTGAGTGCAGAGTCCGAAATGGGGAGGAGAGGTTCCTGATCCCGCACCCTCCCTGGCGGGGTCGGGAGGGCCCATAAGGGCGGAGGCTTCATCGAGGCCGGTGATCGCCCGTCACCCCAGGAAGATTCAGAGGTCAGCCCAGGACCAGCTCCACTGCCTGCTGCTCTCTGAGTAGCGGACTCGGGGTGGCTGAAGATGGCGCAATGGCTCCCCTTCCCTGTAGAACTGTCCGGGGTTTCGGCACCAAATGTTAGGGTTGCTGAAGGAGGTGTGCATTTATTAGATCATCTGGCAGCCCGAATGGCCCCAGCCCTGTTGCTATGATCTTGCCTCTTCTATCTTTTTTTTTTCCACAATATATTTTATTGATTTTTTACAGAGAGGAAGGGAGAGGGATAGAGAGTTAGAAACATTGATGAGACAGAGACATCAATTCAGCTGGGGGTGTGCAGGAGGCAGCTGATTGATGTTTCTCTCTGTAGAAAATCAATAAAATATATTTTAAAAATAAAGATAAAAAAAAATAAAAAGGCAAGGCTGTGGGGAGCAGGGTGCCCTTGAAAGATGAGCTGAAGGAGGGGTGGGAGGGTGGGATATGACATGACCCAGGAGAAGAGAGGCCCCCAGAGTGGGACAGCATGTGCAAAGGCCCTGAGGAGGAGCACATCTGCTGTCGAGGAGAGCAAGGCAGCCGGTATCCTTTCCTCTCTCTCTAAAAGGTACGATTTGGGCCCTGGCTGGTTTGGCTCAGTGGATAGAGCGTCGGCCTGCGACATGAAAGGTCCCAGGTTCGATTCCAGGTCAAGGGCATGTACCGTGGTTGCGGGCACATCCCCAGTCGGGGGTGTGCAGGAGGCAGCTGATCGATGTTTTTCTCTCATTGATGTTTCTGACTCTCTGTCCCACTCCCTTCCTCTCTGTAAAAAAATCAATAAAATATATTTAAAAAAATAAATAAATAAAAGGTACGATTTGGGACTGCTCCTCCCCTGCTCAAATCCCTGCCAAGATCCCTGACCCCGGGCCTGCCCTCCGCTGGCTGGGGGGACCTTCTCACCCTCCCTCCCTCGCTTTCTCACCCCTCTGTAGGGTGTCCTTCGAATCCAGCTCAGTTCTGACACCGTCAGCACGGAGATCGCCTCAGGCCACACAGGTTAAGGGCTCGGTCCCATGACTGTTCTCACCTGGATGCCAACCACAAGTCCAGGTTGTCACCTGTGCTTCTGGCCGAGCAGCTGTAACTCAGAGGTTCCCACCCCTGCTTCCGTTTCCAGGGTTCCAGGAGAGCATGCTGCTTCTTTTTTTCAATCCTCACCTCAAGGACATTTTTTCCATTGATTTCTAGAGAGAGTGGAAGGGAGCGAGGAGAGGAGAAAGAAGGGGGGGGGGAGAGAGAGAGAGAGAGAGAGAGAGAGAGAGAGAGAGAGAGATCGACATGAGACACATCAATTGGTCGTCCCCTCCACCCCCCTACCCAGCACACACTCCTCCTGAGTGGGGAACCTGCAACCCAGGTACGTGCCCTTGACCTGGAATGGAACCCTTTGGTCCGCAGGCCGACGCTCTAATCACTGAGAAAACTGGCCAGGGCGAGCCTGCTGCTTTTTTTTTAAATATATTTTTATTGATTTCAGAGAGGAAGGAAGAGGGAGAGAGAGATAGAAACATCGATGTTGAGAGAGAATCATGGATCGGCTGCCTCCTGCACGCCCCCCACTGGGGATCGAACTCGGGCGTGTGCCCTTGACTGGAATCGAACCTGGGACCTTTCAGTTTGCAGGCTGATGCTCTATCCACTGAGCCACACCAGCCAGGGCTAACAACAGTATTGCTTGCTCCCTTGAATTCAGGCCAACCAGGCCATAACTTCGGCCTAAACCAAGCTCATCGAACACTTAAAAAAGCCATGTATGCCCTGGCCGGGCAGCTCAGTGGGTTAGAGGTTGTCTCAATACACCAAGGTTGTGGGTTCCACCCCTGGTCAGGGCACATACAAGACTCCATCAGTGAATGCATACAGAGTGGAACAACAAATCGCTGTTCCTCTCTCTCTCCCTCTCTCTCTCTCTCTCTCTCTCTCCCTCTCTCTCTCATCAATAAATGCTATTTTTTTAAGTGTGTATTTTCTCGAGAAGGCACATGGCTCAGGAACGCCGGACACCACCTCAGCACGGCGTTTGTGGGCCGTTTTTAACAGCGGTCACCAGCAAAACCCGCAGGAATGTGAAGCACGTGGCTCTAAACGGACCGTGAAAAGACACTTGTTTAAAGTCTGGGAGCTGGACGGAGAGGCCGAGCTTCACCTCGGCCGACCCCAGCTGGGAATGTGCGCGTTGGGCAACTCGGATTTTTTTTTTTTTCTGCCCCTCTGTGCACGTCTGGGAATGACGGGTGACGTTCCGGTGCTGACAAAAGCACAGTATTTATTTTGGGATTTTTATGTGTTTGCCTCACACATAGGAAATCGGCAAGTGATGAGGATCGGCTGTTGAACGTCACAACCAGGATATTGACATGGATACGGTCAAGGCCGTTCCCATCCATCACCTTTCATAGCCGCCCCCACTTTCTCTACTCCCACCCCCTCAGTGGCCCCTGCGGCCACAGATCTGTTCTGCATTTCTGGGATTTTGTCATGGGAATCACATAGTCCCTGGCCGGGGAGTTCAGTAGGTTAGAGCGTCCTCCTGGTACAGCAAGGTTTCGGGTTTGATCCCTGGTCAGGGCACATACAGGAAGCAACCAGTGAGTGCATAAATAAGTGGAACAACAACTCTAGCTGGTTTGGCTCAGTGGCTAGAGCGTCAGCCTGCAGACTGAAGGGTCCTGGGTTCCATTCTGGTCAGGGCACATGCCCAGATTGCGGGCTCGATCCCCAGTAGGGAGCGTGCAGGAGGTAGCTGATCAATGATTGTCTCTCATCATTGATGTTTCTTTTATTTTTTTTTTAAATTGTTGGTGTTTCTTTTTTTTAAAATATATATATATTTTAAAATATATTTTTATTGATTTCAGAGAGGAAGGGAGAGGGAGAGAGAGAGATAGAAACATCAATGATGAGAGAGAATCATTGATCGGCTGCCTCCTGCACACCCCACACTGGGGATCGAGCCTGCAACCTGGGCATGTGCCCTGACCGGGAATCAAACCATGACCTCCTGGTTCAGATGTGGACGCTCAGCCACTGAGCCATGCCAGTCGCGCTCCTCATTGATGTTTCTATCTCCCTCTCCCTCTCCCTTCCTCTCTGAAATAAATAAATAAATAAATAAATAAATAAATATTTTTTAATAAAAATATATTTTTTAAAAAATAAGTGGAACAACAAATCTCTATCTCTGTCTCTCTCAAATCAATAAAATTAAAATAAATAAATAAATGGAATCACATGGCATATAACTCTTTGGGATCCATTTAAACTGTACAATTTAATGGGTTTTAATCCTATATAATAAAGAGTTAATATGCTAATTAGACTGGACAGCTGAATGACCTTCTGGACTAAGCCAGGGCTACGAGGGGCCGAGAAGGCCGAGCCCCTTGCACAAATTTCATGCATCGGGCCTCTAGTATATTCAAAGTTGTGTACCATCATCATAATCAATTTTATTTTAAAAAATTTTTAAACATTTTACTTATAGAGGAACATGGATGAGGGTTATATTGGATTTTTAAAAATACGTTTTTATTGATTTTAGAGAAAGAGAAAAGGAGAGCGATAGAGAGATAGAAACATTCACGAGAGAAAAACGTTGATCCTCCTGCACGGCCCTCACAGGGGATCGAGCCCGAAACCTGCCCTGACCAGGAATCGAACTGGTGACCTCTCTGGTGCATGGATCGGCGCTCAACCACTGAGCCACACCAGCGAGGCCATAATCAATTTTAGAATATTTTTACCACCCCACACCCCTTAGCCATCACTCCCCAATCTCTGTACTCCCCCAGCCCCTGGCCAGCACTAATCTGCTTTCTGCCTATTCTGGACATTTCATAGAAATGGAATCACACAATCGATGGTCGTCCGTGTCTAGTTTCTTTCACTCAGCCTAACGTTTCCGGGCTTCATCCATGTTGTAGCATCAACCAGAACTTCCTTCCTTTTCAGGGCTGAATACTATTCCATTGTATGGATGGACCACTTTTTTTTTTTTTTTTACCACATTTTTTTTTATCCATTCATCCATTGATGGATCAGGCTTGATTCTTTATTCTTTTAACTTTTTTTTTTAAATACTTTTTTATTGATTTCAGAGAACAAGGGAGAGGGAGAGAGAGAGAGAAACATCAATGATGAGAGTCATTGATTGGCTGCCTCCTGCACGTCCCTACTGGGGATCGAGCCCACAACCCGAGTATGTGTCCTTGACTAGAATCGAACCCAAGACTCTTCAATTCACAGGCTGATGCTCTATCCACTGAGCCAAACCAGCCAGGGCAGTGGCCGGCAAACTGCGGCTCGCGAGCCACATGCGGCTCTTTGGCCCCTTGAGTGTGGCTCTTCCACAAAATACCGACTTCTGCACATGGGCCACAAAGTTTCAATCGCACTGTACGTGCGCGCCCACATGTGGTATTGGCTGACCACTGAGCTAGGGCTCTTTTAACTTTTTATTTATTTATTTTAGAGAGAGGGGAGAGAGAGAAGGAGGGAAAAAGTGAGAGAGAGAGAGAGGGAGGGAGGGAGAGGATAAAACATGAATTCATTGTTCCACTTATTTTTTTTTAATACACTTTATTGATTTTTTACAGAGAGGAAGGGAGAAGGATAGAGAGTTAGAAACATCGATGAGAGAGAAACATCAAACAGCCGCCTCCTGCACATCCTACTGGGGATGTGCCTGCAACCAAAGTACATGCCCCTGACCGGAATCGAACACGGGACCTTTCAGTCCGCAGGCCAACGCTCTATCCACCGAGCCAAACCGGTTTCGGCTGTTCCACTTATTTATGCATTCATTGATTGATTCTTGTCTGTGCCCTGACTGGGGATGAAACCCACACCTTAGTGTATTGGGATGACGTTCTAACCAACCGAGCTACCCAGCCAGGGCTAGGGCTTAACTCTTTTTTGAAAAATATTCATATTGATTTTTAGAGAGAAACAAAGGAGAGGGAGAGAGAGAAACATCGATGTGAGGACAAAACATTGATTGGTTGCTCCTGCACACCCCCCAGTGGGGATCAAGCCTGCAACCCAGGCATGTGCCCCGACCAGAATCGAACCAGCAACCCGTTGGTGTTCGGGATGACACCCAACCACCTGAGCCATAGCGGCCAGAGCTAGGGCTTGCCCCTAAGGTCTGAAACAAAGCAGAGAGGATGAGGAAGATCAGTCGCCATCTTTCCTTCATACTAAAATATGCGTATTAATAATGCCTGTTTTTGCTTTTTTATTTTTTCAAAATATGTACCGAAATACTGGCTTAGTCATCCTTGCTGGTCGTGCCACTGCCGGCTGTGCTCTGCTGCTTGTACTGGCTGATCATCAGTTTTCTAGCTCAGAGAAGCGAGGATCTGAAATCTCAAAGACAAGCATTTACTGATTCTCATTAAGTGCAGGTGCCGTTTTAAGTACTTGACTCATTCGACCCTCCCCACAGCCCCATGGAGAGGGACGGCTACTATTGGCCCCATTTGACAGATGGGATAACCGAGGCTTTCCCCAGAGGCTGGACAGCCAGTGAGTAGGGAAGCTGAATTTGAACCCAGGCCCTCCGGCTTCAGCGGCCTCCTTGTGCTCACAACTCCAATAAATTCCACAAAGGGAGTCAGCCTCCGGGAGGTCATGCGTCACCGCCAGAGGCTGACAAGTCTGTCATTTCATGTTCAAAGATTCGGCGATTCTAAGGCTTCCTGGATACCAAGGGACATGTGGACGGGTGACATGGCATCTGGGATTTGCTTCACCGTGAATGCAGGCGTGGGCATTGGATGGGGTATGAGGGCACAGGGCTAGCCAATAACAAACGAACAAACAGCAAATGAAAGGAAATAAATGAAGAGGACACTCAGTCTTCCAGGTCAGGCTTTCGCACTGAGATCCTCGGGCCACTGAAGGCGAGAGGACGCCCTGGCTGCGCACAGACCTGCTTCCTCCCTGGATCTGCCACTCCCTGGCTGTGTGGCCCCGGAGACGGGACTTCAGGCCCTCCACCTGCCCAGTGAGGGAGACGCCCCGACCTCCTTTGAGAGCCTGCGCATCCAGGGCGGAGTGCAGAACCTGACCTGCAGCAAGAATTCAACAAAAGACAGCTGGATGGCCTTGGGGGGGGGGGGGGCTTCACCTCTCTGTGCCTCAGTCTCCTCATCTGTAGAATGGGATCCTCCGGGCCTTTTATTGGGAGGATGCTTGCGAGGGCCCTAAGGCAGGACTGTGCCTGGTAATGTCACGGGAAAGGGACAGGCCCGGAGCTGGTCTGCCTCGGGCCGGCCTGCGGTGTGTGGGCTCTTGACCTCGTGCAGGAGAGATTTCACAACATGAGTCCAGGTGATGGTGAGAGTGTGTTCATTAAAGCGGGGACAGTGACACAGGAAGGGCTTAGCATAGAACAGTGGTTCTCAACCTTGGCTGCACATTAGAATCACCTGGGAATCTTTTTAAAATCCTGATTTCTGGGCCTCATCCTCCGGCAATTCTGTTTCTTTGTTACTAACGTGGTGGCCCCACCCCATCACAAAGAAAGAGAATTTCCGGAGGACGAGGTCCAGAAATCAGGATTTTACAAAGATTCCCAGGTGATTCTCATGTGCAGCCAAGGCTGAGAACCACTGGCCTAGAAGAAGCTACAGGAAATGGGGCTGCTTTGGCTGACTGGGTAGTCAAAGTCACGGTGACAGGCGTGAGGCAAGGTGGGCTGCTGTCAGCTCACTGGGAAGTCAGAGAAACGGGGGCCTGCTGAGTGAGGGGGCGGCCGCCAGAGGGGCGGAGGAGGGTGTGACATCACTGTCTACTGTAAAAATATTCTCCTGGGGGCAGGGAGGCGACTGCGATCGATCGATCGTCCAGGTGGCAGCAGGCAGGGTGGTAGCTGTGGGGGCGGGGCTTCTGAAGAATTTTGCAGGTTAAGTGAACGGGATTTCCTGCTGCTGGGGATGTGAATGGGAGAAATAAAGGAGACTCAGGCATCCTTTCAAAGTTTGACGCGCTTGGGCCTCACCAGGTAGCCACACACAGGTGCCTGACCCGGGCTGTCAGCCGGGGGCGGGATTGCATCACCAGGAGGGAAGGGCAGGGCAGGCCTGGCTCATCCTGACAAGACACAGGCTCCCAGCCAGCCTTGTCTTTCGACTCCCATTTTTCCCTCTGGGCTGGGCTGGCCCCCCCCCCCCACCCGTCCCCAGGCCAGAACAAAAGTAATCTCTCCCATCTCCACTTTGAATCATTCTCAACCAGGTTGATGAGGCTCCCACACCCTCCTCCAGGCCTGTCTGCCCTCAGGTCGCTGATCACTACTAACAGATGCTATATCTCGCTATCTCGGCTGTTCTGTGCCCGAGGTGAGATATAGATCCAGTCTCCCACCCTGTGTGCACGTGTGGTATGCGAGAACACGGGCCCTTCCCAAGCTCCGACTCCCTCTCCCGCCCGGTGGGAATAGGAGGGGCCATCTGTAGGTGCACTGTGGGCCCTTGGGAGTCTGGCCAGCTCTTTGGTCAAGGAACAGCCAAAAAGGAACTTCCCAGATCGTAAACAGCTGGTGTTTTGATGTCACACAGCTTGCACGCAAGCACATCCACCCTGCACGCCCGATTCATCGCCCTATTTGCTTTGTTGTCTGGACTCTTTATAACTCTGTATTGAAAAAGCCTGTGTTGCCCTAGCCGGTTTGGCTCAGTGGATAGAACGTGGGCCTGCAGACTGAAGGGTCCCCGGTTTGATTCCGGTCAAGGGCACATGCCTGGGTTGCAGGCTCAATTCCCAGTAGGGGGCGTGCAGGAGGCAGCCGATCAATGATTCTCTCTCATCATTGATGTTTCTATCTCTCTCTCTCCCTTCATCTCTGAAATCAATAAAATATTTTATATATATATATATAAAAGCTTGTGTTGTGGAGACTTCCCTGGCAGGCCGCCCCGTGTGCACGTAAGTCCTAATAAACTCATGTCTTTCACAGTCAGTCCTCCAGGTTATTTCTTTGGAATCAGCAAGCAACATCCGGAGGCCTTCCTGGACCTCAACTCTTTGCAAAACAGTGCGTAACCTGTCTCCTTTCCCCATTTTTGAGGACTTCTGAAGCTCTTTAGACCACTGTCTCATTCAGTGGTTTGTATTTTTTTTTTATTGATTTGTGGGAGTTCTTTACATATTGTGGCTAATGATCAGTGTTAGCTACATGTGTTGCGAATATCTTCTCACAACTCGTGGCTCCCGTTTTCATTTTGTTTACCGTCTCTGCTGATGTCCTACTTGCTCTGCAGTCTTCTCTTTTATGGTTTGTATTTATTGTATCCTAAGACATCTTTCTCTACAATACCACCATAAAAAGGGATAAGAAAGTGCTTGACATACTCCTTTGGAATCATCTCCAAGGTAAGAAACTTGTGAGATCAATATGCTGTCATTTATATTAAAACCGTGGGAAGAGGAAGACAGTGTGTGTGTGTGTTCATCTTGCTTCTCTATGAATAATTTATCTCTGGAAAGATAACAAGAAATTGGTTCTACGAGTTGATGGTTGGGGGATAAAGATTCAGGGGCACAGTTATTTTTTAATCCCCCCCAAAGATATGTTTTTATTGATATTAGAGAGACAAGAAGGGAGAGGGAAAGAGAGAAACATCAGTGTGAGGGAGAAACGTTGAATGGTTGCTTCTTGATTGATTGGTATATGCCTCGACTGGGGATTGATTGAAACCAAAACCTAGGTATGTGCCCTGACCAGGAACTGAACCCAAGACCGTTCAGTGCACGGGATAATTCTCCAGCCAACTGAGCCACGTGGGCCAGGGCAGGGGCACTGCTTTTTCACTGTATCCACTTTTGTAACTTTTGAACTTTGAAACCATGGAATGAATTACCTTTCAAAAACTGAACTAATTAATATTATATTTAATACAACAATCTTTCATAAAACTCTTTGCCCCTGTTTTCCTCTCAACATTTTTTAAAAATATATTTTATTGATTTTTTACAGAGAGGAAGGGAGAGGGATAAAGAGTTAGAAACATCGATGAGAGAGAAACATGGATCAGCTGCCTCCTGCACATCTCCCACTGGGGATGTGCCCGCAACCCAGGTACATGCCCTTGACTGGAATCGAACCCGGGACCCTTCAGTCTGCAGGCCGACGCTCTATCCACTGAGCCAAACCGGTTAGGGCCATCTGAACATTTAAAAATATACATATTTTTATTGATTTTAGAGAGAGGAAGGGAGAGGGAGAGAGAGAGAGATAGAAACATCAATGATGAGATAGAAACACTAAATTGGCTGCCTCCTGCACATCCCCTACCGGGGATCGAGCCTGCAACCCCTACATGTGCCCTGACCAGGAATCGAACCGCCAACTTCTCAGTGCATGGGTCGGCACTCACCTACTGAGCCACACCACCTGGCCTCCTTTCAATATGTTGTTTTGTACCGTTAGGTCTTCTGTCCCCCGGAGATGACTTTTGTGTGTGGTATAAGGTAGAGCTTCCATCTCCCACCCCATGTGGATAACCCACAACCTTCCTCCATGATCCGAAGGGTGACTTCTGTCACCCAGCACATCTCCCTGGGGCGGTCCTGGCCAGGGAGCTCGGCTGGCTAGAGCATTGTCCTGATACACTAAGGTTGACAATGCAAATAGCTACTTTGGTTATACAAAAACCTGAGGACCTGCTGGGCCTCGAGCAGGCACTCGGCCACCCTTTCAGCAGCTTCCCTGTAGGGGGGCTTTCTCAGGCCCCTCCCTGTCCCCCCCCACCCCGTCCCCCACTTAATCACCGGGGTTCCTGCGAAGCCCAGTTCCGGCAACGCCCGTGTTGTGGTCCAGGGGTGGCCAAGGCTCAATCCAGCCTCAGAATATGCCTCTTTGACAATCATGTGTTAATAACAAATGCTTAAGAAAACAGTAAAACAGCAGAAGACTTCACGTTATAAAAACCCCAGCCCTGCTGAAACCGGTTTGGCTCAGTGGATAGAGCGTCGGCCTGCGGACTGAAGGGTCCCGGGTTCAGTTCCGGTCAAGGGCATGTACCTGGGTTGCGGGCATATCCCCAGTGGGAGATGTGCAGGAGGCAGCTGATCGATGTTTCTCTCTCATCGATGTTTCTAACTCTCTATCTCTCTCCCTTCCTCTCTGTAAAAAATCAATAAAATATATTAAAAACAAAACAAAACAAAAAACCCAGCCCTGGCCGGGTAGCTTCTGGTTCAATCTCTGATCAGAATCAGCCAATGAATGCATACACACACTGAATGGAACAACACATCTCTCTCTAAAAATCAATCAATAAAAAATTAAAACGAATTCTATGTTGTTAATGTCTCTTTTTTTTAAATGTATTTTTATTGATTTCAGAGAAGAAGGGAGAGGGAGAGAGAGATAGAAACATCAATGATGAGAGAGAATCACTGATTGGCTGCCTCCTGCGGATCGAGCCTGCAACCTGGGCATGTGCCCTTGACTGGAATCGAACCCTGGACCCTTCAGTCCGCAGGCTGATGCTCGAGCCACTGAGCCAAGCCGGCTAGGGCCCAACGTCTCTTGAAAAGTCAGAAGATCTAGCCACGCTGGGCGCACATTTGCACACGGACAGGCAGCTGCAGTGAGGGAAGCCGCAGGTGGGCTCCACCTCGCAGGCCCACCACCTGCCGAGGCCTCAGGGTGCTGGGTGGTGCACCTGCCTTCTCCCTCCCAGCAGCCAGCGGCCTCGCTTCCCACAGTCCCTGAGAAGATGGACGCATCGGAAAAAGAATCGCCCTGACCTCCCATCACCCCACCCGCCTGGGTGCCCACCACACTGCCTTCCCGTCATTCTTAGGAACGAGCCAGCAGCTCCTCATGTCCCCAGGGCACCCCTCCCTTCCCCCTCCTCCTCCCCCCACCACGCTTTCCCACATCTTTGGTCGGGTTTCCCCTTGTCTATGGCACCATTCCCATCAGCATAAAAATGCTGCGATATTGTCCATTTCAAACAAAAACACCTCCTTGCTCCCACACCCCACACCAGCTGCTGCCCTGTCTCTGCCTTTTCCCAGGGGCTTTTGGGACTGGCGTCCCAGTCCTCACCCCCATTTCTGCAGAAGCCCCTCTGGTCGGTTTCCCCCTCACCACTCCACCGGCCCTGCTGGGTCCCTGCTCACCACCCCTCTTAGGAAATCCAGTGGCTTTTCTCGGGCCTTCTCTTATTTGACCACTCAGAAACATTTTACCTTTTTCTTTTTTAAAGAAATGAATTAATTAACTAATTTATTTATTTATTTTAACCCTCACCCAAGGACTGAGGATAATTTTTCCACTGATTTTTAGAGAGGAAAGGGGGAAGAGAGAGAGAGAGAGAGAGAGAGAGAGAGAGAGAGAGAGAGAGAGAGAGACATCGATGTGAGAGCAAAACATTGAATTCGGCTGTCTCCTGCCTCGGCTGCCTCAGCTCTTTGGGGTTACCTGGGCCCCCAACCAGGAATCGATCCCAAAACCCGGGCATGTGTCCTGACCAGGAGTTGAACCTGAAACCTCTCAGTGTGTGGGGCAATGCCCAACCAACTAGCCACACCGGCCAGAGCCAGAACTTCATTCCTCTTTGTGGCTGACGAGTAATTCCATTGTGTGGCTCTCGCCGAGATCTTATTTATACACCATCAGTTAGTTAATGGGCGTCCTCTCTCCCTCCCTCTCTCTCTTTCTCTCTCTCTAAAATAAATGAATAAATAAATTAGTGACTGGTACTGCTATGAACATTCACATGTAAGGTTTTTGTGTGAAGACAGGCTTTTGTTTTCTTGGGCTCACATAGCGATTCTATGCATAAATTTTATTTCTCTTGGCTAAGCAAGTAGAAGTGGGATTGCTGAGTCATAGAGTGAGTGTAATGTTTAACCTCATAAGAACCTGCCAGACTGTTTGCGGGAGAGGCTGCACCATTTTGCACGCCTACCTGCAACAGAAGTCGGGGGGGGGGGGCGGGCGGGGGGAGCCCACGCCAGTCGCACAGGTAGTTAAAGGAGCCGTTCTAACCGAGCTCAGTGATCGCAACAGCAGTTAAGGTGCGAACACTCTCTCTTCCTGAACTCTGGACCAGGCTGCTCCTTCTGCGTCATTGTCTGAGGTCTCCTCTTTCGCCCCCACTCAGCCACCATCTCAGCTGACCTCATGGTGAGGCAAAGAGAGAAACATCAATAATGAGAGAGAATCATTGATTGTCTGCCTCCTGCACACCCCCTACTGGGGATCGAGCCCTTGACTTGATTGAACCCAGGACCCTTCAGTCCACAGGCCGATGCTCTATCCACTGAGCCAAACGAGGTAGGGCATTATTGCTGTTTCTATCTCTCCCTCTCCCTTCCTCTCTGAAATCAATTAAAATAAATAAATAAATAAATAAATAAATGCACACACACACACACACACACACACACACTCTCTCTCTCTAGAGACCCGGTGCATGGATTTGTGCACTGGTAGGGGGCATGGCCTGTGGGGACCAGCCCACTGTCGGAGCGTGCTGAGCAGCTGTGGACCCGCCCTCTGAGCAGCTGCTGAATGAGGAAATTAGTCTGAGCTGATATTTTGGGGTAATGTCTTGGGTAAAGGTGTGTTTTGTATCCTGGAGGAACCTGGCAGAGAGCTTTGCACCCCAAAGCCACTCGGTGAATGTCCTTGATGTGTGATGCCAGGCCGGTGACACCATCAGGGATGTTCAGAGTAGCCGTGCTCCAGGATACTCAGCCATCAGGACAGCCTCCCTGGGGTCCACAGTCACATCCCCTCTTGCCATCCACCCATGCCAGCTCCCTGCACTCTTTCTAGAACACACCTTAGAGGGCCTGCATCAGCTGGTGGGGTCAGGCCAGTGTCTGGATTGTCTCAGGTATTTGATAGGTGCAGAGACTTGGCCTCACCCTGGGCCTGCTAGCGGCTGCTCCCCTGGGTCAGTGCACCTCATAGTGACTGGTCGACTGGTCGTTCTGGTCATTCCACCATTCAGTCGCTGGGCTTTTATATATATACTAGAGGCCCGGTGCACAAAAATTTGTGCACTTGGGGGGGAGAGGGGCCCCTCAGCCCGGCCTGTGCCCTCTCGCAGTCTGGGACCCCTTGGGAGATAACGACCTGCTGGCTTAGGCCTGCTCCCAGGTGGCAGAGGGCAGGCCCAATCCCTAGGTGTAGCCCCTGGTTGGGCTCAGAGCAGGGCCGATTGGGGAGTTGGGGCGCTGCCCCCTGTCATACACAGAGCAGGGCAATCGGGAGGTTGTGATGCCACCCTCAGTCACACTCAGGGTAGGGCCTATTGGAGGGTTGGGGCACCGCCCCCTGTCACACTCAAGGCAGAGTTGATGGGGAGGTTGTGGTGCCACCCCCTGTCACGCACAGAGCAGGGCCGATCAGGGGGTTGGGCAGCTCCCCCCCATCACGCACAGAGCAGGGCCCATCAGGGGGTTGGGGAGCTCCCCCCTGTCACTCACAGAGTAGGGCCAATAGGGGAGTTGGCACACTGCCCCCTGTCACACACAGAGCAGGGCGGATCAGGGGGTTGGGGCGCTGCCCCCTGTCATGCTGATCCCGGTGCTGGGAGGCCTCGCAGCTCCGCTGATCCCAGTGCTGGGAGGCATATTACCCTTTTACTATATAGGATAGAGGCCTGGTGCACGGGTGGGGGCTGGCTGGTTTGCCCTGAAGGGTGTCCTGGATTAGGGTGGGGGTCCCCACTGGGGTGCCTGGCCAGCCTGGATGAGGGGATGATGGCTGCAGCTGGTCACACACCCTTCAGGGTGGGGGTCCCCACTGGGGTGCCTGGCCAGTCTGGGTGAGGAGCTGAGGGCTGTTTTCAGGCTGGGACTGAAGCTCCCAACTGCTCCTTTTTTTTTTTTTTTTTTTTAATTCTGGGCCAGCTTTAGCTCTGAGGCTCCAGCTCTTAGGTCTCCGCTCCTGAAAGCAGGTATCTGGTTTGTTTCGGTTCTCGAAACTCTGTATCAACTCCAGCTCTGAGATCCCAGCTGGCTGAAAGCTGGTTTCTGGGGTTTTGTTTAGCATCTATATTTGTTACAATGTTTGAAACTGCAGGCTCAGAGGCCTGCCGTCACTGAAGCAAGCAAGCCTCATGTTAGTTTCAAGCTGCCTGGCTGCCGGCCACCATCTTGGCTGACAGTTAATTTGCATATCACCCTGATTAGCCAATGGAAAGGGTAGCAGTCATACACCAATTACCATGTTTCTCTTTTATTAGTGTAGATACTAGAGGCCCGGTGCACAAAATTTGTGCATGGCGGGGAGTGGGGGGGGGGGGTCCCTCAGCCCGGCCTGCACTCTCTCACAATCCAGAACCCCTCAGGGGGTGTCCGACTGCCGGTTTAGGCCCGATCCCACAGGACATCCCTCCCGCAATCCAGGACCACTGGCTCCTAACTGCTCACCTGCCTGCCTGATCACCCCTAACCCCTCTGCCTGCCTGATAGTCCCTAACCACCTCTGCCTCGGCCCCCGCCACCGCTTAATTGGGAAGGACGTCCAGAATGATGTCTGGAAGGTTGTTTGGCTCTCCAGTCTAATTAGCATATTATGCTTATATATATATATATATATATATATATATATATATATACATATATATATATATATATATATATATATATATATAAAATGTGTGTGTGCATGTGTGCGCGCGCGCGTGTGTGTGTAAATCCTTCCTGTGACTCTTGCCTTACACAGTAAACCCAGTGTTCTCATCACAGCTGATCTGGCCTGTGTATCCTGACTTCTTCCTGCTCCCTCCAGCCCCACTATTTTCTGAACACATCGCCTCCTCTCTCCCTTTTGCTCACTCTGTTCCAACCACGCTGGCCTCCTTGCATGTGCTGCCTCAGGGCCTTTGCACTTGCTGTTCCCTCTGCTTGGGACACTCTTCCTCTAAACTTTCCATGGTTCACTTTCTCCCTCCCTTAATTTCAGTTCAGCGTCACCTCCTCCAGAGAGGCCTCCCGACCACCCATAGAACACCGTGCCCTCTGCCAGGCTTCCCGCCCCCTCACTCTGCTTTGCCTCCATGGCCCTCCTCACTTCCTGTCAAAAAGATATGCCCAGGAGCCCTAGCCGGTGTGGCTCAGTGGATAGAGTGTTGGCCTGTGGACTTAAGTGTCCCAGGTACAATGCCAGTCAGGGGCACATACCTCAGTTACAGGCTCCTCCCCAGCCCGGGCCCTGTTCAGGGCTTGTGCAGGAGGCAACCAATCGATGTATTTCTCTCACATTGGTATTTCTGTCTGTTTTTCCCTCTCTCTAAAAACCAATGGAGAAATATCCTCGAGTGAAGATTAAAAAGAAAAAGAAAAAAAGCTATGTCCAGGTGAACATGATTTTACTTGGAAAAAAGTCTTTGCAGATGCCATGAAGTTAAGTATGTTGAGATGAGATCGTGCTAGATTACCCTGGTGGGCCCTCGGTCCAAGGACAGTGTCCCTATTGGAGACAGAAGAGGAGATGCAGACGTAGAGGGAATGGCCAGAGATGGGAGCGATGCACTACGAGCCCAGGAACATGGGAGTCACCAGCAGCTGGAAGAAGCCAGGAAGGGTCCTCCCAGAGCCCTGGAGGGAGCATGGCCCTGCCCACACCTTGATTTCAGACTTCCGGCCTCCAGGCCTGGAGGGAATCCATTTCTTCTGTTCTAAGCCACCCAGTGCGTGGTCGCTTGTTACAGCAGCCACAGGAAACTGATACAGTTCCCCTGTCCTAACGACCTCAGCATATTCCTCCACCGGCTCCTTCCCGGGGCCCATCCCGGGGTGAGCTCACCTCCCACCCCATCACCTGGCTGCAGACCCGAGCCTCAGCCTGGACACCTCCCATACTGTGACCCGCCACAAGCGGTCGGTCTCAAAGCCCTGTTGCTTTAAGCCACGAAGTTTGTGGGCATTCGTACAGCAGCCATAAGAAACCAATACACTGTCACAGTGATCGTCTCTGTAAAGGACTCCCCTCCAAGCCTCTGTTCCCCTGTGTCATGATCATCAGAGCTAGCACTCCTGTCCCCCTCTGCAGACACCTCCAGTGTCTCCGACAGGCCGTGCACACAGCAGGCGCCTAATGTCTGCCGAGTGAATGCATGCTCACTATCCTAAACTCTCCCATGAGTGACTCATTCAATTCCCAAGCGCACCCTGTGAGACAGAAACTGTTATCGATCCATTTTCCAGATGAAGCAACTGAGGCAGGCAGGAGAGGTGAAGTGACTTACCCAAAGGTCTCCCAGCAGGGATGTGGTGGAGCTGGGAGACTGAGGGAGGCTGCGTCACATTCATGAGAGCTGCCAGGATGACTGGTATAGTTCTCAGCTTGCCAAGGGCGCCTGTCACGGATGCAGCCGGACGCCATCACTGCTCTCAGTGGGCACGGGCTTGGGGGGAGGGGGCGGGGGGGGGGGGGGGAAGAGCAGAGCACTGCCACCAGAGGGCACCAGACACACAGGGGTGTTTTCTCATCACAAGGGCCAGAAGGCCACTTGCTGGCATTTGGTGGAGGGGCCGACAGCCTGGCCATGCCAGGGACAGACTGCCACGTGAAGAACTGTCCGCCCGGGGCCAGCAGTGCCACTGCGGGAACCACTGCACACTGGGCCCCGCGCCTGCCCTTGCAACAACCGTCCGAGCTAGTGGTTAAAATAAAACAAGGATTCCGCAGCCGCCTGCCTGGGCTCAGAAGCAGCCAGAACAGCCCAGCCAGTGTGGCTCAGTGATTGAGCATTGACCTATGAACCAGGAGGTCATGGTTCGGTTCCCAGTCAGGGCACAGGCCCAGGTTATGGGCTCGATCCCCAGTGTGGCGTGTGCAGGACAGCTGATCAATGATTCTCATCATTGATGTTTGTTTTTCTCTCCCTTCCTCTCTCTGAAATCAATAAACACATATTTTTTTAAAAAAACAATGCTTTAAAACAAAAACAGCCCTACCCGGGTTGGCTCAGTGGATAGAGCATCAGCCTGTGGACGAAGGGTCCAGGGATCGATTCCGGTCAAGGGCACGTACCTCGGTTGCAGGATCCTCCCTGGCCCGGGCCCTGATCAGGGTGCCTGCAGGAGGCAACCCATCAATGTTTCTCTCACATCGATGTTTCTGTCTTTCCCTCTCTCTTCTACTCTCTCTGCAAATCAATGAGAAAAAAAACACACAAAAAACTAGCTCAGAACAAACCTGGCTCAGCCAGACCAGCTCTGTGACCTCAGGCGAGTCTTTGAACCTTCCTGAGCGCGTCTGAAAAATGAGGGAGCATCTCTCCCTCGTAGCTGAGGAGTGAGTAAGGTAACAGTGTCAACGCTTAGAGCGACGCCTGGGCGATAATCAGTGATGTTGCGTGTTCGCTGTGAATATTAGTATCTGAGTAGCAAGCGCTCGGGTCTAAACCTGTCACCCCTTCCAGTCCGGGGCCTCTGTGGCAGGGGCAGTGTGGACGTGCCTCTTGGCACCATCAGTGTTTGCTGACCGACTAACCAGGGAGTCCCGAGTGCCCCGGCTCCCAGGGAAGACAGACACAGGGCCCAGGAGGGGACCACAGGTTTATTGGGGGCTCCACACACGCACTCACGGTGTCACACGACAACGGCACGGTTACGCAATACACACGAGGTGGCCTCCGCCCGCAGCTGGGGCCCAGAGGCAGTGGGGTGCAGTCTCCTCCCTTTCGGCCCAGACCCAGCTGGGTGCCTTCCTCCTGGGCAGCTGAGGGAGGAGCTCCGGGGCGGGCCCCAGGCCTGGAACGGGGAAGCGAGCAGGCAAGTCCATGGGAGGCCGGGGCGGAGGGACCGCTCACTCCAGGGACTGGAGCATCAGCAGCTGTTTCAGCACCTTCGTCTGGCTGGTCTCGCGGATCTCGCCGGCCAGGAACATCTCATCCACGACCGTGTAAACCTGAGTGGGGGGAGGGGACAGGAGAGCCGGCGTGAGGGAAGGGGCCCGGATGCGGGTCCCGACCTGGGCGCTGGGGGCTCCGAGGCCTGAGAGCCGGGAAACGGGCAGCAGCAGAGGCATGGAGGTGCCAACAGGGGTTACGGCCCACCCCCTCCCCTGCCTGTGGCCCCACGGCCGCGACGTCACCAGGAGCCCACCTTGTAAAAATTGAACACCAGGTCCAGTTCACAGACGTTGTGGAAATATTCGTTTAGGACCTGGGAGAGGGAGAGAGACGGTGAGAGACGGGCAGGGAGAGAGACACACAGAGACAGGAACAGAGGTCATCAGACAGAGATGGCAAAAGCGACCGAGCGGGAGGGAGAGGGAGACAAACAAGAACGAAGATCAGCCGAAACCAGTTTGGCTCAGTGGACAGAGCGTCGGCCTGCGGACTGAAAGGTCCCAGGTTCGATTCCGGTCAAGGGCATGTACCTGGGTTGCGGGCACATCCCCAGTGGGAGATGTGCAGGAGGCGGCTGACCGATGTTTCTCTCCCATCGATGTTTCTAACTCTCTATCTCTCTCTCCCTTCCTCTCTGTAAAAAATCAATAAAATATATTTAAAAAAAAAAAAAAAAGAACGAAGATCCGATGACGACAGAAAGACATGGCAAAACGACAGACAGACTGAGGGGGAGGGAGAAAGGAATGGGGAAAGTGACGCGTGGGCACGGAGACAGGCGGCTGCATAAGGACGACAGTGGCTGCAGCAGAAACAAGGCCCAAAGAAAAGGGGAAAAGGCCCTGGCCGGTTTGGCTCAGTGGATAGAGCGTTGGCCTGCAGACCGAAGGGTCCCGGGTTTGATTCCTGTCAAGGGCACATGCTTGGGATATAGGCTTGGTCCCCAGTGGGGGGCGTGCAGGAGGCAGCTGGTCGATGGTTCTGTCTCATCACTGATGTTTCTCTCTCCCCCCTCCTCTCTGAAATCAATAAAAATATGTTACAAAAAAGGGAAAAAGGAGAGAAACGCAAAAGGCAGTGAGGTGGGTAGAGAAACAGGCAGGTGCGGTCGAGGAGGGTCTGTGCAGCGGGACCAGGGACGGTCCCCGTACTGGAGGCCACCAGGGCCCAGCCCGCCCCCGGGACGCACCTCCACGAAGTTGTGGATGGCCTCCAGGTAGGCCAGGTTGTTGTCGTTGACGTCCACGCAGATGCAGAAGTAGAGGCCGGCGTAGCGTCGGTAAATGATCTTGAAGTTCCGGAACTGCGGGCAGGGAGACAGTCAGGGACGGGGTGCCCCAGAGCCCAACGTGCTGGGCAGAGTGGGCCAGAACATCTCCTCCTTTCTCTCACGCCCCTGAGGCCCTGCTCTGTGCCTGGCCCTGTGCTGGGGACACCGTGATGACGGATATGGGCCTGGCCCTCCCCTCCTGGCTCACAGTGCAGTGCTGAGAGATCCATCCTCAGACACCCCCAGAGAGGGCAGGGCTGGGCTGCAGGAGCCGAGAGCGGGCAGCTAACCCAGCCTGGGGGCCCAGAGGGCTTCCTGGAGGAGGGGGCGCCAGACCTGAGGTCTGGAGGATGAGCAGGAGTGAATGGGCCGGAGTGTTCCAGGCAGAGGGAACAGCCTGTAGAAAGGCCCAGAGCCCAGCAGGAGCTAGGCAGGTCCCACGGCACCCTCCCCACCTTTGCGTGCCTCCCCAGTGCCTCTGGAGAGGCAGAGGCCTTAGCCTGGACGACTCATTCATTCATCCACAGACCCTGGTTGAGCAGGCAGGCTCTGTGCCTGGCAGCAGTCACCACTGGTAACCAAGCCTTGCTCCTAACTGGACTGTCACGGAAAGATTGCTCCAGCAGCACACACAACCCAGGCATAAGTGCGCATGGACGGGGACACAGGCGCTAACTGTATGTGTAAGGTAGAGAAACAGGCAGGTACAGACACAGAGATGCGTCCTGGGCTGCAAGCACAAAGCCATCAGCCAACAGCTGAAACCCCAGGCCCAGGCCTGGCAGGCGTCTGGCGCCACCTGGCGGCAGCTTCGAAGGCCAACGTTAGCCCTGGATGTTTATTCTTTCCAGCTCATCCTTTGTTAATTTCTGACCTCATTACAGTGCTGCCCGCACATAACCACGGACTGGACTAACAAGCATGTGTCAGGGTGCGTACTCCACTTTCCTTTCTTTAAAAATTTTAATTGATTTTTAGAGAGAGAGGAAGGGAGAGGGAGAGACAAAAGTATGCACGTGAGCCCTAACCGGTTTGGCTCAGTGGATAGCACGTCAGCCTGTGGACTGAAAGGTCCCGGGTTCGATTCCGGTCAAGGGCATGTACCTTGGTTGCGGGCACATCCCCAGTGGGGGGTGTGCAGGAGGCAGCTGATCGATGTTTCTCTCTCATGGATGTTTCTAACTCTCTATCCCTCCCCCTTCCTCTCTGTAAAAAATCAATAAAAAATTTAAAAAGTATGGACGTGAGAGGGAAACACACGCCCCACCCGGACTGAGCCTGCCACCCGGACACGAGCCCTGACCGGGCGTCAAACGGGACCTTTCGGGGCCTGGGAAGACGCCCAACCCGCTGAGCCACAGCGGCCAGGGCCACTTTTCCTTTGACACAGTTTGTGACTTTAAAAAAGGCTGGAGACCCCTGCCCTGGAGCGAGGGCTCCAGTCTCCCGGGCAGGAACGCTCTGCCTGCGCTGCCTGTCAAGCTGGCGGCCGGGCAGAGCCTGTCGCTGAGCAGCACTCTCTGAGCCTCCCTTCCCGGCTCCCCCTCCCCCTCCCTCCTGTGCCCGTGAACCCATCGCCAGCCCGACCCACATGTCCTCTGCTCCTGCAGGCTGAGGGGGTCCCCCCTCTGAACGCCTTCGGCCGCTGGGGCCTGTCCCAGCCTGACCACTCCAGCTGTCAGTCTAGGGACAGGGCCATCTCCCCACTGGACAGTGAGCCCCGGAGGGAAGGTGGGGCTGTCACCGCGGTGTCCCCAGCCCTGGACACTGACAGGTGCTTCAGGAGACACAATAATGTCCCCTCCCCCCGCAGGGGTGTCCACCTGTGTCCTGCCAACCCCTCCCCCGGAACTCCGACTCTGCTCCCTCCCGGACAGACAGACACCTCACTGCTCACCTGCACCTCAGCCTGCTCTTTCCAAAGCCGGTCCTGTCTTAAAGTGACGGTGCCATGCTACCGGTGGGCCGCTCTCTCTCCCGCTCCACATCTAACCATTGGTCCTCCCGCTGGCTCCACCTCCCAGTCTTCTCGCCACCCCCACTGCTTCCACACCCCTGCACCTGTCACCTGGACCCTGGCTGTCACCTCCCGCGGCCTCCCTGCTTCTGCTCTTGCCCCCATAGAGGGTCCCCAAGTCGCCCATGTCCCTCTTCTGCTCAAAACCTTCCATGGCTGCCCCCTCACTCAGAGGAAGGGCCCACGTCCTCACCACAGCCCACAGGGCCCTGCGCCATCTGCCCGTGTTATCTTTGTCCTCATCTCCTCCTGTCCCTCCCCCGCTTACTCCACCTCAGGCGGCTGGCCTTCCTGCTATTCCAAGAATGCCCCAGTATGTTCCCGCCCCAGGGCCTTTGCACTTGCCAGTTCCTGGGGCTTGGAATGTTCTCTCACAGATACCATGTCCTTCCCATTCTTCAACCCCTTCAGGCAGGTCTTGGCTCAGATGTCACCTCTTCAATGAGGGTTCTCTGATCAAGCCATTTAAAGCCGCATTCCAGCCCCAGCACACACACTCGCATCCCCCACGTGCTTGATGCTCGGGGCCCTGTCACCACCTGACACTGTATCTTTACCATCAGCTCTGAGGGCAGGGACTCA